>NC_091471.1:170193414-170828914 GCF_036971445.1 Narcine bancroftii
AAATTGTCATTGCCCCTTTTCCTTTGGAATTCTGGAACTGTGAATATAACGAGTCATTTAGGTACAATTAAAATAGTGGCATTCACCTTTTTATTTCCACCCACATACAACCTTAAGCAATTCCTTACTAAACACAGAGCACCTATGACATAGGGATTACTTAAAGTGGTATTTGAGTGGAAAGAAAAAGGTTGAGAATCACTGATTTAGACATATGGCATGGTGACATGTCCTTCTGGACCATAAGCCCGCACTGCCTAAACACCCGAATTAACCTACAAACTTCGTATGTTTTGAAGGGTTGGGATGAAAATGGAGCACCCAGAGGGATCCCAAGCAGACCAGGGGAGTAAGAACTAACTCCTTACACAGCACTGGATTTGAATCCAGGTCACTAAATAGCTTTGCACTAACCGTGCCGCCCAACATTCTTCATACATTTCCAGCCTTTTTAAGAACAAGTTAAATTCTAAAACTATCACATTGTGTGTTGAAATACTGATGGTAAAGGTAGCCATGGTATACATCTAATAGCAGTCCTGTTCATTATTCATACTGTATAAAATGGAACACAGCTCATTTATTTTCACGTGTAAACAATCAATAAAATATGACTTGGTCAGATTGTGAGTTTCAAACCATTTATTTCACTAAGTGCAATGTGACATAGTTTCATGTTACAACTGTGAAGCAAGTCATCATATTGAATAAATAGCGTAAATAGACTACAGTGACTGATAGCTGTGTGCTTTAATTTCTGAAAGGGGACAACATGTGAATGGAAGTTTTGGACCTTTCCAAAAGTCCAAATATTAATAGAATTACACTTCCATGTCTAGAACTGGCAGTACTCAGGAACTATTGGCAGACATTATACTGAGTAATGTTGCAGGGGTGTTCTTGGATTCAATTCCCTCCACCTCCCACCCCACTGCTAATGAAGCCCAGCATACTATTAGCTTTCTTAACTATCCCATCAACTTGCATGGCCACCTTAAAAGATGTATGGATTTGGACCTCAAGGTCCCTCCAGGAGCACATGATTAAGAATCATGCCATTAACCATATGATCTACCTTCAGGTTCAAACTTACAAAATGCATCACTTCACACTTATCCGTATTGAACTCTAGCTGCCACTTCTCTGCCTAACTCTGCATTTTGTCTATATCCTGTTTTAAGCTATGGCAACCCTCTATGCTATCCACAACACCTCAAACCTTTATGTCATCTACCATCTTACTGACCCATCCTTCTAATTCCAAGTCATTTATAAAAATCACAAAGGGCAGTGGTCCCAGAACCGATCCCTGCAGAACTCCACTAGTCACTGACCTCCAGGCAGAATACATTCCATCTACCTCTGCCTTCTGCAGGCAGGCAAGCCAATTCTGAATCCACAAAGCCAAGGTTCCAATGTTCACATCCCTTTTGACTTTTTGGAGGACCTTTTCAAATGCTTTACTAAAATCCATATGCACCAAATCAACAGTCCTATGTTCATCACTTTTGTTTGTTACTTCCTTAAAAAACTAAATTAGGCTTTTTCCTACAAAAAGCCATGCTAATTATTCCTACCAGACTGTGCTTCTCCAAATGCCCATAAATCCCTTCCCTAAGAATCCTCTCCAGTACATGGCACAGCACTGACGTGAGACTAACTGGATAGGTTTTCCTATTCCCATGATTCTCCCTAGTACCTTTTGAACAAGGGAACTATATTTACCATTCTTCAATCATCTGGCTCCTCCCCTGTGGCAATCTCTTCCCTTTAGTAACCAGCAGTATATCTCGTCTGGTCCTGGGGACTTGTCAATCCTGATGTTTCAATGAAGATCCTGCAAATCCTCTCTCTTAAACTCATTTTGCTTTAGCATATAAACCTTGTCCTAAACTGACCTCACTTTGTTCAAGATCCCTCTTTGGTGAAGACTGAAGCAAGGTATTTATTTAGGACCTCCCTTCCTCTTCTGTCTCCAGGCAAATTTTGCCTCCTTTATCCTTAAGTGGCCCAACCTTCATTCTCGTCATCCTTCTGGTCTTCACATATGCATAGAACACCTTTGGGTTCTCCTTAATCCTACTTGCCAAAGCCTTCTCATGTCTCCTTCTAGTTCACCTTAGTCAGTTCCTTCCTGCCTACCATCTAATTCTCATGAGCCCTTCAAGTCTTGTGCTTCTAAACCTTCTGTACGCTTCCTTCTTCCTTTTAACTGGTTGGCTCACCTCCTTTGTCAACCACAGTTCTCTTAACCTACCATCTTTTCCCTGTCTCAACGAGAAAAACCTATCCAGAACCCCATGCAAGTGGTCTCTAAACATCCTCCACGTTACTTCTGTGCTCTTCCCCAAGAACATCTGTTCTCGTTTACTCTCCCCAGTACCTTCCTAATCCCATTATAATTAACCCTTCCCCAATTAAACTCTTTGCCATTTTGTCTTCTCCTGTCCTTGTCCATAACTATGCAGTGTTGCAGTTGTTGTCACCAAAATGCTCCCCCACAAAGAGGTCTGTCACTGGACCAGTTCATTACCAAGTACTAAATCCAGTCTGGCCTCTCCTCTTAATGGCTTCTCTACATACCATGTCACAAATCCTTCTTGAACACCCTGATAAATTCTTACCCATCTATCCCTCTTGCATTAAGTAAGCTAGTCAATATTAGGAAAATTGATGTCTCCTATAAACAATAAGCCTGCTATTTTTTTGCACCATTCCACAATCTGCCTATTTATCTATACAATGTCCTGAGGGCTATTTGGGGCCTATAAACTACCACCAATGGAGTGATCACTCCTTTCCTGCTTCTGACTTCCACCCACACTGACTCAGTAGACACTCCCTCCACAACATCCTCCCTTTCTGCAGCAGTGATTCTATTCCTGATTAGTAATCCCAGGTACTTGAATCAGACAATCCTGTCTTTACGTGAACCAAGTACCATCTCCCCCCCCCTCCCCCACCCCATCCTTCTAAACTTCAGCGAGCACAGGCATAGAGCCACCAAATGCTCCTCATACCTTAACCTTCCCATTCCTGAGATTATATTCCTTGCCAGTGATAGCTCAGGTTAAAAAAAGACTGGTTTTAATTCATTATATGTCTTAATCTAAAACTGGCAACAAACAAAAAAAAATCCTGCAAAAGATTTGTTCTTGCATGATTTCAAAGTAATATAAGATGGTTATGCTTTGCCCTCAACTATGGATTGGCCAGAGAGTTCACAGCAAAAAGGGGGCACTCTATTCTATTCGTTTCTACATGATGCAGTGGAACTTGTCTCCTCAACTCTTCCAGTGTTGAACAACTTGTCCTGCAGCTCTAGGCACTGGAATTTTCTGCCTTAATCACTCTCTGCTAGATCTCTTTTCAAGCTTTTATAACAGCCTGAATGTTATGGTTGTCATAATGGGGAATGAACAGTGTTGACCAAGTACTTTTTTTGGGAAACTGGCATTTCTTTTACGAGCCTGCTTTAATGCAAAATTTGAGATGTTGCCATCAGCTCCTCCATTGTTTAGACTGTTTTGTAGCTTTATCCAGCAAAATAAAGCAAAACTGATAAATTGATGAAAATTTACACTCAATCATCCCAAACAGTAATCAAAATTAAAACTAATTTTAAGTGTGTGAATTGCACTCCATCATGTAAATGTGAACATAAATCAGATTTTAAAATAATGTTATTAAAAGTTTGATTTGAAATTTCAGGTTCAAATTGAATTTTATGTTTAATTTCCATTGTTTTCACCGCACTATGTAAAATAGAGAGAGAGAAATGTTGCAGGTCGAACAGTGTACTTTGTGTAGCAAAGATGAAGATATCTAACCAACGTTTCAGGCTTGAGGCCTTCATCAAGGTATGGAAAAATGTCAGCAGGCTTCCGAATAAAAAGGGAATGGGTGGGGGGGGGGGGAGATAAAGGGTCCCAAAGGCAGGAAGTTATAGGTGGAGAAGGGATGGATGGCACAGCAGCAAGCAGCGGGAGGAGGGATAGCTCTGTGAATAGAGAGGGAAGTGGGTGGAGAACTGAGGGAAAGAAAATGGTGGAAAAATGGAGAGCAGGTTAGCAGAAGCAGGAGAAGTCAATGTTAATGCCATATGGCTAGAGAGTGCCCAGAAGGAAAATCAAGTGTTGTTTCTCCAAGTTATGGGTAGTCTTGATGGGATAGTACATGAGGCCATGGACAGATATGTGAATATGGAAGTGGGAAGCCAAATTGAAATGGTTGGCCACTGGGAGGTCCCTGTTACTGATGCAGACAGAGCGAAGATGCTCAGCGAAGCGATCTCCCAATCTGTACCCTGTCTCTCCAATGTAGAGAAGGCCATAGAGGGATCACAAGATACAATGGATCACTCCTGCTGTTACACAACTGTTGTTTCACTTGAAAGACTTGTTGGTGTCACACCACCCACCCCCCCCCCACCCCCAACACAACCATTGGACCTCCTCCTATACCAGACCATACAGAATCCTTCGTAATTTTTTTTGCACTAATGTTATTTGTAAAGCGTAATTCCCGTATATCACTGAACGTAATGGCAATAGTAGTGAGATAAGCAGCTAGTAAAATTAAAATCACATCTTTAAATTAGAATATCATACTACTTCATTCTCAAAAGTTATTGATATAAATTCACAAATACTAATTACCACAAAATTGTAGCTAAAACACCAAAAAATTAAAGCAATGGCTATAAAAGCACCAGCAGCCACAAAAACAACAGTGCATGATTGTAGTGCGTGCAGACGAAACCACTTGCAATTGGGTAATAATAATAGGTCTGACTGGAGAGCACTAGAAGGTTCAATAAGTAAGTCAGCCTAGAGTTTTAGCCTTGTAGGTATATTGATACATGTAAACTGGGCCTTATGAAAAATATTTTTGTTGTTATTAACTAACTACAGGAAATTTTAAAATATAATATAAAAATAAATACATTACATTTTTGCAGAAACACCACATAAAGATTTAATAAACAGTCATCCCCTCTGAAGGTGTTGTGTATGGTCCACTACCCCCCACCCCCCCACCCGAATGGCACCAGTGCCTGTGTGGGACCATGAAATCTGGTGAAGGAGGAGGTGTGCCCGTAAATGTTGCGCTTCCTCTGGCCACAGGGGAAGGTGATGAGGGGGCGATTCTGCATCCCACTCCCCATACTCGTATGTTGCCCATGGCCTTGTGTACTATCTCATCAAGACCACCTGTATATTGGAGGAACAACACCTGATTTTCTGTCTGGGCACTCTCTTGCTGGATGGCATTAACATTGACTTCTCCAGTTTCTGCTAACCTGCTCTCTACTCCTCCCTCCTTCCCTTCCACCTGTCTTCTTACCCTCAGCTCTCCACCCCCTTCCCTCTCTATTCACAGAGTCATCCTTCCTCCTCCTGCCTGCTGCTCTGCCCCTCTCCATCCTGCTTTTGAGACTGTGCTCCTCCACCCCTCACCTTTTTGTTTGGACACCTGCCAACATTATTCCATACCTTGATGAAGGGGTCAAGCCTGAAACATTGATTGTTAATCTTTATCTTTGCTATATAAAGGACACTGTCTGACCTGCTGAGTTTCTCCAGCATGGTGATTTTACTTTAACCACTGTGTCTGTAGATTTTTGAGTTTTACTGCCTACTTTGCTTGATGCCATCCATTATCCTGAGTTCCAAAGGTCTGCAGAAACTGACACCCAATAGCAAACAAGTGATGTTCATGTCAAAGGTTGTCAGATCTTCTTAGTTAGCTTCTAAAGAAGATAGCAGCATACATCCAAACTTGGTTGCTGTGTTTGCCCCAGAACCTCCTTTGTGTATTTTATTTTACATTGCTCACTAGGAGAGCAAAATGACATAGCAAGTGGAACTGAGCTTCTCTACCCCAGCGAACAGGGTTCAATCCTGCGATCTGGTTCTTCTGTGACTGTGTGGTTCCCCAGGTACTCTGATTTCATCTCACATCTCAAACATGTGCAGAAACTAGGTTAATTGGCTAGAGTAAATTGTCCTCCATATATAGGTGAGTGGTTGAATCTGGGGTGGAATGTTGGGGGGGCGGGTGGTGGAATTGATGGAAATATGAGGAGAATAAAATGAGAATAGAGTAGAATTAATGTGCATGGAAGCCTTAAGGTGGATGTGAAATCTTTCTATACTATATGACTGTGACATCCTCAATATGTATGTAGGAATGCAAGTATGCTGTGAGGGGTGGTAGACAAAGTTAAATAATTTCATGTGTTACATTCTTAATGTAGTATTATGTGACAATAATGGCACCTTTACCTTTACATTGTTTGTCTGGCTTGACTATAATCTGATTCTCCCTTTAATCAAAGTGTGTGGAAACTCCAGGGAAGAGGTTCCTCTTTTCCAGTTACATCTTCATTCTACTTCAAAGAAGGGCAGTACCATTATAGGGTGCATGAACATCCCCATCAATAATATGGCTTCCTATTTGATACATGAATTAAAGAAGACGTTGATGAGACTGCACTGAGAGTTTTGCAAAGGAGCAGGTATTCATTCAAAGGCTGCAAAAAGGTTCACGCAAATGATTCCTCAGTGTTAGGCATTGTCTGGTAGCCAATATTGAATATACTCTCCTATGCTGGCAGGAGGTTAGAAGAATGGGAAGTGTTCTTAAGATCCTGTGGGGTAATGCTTTGAGGACATTTTAAATAGTCTGGACTACAGGCATGAATTGCGTGCCAGTTTCATGATTCGATGAGGTGACATTTATTTTCTCTGTGTTCTTTGAAATTATGTCTCCAGAGATCTGTGAATGTAAATTTGTCATGACATGGATTTCTGGACTGCCATGATATCAAAGACTATTAGGACCAGACCAAATGTGGAGATGAGAAAGTTAGAACCGTCACAACCTTTGTGATTGACATCACCAAGCTTGAGACTGCTCCTGTTTCTTTTTCTTCTATTCCTGTGAATAGAAGTGCAGCACTTTCATTGGTTCCAGCTGAAAATTAGAGCTTGGCCTTACTTTTCTCATGTGAAATAGCCTTTTATTTAAAGAGACTCATACATTCAAAGAGGCAGCAAAGGAAATGAAAATACTGTTAATTTCTAATGGGTTTTCGGTGACCTATTTCAAAATCAATTGTATGTTTTAACATGTACTTCCAGTGGACAAACTCTTAATCTTTTCTCAATTTACTTGAACTTGAGAAAAATTAGTATGTACTTTCATGAGAATGAAACGTTCCTGGTCTTTAACTTATGAAGTTGCCAGGTTCGTTGTGTTAAGGGAGGCCATGAATGTTGTTCTTAATGTTGTAGGATAATCTGCACCCAGCAGCCTCTCACAAAAGCATGTGCCAATTATTAGGTTTTCTTTGAAGCAGCTTTGTGGAACACAGTGATAATGGGCCTTCTTGACATGATGCCATGGTCTCTGTTGCATCTTTTGTGAGTGTACAACAGACCTTTTATAGGTGGGACAGCAGAATTTGTAATACTGCCTCAAAACAGAGTGAAGCTGGAAATGTCTGAGAAAGATGAGGGTGAGGGTTAGGGTTAGGGTGTAAGGTACATTTTAAATAATCCAGCATGCCACCAGTTTTAACCTACTCCCAACCTCAACTCCCAGAATGAGACCAGGCCCTAAAGAACAGAAGCATGGATAGGGTCTGCTCAAAGTCTGGAAGCAAGAGTTGAGTGGGTGATTCTTGTTCTGGCCATCATGCAGCTTGGAGTAGAAATCTCGTATACTGTCCTGATTTCTTGGATAACTTAAGATCTGCTTCTCCTGGGTAAATTTATACCATATGGCAGTGTTGCCAGAACTGCTGAACAGGAGACAGGAGAGTGGAGACATAGTGCTATTCTGAAGGGCTCAACTGTCCGGTCCAAATACCGGTGGCTCTGAACAGGCTTTAAATGGCCTGGTAAAGGAGCCAACAGCAATTGTAAGTAAAATCCTACAAACATGGAGGTCTGTGCTCAAGATGTTGGTGCCTGTGCTCGGCAGTGAGCATGAGGGTTTGCAGACTCCAGCGAGCAGCACAGCAGCACAGGGCACCAGAAATGGGAAGAACACACCTTGTTGAAAAGGAGAAGCAGAGACACAACCCTACAGGTAAGGTGACCACGGCCATGAACCAGCAAGGGATTCAGCAGCTGAGGGTAACTTGGGGTCAGGGATTCCACATGTGGTGTGGGATGCTGGAGACTAGCTCAAGGGTATTAGGTATCAGTGCTGGGATTTGAGAGGATCCTGAGGGCAAGAAGGGCTCCTGAAGGGTGTTGAAGGCTTCCTCATTGTGTTGGAGGTTTGGATATGGAGCTCAGGTTGCCAATGAATCAAACAGGTGACTGAGCAACTGCAGAGTTTGCAGGAGTACTGGAGGCAAATCCATGGATACTCAGTAACTCAGAAGAGACTCTCCTTGTTTTTCTTTCTCCCTTATTGTAAATGGGACCGAGCAATACTAATGATGACTGCTTTTCGGCAGGCAGAAGGCCATTTCATGCAATATTGCATGTTCTGTACTATTACATGACGATAAAGGGATCTTGGGGGCGGGGGGGGGCGGGGGCGGGAAACAGATCTTGGTGAACACTAGAAAAGGACATATTTGCTAGTGATTATTTTGGTCTCATAAGTAGTCACAACATGAATAAACACTGAGTTTTGACTATAAAATCTGCATTATAACTTTCAGTTTGTATCCAATTTGTGCAACCTGCTTTGCCTTGATATCCTTTGGCTGTCATGTCTTTAAAATATTTGAATTTAATCTCGGGATTTCTCCTTCAATATCTTTTTGCATCACTTCCTCTCTCTGTTTTGAGGTGGGCCTTCAAAAATTATCTTGCTGATAAAACTTTCATTCACCCACCCTAATGACTTGTTCATTGCTTTAGTGCCAATTTTGTCTCATTGTGATTCTCTGAAGTGCCTTGGGCCACTTTACTGTGTTAATGATGCCTGTATAATTGAGAGTTTTTGTGGATATATATGCACATTTCCAACTAATTGTTTAATTTAAGAAAAGTAGGGTTTTTTTAATAAAAAGGTGTTCTGAAGTACTGTAAGACTTGTTTTCGGAGAACTTGTGACCATTCACCACAATAATTCAAATGGAAAACAAGGTCTTTTTGCTGGGGTCAGGCCAATTAAATGTGATGGTCGTAAGAGCAGGCTTGAGTGAGGTGCTGAGAAATTAGATTTTCCCTTTTCTGATGCTCTAAACATGTACTGTGCTAACATCCAATTAGATCAACCATACAAATATCACGGAAGTAGTCAAAAATGTCATGTTCCAATGAAGCTCAACATAAATGCAAAGAGCAGCACCTCATCTTCCAATGTGACACCTTGTGGCCCTTAGGACTGTACAGCTTCATGTTCTAGTTAGGAGTGACCATTAGGGAAATGATATAATTAGGCAGGCAAGCTAAAATAATGTAATTCAGCAGGCTAATTGGATTAAGCAGGGTAATAGGTTCATGATGATACAGTTGACAATGTAAACACAGTGCGATTTTATTGTCTTGCTATAAAATGTAACCTCAAGAATACCGACTGCTGGACAAACGGTGCAGGGACATTAGGGTCCTGCAGATAGGCATTGGTCACATGCACAAGCTCTGTAACAGTATCCATTGCCTTGACTCTAAGTCAGGGATAATGAGGCAGAAGCATTCTGGGTCATTCTCGTGAAGCATCACCTGAGGTCAAATAAAGTCAACACTCTTCGGTTGAGATCAGATATGCTCAATCTTTATTCCACCATTACTATTTTATTTACACCCTCATGGTCCTGTACAACATGCCAGCCATTACAGTTGATAACCGATCTATATTATCCTGCAAGGCATAATCGATAACCAAACTACATTATTTATCACTATAACATCCGTCTCTTATCAAATAAATGAATAATGCTTAAACTACTTTTGAAACAGTAGCAATATCAACTTCAATTTCCAAATCACATATTTTCCTGGATGATTTACAAAACACAGATTTCCAAACCAAAAAATAAAAAGGTCTCCCTGTTATTACATTATGAAGTCTTGAAATCTCCTAGGTGGTCGTTGCTGACATTGTGGTCTACCTCCTGGTATTGTCTGGCCTGCTGACTGCGATGTCCTTCTCAGTTTGTCTACCACCTTGATGCTTGTTTCCAGTTATTTCTCTTTCCAGCTGGTTCATTCCAGGTCCATCAAGCTGGTCATCTTGGCTCTGCTCTCTCGCAGATTTGTCTGGTGTCGACATCACTAGAGCGTTGTGACGATAATACTTTTTCACACGTAATGTGTTTCTGTCATAAGTAACACCTTCTGGTGACTGATCTGTCATCTGATTTCCTTCTCTGGACGCCACAATATATGGTTGGGGAATAAATGGTGTATCAATTTTATTTTGTTTTTCTTACTTTACCAGTACCTCGTCCCCTGGTATTACATCTGAAAGTCTGGCATTCCTTTTCATGTCCGTATACAGTTTTGTTGCCTGTTTTCTTTCAGCATTGTGGTCTTCCACTTCCAGGTCATCACTACATCAACAACTAGTGGTAATTTGGTTCTGATCCTTCTTCCAAACAAGAGTTCTGCTGAACTTTTTCCTGTTGTGCTATATGGTGTCACTCTGTATGCTGCTATGTAGGTTAAAAGAGCTTCTTTCCAGTACATCCTTTTGCTTGAGCGATTCTCATTCTTTTCTCCAGTGACTGATTTTGATGTTCAACTTCTCCATTGGCCTGTGGCCATTTTGGTGTAACCTTGTGGTGGTGCACACCAATGATTCTCATGAATTCTTGGAATATCTCTGCTATGAATTGAGGTCCATTGTCTGAATGAAAAGTCACTGGTAAGCCATGTCTGGCAAAGACCTCTCTCAGGGCTGCGATAGATTTTTCTGCTGTTGTTGATTTCATTATAACATACTCATAATATCTGCTGTAATAGTCGACACCACCATAATCAACTCTCCAGATGGGAATGAGCCCCAGAAGTCTACTGCAATATCATCCCATGGTCCTGCTGGTAGCAGTGTGCTTCGTATCAGTTCAGGTGGGTTAGGTCTGCTTGTCACCTGACACCCATGACATGATCTCACAAATTTTTCCACATCTTTTCCATTCCTGGCCACCAAACATTTGTACAGAGGTTTGTTTTGTCCCAACAACCCCCAAATGTCCCTTGTGAGCCAGTGCTACCATCCTCCCTCTTAATTTCTCTGGAATGACAAATCTGTTTCCCCTGAGTACACATTTTTCAATTGTGCACAGTTCATCTCTGATGGCCACATAGATTTTGTTTTGACAGCTGTTCCTGTCACCGCTGTTGATCCAATCCCTAATGTTCATCAATTCTGGGTCCATGACCGATTTCTCCTCAATCTCCCTGGTTTGTACTGCCCATGGTGTAGTATTCACCGCAACGAATCTCATGAACGATTCAACCTCCATCTCAAGTGTTGAGTGCTTTACCCCATCATCTTTCAGCAACCTTGATAGCAGGGAAAAACAATATTGCCGATTCAGTATGCAAATCACCCTGTAGCGATATTGTTGTAGTGTCAGGATCCATCTTTCAATTCTAGCACATGGCTTCAATCTCAGAGAATAAATGGCTTCCAGTGGTCTGTGATCAGTTAAGAGATGGAACTCTATGCCATATAGATAAGCATGGAAATGTTCTCAGGCCCATACAAGTCCCAGGGCCTCCTTCTCTGTCTTTAAATAACATCTTTCAACATCAGTAACTGACTTGCTCGCATATGCAGTCACCCTCCATTGTTCACCTTGCTTCTGAACTAGGACTGCTCCTAGTCCCACTGGGCTAGCATCAGCTATGACTGGATCAAAATATCCCAATGTATGTTCACTCATTGGGCTTCTTTTCAATTTCTGAAATGCTTTCCTTGAGTTGGGTCCCAACACAAAGTGAGCATTTTTCCTTTTTGGCCTCCTCAGTGGTTCTGCAATAGTTGCTAGGTTTAGTATGAACCTGGCATAAAAGTACACTAGGCCCAGGAAGCTCCTCACTTCTGTTCCTTGGTTCTCAAACCTCTGCAACTGCCTTGATTTTACCTTCAGTTGGATTGATACCTTCACTAGTCATCTTGTGACCCATGAACACCATTTTGGATAAGCCCAGCAAACATACGTCTGCATTCACTGTCAATCCAGCATCTCTCAACTGGGCTAATATCTGTCTAAGTCTCTCATCATGTTCCTCACGGGTGACACCATGGACAATTATATCAATCTGAGATGTTAGCTGTGCCTAGAACTTCTTGGATCCCTTTGTGGATTTTGTGTTGATAGATCTCTGGAGCAGCGTTTAGACCAAACAGTAACCTCTTGTATTTAAAAAATGTGTGACGAATGTAGTGATTTTTCTTGACTCTGGCTTTAGTTCTAGCTGGTGGAAACCCCATTTCAAATTCAACTTCAAGAAGACTTTGCTTGTCGATAGTTCCTGTAGGACTTCATCCACTGTAGAAATAGGGTGCCTTTCCCTCACTACTGCTTTGTTTGCTTTCCTCATATCAATACATATTCTGATCTCCATTGGGTTTTGGCACTACAGTGACTGGGCTGACCCAAGGTGTTGGTTCCTCCACTGGTTCAATCACTACTGATTCTCTACCTTTTTCTTTCCACTCACATACCACTTTAAGGTGATTAGTAAGGGATTGCTTAAGGTGGTATCTGAGTGGGAAGGGAAGGTTGAGAATCGCTGCTCTAGACCCAATTGTTACTGGAATATTTTGCTTGAGAAAAAAATGTAATTGGCTCATTTCCTTTGGAGTTATGAAACTGAGTACATAATAAGTCAATGAGGTACAATTAAAACAGTGGTTTTCAAACTTTTTCTTTCCACCCACATAAGCAATCCTTTACTAATCACAGAGCACTGATGGCATAGGGAATACTTAGTGGTATGTGAGTGAAAAGAAAAAGGTTGATAACCACTGCTCTACAGCTAAAATCTTATTTAATCTCTAATTTTATTCCCATTTCTGCTGGGCCTGCTGTAGCTAGGATGCTATAAACGTTTGCAGAAAAGGATCACAAAAATATTGCCAGAACTTGGGGGCAGGGGCTTGAGTTATAAAGAGGGACTAAATAGGCAAGGACTTGTTCCCCTGAGTGTAGGGGAGCTGGTCGGGTGGGTGACCTTGTTGAGGGAGATAAAATTATGAGGGGTATAAATAAGGTGAACAGTCACAATCTTTCCCCCATGGAAGGCAAGTCTAAAACTAGCGATTATAAGTCCAACGTCTGAGGGGAAAAATGTAATAAGAGGCCTGAGAGGCAATGTTTTTACACAGTGTGTGGTGGAAATATTGGTTAGTATGTGCAGGTTGGCCTGAAGGACTTGTTCCCAAGCTGTATGATTACATGACTCCTTAAAAAATAATTTCTCCTCCATAGGGTTCGAATTCTCTACTGCAGAGAGGTGTGGAGGTGGAGTAGGAACAATGAGATCACAGTATGTTTATATCATTTCGTTTGAGAGTTAAGTACATGATGAGAATTCTCCTTGTCGTCTTTTAAAACTGGGATCATTTGCATCTATCTAAGAGAGCGGATAGGTCTTTGGGATAGGTCAGCATCTATGATAGTTCAGCACACCTCCTGCAGTGGAAAACCAATCTAAATTTTAGATGCAAGGCATTAATATTCCTGGAGAACTGCTCCAACCTCCCAATGTTTGTGCATTACCTGGGATTTGTGACTAAACACTGAGTTTTCCATACAAAATCCAAAATATAAATTTGAAAGTGTATCCAGTTTGAGCAATTCTGTTTTCCTTGATTTCTCGTTGGCAGCTATGCCTTCAGAAGTTTCTCTTGGTGTGATATTACGCAAGTGAGTTACAGCCATCGCATTTCTTGCTATAATGTACACAATAGTTTTAATAAAACTATCATCATCTTGTATCCCAGTGCAATATTTCTCAAGGTCTGTGGTCATGCTTGGGGCCTGAATGGTAATCTATAAATAAAGATCTAGCTCTGGCAGCTGGGCAGAAGGCAACAACATTGTTATCAGAAGTGGACAAAGGGCAATAATGTTGGCACGATGAGACAATAGATTTCAAGTCTAATTTACTGTAGTGTTGCTTCTTGACTGGTAATTAAATGATTACCTTCAGATGAGGATGACACATTAATAACTTGGAAAAATGGATTGGATATGTGAAGAAGTACCATAAATATTTGATTAATTCCTGCAACCTATCTGAAGTTAGCATATAATTTGGTTAAGTCATTAATGGCAGGGGTGGGGGTGAGCTTTGTCAACATAAAATGCAAATCTCAGTGTTACCAGGGACATTTTTGCGGCGATTTTAAAACAGTTCAACAGTGTTCATCTCTGAACAGATTATCATCAGATTATCTTTGAAATTATGCAGTGAACATTTCCCTACAAACAATGCATCCAGATGAAGTTAATCTTGTCAAAGGTGTTAAAGTGATGACTTTCCTAGAGATATGCCGGCATGTATGATTGGAAGGCAATGGTCTTCTGAATTGAGTAGTTTCTTGTCATGTGTACTGAGATACAGTGAAAAGTTTTATTTTGCATGCTAGCCAAGCAAGTCAACCCATACTAAAGTGGAGAAAGTGGTTCAATAATAAAACAAAAGTTCAGGGTATTGTGTTACAGAATGTCAAATTCCAGGGTATCAAGAAAGGTATAATTACACCTGTGCAAGGATCTAATCTTTCACCAATAAGAGGTCTAAATATCCCATTCTTCATCGTGGAGATTATCACAAACTGGACCAGTTCAGATAAACTCCAATCATTTCTTTGAAGTGAATAAATCACCCAGAAGTTTATGAATTACCAACTGAGTTGTTCTTTGACCCTGTGGAACTGGATCACAAAACTTAGCTGGAGAAGTCAGAATTGGCAAGTGGAAGCAGGAGAGGGCAGGTGTTAAGCTGAGGCTGTTCATTCTTTCTCTGCAAGGTGATGCTGCTTATGTTCCTCAAGTTACACAGAGGGAGACCTGTAATCAGCCGTCTCAATGAAGAGGGCAGTTCAGTAACTTCCACACAGATGGATATTGACTGACCATTTCTCTCCCTGGACACTGCCTGACCTGCTGAGCCAAATAGCTTCTCATTTTTTTGCTCAGGATTTAAACATTTTGGAGTTCTTCAGGAAAGATTGGCATTTTTCTGTAGCAGAAATAGAGAACAACTTAAAGATGGGAGATATCAGTCCTCAAAAATTACATATCATGAGCGACATTCTTCCTGTAGTGTGGTGAAAATAACAGTGAAAAGCTTTGTTTTGTATGTACATTAATGTACAAGAAGTATGCCAATATTGTTCAACACAACATTTTGAACTGCAGAAGATAACCGTGTTATAATGCTGACTGCTCCGTTCATTTTTTGAATATTCTGAGATTTTTTTTTAATTTTTATTTTTCACACTATGAATGATATTAATCAAAATACACACAAACATTTCCCTCTTGAATATACAGTGTCATTTTCTCCCCTTTTTTCCCCCCTCCCCCCACCCCCCTCCAAACCCATTAAACATTCAACATATACAATGCAATAAACCCATTAAACAATGTCATCACACAATGAAAATAAACAAGAAAATTGTGTCATCTACTTTTACACACTGGATCAGTTCATTTCGTCTTCTTCTCATTCTATCATTTTAGGGGGTGGAGGTCCGCAGTAAGCCCTCTCTGTTGTGTTTCATGTACGTTCCAAAATTTGTTCGAATAATGTGACTTTATCTTTTAAATTATATGTTATTTTTTCCAATGGAATACATTTATTCATTTCCATGTACCATTGCTGTATTCTCAGGCTCTCTTCTGATTTCCAAGTTGACATACATTTTTTTGCTACAGCTAAGGCTATCATAATAAATCTTTTTTGTGCTTCCTCCAGTTTGAAGCCTAATTCTTTACTTCTTATATTACTTAGAAGAAAGATCTCTGGATTTTTTGGTATGTTGCTTTTTGTGATTTTATTTAATATTTGATTTAGATCTTCCCAAAATGTTTTCCCCTTTCTCACATGCCTAAATTGCATGTACTGTTGTTCCCATTTCCTTCTTACAGTGAAAACATCTGATAGTGTTGGATCCCATTTATTTAACTTTTGGGGCGTGATACATAGCCTGTGTAACCAGTTATATTGCATCATGCGTAACCTCGTATTTATTATATCTCTCATAGTTCCAGAGCATAACTTTTCCCATATTTTATTTTTTATCTTTATGTTTAGATCTTGTTCCCACTTTTGTTTGGGTTTATAGCTTATTTCATCCATTTCTTTCTCTTACAGCTTGATGTACATGTTTGTTATAATTTTTTAAATTATCATTGTGTCTGTAATCACATATTCAAAGCTGCTTCCTTCTGGTAATCTCAGTCTGCTTCCCAATTTGTCCTTCAAGTAGGTTTTCAGTTGGTGGTATGCAAACATTGTACCATGAGTTATTCCATATTTGTACTTCATTTGCTCAAATGATAATAAATTATTTCCCAAAAAACAATTTTCTATTCTTTTAATTCCTTTTCCCTCCCATTCTGTAAAGGAAAGGTTATCTATTGTGAAAGAGATTAGTTGATTTTGCTTCAATAATAATTTTGGTAGTTGGTATTTTGTTTTTTACCTTTCTATTGAATCTTCTTCCAAATGTTGAGCAGATGGTGCAGTACTGGTAAACTTCTGTATTGCACTAGTTTTTCATCCCACTAATAAAGTATATGTTCTGGTACCTTCTCCACTATTTTATCTAGCACTATCTTGGTCCAATCTGGTTTTTCCCTTGTTTGATAAAAAATCTGATAGATATCTTAATTGTGCTGCTCTATAGTAATTTTTAAAGTTTGGTAGCTGCAAACCACCTTGTTTGTACCATTCTGTTAATTTATCTAGTGCTATCCTCGGTTTCCCCCCTTTCCATAAGAATGTCCCTATTATTCTCTTTAGTTAATTGAAGAATTTCTCTGTTAAGGGAATTGGTAACGATCGAAATAGGTATTGTATCCTTGGGAAGACATTCATTTTAATGCAATTTACCCTTCCTATCAGTGTTAGTGGTAAATCTTTCCAATCTTCTAAGTCATCTTGTAATTTCTTCATTAATGGCTGATAGTTTAATTTGTATAGATGGCCTAGATTATTATCTAGTCAAATACCTAGGTATCAGATTGCTTGTGTTTGCCATTTAAATGGTGATTCTTTTTTAAACTTTGTGTAATCTGCATTTTTCATTGGCATTGCTTCACTTTTATTTGCGTTGATCTTGTACCCCGATATTTCTCCATATTCCTTCAATTTCTTATGTAATTTTTTATTGATAATTCTGGTCTGACTGAGATTCTTAATTCCTTCTTACATTAAACTAACTGCTTAAAGTAGGTTGGCTATTCATGAGATGTTGGCATGCCCAGAATATTTTAATCTTGGGAGTTTCTATCTTGCAGAAAGTTCCATCCAATGGGTAATTGGATGAGATTTGAACTTGTCCACAGAAATATTTAGTAGATTGCAATGTATGATGAGAAAGATCATGGATCCAGAATGAGAATGATATTACAAACCATATTTTTTTTCTTGAAAGAAAAGGAATTCCCCTAAGTACTGTATATAATTCAGCATCTATAGCAGAGGAGTTTATTTAATTATTGGAAATACTACAATGCAAATGGGAAAGATGAGATAAGAAAGGTATAATTTCACATTGGTGTTGCTGGTAGAACCATTGGGTCACATGCTAGAGACCCATTTTTAATCTTGATTTGGAAGCAGTCGGTGAGGAATTGGAACATTTTCACTGAGCATGTGGATTTCCTCCAGGTTCTCCAGTTTCTTCCTGTAACACAAAAATGTGCAGGTTTGGAGGTTAATTGCCAGCTCAAAATTGTTCCTTGCATGTAGATAAGTGATAGGGTTCGGGTTTGGGAGGGGGGTGGTATAATCTGATAAAAATGTCGGGAAAATGTAGAATAAAATCAGGATAAATGTAAGGTTAGTATAAATGGGCTATAGGGACTGATTTGATGATGTATCTCTCTGAAACTTGATCTCAAATGATCCAATGGATTGAATTGAATCCCACCCATGTAGATATAAGAAAATGTAAAGTTTAAAAGTTTAGTTTGTCATTTTAAGATTATTTGTCACTAAATTTGTGCAGTGGGAAGGGTCCTTCAGTGAGCAGAATAACAGGGTATCTTTAAGATTCACACAGGAGCTCTATTACAGAGTATACGATTGCAATGAAATGATAGATCAATTGGCACCAAGCAAGGGCAGTGTTATAGCACTGTTATGGGATTGATTCAGGAGGCTGATGGCTGCCAGGAAGAAATGATGGCTGTTGATGAATACTTTCACAATCTTAATCCTTTTCCCAAACTGTTTTATGTTTGGGATCTTTCAGTATATTGGCTGCCTTTCCTAGGCACAGGAGATGTAGATGGAGTCCATAGAGGGTAGAAGGGTTGCGCCATGATCTGAGTTGCATTTACAATCTATTGCAGCTTCAACCAATCCTGGGCAGAACAGCTCCCACAGCACTCTGTGATGCAGCTAACAAGTACACCTTTGAAGGGCACTGTAGAAGTTATTCAAGGACAGGGGGATATGGCAAAATCCCTGAGTCTTCAATGAAAGTAGAGCAAAGTCCATTAGTAAAGGCACTTTAATAGCCTAAAGATTGCCTGTGAATGGAAAGAGATTGCTGTTAACTGCATAGACTGAAGGTTGAATCTACGATCTAGTGCAGCTGCCCATGTTGGATCTGGCCTGTGAGTTCTTGATGTATGCATTTCAGGTCCAAGAGTTGTAAGCTGCTAATCTTGCTAGCTCTGAACGATAAAACATTTTTACTGTAAAAGCTCAAACCATAAGAGAGGGACAACTTTAAACATTGCTTCAATCAACAAAAAAATAAGTTTTATCTTTTGAAAGGTCATTGCATTTTTATGCACACATCTATTCCAAATAAGTTATAAAAATCAACAATAAAAGCCCATTGGATTATTTGATGGAATTTGGAAATCCTTTCCAAATACTGGATAAACAAATAATCCTAGTGTTTAATTTCACTTTTGAATTTCATATTTATGAAGAAGCAGGTAGCTGTGCTTCTCAATACATCGTATGGTTGCCTGTTCTGTGCAACGATAGCAGAGTGAATACTTTTTAAAAATAAAAGGTCACCACTTTATGTGAATAGATATTATCCAGTGATCATTGCAGGATCAGAGTTGGAGAGGGTGAGCAAATTTAAGTCCTTGGGAGTCACTCTCTCAGGACCTTTCCTGGACCCAACGCGCCGATGGCATCATGAAGAAAGCACATCAGCGCCTCTACTTCCTCAGGAGTTTGCGGAGGTTTGCCATGACACCAAAAACCCTGGCAAATTTCTCCAGAGATATGGTGGAAAGTGTGCTGACCGGCTGCAACATGGTCTAGTATGGGAACACCAATATCCCTGAGTGTAAAGCCCTGCAAAAGGTAGTGCACATTGCCTAGACCACCACAGGCAAACCCCTCCCCTCTATTGAGTTGCTGCCGTTGGAAAGCAGCAGCAATCATCAAAGACCCTCACCACCCAGCACAAGCTCTGTTCTCACTGCTGCCATCAGGAAAAAAGCATAGGTTTCTCAAGAATCACACCACCCGGTTCAGGAATGGCTGTTATCCCTCCACCGTCAATGACAAGCTCAATCAGAGACTCATTTAAAGAGTCTTACTTGTGCACTTTGATTTTCTATTTGTTCTCTCCGATTTGCACAGTCAGTTTGTTTACATTCATTATCTGTTTACAGTTCTTTGTTTACATGTACATTGTGCATAGTTTAATTTTTACACTACCAATTAGTGGTCATTCTGCAATGCCTGCAGGAAAAAGGAATCTTAGGGTTGCATGTGATGTCATGTATGTACTCTGACAATAAATCTGGAATCTGCGATGAAAACCTGTGCCTATCCAGCTTCTAATGGAAACCAAGCTATTCATCTAGATAGCTCCATTTCTGAAACATCGCCACTTGCTGCATTGGTTTGTTAGGATTCTAAGTCTTCTCACTGGTAGATTACTAGTCATCTCATTAATGGGTTTAATTTATCTGCTGGATTTTCTAAAACCAATTGAAATACGAACTCAATACATAAAAGTGTGGAGAAACTCAGCAGGTCACACAGAACTCTTTATGTAGCAAAGACTTAGTAGCCGATGTTTTGAGCCTTAGGCCTTCATCAAAGCAGGCAGATGTCTGAATAAGATGGTGGGAGGAAGTGCAGGGGGAGGATCACAGGCCCGCAGGAACCTAACAGGTGGGTATAGAAGAGAAGACAAAAGAGAAAGGGATGGTGGTCGCTCTCTGAATGCATTGGCAAGGAAAGGGGTGGGGATCTAGAGGAATGGACATAAGGGGATAAGGAAAGAGAGAAAGAGGCAGGGAAGATAAGAACTGCCATCAGCTTTCATTTTTCTAGGTTAATACCATGAAGAAAACACAGTGAATGTTGGCTTTTGTGGAAATATCGCACTTTCTCTTAATCTTTGCTGCCTTCAACCATTTTCCTGTTGTATTGTACCACACCCAGAGTGGGAGGACAGAGTGAACCAGACCCCTGAGAAGGTGTATATTATCATCAGCAGGAGGTGCTCATGGTTAAAACAAACTGAAATACGGCAAGGCCTGGCCTCCAAGTTCAACAATTAACCCTACAACATAATGTCAAGCAATGCAGAGGGCCAACGCAGTCTGTCCTTTTAAAATGTTTCTTTCAATATTTCATTATGTTGATTGGGAAAACATAACAGAAAGAATGAAGGATTGGAAAGCGGCTGATTTCTGTGCACGAATTCAATAGGATAAGAGGATAGAAACTCATGAAATCTAGATTTTAAATGCAACTTGGGAATTTCATGAAACTGTACCCTGCATTAAGTTTTTCTGAATTAAATCAACATTTCCTATTGTAGAGTAAACAATTGAATGGGCAGTTTATTTTCATTCACTAGATGAAAGAATTGTAGTTGTTGTATGTTACTTGGTGCTATTTTAATGATACAGCATTTACCAAAGTTTAATTCGGAACTCAGATTAATTGATTGGTGTCGTTAACTGTGTTCTGTATTTGTATGTGTTTCAAAGGGTGTTGATTCCAGCCTCATTCTCTCTATTACATGTGTATACAATTCACAATCAAAATTAGAAATAGCTTTTGCTTTCTTATCTGATGATGGATCAGGTTCATGTTTCATCTATAATGGAGCTAAAATCTTTCCAAATTGTTTTAGGCCAACCTTTTTTGGTTGTACAATATCTGCAAAATCCCTTGGTTAATTAGTGTGATCACACACATTTACTAATTAACCATAGCAACCAGGCAGAGTGGAATGGGGAGGCATGATCTCTTGTTCAATATGTAGTAGAAAAAAACTAATATAATATAAAGAAATATTAATTAAAATGGTAGGACATACAGAATCAAGTTCAAAGCTTGGATATAATTGACATTTTTCTGAAATAAATTCATGTCTATGCCTTGTTCTGTGTTTCCAGCTTTGACCTTGATGTTCCGACTTGCCACGGATCCTGATTCAAATCTCTTATTAACTTTTGCCACGTATAAAGAGATTGGCTCTACTATAGTTGTACGATTCCTAATTAACACAGATATTACATAATAGAGGTTGAAAGCTCTTATTGTGCTGTTCAGAAGGCCTTTGTTTTTTAAAAAAATGCAGATTGTGTTTGCTCAAGAAATCCTATTGCCATGTCTGCTAGAGTTGTGCACATCATGGATCAGGCCACATGTGGAGTATTGGGTGCAGTTCTGGTCACCACACTACAGGAAAGATGTAATCAATCTAGAGAGAATACAGGAAAGAGTCACAACGATGTTAAGAGACACAAAAGACTGCCAGTGCTGGAATAAGGGGCAAAAAACATGCTGCATAAATGGAAGAAAGAAAATGGTTAACATTTTGGGTCAGAACCCTTCATTAAGACTTCTCCCAACAGACTTTTTTACCCCCCTCAATTGGAGGACTAGGCTTACAGGGACAAACTGCATCCATTCTCCCTGTAGCAAAGCAGGATAAAAGGTCCCATGATAGAGATTGGTCAAATGGTGATGCAAAGATAGAAATGATAGCCAGAATCTGTGCCCCGTGGAAGGGTGTCTCAAGCTAAAGGGCAGAGATATGAGGTGAAAGCAAGAAAGTTTGGAGGGGCCCAATGGGTAAATCTTTAACGCAAAAAGCAGTGATATTCAGAATGAGCTGGCAGAGGAGGTGGTGGAGGCAGGAACAGTGATAACATTTAAGAGTATCTGAACAGCAAGAATGAGCAACTTGAATGAGCAAGGCATCGAACACCGATTCGTATGGAAATGAATGATAGTCAAGCCGTTATGCTGTACAACTATGGCTTGAAAAATACTGCTCCAGATCACCTTCACAAGGAATTAGGAATGAGCAATAATATTGCTTTTGCCAGCAACATCTACATCCCTTAAAAGAATAAATAAATGATGAAGGAGGAGCAGGATGAAGCAGACTTTGTCCCAAAATAGGCCAGCAGGAAAAACAGATATATACTAAACCAGTGAAGAATTTTAAAAGATCAGGTCTCTCAGAAACATTGCCCTCTAAATAGATCCTGAAATGTGCAATTGTTAGGTATTTTATTTTTTGAAAAATCTCTATATTGCATGGTGCAGCAGGGGTTATATTTGGTGCATTTGATTCCTTCAGATGGGAGAAGCCATTTACACTGGGAATTCCTGATGCGCTGAAACACCCGGGTGCATGACAGCACCAATAACTCACAGTGCAGCGAGACCAAAAACTAATATTGTGACGATATCAGCCCATCACTCAGGAACAACAACGAGATTTATCTGCCAAAGTGAATTGCAGCCGGCGAACCTTGGGACGCAAGGGCTCCAATCCTCATCAATCTGTGGAATCTGCTCCTGTCAGTTAAATGGCGCATGTCAGAGAGGCGTAATCAGAACTCAGGGCATGCATGACAAACAAGGCTTGGTGTCATGTATTGAGCCTGCTTGCTGAAGGCACACAGACACCACTGGTCTGGATGGCATTCTAGAATCTGACTGCTGATCTTGTAACACAAATGGTGCAATAATATGGATCACCCATTAATTTGCATCACGATATATTCTGTGCTAAAGGTATATTGTTTCAAAGATCCTTGCCTTTACTCTCTAAACATCTCCAGCCCAAGTAATCAACACACTATTTTAATTCTGTCCATTTCTTCACTGCCTTTAGCTACTTCACAGTTGACCAAACCTTCAGCTAAGCACTGAGCTCTGGAATCATGTGTCTGAACCTCTTGCTCTTTCACCATACTTTGCTCCTTTGCAATGCTCATATCATTTTGTAATCTTCTCTAAAAGCTTTTTACCCGCCTCAGCAGGCTCCATTGAAATGCTATGATGGTTTTTTTTTTAACTATCTGTAGACAAAAAAAAATTCTGGGCACTCAAATACAGGAAAGATGTGGAGGCTTTGGAAAGGGCACTGGAGAGGTTGAAGGTGTGAGTTGGCAGACTTGGCTTGTTTTCTCCGGAGTGTAGGTGACTGAGGGGAGACTTGATACAAATTAATAAACTCATGAGAGGCATTGATAGGGTAGAAGTCAGAATCATTTCCCCAGGATAAAAGTGTGTTATCTGCTTCCACCACTACTCCTGGCAGCCTGTTTCGGTCACCCACCACTTTCTGTGTAAAATATTTGCCCCATATTTGATAAAGGGTCTCAAACACAAATTATTGACTCCCTTTCACGCTCTTCTGATGCTGCCTGACTTACTGAATATTTCCAGCATTTTCTATTTTTGTTTCTGATTTCCTGTACCTCTAGTTTTTGTTTTATTTTTAGGTATTATATTGAGTACACACATCCACACACCCAGGCCAACATCCTATTAATCCACAACCAAATCCATTTACTTCCACCTGGTTTTTTATCTTCCTTTGTTCTAATGATGCTCATACATTAGTATTGATCCCATGGTTAGATTATGTTCTTTTTAAAACATCCAAATATCTCACACAGAACAAATTTAGGATTTTTCCAAAAGACCGATTGAGATAATCTTGTAAGGAGGTTCAGTGCCTCACTTTTTAACCTTTCCAGGGTTGTATCAGAATCAGTTAGAGTGCCTCATTGAAGGGAAGCCAACTGACAGACCGTATTTTCATTACTGAAGAATGGTTGCAGCCAGAAACATTGACTGTCCAGTGCTTCCACAGAAGCTGCCTGACCCATTAGGTTCATCCAGCCTATTATGTTTTCCATCTGTAGTCTTTCTTGTTTAACCCTATTTCATAAACAATTTCCCCCCCCCAAGTAAACTTTATTCACAATTTAAAAAAAAATACAAAAGAAAACAGAGCTAATTCTTTTTACATTCTTAGTATCACATTGCCATATAGTCTATACATTTTGTTTTGATGTAATAGCGAATCATGATACTATAATCACAACATTGCCATTAATCGCTTCCATTGCTCAAGAGATTCCCCACCCCTCAATTCCCATCAAAGTTCAGATTTATTGTCAGAGTACGTACATGACATCACATACAACCCTGAGATTGTTTTTCCTGTGGGCGAGGCAGAATTACCACTTATTGGTTGTGCAAAAAAAAAACTTGTACTCAACCTACACATGAAAATAAATAAATAAACTGTGCAAAAAAAAAAATCAGTGAAGTGCAAAAATAAGAGTCCTTAAACGAGTCCCTGATTCAGTTTGTTGTTCAGGAGTCTGATGCTGGACGGGTAGCCGCATTGAACCTGGTGGTGTGAGTCTTGTAGCACCTATACCTCTTTCCTGATGGCAGCAGCAAGAAAAGAGCATTTGCTGGTTGATGTGGATCCGACAGCAGTGTTCCCTGTAGATGTCCTCGATGGTGGAAAGGGTTTTGCCTGTGATGTCCTGGGCTGTATCCACTACCTTTTGCAGGACTTTATGCTCAGAGATACTGATATCTCCATACCAGGCCATGATGCAGCCAGTCCGCTCACTTTCCACCACACCTCTGTAGAAATTTGTCAGCATTTCAGATGTCATACGAAACCTTTGCAAACTTCTGATAAAGTAGGAGTGCAGATGTGTTTTCTTCATGATACCGTTAGGGTATTGGCTCCAGGAAAGATCCTCTGAGATGGTGACACCTAAAAACTTAAATTTGCTAATGCAGGCCACCTCTGATCCTCCAATAATCACTGGATTGTACTTCTCTCGTATTCCCTTCCAGAAGTCAACAACCAGCTCCTTGGTTTTGGCGGTATTGAGTGCAAGGCTGTTGTTGGTGCATCATTCAGTCAAGTTTTCAATTACCCTCCTGTATGCTGATTTATCATTCCTTATTATTACAACCCATTACCATGGTATTGTCAGCTAATTTATAGATGGTGTTATTAGGTGTATAGCGAGTAGAGCAGGGGGCTAAGTACACAGCCCTGTGGTGCTCTGGTACTGATGGATACTACGGAGGAGATGTTCTTACCAATCCTCATATTGTGGTCTGGAGGTGAGGAAATTCAGGATCCAATTACACAGTGGGGTGTTCAGTCCTAGATTTTGGAGTTTTCTGATTAATTTTGAGGGGATGATGGGATTGAGTGCCAAATTGTAGTCAATAAAGAGCATCTTGTTGTATGTATCTTTGCTATCCAGGTGTTCCAGGGGTTTGTGTAGAGGGCAGTGAGAGGGCCTCCTCCTTAGACCTGTTGCTATGATAGGTGAATTGGAATGGATCCATATCGCTGCTCAGACAAGAGGTGATATGCTTCAACACCACCCTGTCAAAACTCTTCATTGGTCGATAGTCACTTAAGCAGGTTGCCGCACTCTTCTTGGGCACCAGTTTGATTAATGCCTGTATGAAACAGGTGGGTATCATGTCCTGCCAAGTGAAGATATCCATCACTGGAAGGACTCTAAACTGTGGCCATTCCTCATAAAGCCTCTGTGTTGGCTGCATCAAGTTTCATTGAGGCTTCCTATAACCCTTCTCTTTTGATTTCTCAGCTGTCTTTGACTTCTCTTGTCAATGACAGTTGCCTCACCCTTCTTTTAGAATTCTTCTTTTATGGGATTAAACTAATCTTGTGTCTCTGCCCTGTTTTTCTTTCTAAAAATGCATGCCCACAAACAATTTTTTTTTCAAAATTAAACAGTAAAATATGTACAAAGGAAAACAGTGAAGAGTCGGAAGATAATTTCATCCCGAAGAAGAATTGTAAAAGGAGAGTGAGGCAACCATGGTTGACAAGGGAAGTCAAAGACACCATAAAACCAAATGAGGGGGCTTACAGGATGCCAGAGGATTGTGTAGCTTTTAAAAACAAACAGAAGCCACATTGGGGGGGAGGGGGGGGGGAAGGGGGGAAGAAAGGATGAAATATGAAGGTAAGCTAGCAAATAATATAAAAGAGGACACCAAATCATATATATAAAGAGTAAAGGAGGGGAAAAAATTGACATTGGACTGATGAAAAATTATGTTGGAGAAGTGGTAAAATATGGAACAAGGATATGGTGGATGAACTGAATCGGTATTTTGTGTCACTCCTCACTATGGAAGACATCAATGATGTGCCAGAAATTTGAGAGTGAGGTGGCAGAATTGAGTGTAGTTGCTATTACTGGAATTTGGGTAGCAGAAGAGGTGATTAAATCACCTGGGCTGGACTGTGAGAGCCGGGAATGGTTCTTGAGGACTAGATAATTGTCAATGTCACTCCACTCTTTAAGAGGAGAGGCAAAAGACAGGAAATTATGGGCCAATTGGCCTTGCATCAGTGGTTGGCAAGATTGTGGATTCCATTATGAAGGATGAGGTACTGGCGTGCTTGATAAAATAGACCAAAATCAGCATAGTTTCCTTCAGGGGAGATCTTACAAATCTGTTGAAGTTTTTTGAGGAAGTAATGAACAGGACAGACATAATAAAGTCTGTGGATGTTGTTTACTTGGAATTTTAGAAGACCTTAAACAAGATGCTGCACAGGAGACTCCTAAACAAGATAGGAGCCCATAGAATCATGGGAAAGGGACTGGCTTGGGCAGAAGATTGACCGACTGATAGAAGGCAAAGAGTAGAAATAAAAGGGCCTTTTCTGGCTGGCTGCTGGTGACCAATGGTGTTCTGCAGGGGTCAGTGTTGGGAGTGCCTCTTTTCATACTGTATGTATGAAATTGATGTTTTTGTTGGTCATGACTGGTCATGCCCAGAATTAACTCATCTCTAAGTAAAGACGTGGACCCATTGCAATTTGCCTTTCGCCATAATGATTCCACAGCTGATGCAACCTCACTGGCTCTCCACTCAGCCCTGGATCAACGGGACAACAGCAATGCCTACATCAAGCTGCTTTTCATTGATTACAGTTCTGCTTTCAAAACCATTATCCCCTCAGTACTGGTCAGCAAGCTTCAAAACTTGGGGCTCTGTACCTTCATCTGTAACTGGATCATTGACCTCCTCATCGGAAGACCACAGTCAGTCTGGATCGATAACAACTTCTCATCCTCACTGACAATCTACAGAGACATACCTCAAGGGTGTGTGCTTAGTCCACTGCTCTACGCCCATGACTGAGTGGCTCAGCACAATTGAAATCCCATCTACAAATTTGTCGATCACACCACAGTTTTAGGCAGAATCACAGATGGCAATGAAGAAGCATACAGGTTGATCAGCTAGTTGAGTGGTGTAACACCAACAACTTGCACTCAACATTAGTAAAACTGAGGAATTGATTGTGGACTTCAGGAAGGAGAGACCAGGAGAACACAAGTCAGGCCTTATCGAGGGTCAGCAGTGGAGAGTGAAAGAAACTTCAAATTTCTGTGTCATCATATCTGAAGACCTATCCTGGGGCTATATGTCAATGCAATCATGAAGAAGGCTTGCCAGCCACTATATTTCATTAAGAGTTTGAGGAGATTTGGAATGTTACCAATGAGTCTTGCAAATTTTTACACAGGTACCATGGAGAGCATCCTGTCTGGTTGCTTCACTGTCTGCTATGGAGGTGCCAATGCACAAGACAGAAACAGACTACAGAGGGTTGTAAACTTGGCCAATGTCATAATGGGCATTAATCTTAAAGACACCTTCAAGAGGAGATGTCACAAGAAAACAACTTCCATCATCAAGGACACTCTCCAGCTAGGGCTCTGCCTTTTCCTCACAGGTGACAGCAGGAAGGAGGTCCAGGAGCCTGAGAACACACACTGAACAATTCAAAAAACACCTCCTTCCCCTCTGCCATTGAATGGATAATGAACCTATGGACACTAACTCATTTTTTTAAATCTTGTATTGACGGAATTGTAATTTATAGGAATTTTGCACGTTGTTCTGCACAATACTACTGATAAAAAAACAACAAATTTCCTGACATATGGATCATGATAATAAATCTGATTCTGTTGCAGAGAAAATAAATCTGATTCTGTTGCAGAGAAAGCTGGAAGGACTGGGAGTGTTGAGGAAGCAGGGAGTCTGTGAGTGGACGTGTTGGGAGAATGGGCAAAGAAGTGGCAGATGGAAGAAAGTGCATGGTCACACACTTTGGTAGAAGGAATAAAGAAGTAGACTATTTTCTAAATGGAGAGGGAAATCTGAAAACAGAGGCCCAAAGGGATTTGGAAGTCCTCATGCAGGATTCCCTAAAGATTAACTCTGTAGGCTGAGTCAGTCATAAGGAAGGCAAAAGGAATGTTAGCATTCATTGCAAGGTGACGAGAATATAAAAGCAAAGAAGTAATATTGAGGCTTTACAAGCCATTGGCCAGGCCACATCTGGAGTATTGTGAGCAATTTTGGGCCCCATGTCTAAGGTGAGGGGTGCTGGAGGTTTACAAGAACTGTCCTGGAGATGAGAAGGGTTAATACATGAGGATCAGTTGATGGCCTGTACTTGCTGGAATTAGGAAGGATGTGGGTAATCTCGTCAAAACAGTCCTATTGATAGGACTGGATAGAATGGCTGTGGAGAAGATGTTTCCAGGAAGAGCCTAGGAACAGAAGGCACAGGCTCAGAATAATAGGACGTCCCTTTAGAACAGAGGTTGGGAAACATTTCATCATCCAGGAGGTGTTGAATCCACAGAATTCATTGCCACAGAAGGCTGTGGAATTCAAGTAATTGGATAGATTTAAAGAAGAGGATGATAGGTTCTTAATTAGTAAAGGGTTTAAAGGTTCTATGGGGAAAAAAGCAGGAAAATTGGGTTGTAAGGAAAAACACGTCATGATTTGAATAGCAGAGCAGACTCATGGGCTGAATTGCCTCATTTTGCCCCTGTCTTGTGGACTTTACACATTCTTAGTTTCATATTTGTACATACATTCTGTTAGTGTTATTTTGGTGTTGATCCTTTTTTTAACTACATAGCACCATTCCCTCGAATGTGGCCCCCAGTAGTTAGTTCCCCTTTTGTTATTTGAGGGGCTTCCCCAGACTATGGTCCTTCCCCACAAAGCCCTCGCATTGGTTGCATCGAGCCTTAGTGCTTCCCTCAGCATGTGCTCCTGCAGCCTGGGATATGACAGCCAGCAGCATTCCCTTACTGATACATCACTGGGCCAGGAGACCAATGAGTTTTGGGCAGACCAAAGGGCACCCTTCATCAACTTGATGATCTTCCAGTTATACTTGATACCTGTCTCTACATGCATGCCTGGGAAAAGATCATAAATCAATGAGCCCTCAGAAGTTATGGTACTGCTGGGGGTGAACTGTGACAAGGACCCTTGCAGCCTTCCCCACACAGCAAAGAGCTGGGCAATATCCTGCAATAAAATATGAGTGGCAGATCTCTTCTTGTGTGTCCACTGAACTCAACTTGTGGGTCATTGCTATTGAACTGTTATCTCATACAATGGCCTTCTAACCAAGAGAGACAAGAAGTAAAGCAATGACATACTCAACAAAGAGACAGTGATCTGTTTCCTGCCAAATTTCAATGTTGTCATAGTTCTGTGAGGGCTAAATTATTGATGCTTATTAAATGCCTTTGGCTAGATGTTCATACATGGCCCATTGCTCATCCTATGTAGTTATTCTGTGGTAAAATAGGACTATAGCTGTTCTCAATGGATATTTAATGCAGAAAGTGTGAGTTCATATTCCACCACAGAGACATGGGAATTTAAAATTGGCTCATTAAATCTGTCTGGAATTAAATACTGCCAATGGCAGTTGTGAAAATAATCTTCCTGAGGGAAGGAAGTTCAAGCTTATTTGATTACACCAGTACAACCCGATGAAACAGCATTTTCCAGTACACAGCGCATACAGACATAATACACATAGAAATGACACAGATACACACAAATGATACAGAAACACAGTACATATGTACACATATTAAATAAATATTATTCATAAATAGTAGAGTCTCAGATAGTTGTTTAAGCAGTTCAACAGTTTCACTGCCTGTGAGAAGAAGCTGTTCCTCAGTCTGGTGGTTCTGCCTCCAATACTTCTATATCTCTTACCCAACGGGAGTAATTGGAAGATGCTGCTTGCAGGGTGGTAGTACTCCTCCATGATTTTGTGGGCCCTCTTGAAACAGTGATCCTGGTAAATCATTTCAATGGTGGGGAGAGAGACCCAGTGATCTTCTCTGCTGCTTTTATGGTCCTGTAGATTGACTTCTGATCTGATGCTTTAGAACAACCATGCCACATAGTCATGCAGCCAGCCAGGATGCTCCTGTAGAAAGTTAATAGAATAATAGCTAGTAGCCTTGCCTGCCTCAGCCTTCTAAGGAAGTGCAATTGCTATTTTGCCTTCCGGAGGAGTGAGGAGATATAGTCTGTCCAGCTCTTTTCTTAAGTAGATTCCAAGGAACTTGGTGCTCTTAACTCTCTCCACTACTGAGCTATGATTTCTAATTTTACTTGACCTGGCTGGATGTGATTCTAGCCCCAGAACACTGACTTTTCTCTGACCTGACCCAGCAAGGATCCTTGTAGCAGACGAATGGGGATGGGTGACAAACATCCTTGACTACATCACCCAAATACATAACACTAAACAAAGTTCTGAGTGTCCGATATGAAATGAATGATGGGATCCTTTGCTCTGTCTTCTCTCCCTCTTCCAAACCTGCTGTGGTTTGCTATTGTTACTGCTGATGTTCTATGGACGATACAGCCCTGCCACTCATCCACTGAGATGTCAGTTTTTAAAGGCAGTATCATTCAACCTAGTGACACATTGACAATCAGGCTCTATTCCTTTTTGCCTGAGAGTTATAAATGATCAGGATGAAGGTCAGACTGAAATTCCACCAGCATCTCAATGAATGTTCAGGAGACTTTGCACAAAAACGATTTGCAGTTAATACATTTAACCTGGTAACCTGCCTTCAGGCCCCTCACATAAGCATTATTAGACCTAATTTACCTTCCAACATATCTCATTATCTTATCAGATATGTGCCAGGTCCCAGGGGAGCATTGCATCAATCCCAATCACCTTATTTCCCTATGCCCCTACCACATATTCTCTTTTACACTCATGGCTGTCAACTCCACTTCGATTCTTTTTGCTGGCAAAAATAATCTAAGGTCTAATTTATAGCAGTACATCTTTGGGGCATGGGATGTAACACCTGGTAGAAATCCATATGGTCACAAGGAGAAAGGTAGGAACAAACCCAGATCCCTGAAACCATGAGGCAGCAGAGCTCACTGGTGTGCAGACAGTTGAAACATACCTGAAGAACAGGGAAAAGTCTTACGCAGGACAAAAAGGAGCTAAGAGGGTTAGTTCACAGTGTAGCTGTGTGTGAACTTTGCTCACACATTGCCCACCAGAGCAGGAATTTTGGGGAGTCTCCGAAACAATTGGTTATTCTTTAATTCCCATGTATACTGCATGATCTGCTGAGTTTCCCCAGCACATTTGTATATTGTACTTGATCCCAGCATCTGCAGGTTTTCTTGTTTAACTGACAGAGAGGCAGCTGGTTGTTGTATTCTAAAGAGAATATCTGTGAATTTGCCAGGATTAACAACCACAAGTAAGAGGTCCAAATACAAGACTCCGAATATGTGGAAATGATTGTAATTGTATCACATAATTTTGTTTCATAGTATCAAAGAGTTGTTGTAAGTCTATGAGACATTGCAACAATTTCTGATGATCAAAAGATATTTGGACGGCTCTATTGATAGGAAGGATTTTGTAGGATATGGAACAAATGCAGGTAAATGACACTAGCTCAGAATGCAAACTTGGTTAATGTAGATGAATTGGGCTGAAGGGTTTGTTCTGTGTATATGACTACATTACTCTATTGGTCCACATCTTTGCCATCTCCTAATGGAGCTATCAGTTTTCTACCCTGCAAATTTTCTCCTTGACATTCCAGCAGGCCAGAAAGAGAAAATATTGACTCAAAGTCTGAAACAGGTGTTTCTGATACACAAGGAAAGGAAGAGTAAGGTAGCCAAATGCAGGAAGCCACAGACTGATCAGTCAAAGTGAACGTAATACTGAGCTCTTGTTTGCCTGTCACTTTAACTCCTCAGCAGGTTAAGCAGCATTAGTGAAGGTAAAGGAATGGTCAACATTTCAAGCTCATCTTGACCTGTTAGTCTGTGGCCTCCTATTATGCTACAATAAGGCCCATCATGAACTTGGGCATATTGTATTCTTCAACGCTCAATGTTCAAATCAGCGTTAATGTATTGTCATTTTCATGAGTGCAATATACAATGGTAGCATGGTTAGTGCAACGCTGTTGCAACGCTAGCAACCCAGGTTTGAATCCGCCATGCCTGTAAAGCTATATATTCTCCCTATGATCTTGTGGGTTTCCCTTGGGTGTTCTGGTTTCCTCCCACCCTCCAAAAACCTACAGGGTTTTGAGGTTAAATTGATGTGGAAGAACCTGTAAAAATTAAATTAAAAATTTAAAAATGTACAGATAAACTGAATTTCTTACTTGCTGCCCCCAAATAGGTAAATAAGATTTATAATATTAAAAGTTAAATTAATACAATATGCCAAGACAGAAAAAAGAGATAATAAATATCAAAGGATTGATAAATAAAAGAAAAATAAGTCCAGGCAAGTGTTCAGGTGATCCCAGGGTACTTTATGGTTAGGGTTAGGATGGTATGGGAAGGTTCGAGCAGCTGATAGTTGTTGGATTAAAAACTGTTCTTGAACTGGGACTTTAGACTTCTGTACTTTCTGCCTGAAGGAGAAAGAATGTGACCAGAGCAATGGAGGTCCTCATGATGCTGGCAGCCCTCGAGGCATTGTCTCACTTGTGTGTTTTCAATGGTTGGGAGGTTGGGGCTCATGATGGACCTTCTAAGGTTTGCTACTTTCTGCAGCCTTTTGCATTCCTGCGCACTCCAGTTTCCAAATCAGGCCGTGATGCCAACAGTCTGTAACTTCCCACAGTAAACCAGAGTATTTGACGACATGCCAGATCTCCTTAGACTTCTCAGTTTTCCGTCTGCATCAGGGAAAGTGGATAAATCTGAGACATGAGGGAACTGAGGTCAATCGGGACAGGCATAGAAGAGGAGATGAGATCAGGGGCAAATCAGCTATCATCATAATAAATGGCAAGGCAAGCTTGAGGGTCAGGTGACCAACTGCTCCTATTATCAACATCATTAACAAAAGCAATTATCTGGTTATTATCTTGTTGCTCTGCACAATTGGTTTACAAGACTAAAACCGAGACTGCATTTGAAAAGTACATAAATCACCATGGGTTGCCTTGCAGCTTGGAACAATTCTACATAAGTGTGAGTGTTTCTTTAAAGTAACACCGCACTGAGTAAAATTCAAGCTCAATAAGCAGACAGCCTGATTTCATATTGCGTGACTGCTTGACATTCCTTAGTTACACAACTATGGTGTTTCCAAAAACAACCAATTTACTTTACCTTGAATTTAGAAACCTCAAAATCAATGGGCGGCACGGTTTGTATAGTGGTTAGCACAATGCCATTACAGTGGCAGCGACCAGGGTTCGAATCTCGCACTGTCTGTAAGGAGTTTGTCTACGAGGGTTTCATCCAGGTGTTCACGTTTACTCCCACATTCCAAAGACATAAGAGGTTAGCAGGTTAATTGATCACATGGGTGCATTTGGGCAGTGCAGGTTTGTGGGCCTGTACTGTGTTGCACTTCTAAATTAAAAAAAATACATTAAAAATAATTTCCTTTGGTTAGTGAAGGTGATGAGAATTTAGGGTTAATTCAGAAAAGTGCCTTTCTAGTCTAATAGATATTATCAGCAGTTATACCACCCAGGCTTTAAACAATCTGCATTTGATTACAAAACAATTGAGTATTTAGTGTAATTTAAGGTCATAAAATTAAAAGCTGGCTGCATATATCATTGATAAGTGCAAGGGCATAGAAAAGTGATTCAAAGTCTTTGTAATTAATATGTAAACTCAAAAATGAATGAACATTTCTGACTGTTGTTGAAAGTAATTCCTGAGTTTTGAAGAGAGGGTGAAGAGATTACTGACTCATTTCATATCTCCAGTTTCCAATGGATTCAGAGTAAAACTTTATAGGAAATAAATTTATTCAGGCCTGAAATAATTGGTGAGCAAAGAGCCCTTGCCTGGCCAAAGTCCAAGGGTTTGCACTGATTTAACTTGGTGCTTGGATGGTCTACTGACAATTCCCATTGGGCATTTGGAGGTAATTTTGCCACTTGAGATGTGTGTAAATAATCCACTTGCTTCCCTTAAAATGGTTCTTGTCCACATCGTGCATAGTAGTGAGGCTAAGGGGGATTTATAGTGCAGAAAGTCTGGGTAAAGGTGCAACTTAGTAGTAGGGGAAGGCCGTGGTGTCAAATTAACTTTGATCCTCTTTGTAGATCCAGAATTAGTTAGTGATGGATTTGGAACGATGGGCAGGCAAGAGGAACAAAAACTCTTAAAGGGACTGACAAATATAATTTTTAAAAAAACCTTACCAGACTCAATTATGACTAGGAATTCTTGGAGGACTGAAAAGTCGACCACAGAGGGAAGGAAGTGAATAGCAAGGCCATTTTTTTTGTAAATGAGTAAAATTAAGATTTAAGAATTCCAGAAGTTTTCATCCTCTTCCAGGATCTGTCTGTGGAAAAAGTAAACAATTATTCTCTGCGTTAATGAATACCCATATTGGAAAGTATCAGACTTGATCCAAGGGCCTGAGAAGTAAAATCATTATTTGACAGTGAACATCTCTGGCCAGAAGAAGCTGTCATTTGGGCTTTGTAACCTAGGTGCTCCAGGCCCAGCAGCACAAGGCCTGAGGGGGAGAAAAAAAAGGTGTCTAAATAAAACCTAATTGATTTTGTTTTTGATTTTCTTTTCCCATCTTGGCTTCTACAGCTGCCTCTATCTGTTACCGCGAGCCTCCAGATGCATAAGCAGATGTGGAGTTGACCTCAATCAGGATTTCAGCCTTTGAGTATGTCCATATGACAAGTGAGTACTTGGCGAGTATGTCACGAGATTGAAATTAAATTGCTTGATATGAGAAAAAAAACAGTTACGTTGGCTCTGAGTAAATGTCTTGGACCGGATAAACTGCGATGTAATTGCTGGCGAGTATTGCTAGACATCATCACATAGAAAGAAGCCATTCTGTCTATTGTGCTTGTGTCAGCTGTTTGGTAGTGGTTCTATCAGTGTCACTCTACACACTCATTCCCCTTGGTAAAGTATAGTGTACTTTCAACCTTCCCATTGGCCTTCATCCCTTTTTCATGGTGTATCCAAATACCTCATAATTTCATAATTATATTTTAAATGTTAAAATTTAGACATACATCATGGTAACAAGCCCTTCCTGCCTTCAAATCCTTGCCTCCCCACTAATTAACCTACAACCGCTGTAGGGTTTTGAAAGGTGAGACGAAACCAAAGCACGTGGTGGAAAAACATGCAAATCCATGCTAACCACTGCTTGCTCTGACCTATCAAGTGACTGAGTAATCCTCCCAGCTCCTATCTAATTCTTTTGCCATTAACCAAAACAATGTTGGACCCACTGAGTTCCTCTAGCAGTTTGTTTATGTTTTGCACCTGGTGGATAACTTCAATGAGCACAGAAACTGCACAACAGGGTTATGCCCTGGGAGAAATTTGGCTTTCATAAACTGACACCTGAGTTTGGTGACTGCATTCACTCTGCACAGTCAGCTCAGGACATCTCCATGGAGGGGAGATGCAAGGATGAGTAACTGGTAATGAAGTACATGTGCTTAACGCTGGCAACCCGGAATGTCTTTATTCCCCCTTTGATTTTCTAAGTATGCACAATGTTGTTAGTGAATATCTTTGGGTTTGCTTCAATGTGGCAGAGATTTAGAATACAGAATATTACATTCCAGAACAGACCATTCTGTCCATAACATTGTGCCAAACTATATAAACCTACTCCCCAACACTCTAATCCTTCCCTACCAACTGTGCCTATCCCTGTGCCTGTCTAAGTCTTTTGAATAACACTATTGTACCAGACTCCACTACCACCCATGGCAATGCATTCCAGGCACCCACCACTTTTTTTGCATCTAAAGGTAGACTTGTCTGGCACTTCCCAGTATCACTGTCACCTCTCTGCCCAAGTATGTACTTCTCTTGCTCCTTCATTCCCTGATGACAGTGAAGAATGGCTACCAGCCTTCTGAGAGCCCCAACGAACCTTCATCCATCCAAATCCCACTTCTCTGGAAGGCTATCATGTCCCACCACCTCCATATCTTTCCTTCTTTAAAAGAATCCACTTACTTCCTTAATCATTTTGCATCTCTCTCCATCCTTTGGCTGCTCAGATGAAATTCATTTTGAAATTCCCTCTAGCACACTTACCCGTATGAATGGAAGCATGATCGGAGAGGAATTCAATTATTCTCAAGCCCCAAAACTGGAATAAAGCAGATGTAAAGTTAGGCCTGAGGATTCAATGCAACTGAAAAGGCTTAAGCAGTTATTATAGGCATGGATAGGAGGTTGGAGGGGGCTATTTTGAGGTTAACCAACAACATAACTGGCAGGCTTCTGAGATTTAGTTATGACTTTGATCGATTGATGAATGATATTGTCCCAGCATCAGCTAGTTGAACTGACAGAGTTGATAGAGGGGAGTGTTTGCAATGATTGTATGATTACAAGAGAGGGGTGGCAAGGTAGTTTAGGAAACACAAGAAGGTTGCATACCCTAGTGGACACCAACAGGAGGGTTAGAAGAAGAGACCTGGAAAAGCTCCATAAAATTTTAGCTAGATTTTGGGTCAAGGTGGAAGATTGGATTGTGTGCCCAGAAGACTTAAAGTGCAAAAGTGATTGATCAAATGATCAGTTTGTCTCAACATTTTGTGTTCTTCCATTTCCTGAGGGCAAGTGTTAATAGAAGAAATATGTTGGTCACAATTATGTGGTGAAGAAATCTGGGCAAATTTAATGGATTACCTCAGAATGTGAATTCAAGAGATGTGTGTGCAAAGTTGATCATTGTATTCACTAACGGTTCACTGGACTTTGTATATCAAAGATAAAGATACATAATCAATGTTTCGGGCTTAAGCTTGTTTTTTACTTCAATCATGGAATCTACAGACTTTCATGTGGTACTGGACAAAGTGGCGACTCTGTTTTCCTTACGGTAGACAAAGTTAAAGAAATTTCATGTATGTTACATTCTAAATGTAGCATTATGTGACAATGATGTAGCCTTTAGCTTTACTCCAATAGTTCACTGGATCCTGAAAGATTAATTTGCTCAATAACAGAGGTACCTTCCCAGTCCTGAGGAATAAACCTGGATGTGGTGTAATATTTACATTGCTAATGGAAAACTATAAACTCTGGTTAGATTTTTCAGATACTGACCCTGCAGAACAGACTTTGTGTCATTGAGCTCTCACCCAGCCTTACAAAAATTGTAGTATGTATGACTTCTTTAGTCATTTCTTTGATGGATGAGCAAAATCTCCATCTATTGAGAATCAGCCATGATTGTTTTGTACGAGCAAGGGATGGTCTCTTACTCCTTGAACCCCCTCACCCCTTCATTCTTCCACATCATGTGGAATGGAATGGCACAGGAAAAATAGCAATCATTAATATTGCATTATCAATTGGATTGTTTCCTTTTCTTCCATTATTAATTGTTAAGGAACAGCTGTCGCACATTTTAGGACTTTCTCTGAGTACAATATTTAGGAATATTTTGAGGTCATGGGAAAATCTAAATAAAACTGCAGGTGGTAGAAATCGGAAATGAAATCAGTGCAAACAGTCATCAGGCCAGGCTGCATCTGTGCAAAGAGAAACTGAGTTCTGTTTCTAGTCTGAGACCCTTTGTAAGGCCTGGGAAAGAGAGATTCCTGACTAGTTTTCAGTAACAATGCAAGTGGAGGATGGATGAGTAGAACAAAGGAAGTAGCTCTCATCGCCCAAGACCAAACAAGTTATTGTGGCAATTGGGAAGCTCATTATACTTGAATGATATAGGAGATGGCAGATGCAATGATTGGAAGCAAACCACAAGTTGCACAAGGAACTCTATGGGTTAGATAATATCTGTGTTTCGGTTGAGACACTGCACCGGCATCATTATCTCTCAACCCGCTCCTCGTCAATGAGGGTTATGTACTCAGCAAAGACCTGACCTTTGTACAGAGGCACGCACACCCCAATGGTAGGGGTTCCTCACACTGACTGCATACTGATGACCCTTTCTCCCATTTCCAACACTCCTCTTTGGCATCTCTTTCTGGCCTCCTATCCTGTTTTTACATTTTTATTTCCATTTGCCAATGCAACTTCAACCACCTTCACTTGTGCACTCCACTCAGCCCCTCCAACCTTACCCCCTCTGAACACACAGCACACTAATTCCAATATTGTAATCAAATGCATTGACCAGGGTGGTGCTATTAAAGTCTGATAGACTGACTCCTCCTTGCAGAGATGAGAAGGTTCTTGACATCTTCTTCTTTCCAACCCCTGGGCTATGACTCTACCAACAAACACCAGGGCACACTCTTCCAGGTTATCAAAGATTTTGTCACATCAGGAGATCTCCCCTTCACATGCTCCAATCTGATAGCATTCCATCTCTGACCTACTCCCTTGTATCTCTCACCAAACATCCACAAACAGGTCTGTTTTTCTAGACCCATTATTTGGCTGGTGTAAGCCAAAAGTTAAAAAAAATATAAAGCATATCCAGCAGGCCAGATTGTACGAAAAGAAAGAGGAAATTTTTCAGCCAAAGGAATGAAATTATCATTTCTGACACAGAGTCACCTAAAGTGGTGGAATTTATTATTGGACCAAGTATTAAAAATATTGTCGTTGGTGCTAATGTTTAAAATCATTCCAGAAGCTTGGCTATAATTTGTACTCAGTTCCTGACATTTGCCCCCATTTGATCCCAAGTATGTGGAGATATCTGCAACCATGGAGTTTAGTAAGGCGTTTGACAAGGTCCCTCATGGTGGGCTTATCCAGAAGGTATATGGAGAATTGATTGGACTCAAAATTAATTGGTCCAATGGAAGATGAAGGGTCATGGTGAAAGGTTGTTTTTTTTTCTGACTGGAGGTCTAAGACCACTGATATTCCACAGCAATCAGTGCGGGACCTCTGATGTTTAAATCACTTGGATGAAAATGAATGTGGGTGCATTGGTAAGTTTGCAGATGACAATAAGATTGGTGGAGTCGTGGTTAGTGTAGAGAGGTATCAAAGAATACAAAAGGATATGGACCAGTGGCAGTTATGAACTGAGAAATGACAAATGTGAGGTGATGCACTTTAGGAGGTGAATGAGTAGAGTTAATGGCAGGGTTCTTAAAAAGCATTGATGCATAGTGGGATCTTGGGGTTCAGGTGGCTGGATTCTTGACAGTGGTTACCCAAGTAGCAAGGGTATAAAGAAACATAAGATATGCTTGGGTATATTGGCTGTGGGCATTGCATAAACAATAAGGAAGTCATGTTGTAGCCAAATAAATCTTTGGTTAGGCCGCACGGAGTATATGTACTACTGGTTGCCCATGACAGAAATGATGTGAATGGTTTGGAAACATGTTCAGAAGAGATTTACCAGGATGTTGTCAGGATCAGAATGTTTGAGATATAGGGAGAGGATGGACAGAATTGGGTTATTTCCTCTGGAATGTTGGAGATTGAGGGGAGACTTAATGGGAGTTTCTAAAATAATGAGAGGCATTGATTGGACGGACCTTCAGGATCTCTCTGTTTAGGTAAAAGGGTGGAGTAGAGTTTAAAGGAGAAGTGTAGGGCATTTTTTTTTTAGAAAGAGTAGTGTGTGTCTGAAATGGGCTTCCAGAAGCAATGCTGGAAGCCAGTGCAATATTATCATTTAAGAGGCTTCTGAACAGATGCAGGAATTTGCAGATATGTATCATGTGAAAGCAGCAATTTTATGCAATCTGTGCAATTTTATTTTAACTTGGACATCATATATGGCACAGATGTAGTCCGAAGGGGCTGCTCCTGTGTTGTATGGATTCATGTTCATTAGGTAATTCTCTCTTGCATTTTAAAATATTAGAAAGAGACAGATTCTGTCTTAATGTCCTCACCTCTACATCTTTCACACTGAAGTCAGTCTTTTTTTTTCTGGTTTTCTTGGGAAAGAAGCTCTCATTCCAAGCAGTTTTTCTGATCATTATGCCACCTCAATTCCACTATTTATTTTTCATCTTATTGGGTGGCTTTTGGTGATTTAGAGACCAAGGTACTCTGTGTGGCCCAATTAAAGTTTCACATTGAATTAATATAACTTTTCATGATCATTTTGCACTAAAGGTTACAACCAAGGCAAACTTTATGGAAGTTAATGCCATAAAAGTTGCAAGGATTATTTATAAAGACCCTGTGCTCATGAGTAGCCATTCTAACTTGGGCATGACAAGGGAAGATGTAACATTGTCACTCAACCTTGTTTCCTCTGGTAGAACTCCAGTAAATTACCCCACAAGACAGAATAATCAGTCTGTAAAATTAGGAATGTCATCTGTTCTGTGCACATTTCAGGTCTACACCATGAAACCTTTGCATTTCAAATGGGGGCAAGAATGTTACTGATTTTGTTGATTTGATTAGCCAGAGCATATTTATAATTATATGTATCTTTTGAAAGAATACGAGAGCCAATTCTTCAAATGAGCATTGGCAGAGAGTCTACAAACGTCCTGGAGAAACTCAGCAGATCACAGAGCATCCATAGGTAGAAAAAGGCAGTATTGTGCATTGGCAGAAAGCAGGACCATCACAATGTGCTTCTATTGATTTTCCATTTATTGCCAAAGGGGCTCAATGGCCTCCACCTTTCTTCTTTGAGGCTATTGGTTTATGATTTAATGTCATTTACCATTGAAGCAACTAACATACAAAGAATAAAAGCAGCCTACTTTACTTAGTCTATGAAATGTTGATTTTTGGAGTTTAAAAAGACACCTGAAAATGTTAAAGAAGGCCTATTGTTAGTTACTGCCAAAGTTATTTTCAAACAATCAAGCAAAAGACAGTTAAAGGTATGGGAAATTGGGATTTTTAATGATACACAAGAATAAAATAATAATAACAAACTCATCGGTCCTTGATCTAGTCAATCACGTGCACAAATTTTAAATTACAAAAGTACCTGGAGGTGATTTCATGCAGAAATAATAGTGAGTACATGCTATTCAAAGTATACCCGCCTCTGATTCTGCATTCACAGAGCTCAAGCTGATTTATTCAGTATTTTATTCCAAGCAGAAATGTTGCAACATCTGGAATTCAAAGCAAAAGTATTTTGATAGAGACTATACATGACTTGGGAAATAAAAACATAAAATGCTGGAAATACCTAGCAGGTCAGGCAGCATCTGTGGGGAGACTAACAGCTCATGTTTCAGGTCTGAGATCCTTTGTCATATGGGGGGAATGCAACCTTGCTAATTGTAGAATTGGGATCACCTTGGTCTGTCAGGATTCAGTTGGAATTTTAAAGTGAATCCAAAAGAGTTTAGACCAATGGTTCTCAACCTCTTTCTTTCCACCCACATACCACCTTAAGCAATCACTTACTAATCACAGAGCACCTATGGCATGGGGAATATTTAATGTGGTATATGAGTGGAAAGAAAAAGGTTGAGAACCACAGAACTGGACAGTCTGCAGATGGTGGGGTTGAGTTTCTCCAGCACAAATCCATAGTAAAGGGTAAACCAACATTTCGGGCCTAAGCCTTTCATTAGGAATAGGGGGGGGGGGAAGAAAATAAAGTTGCCTAAACAAAATGGTGGGAGGGGAGGGAGAAAGGGGGAAGATCGCAGTGGAAAGGTTGAAGAGGGAAAAAGAAGCTGTGAACTGATAGGGGGAGAGTCAGGGCTAAAAAGGATAGTTCTCTGAGGAGAAGGAAGGGAAGGAATGGGGAGGTGGAGGAAAGGAAACAAAGGGAAACAAAGAGAGACATGGGCAGGGGTGAATGGAAATTGGAGCAGTCAATATATAATGCTGACTGGTTGGAGACCAGAAGTGTTTTGTGTGCAAGTATGTAAATGTTCTTACTTGGGAATACAGTAACTGCTCCAACTAGGTGAAGTGTCAATGGGAGAGCACTCAGGGGATAATGGTCAACACTGGAGGTTTCATATAATTATAGATAAAAATAGTCCAAAAAGTTGATTTCATGATTATTAAGACAGGACCTGACAATGCAGAATGGATACAGCTAATTTCAGGTAAATCCACATTCAGGAGGTGAGTGTAATTTTAAATGATGGCTCAGGGCCAACATGGGGATGAAGTGTAAAAATGGCAAGTTCAGGAAGCTTGAGTGTCAAGGCACTTTAAAGAGGAAATTCATAATAGATATATAATGGTGAAAGCAGGATACTTAGAGAATAGAGAGAAAATTGGTCGCTACTTAAAAAAAATTAAGAAGGGGCTACAAAATGTCTTCAGCAAATAAGACTAAGGAAGATCTCAAGGTATTTTATATATAAAAAAAACTAGTGATGTACCATTAGTAATTACAGGGTCAGTTTGTTTGAAGAGCCATGAGACTGTCAGTAAAGTGTTCAGTGAACACATTTCATCTGCATTGGCTGAGAAGAAAGACAATGTTTTTTTTTTAAATTTTGGGTGGTAAAATTATGGAGCTTATTAAGATTAAGGAAAAGAAGGATCTATTAAACATCTGATCAGGCATGAATGTGTATAAATTCCTTGGGCTTAATGAAATTTATCCCAGGCCGCTGTGGGAAGCAGAAGAGAATGTTGGAGCCTTGATAAAGATATTTAAATGGTCACTATCCACAGCTGAGGTGCCAGATGGCTAGAAGACAGTGAATGTGATATATTTATTCAAGCAGGGCAGCAGGGATAAACCATACAATTATTGGCTAGTTACTTTAACGTCAGTTGTTGGGAAACTATAAGAAACAATTTTGAAATGTAAGATTAATCTGCACTTGAAAAGGCCGAGATTGAGTTGCAATAGTCAGCACAGATTGTTGCTGGAAGACCCTTTCTGACTAATTTAAATGATTATTTTTTGGAGAGGGCAGTGTGGTTGATGTGGCTTACATGTGATGTTGCTCAGTGAGGCCTTTTCCAAGGTCCTACATGGAAGGCTAGTGAAAAAGTTTAGAACCCATGGGATCCAAGCCATATTGTATCCAAAGTTGACAATGACAATGGAGGGTTGCAATTGAGGGCTATGACCAGTGGTATGCAACTGGCAGCAATGTTGGAATCATGTAAGAGGATCATTGGTAAGTTTGCAGATAACTCAAAATGTGGTGGTGTTGTTGATAGAGAAGAGGGTAGTTTAAGGCTACAAACCTATATGGAACAGTCGATAAAGGGGGCAGATTAAATTTTAATCCTGATAAATATTGGTGAAGCATTTTGGGTAGTCAAATAAGTGTAGAACATATACCATTAATGGCAGTATGATGGGAAGTATTCAGGAACAGAGGGACTTTGTGCCACAGAGATCCCTTAAGGTGGCAGTATAGGTGGATAGAGCAGTGTTTAAGGCACACAAGGTGTTTGCCTTCATTTGCCAACATGCACAATTTAAGAGGTCATGCCTAAAATATATAGGATTGGCCAGCAATATAATGTGTGTTGGAACACTATAGGGAGGGCACCATTGCAATGGAGATTTCAGTTGTGGGAAGAGACTAAATAGGCTGGTGCAATGTTTGGACCAAATCTTGGAACTCCTCACACTTCCTCCAGAAGAATGACAGTGAGTCAGGAAGTCACAACCATTACCACCTCTGCCCATTCAAGAATGGACAATGAATGCTGTGCTTGCCTACAAATGCTTACATTTCAAAAATACATTAAAAAAAATAGTTTACTGTGCTATTCAGAAACAGGTTCAATGTTGAGTGCTTCCTGCATTTTGTGTTTTAATTTCAGATTTCAAGCATCTGCAATATATTTTTTTAATTTTCATTTAAATAGGACGTGTCTTATTGCATTGTCTTTGAATGAATAAAAGGAAACAAAAATGCCCCTTACAGAATGATTCAAGCTGAATTATTATTTTAATTATTTTTATAATCCGTGAGCTCCGTTAGTGGTGTGCATCCAACAAGATTGCACGATATGACCTGTAATTCAGTATTTAGTTCAAGGTGATGGGATGCATTTCCACCAACATAATCCCCTTATCTGGTAAATATGCACATCAGCCAACAAATCACTTGTGTATCTAGCAAAGTAAATTGTAGTAGCTGGTGGCTTGTTAGCGAGACAAGACAAATCCATTAGGAAATGACAGGTTTTGACACAATCGGAACACTGACCAAAACGTTAATTTTTATCGGCCATCTGCAGACCACTAAAAGAAAATTAGTTCCTTAAATATGATTTTCAATTGCAAAACAATATTTGCATATGCTTATGAATGCTGCCAAGTTGAAATATTTTCGAAAGGATTATTTTCTGAATGATAAAATAGATAAAAGTTATTTCAGATCTAAGAGATTCTATCATCATGAAGCTTCCATAGAATTTCCAATGAGTCTTGTTCAGGGATTATCGGAAATGACCAACTTCACTTGTTTTAGTGTTGAATTAAGTCGGAAAAGGTCATGTGCTCCCCCTAAACCAATTCCACCAATTTTTCTGATTTAAGAGATCCTATGCAAACTTGCCTCTCCATTTCCAGGCCCAATAATATCAATAATATTATTAGCTTAAAAAAACACCTTATGGCATCCACAGATATAATGGGTGACATGAAAATGTGGGCAACACGGTTAGTGTATCAGTTAGTGCAACACTATTACAGCGCCAGCGACCTGGGTTCAAATCCGGCGCTCTCTGTAAGGAGTTTATATGCTCTCCCTGTAACTGCCTGAGCATTGTCTACCTGCTCCTGTTTCCTCCCACCATCCAAAGGGTACAGGTTTGGTAGATGAATTCAGTGTATGGTAATTGATTTGGACTGGTTTTCTGGGCTGGAAGGGATTTGGATCATGTATTTCATTTAAAAGAAATGCAAGTCTTCTCTTTAAGGTTAACACTAAGGGAAACAAAGAGTTCACAGTTGGAAGACAAAAGCATAGAACATCCTTTCAATAATTCTCATGCTTTGTGGTCCTTAATCTTCTGATACACAAGCTACAATGTGAGAACAAATTTGGAGGGTCCAAGAAGTGACGAGTCTGAGCACAGTTCAATAAGAAACAAGGATCTTTATTTTCACATGGGGAAAGCCACAACAGGGATCACACTCACACACGCACACACAGACAAAGAAACTACACACATTTCATGGACGTTGGTCACTGGTTAATCACTGGTAATCACAACTCCTGATAAATAACTGAAAAATCTCAACTCCCGATAGTGAAATAAGGATTAAGCAAACAGTACCCATCACCAACAGGCATGGTATCCCTCTTAACTACATAATCTAATCACACTCATATCAAGAATAAGACACAACAGTTCTTTCTAGGTATGCACCACAATAGCCCCCCTACCCTGTATTGGGACACACCTGACTCTCCAGTGTCACCCCTGGCTCACAACCTGGAGTGGAGCTTGGGTTCATTCTCAGGGGAAAAAAAAGACAAAGCTGCTTCATGTGGTGGGCTTCATGCTGCAGCTGGCTGGAAGGGCTGGCTCAGGTGTGTCCAAATGAGGCAAGGTGTCAAGAGAGCCAATCATAAGGTGTGCCCTCACCTATGAGTGGGCTAACCTTGATTAACGTGGGAAAATGACTTTTTACACTTCAGGAGCAAGCACATGAAAATTCCTTTGTTCGGAGCAGTCTCCTGTCTGATCTGTTGGAAATTCTCCAGATTAAAAGTGAAAGGTTCCATTATTGTCACATAATACTACATTTAAAATGTAACATACATGAAATTGTCTACCATAAGGCAGACAGAGACTTGCCACTTGGTCCAGCACCCTTTACAGAAACCTACAGCACCTCATGTTCCTAGGTGGTCTCCCCTCCAAATACTGGCCAGGCCTGCACCTGCTTAGCTTCCAAGATCGGACAATCTCAGGTGCATTCAGGCTATTAGGTAATTTCACAAGCTAATCCTGTATAAGGAATGTCAGATATACGATCTAATTGCCAAAATGTTTGCCTATGAACCATTCTTCAAACAGATAGACATTCAGATATTTGGTTTACAAGTTAGTTGTGATGTGTGTATTAGTAATTTAACTGTTCACTGTTAACTTGGTATTTGTACATTTTACTCTTGGATATTGTGCTGTGAAGCAAATTGTTGAAAATGCTATTTGACAGTGTTGCAGGAAAGGAAAACCATTCAATTATCAAGAGAACGGGCAAAAAAATTGTGTCTTAAACAACCTGCTTAAAGAATTGTATAATTCACAGTGGAAGGACTGGGGAGAAGGTCTATGATGGTGCAGGTGAAGTCAGTTTCATATTATGAGCTGAAAGAAAAGTAGAGAGAGCGGAGGAGGAAAGAAAACAAAAGATGTTACATTTTAAAATCATTTTCAAACATCTATGGGTAATTAAATACTGAAGGATTGAGAACGTTCACATCATAATTAATTTGCAGCATTGGTGAGTGTGTCTGGCCATCATTCCTACCTACCTCAGAACAATACTTGTCACAATGTTAAACGGGCACTCGAGTTAACTTGGACAAGAGTTAACTTCCAGAGTGGGGTTTAGTTTGGCTCCACTGCACACATTTAGAAGAGTGGAAATTGCACCGCATTAAAATGTCATTGTTCGTGGAGCCTGCAGCTGTTTCTTCTGGGGCTGCATGTGTGATTTTCGTCTGCTCTCGTACACAATGCCCAGGCATGATGAATTCCAGACTAGTGTAATTTCAAGAGTTACATAAGCAGAATGAATTTAGCTGCTTGTTTTCCTTGAACATCTCAAGGATACTGGTGAATTCTTTTTCCTGTGTGTACATTGAAGATGGCATTGATTTCATACTTCAAATCAATAAAAAAAACATGTAGTACACGATAGAATTTCCAGGGCATCAGAGTCATGCTATTCAATGCACTTCAGTGGTGAAGCTGGCAATGACATAAAGTATGTACCAGAAACTACTTGTGGATTTCTATTTTTCACTTTATATCGGTCTTTGACTGTAGTTACTGGTGCATTTCCATACAAATAACGAAAAGTATGATTATTTCTGCCATTATTTTGACAGCAAATTACCAGCCATTCTGAATATGACAAATGCTCTCCATTATGGGGATTATTCTCTTCAAAACAAAGAGTTTAATAGAATATTTATTGTTAGAAGAGTTCAAAATCATGAAAGATTTTGAGAGAGTAAAAGAAACCTTTATTCATTGGCAGGAAGGACAGGAGAAAGAGTGAACAGATTTTAAAACGATTCAGTGGGAAGATGAGGTAATATGTTTGGTTTACTGTGAATTTTTATGATGTAGACAATAGACAATAGACAATAGACAATAGGAGCTGGAGTAGGCCTTTTGGCCCGTCAAGCCAGCACCGCCATTTTACAGATCATGGCTGATCACTACTATCAGTACCCCTTTCCAGCCTTATCCCCATAACCCTTAACTCCTTTGTCCACTAGAGACTTATCTAACTCTCTTTTGAACATAATCAGCGAATCCGCCTCTACCACCCTCTGTGGCAGAGCATTCCACAGATTCACACTTCTCTGGGTAAAAAAATGTTTTCTCATCTCCGCCCTAAAGGGCCTACCCTGTATTCTTAAACTATGCCCTTGTAGAGCTCGTCGAAAGAACCAAAGACTTGTTGATCCAAACCAAGGCTTTTATTAGCAAAAGACCGGAGCTCTTCACAGGTGGCCGACCAGTCCGGAATGATCCGACCTGGCTAGGGACACAACCCTTTAAGGCCCAAACAATAGGTGTGGCTTAGCTCTCAGCCAATCGCTGTAAGCACAGTAACTATATACACTATGTACATTGGTGATAGATCTGTACTATCACAGCCCTCTAGTCCTCGTCTCCCCCATCATTGGGAACAAGTAATCCGACTTCACCCTGTCTATCCCCCTGATAATTTTGTATACCTCAATCATGTCCCCCCTCATCCTTCTAAACTCCATCGGATACAAGTCCAGTTTTTCTAGCCTTTCAGCATATGTCAACCCCGCCATCCCTGGAACTAACCTTGTAAATCTGCGCTGCACACCCTCTATAGCTAGTATGTCCTTCCTCAAAATTGGAGACCAGAACTGGACGCAATACTCCAGGTGGGGTCTCACCAGGGCCCTGTACAACGGCAGAAGGGCGTCTCTGTTCCTATACTCCAATCCCCTCTTTATGAAAGTCAACATGCCATTAGCCTTCTTCACAGCTTTCTGAACCTGCATGCTAGTCTTCAGTGACCGGTGAACAAGTACTCCCAGATCCATTTGCTCCTCCCCACTCCCTAGCTTGTCTCCATTTAAATAATACTCAGCTTTCCTATTATTGCCCCCAAAATGGATAACCTCACATTTGCTTACATTGAACGTCATCTTCCATTCAGCAGCCCACTCCCCCAACCTGTCCAAGTCCCTCTGCATTTTCCTGACATCCTCCTCACACCCCACACCGCCACCCAGTTTCGTGTCATCTGCAAATTTGCTCAAGTTATTAATAATCCCCTCATCCAAATCACTTACATAAATTACAAACAACTGAGGACCCAATACCGATCCCTGCGGCACTCCACTCGTCACATCCTGCCATCCTGAAAAAGACCTGCTTACCCCAACCCTTTGTTTCCTATTTCTTAACCAATTTCCTATCCATGTCAGCATCTTACCTCCAATACCATGCTCCCTGATCTTGCCCACTAGTCTCCCGTGCAGTACCTTATCAAAGGCCTTCTGGAAGTACAAATACAAGAATGCAGCACTGTGAATTCAATAGAAACGTTCAAAGAATTTGAATAATATAGCCACCTTCTCAAGAACGAGAACATACATGATGGACTGATTGGCCTCATTTTTGGATGGTTCCACAGTTATGCTGCCAGTAGAAATCTGTTTAGATTGTCTCGTCAGTCTTACAGGATGGAGGTAATACTGGTAAGGCAATTATAAATTCCTTCAGGCCAAAGGCCTGAACTTGAGCACGATCAGTTTTTTAAAAAAACTAACAGGCCCTTTAATCTCCCGAAACCATTTAAAAAAATCTATCTAAATAAATATTTTATTTATCTTTCCTTTTATAGTCATTAACTTTGTCTCATGGCACATTATGCAAATGTATGTAATTTATACTGTTGTTGGTTTATCTTGTGTACCTGTGTGACTTCTTCATGTAAGAATGTCAGTGCATCAGTGTGTGTTTCATACACTGTAAGACAATAAACTCTCATACTGGCGGAGGTGGTGGTGAGCCACTCCTTAAATTGCTAGTCTTCCAAAGTGGTGTTGAATTTATTTTAATTTTTTAATTTAAAGATACAGCATGATAACGAGCTCTTCCAGCTCACATGCCTGAGCTGCTAAAATACACCCATGTGACCAATTAGCCCACTTAATCTCCTACATTTTTGGAATGTAAGAGGAAACCGGAGCATCCAGAGGAAACCCATGTGGCCATAGGGAGAATGTACAAACTCCTTACAGAGAGCGGCGGATTCAAACCTGGGTCGCTGGTGCTGTTTTTGCGCAAATGTTGTTGAGTAGACAAAGCTTCAAGTGATGTTGAAGCATTTAGAGATGGTATCAGTGTAGCCATAGTGTGTTGTTGGTGTTTCTTCTGTATGGTGTTGGGTCTCTTAAGTGTTATTGGAGCTGCATTAATTGAGACAGTGAAGAATATTCCATCATGCTCTTGACTCATGACTTATCAATGGCAGAAAAATCTTGGGTTGCCACGAAGTGATTCACTTGCTGTAGGATTGCCAGCCCTCACCAGCTCTTGTTGCCAAGCTTTTACGTATCGGGTGCATTTGAGTGTCTGGTCAATAGGGACACTCAACCACACTCGCAGAATTGATGGTGGGGAACTAGTCAATGGTACTAGTGTTGAATGTCAAGTGTCCACTGTTTGACTTGCTTTCATTGGAGATGGTTATCACTAAGCATGAATGTTACTTGACTTATCAGCTCATACTGACTATTGTCTTGGTTTTGCTGCATGCCGGTGAGGACTGTTTCATTTGCTGAGGAGTTGCAAATAGGACTTTAATGTTATGCAAGCATCACCTTCTTATAAAAGGAAGCAACTGAAGATTAGTCAGGTCAAGGATACGGCCCTTAAAATCGACATGTCCATATTTTGGGTCTGGAGAGGAGTTATCCTGGTAAAATGTAAACTGGACTTCAGTAATTGGATTATAAAGGGAAAGCTTCCATTATCGTCACGTTTAGAATGTAACATACATGAAATTCTTTAACTTTGTCTACCATTCAGTCCAGAACCCCATCTGATCGGGAAATTGATGACTTGTCCATCACCTTGCCAAACACTGAAAATAGACTGGATACTAATTCTCCTCATTAACATTTTCCTGTTTTTTTTTAAGTGCAATATTACCAGACAATTTTTCACATTGTTGATGGATTGGTAACTGTGCTGGAATGTCTGGCTAGAGACATAGCAAGGTTTGGAGCACAAGCCATCAGCTTGAAAGATGGGGTTTTTGATGGTCCCAAAGCCTTTTCTCTATCCAGTGCTTTGTGCCATTCCTAGATCATTACGTTCATGAACCCATATTGCCTCTGTGATGATAAGCAGCTGAGAGGAAGCTGAGATGGATCACTGAATGGCACTTCAAGCTGAAGGCGATTTTAGCAAACTGGGAATTCATTCCACTGTAACACCTTGAGCTCCATGGCTTCCGCTTTGAATTTAGAAGGAAAGGAGACTTGTGTTTCCATAGAATCGTTCAAGACCCCCATGGCTCCCAAAGTACTTTACAGCTGATGAAGTTCTGTTGTTGTGTAGTTACTGTTGTAGGAGTAACAACTCCCATTTTCCAATGTTCTCTTACATGTCACTCATCTCCTTTACTGGAGAACTAACTGCAGCTGGTCACTCAGCAGCTGTACTATGCATTGTTAATGCTGAGTGAGATTTAGGATCAGGTGCTGAAACATGAGTTCAGACTAATTAAACATTGCAGTGAAATCTGTTGACCAAGTTGGCAGCAGCCGTGATCCATGTAAAACAATTCTATTGACCGATACCAACTCCTTAACTCAAATAGTCCTGAAGATCCTCAATGGCTTGGAATAAATTGAGTTATTGTTCCTGAAGTATTGGAGTCTTTCCAGTGTCTAATGTAACCTGGTACCCCTATTCACAATACCATACCCTTCCTAAATATCCAAAGCCCCTATTCCCAATGCCTTTTACTCATGAATGATCAATTCCATCCAATGATACCCCATCCCATAATTAAACAGTTCCTATGTTCCATCCTTTCCATCTCCAATCCTCTCTGAAAGACTACTTTCTTCCCAAATGACACTTGTCATCCTTAACTACTGGTGGAAAAATAATCTTCAATCGGTCCTGCTGTTAAATAGAACAGGACCTCAGGGGAATCTGTACCATTGATTTCCAGACTAATGAATCTATCTCATTGGTATTACCAGGGCCTTTGCTTATTTCAGGAGATTATGTCATCATGGAAACCTAATGCACATTTCAGTGGTTGCAACTTGCACTTTCCAGTGTTTTTCATTATTATTGCGATGAGATGAAATCTTGTTCCAATAACTTGGTCTTATTAAAAGGGAAATTATCCATCTTCTCACTGCTATTGAATCTCAGAAAGAAATATTGCACTTGCTGCAAAGTACAACATCTGACACAAATCCAGAAGAGAGTTATTGACATACCACAAAGCAGAAGAAACCTAGCCATGTTACAAAACATAAAGGTGAATAACTCCTGGGGTTTGACCAAGTGCATTCTATGACCAGGGGAAGATGTTTCTGAGGCCCTGGGAGAGATACTTGTACCATTATTAGCAATAAGTGGGGTACCAGAAGACTTCAATGGCTAATATGGTGCATTTGTAATCTGCATGAATTTGGCAAGGCCATTAACAAGGTCTTGCAGAAGGTTAAATCACATGGAATCCAAGTTGATCTCATCAAGCAGATACAAATTGGCTTGGTGGAAGAAGTCAGAGTGTGGTATGGAGGGCAGTTCCTCAGATTCAAGGCCTGTGATGAGTGGTGTGCTGCAGGGAACAGTGCTGAGTCCAGTTTTCTTTGTAATCTATGTTAACATAGGATGAGAATTTAGCCAGTATGAAGGCGGTGGTGACATCAAAATTGGTAGCATTATGAACAGTGAAGAAGGTTTTCTAAGATTACAACAGAATCAAGATCAACTGGGAAAGTGAGTCAAGGAATGGCAGATGAAATTTAACTGACAAATGCAAAATTTTAGATATTTATAAGTGAAACTGAGGCAAGATTTGAACAGTAATGGCAAAGTCCTGGAGAGTGTAGCAGAACAGAGAAACCTTGAGGTACAAGTACATTGATGCCCTGAAGATGGTGACCACAGGTAGACCAGATGGGAAAGAAGTTGTTTAGCATGCTTGCCTTCATCAGTGAGGACACTTAATACAAGAGTTGGGACATCATGTAGCAACTGTAGAAGACATCAATGAAATTACACTCAAAGTAGTATGTGCAATTCTGTTCCACCAGCTACAGAAAGGATGTTATTAAGTGTGTGGGATAGTTAGTGAGTGTGGAATGTGCTTCCAATAGAAGTGGTGAATGCTGGTTCAGTTTTGACATTTAAGAAAATTAGATGGGAGGGGTGTGGTCCAGGTACAGGTCAGTGGGACCAGGCAGATTAATAGTTCGGCACAAACCAGGTGGGCTGAAGGGCCTGTTTCTGTCCTGTAGTGTTCTGTGATTCTATTACATTGAAAAGATTCACAATGATGTTATTGAGGTTTGGGGGAAGGAGCTTGCATTAAAAGGAAAGGTTGAATAGACTGATCCTTTTTATCCCTGGAAGGTAAGAGCCTCAGAGGAGACCTTTATAGTGGTATATAAAACCATGAAGGGCATGGATAAGATGAATGGCCTTTTCTCAGGAAAGAAGAATCTAAAACTAGATTTCAGAAAAGGAAGGCAGGCTTTATTTGGAACATGAAGGGAAACCTCTCTGCAAAGAGGGTGGTGAGCATATAAAATGAGCTGCCAGAGGAAACTTTAGAACAGTGGTTCTCAACCTTTTTTGTTCCACTCACAAGTATTCCCTATGCCATAGCTGCTCTGTCGTTAGTTAGTAAGGGATTATTTAAGGTGGTTTGTGTGTGGAAAGAAAAAAGTTTGAAAACTGCTGTTTTAATCATACCTAATTGGCTTGTTATGTTCACAGTTTCATAACTCCAAAGGAAATAGGTCAGTGATAATTTTTCTCAAGCAAAATGTTTCAGAAACAATTGAGTCTAGAGCAGTGATCCTCAACCTTCCCTTCCCACTCACATATCACCATAAGCAGTCCCTTTCTAATCACAGATCACCAATGGCATAGGGATTTCTTAAAGTGGTTTGGGAGTAGAAAATACAATTACAACATTTTAATGACATTTAGACAGGTACACAGAAAGGAAAGACTTGGGGGCATATGGAACAAGCTCAGACAGGCAACTTGGTCAATGTGGGTGAGTTGTGGCAATTATATGTCCTTTGTAATACATTGTTACTCAAGGTTTCCAGAAATATCTTGATTATCTCAACACATTCGACAAACTTCTGAGGTAAATACAACTTCTATTCTTTTGTTGGGGGATCATCTTTGAAGAAAGAAAAAGAATATATTTTTTGGGGGAATGGTAAATGAAGGCAGTCAAGCATTCTGAAGCAAAGTTATAATGGTTTCCTTATAATTGAATTCCTCTTATAATGAACGGTCTAATATGTTCCAGTGGAGTTAATTAATTCAGCTGGCTCCCAGACTTCCCTATAACGTTTTGACACACCAAATAACATTTCATTATAAATTAACATAATTTTAATTAAAAGGTGTAATGGTTATTATAGATATTTTAAGGGAAGAATGCGAATGCAGTGAAAGAATACAAGTACGTTGTCTCAAAATCCTATGAATAAATAGCTCATTCCTTTGAAAGAGAGGAAATATTACTTCCTGTGGGCTCCATGGTGACACAGGTAGAGCCATTAACTTGGAGTGCCAGATGCCTGGATTTAGTCACTAATGAAATAGAATGTGGGGTATAACTTTCTTATTAAAATATTGAGAATGCAGTTTCAATGATAATAGACTGGAAAAATATTGGTGTATGAAGGGAATTGGGTAAAGGCAAATCTTTGTTGCAGAGTCTAGGTCAGAACATGCATGGAGAACTATGAACAGGTATCCTTCAGTTCAGTTGCTTATTATCTATGATTTTCAGCTGTAATGCAATTCATTCCCTGGGATATTTGATTTACAAAGCCAATTTTTACTGGAATGAATAGTGTGTCGTTTGTTAACTTTAGGAATACGGTGGGCGTGGCAAGATGGCGTAGAGTCTAGACGTGTAATCTCAACCTCTCTGGCCAGACTTTTAAGTACCTGTTTTTTAACCCTTTGTTTTCAAGTTTAAACTTTTTAAAATTTAGTTTAAAATATTAAGGAACTATTATGGCCATTAATGGTAAAAAGATTAAACCTCAAGTGCAGAAGAAGTTACATTTTCGAAGTGCTGAAGATTTGGGGCCTAGACGACTTGATACAGCTTCAGGTTTAATTTATTCAGTGTCTAAACCACAAAGACTGCCTGTGGGAGCTGAAAAAAATGTCTACTACTCACCAAGTGAAGGATGGCACTGGAATTACCCGTTCTCTGGAAGAAGGTGTGTTTTCCCAAGAAGTGGATCTTGATTCTGAAAGCCTTTCAATTTTAACGGAGGGAGCACGCAGGAAGACGACTCTATTGTTGGAAATGCATCAGGAAGCATTTCAATCTGAAGATATCGCTTTCCTCCGTGATTTTGTGAAAAAACAACGAGCTGCGGGGGGAGAACAGCGGCGACCCCCTGAGGAAGTCGGGGTGCCATCGCTGGGAGTCCAGACCCACAATAAAACTTTTAAAATGCCTTTTGTTGAGTTTCAGGAGGAGTTGCAGTTACCTGGTCCTGCCACTACATCAGAGAAAGCAGGGCTGAGCTTTTCTGATTTACAGTGTAAGCAACTAAATGCAGTCATTCAGCCTTTAATGAATGAGATGGCTCAAATGATAAATTCAGAATTGAATACAGTTAAAGCACGTGTGGATGCATCTTATGAATAATTTTAAAAATTTCAGACTGCTTTTTTGGACTGTAAACAAGTGGTTTCTAACACAGAAAAAGTGTTGAAGGTTGAAAAATCAGTCATAGAATTGGGAGAACGTGAGAAGGAGTTAGAGAGGAAAATAGACTACTTGAAGAATCAAAGAAGAAGGAATAATGTGAAAATCGTTAGTTTGCCAGAAGGTATAGAAGGACAAGATCCTCTTCGTTTTTTTAAAGATTGGATCCCACAAGTATTAGGGCAAGAATTTTTTTCTGGAGGCTTGGTACTGGAAAGAGCTCATAGAGCTTTAAGAAGAACACCTTTACCTGGTCAACCACTGAGACCGGTAATAATTTGATGTTTGAATTATTTGGACAGAGAAGCAATACTTCGACTAGCAGTGCAAAATGCGAGACAACGACAAACTCCGTTGTTGATTCAGAATTGCGGAGTTTTTTTTATCCTGACTTGAGTCAAGAGGTCATTCAACGTTGACATCGATTTAATCCAGTAAAAGAAGTTTTGTGGCGTAAAGGTTATAAGTCTACGTTTCGCTACCCGGCAGTGTTGAAGGTGTTTTATGGAGACCATCCATTTTAGTTTTTTGAGAATGATTGTGAAGCAATGATTTTTGCTGATTCATTGCCAGATATAAGAGGACAAAGATGTAGTCCACCATTGTCACCTAAAGAAAAATCTGCTTGTTCTGGAAATGGAAGAAATGGCAGAAATGGGAAAAACGGGAATGGAAAGAGTCCAACTTCTTCTGAAATGGGATCTTCGAGATTGGAATCTCTTGGATGAAAAGAAGAATTTTCTTTTTCTTACATTTTTTTGTTATTATGATATTTTGATGTTATTCATTGTTTGGCTGGGGAGGGAGAGATTTGCTCTAAGTTCTTTACTAGTCATCAGCCACTGGTGTGGCTTGTTTAGGGATTACTAACTTTTGGTAGTTTTTTTTGGGGGGTGATTTTTTTATTATTATATTTTTTATTTTCATTTTAGTTAGCTTTTAATTTGTGATTTTCTTTTCTCCTACTGGATATACGTTGATTTGAGTTTTCATATAAAGATATTATTGGTATTTAGTAACAACTTTTATGTCAAAGTTGAGGTTTGCTACTTTTAATGTTCGAAGTTTAAACAGTCCGATCAAGCGTAAGCAAGTTTTGGCGTATATTAAGAAAATTAAAATTGATGTTGCTTTTTTACAAGAAACACATTTGAATGTGAAGGAAAGTATGAAATTAAAGAGGGACTGGGTTGGGCATGTATATTCTTCATTTAATTCTAGGGCTAAAGGCGTAGCAATTTTGATACATAAAAATTTATCTTTTGAATTACAATCAATGGAGGAAAAGGCAGGATGTATTCTTAAATTGAATTGTACCATTTTTAGTGAATTTTGGACTTTACTTAATATTTATGCCCCAAATGTAGATGATGAAATATTTATTTCAGATGCATTTTTATATTTGGGTCAGGCTAATGATAATATTTTAGTTGGAGGTGATTTCAATTGTGTTTTGGAAGCTTTATTAGATAAATCTCCGAAGAAAGTTAAGAAATCTAAGATGGCAGTTCAGGTTCAAGTGTTGATGAAAAATTTTAATCTAGTAGATATTTGAAGACATCTTAATCCAACAGAGAAAGATTTCTCTTTTTATTCATCGAGACATGAATTGACTTTTTTTTAGTATCGGCACATTTACAAGGGAAAATACAACAAGCGGAATATAAAGGTAGGGTGATTTCAGATCATTCTTTGTTATATTTTACATATGCAACTTCTGAGAAAATTCAAGTGGCCTATCATTGGAGGTTTAATACAATGTTGTTAAAAAATACGGAATTTATTGATTTTTTTGAAAAAAAAACAAATTAACTTTTTTTAAAGAAAATTCTAATTCTGTTCTAAGTAAGTTTGTGTTATGGGATGCTATGAAAGCTTATTTGAGAGGAAAAATAATTAGTTATACTTCTAAAATAAAAAAGAACCGATTAAATCAGAGTCTTGAATTAGAGAAACAGATTGATGAGTTAGAAAAGGAATTTCAGAAAGATGCTACAGAAGAGCAGAAAATAGAATTATCTAAGTTGAAATTGGAATATAATACTTTGCAATCTTATCAATTTGAATGTGTGGTTAATAGGACTAAACAACGGTATTATGAATGGGGAGAGAAAGCACATAAGGTATTGGCGTGGCAATTAAAGAAAGAACAGGTTTCGAGGACTATTAATGCTGTTAGATGGAATTCTCTTATTACTTATAAATCTCGTGAGGTTAATGATGAATTTTGTTCATTTTATAAAAAGTTATATACATCTGAAGAAAAACAAAAAACTGGATCGATTGATCTTTTTCTATCACAATTGAATTTACAGATATTAGAGGATGCAGATATACAGGAGTTAGATGAACCATTTACTTATTCGGAAATTAAAATGCTATGATGAAAATGCCGAACGGTAAATTGCCTGGTGATGATGGATTTTCGGTTGAATGTTATAAAATTTTATATGATGATTTCTCTACAGTGTTTGGGGATGTATTACATCAAGTTGGAGAACATTATGAATTACCTGAGTCTTGTTCTGGTGCTTTAATTACAGTAATCCCCAAAAAAGATAGAGATCCCTTGAAAGTATCTTCATATAGACCAATTTTGTTGTTAAATGTAGATTATAAAATAATAGCTAAAATATTAGCGAATAGATTGGCTAAATTTTTACCTAAGTTGATTCATATGGATCAAACAGGTTTTATAAAGAATAGATATGCTTCAGATAATATTCTGCACGTGATTAGTTTAATTAATAGATTTTGACAATCTTCAGATCACCCGATGGTAATATCTTTAGATGCAGAAAAAGCATTTGATAGAGTTGAGTGGAATTTTTTGTTTAAAGTTCTGGAGAAATGTAAGTTTGGTCCTTTCTTTATTGGTTGGATTAAGGCTTTATATAGTAAACCGGTAGCTAGAGTATTGACGAATGGCTTGATTTCAAAACCTTTTAAATTGACTCGATCAACTCATCAAGGTTGTCCTTTATCACCAGCTTTGTTCGCGTTAGTGATTGAACCTTTAGCACAGCTGATAAGACAAAATATAGAGATACAAGGTATGAAAGTTTTAGATGAGGAGTATAAAATTAATGTATTTGCTGATGATGTACTGGTGTATTTAACAAACCCAGCTCAGTCATTTTTGCACTTGAAGCAGTGTTTAATACAATATGGATGTCTTTTTGGATATAAAGTTAATTGGGGAAAAAAGTGAAATATTACCAGTAAGTGAAGGAGATTATTCAGTTTATAAGAATATTATTAATTTGAAATGGACTGATTGAATTAAATATTTGGGTATAATTTTGAATATTAATTCAAATCGACAATGAGACTCGCCAAGGCAAATAGCGCCTTTGGAAGACTACACAAAAGAGTCTGGAAAAACAACCAACTGAAAAACCTCACAAAGATAAGCGTATACAGAGCCGTTGTCATACCCACACTCCTGTTCGGCTCCGAATCATGGGTCCTCTACCGGCACCACCTACGGCTCCTAGAACGCTTCCACCAGCGTTGTCTCCGCTCCATCCTCAACATCCATTGGAGCGCTTACATCCCTAACGTCGAGGTACTTGAGATGGCGGAGGTCGACAGCATCGAGTCCACGCTGCTGAAGATCCAGCTGCGCTGGATGGATCATGTCTCCAGAATGGAGGACCATCGCCTTCCCAAGATCGTGTTATATGGCGAGCTCTCCACTGGCCACCGTGACAGAGGTGCACCAAAGAAAAGGTACAAAGACTGCCTAAAGAAATCTCTTGGTGCCTGCCACATTGACCACCGCCAGTGGGCTGATAACGCCTCAAACCGTGCATCTTGGCGCCTCACAGTTTGGCGGCCAGCAACCTCCTTTGAAGAAGACCGCAGAGCCCACCTCACTGACAAAAGGCAAAGGAGAAAAAACCCAACACCCAACCCCAACCAACCAATTTTCCCCTGCAACCGCTGCAATCGTGTCTGCCTGTCCCGCATCGGACTTGTCAGCCACAAACGAGCCTGCAGCTGACGTGGACTTTTTACCCCCTCCATAAATCTTCGTCCGCGAAGCCAAGCCAAAGAAAGAATTATCAATCTTTATATAAATTAAATTATGTTCCGTTAATAAAAAAAATAAAACTGATTTTGGAAAGATTTTCCTATTAATTTATTGGATAGGATAAATGCAATTAAGATGAATATTTTTCCACGTATGCAATATTTGTTTTAATCTATTCCGTATTTACTTGATAATATTTTTTTTCGAGATTTGAATAAAATGGTTAGGGAGTTTTTATGAAGAGGTAAATTTTCGTGAGTGGCTTTGAATAAATTAACTTGGAAATATGAGTTAGGGGCATTACGTTTACCACATTTTCAAAATTATTATGAAGCAGCCCAACTTAAATTGATGGATTTTTAACGGCCCCCTAGTTGGGCCAAAATTGAGATGGCAAATATTTCTGAATTTGAAATACATCAATTTTTGTTTAGGTGGAATATAAATTTGTAACAGCAACATAATGTGCCTATATTAAAACATTTAATGAAATTATGGATAAAGAAAAAGAAAATGATAGATTCTGGGGTGAATTATTGGCTTTGATTCCATTGTATGATAATCAACTTATTTCTTTTTCAATACACAATCGAAGTTTATTACATTGGAGATTTAAAGATGTGGAAAATTTGGGAGATTGTTTTAAAGAAGGTAATTTTTTATCTTTTAATCAGATGAGGGACAGTTATGGTATTGATAAGAACTCTTTGTTTCTTTATTATCAAATTCAATCTTTGGTAAAACATGTGTTTGGCAGAGATATGATTTTACCTGAAATGACTAAATTTGAGACTTTTCTTATGAAGGTACCAGAGAAGGGTTATATTTCATCTATGTATCAAATATTACAGGATGGTATGGATAAACAGGGTTGGGATAGATCTAAAAGTAAATGGGAAGCAGATACTGGTTTTATTTTTTCCGAGGATGATTGGTTAGATATTTGTTATGATAGTGTAACTAGATTGATAAATGCACATTATGCAATGATTAACTATAATTTTTTACATCAATTATACTTAACACCTGAAATTTTTTTTAAAAAAAGTATGGTTTTCATGAATCAGATTTGTGCTTTAGATGTGGTAATTCTGTTGGAAGTTTTTTTCATGCTGTTTAGTCATGTATACATATACAATCTTTTTGGAAGAAATTTCAATTGTTTTTAGAATACCTGTATAAGATTTAAATACTTTTAGATCTGACAGTATTTTTATTGGGTAGTTTGCAACCTTTGAAAGGTTTGGGATAGGATAAATTTCAACTTGCTTTTGTATATTTAGCTTTATCTGTAGCGAAAAAATGTATTGCTAGTACGTGGAAAGATACAAATATGATTGATATTAATAGATGGCATAATGAGATGAAATATTGTTTAATAATGGAAAAAAATACATGTTTTGCGTGATAATTATAGTTTTTTATTAATAAGTGGTTGTTATACTCAAAATATTTACATTTCAATTTATATTGATTAGATCTTAATATGTATGTTTAATTTTTCTTTAATATTTTTTCTTTTTTCTTTATGGCTCTCCTTAGGACAGTTGGCTGAAGTGGGAGAGGTTCTTTTATTTTCTTTTATTTTTTTTTCTTTTCTATATATATTTAAAAAAATAACGTTCATGTTTATGGTTAATTGTTGTGTATGTTATGTACTATTTGTTTTCTGAATGAATAAATAAAGTTTAAAAAAATAACTTTAGGAATACATTGATCATAACATACTTCATCCAGTCTTCTCATCTTTCTGAACTTTTGCTTAACAAAGCAATAGTTCAGAAATGCAACACCTTTATATAAATCAATAAATACCTGTAGAGTTTTTGCCCTGTAATTAAAAAAAACCAATGACTTTCCTTAAAGGTGGTGAGGTAAAGTTTCATTGGACTTAATTTTGCATTGTGGGGTTTGCCCCAGAAAAGCAGATTTTGTGGATGATTTAATGACCTTCATAATGTGAGATGATCTCATTGAAACAATACGAATGTCTTCAGGTGTCTGAGAAGTCGGTTCCCTTGCTGCTATCTTTAAAACTAAAAGACATAGGGTCAGAACAAAAAGCTAGTCAATTAAGGTGAATCTACTAACTCAGATTCCTTCTCCTCATTTGTGGAGGACACAGCCATATAGAGTTTTTGATTCCAGTTGGCTATCCTTTAAGAGGTTCATCATGTGACTTTTTGCCTTGAAATCTCCATTCACTTTGTGGTCAATTGGTTACCCTCCATAACCATCATCACGAACCCACACACCACCTTCAAACTCCAATCCCAATGAATATTCTGTCAAAAAATATACTCAGCTGTGAGACTGATCAATTTTGCATACCAGAAGAATAAAATACTGGAAGATAATGCAGAAAAAATGGAGCTAAAGTGAAAACTGGACCTATTCATGTTTTTAAATTTTATAATAATATACTTTCTGTTCATTTGGAATATTCAATTTAGCATGCTGGAATGATATACAGAAGAATGCATCCATTGTGCATCAATCACAGAAAGATAATCTGACATTTAATCTATGGTATCTGTATTGGCTATTTGAGACATAATTTTCCCTTAAACTCTGGGAATTAGTTTTTTCTTTTGAGTAATGTCCACATTCCTCAAGAACTTTTTCAGTTGAATCTTCTCCCCTATATTTTTTTGTGTGACAAACTCCTCTTCATAACCACCACTCTAAGAATTTGCTCACCCCACATTTGTGGCTGCAATGTGTATCACCTACAAAATGCACTGCAGTTACTTGTCCAATCTAATGCGACAACACCTCCCTAAATGTGCAGCCTTCACCATCAAAAGACCTCAATGGCAGCAAGTGATTGGGAATTGCCTGCACAATCTTCCTTAGGTTCATGACATCATCAGTATTTCATTCCTGCTGAGTCTACCCAGGAGCACAGTAGGGATGTTATCACCAAAAGGATGCAGGAATTCAAGATGTCATTACCATTTTGCAAGGGTAAGAATGAATAATTAATAAGCTCTAGACAACAATACTCAGATGCAAAGGTGAATTTTTAAAAAAGGCAAATCACATCTCTCACCCCACCCACCCACCCCACCCCAACCCACCCCACCCCACCCCACCCCCACCCCACCCCACCCCCTCCCCACCCCACCCCACCTCACAATCAAACTGATATTTTGCTTCTTATTGCATTGTAAATTCTTGGAATTAGTTATACAAGCTATCTTCTATGTTTCAGATTATTTTACTTGCATGCAATGCATTTTGGAATCCTTCTTCTTCTTTCTTCTTCTTTGGCTTGGCTTCGCGGACGAAGATTTATGGAGGGGGTAAATGTCCACGTCAGCTGCAGGCTCGTTTGTGGCTGACAAGTCCGATGCGGGACAGGCAGACACGGTTGCAGCGGTTGCAGGGGAAAATTGGTTGGTTGGGGTTGGGTTTTTCCTCCTTTGCCTTTTGTCAGTGAGGTGGGCTCTGCGGTCTTCTTCAAAGGAGGTTTCTGCCCGCCAAACTGTGAGGCGCCAAGATGCAGTATTCTACTGTCATTTCTAATATCTTCCTAACATCAATGACTTGTAACCCTACTACCATTCTAGTGACTTCTTGGGAATTTATTTAGATTGTAGAGTTTAGTGGATCCAAATTTGAGCTTGGATAATTCTGGATGAAGATTATACTGACATGGGTACTTTGTGACGCTTAGTATGTCTTTTTTATAGACTCAAATGATCATTTGCAATGATATGTTCACTTACCATTGATAAATGCACTGCACTGTAATGTAATTGACTACAATCTACTGCTGAAATTGGGGCTTATGTCAACCAGGTTCCCTTTGTCACCAGAATCAACAACACTCATGGCTTTACTAAATTTATGTGCACTTAACTCCATACTCACTCCAGGATTTCCCAACATTTGAGGTAGAAATTTCTATTTTCCATGTAAAGGAGGAAAAGCCAAATCCAAGCTCTGAAAGGACATTTACTGTCACAGTTGTAGAAGTTGATGCAAATCTGAGTTAGTGATATCACAATGTCTGACAGAGATACAAAGATATGAGGTTAATGTTGCCTTTTGTTTTACTGGGACTGTAAAGACATGGCTTTTGCCTTTAGAATAATCCAGGTCCCATTTTCCAAACTGGCAGAGAGGCAGAAACAATAAAAAAAAAGATATAATTCTTTTAAAGTCTTGCATGCCAGTTACATTTGAAAAAAATAAATATCTTGCCCACTTGTGCAAAGTGCTTGCATGGTTGGTACCAGGCTGTGGAAATATCCATTCCATTTAGAAGTCAAATAAGGCAAGAGATTATCAAGTTGTTGGAGAAATGAATCAAGAATTTTCTCAAAACCTCTTCGTCAAGGGGTATTGTCACCACCCTCTCCTAGGACTCCCATGACTCAAAGTGGAGGAGCAGACAGGATGTATAGAGAACCAAGAGTCCATTGGCTGGAAGCATACAGAAGGCCAGCAGACAGAGCACATCATCCCACTAAAACTACCTTCACCTTCTTCGCTTCAAGCACCTTCTGTTCACTTGTGGCAAAAGCTGCAGGACCCACTTTGCCCTATCAGGGATTGTGGAAGTGGAAAGGAAGGAAGTCATTGTCGATCCTGAGTGACCGCCTTAAGAGAAAAAAAAGAGTAAAACAACAATATAGTATTCTAGGCTGAAATTTGATTCCATGGAATACAAGTTCACATGGAAATGCATACAACTCTTGAGACTATGGACTCACTCCTTTGTTTATTTTCATTTTGCTTTAGTTTACAAACTCCTGTTCATCCTGCTTATTGTTATTCAATAGTAGCTGATCATGACTTATTAGAATATGTTTATTTACTCTGTCTATGATATATTCCAAAAACCATTAATATTTTCTCATGCTTTGTCTGTTTGATAGCGCATCCAATCATGGACATTGGTCTCTCATCAGGAAGATGCTCAGGAGCTTTCTAATGCATCCTTTGATGGATGGTATAGTTACAGAGTTGACTGTTGTGCCTTGCCCCTTGATCTCTGAGCGAGGAGATTGGGAGGAGGTGGGGACATTTCAAATTGTACTCCAGAGATTGAGCTATATGAATTTGATTGAAAGCATACTAGCCTGATTAACCTTTTGGGATAATTGACAGAGCAGGATTAGAAAAGAGCAAACATCCGAGCGAGTCATTATGTTGGTGGAGATTACAAAGACAGGGAGAGAAGAGTCCACTGAGGGAACTGAAAATCAGGGTAAAGATTTTAAGATCCATTATTTAACTCACCAGAAAAGTGAGTGATGTGTGATAAGGACTTGGTACAAGTTTAGGACGTAGGCATTACAATTTTAAATGATCTCAAAGTTTCTGAGAGTCTTCTTTGTTGCATACTAGTGGCATAATGCAACAACACACAAAATACTGGAGGAATTCAGAGGGTCGGCCCTCAACAGTGATGTACTTCATCGGGAATGAGTCAGAAAGTTTTATCATCTTTTTCAGTTCTCAGTCCTGTAGCCATCAATTATCTTTTAAACAAATCATTGTCCATTTCTTTTCAGAGTTGTTTGACAGTCAAAATAATCAATTATCACCGCAGTATTTCATTTCAGTTAAGTTTGAGGCACTGCTGCCTGTTTCTTGGTGTAATCAATGACTAAGCCTCTAAAGATAAGCTAAGTGCATCCATGTTATTTGACTGCGTTTTTATGACTTCAATTATATCCTCTCTGCGATGAACATGTGTTCAACTCTTTTATGCTTTATTTTATATGAGGAACACAAGCTTTGGTTCTTATCACTATTGCCTGACAGTTCTCCACTGAACCAATAATTCCTAAGGTAGTCTATCTAAGACTGCACAAGTATGATAAATGTGACCAATAAACGGTACAGAGTTAAAATAAGGGCTGTAATTTGTAACTTAATTCCCCATGATATGCTCTTGAGAATTCAGTTGCTGTGGAGGATGATAGCTTCACATTTTAAAGCATTTAGTTACTTGTACCTGCATGTGGTTCCTTTAACAATATAAATTACCTTTTAATATTTCTGCAGACATTTATTAAATTGACACAAATTATGTGCTAATGTTATATTCTGGTTATTTAAAAAATAAGCCGATATTTCAATATCTTCTAGGTCTTTGCTCCTTTTTATAACTGAACAGACAATTGAAGTCACACATGTTCTTGAGAAATTTTGTTATTCACTGATGATTGTCAATCTAGGTTATTAAGATCAGGAAAGTTTCAAAACTTAATTTTAATTTTCTTAACAACATATTTAAAGGATATCTGCCTCCAATAATACTGTGATTTGCTTTCAGAACATCTTTAGTCATGTCTCATGACTTATTGTACTAAAACTGACTACCACCTATCATTCTGGAAGTGCTTTAGTCAATTGTTGATGGCCTCTCAATTTGTTCTGAAGTATGTTTCTGACAATATATATTGTGTTAGTGTGGCCTGCAATTTCTGAGTTTATGATTGAGCCTTTTAGGATTACATATCTAATGAATATTTGTTAAGTTTGATGGTGATTGGACAGTAATTAGCTTAATTAGATCTGCCTACAAAAGAAAGGACAAGGCTATGCAGACAATTCTGGGATTTTGGCTGGTTGCATTGGTGCTTGCTGTACCCCATAATCTCAGCCACCTCTTAGTGGATGTGGAATGAATCAAATTGATGGAATATGCCAAGATAAGGAACTAAGGCAAAAGCCAAGAGGTTAAATTGATAAGACGTTAGTTTCTATTATTAAGGTTGTACTTGGAGGCACACGGATACATAGATTGAAGTCAGTAATATTTCCTGAAGGAGTAATCTTGTTGAACAAGCCTTTTGGAATTCTTACAGGAAGTAAGAGGAAGGGGGGGGGCGGTGGCAAGATGGCGTAGAGGGCGGACATGAGATCCCACCCTTCCTCAGCCATTTTTTAAGCACCCGCCTTTAAAGTTTATCTAAGTGATTAAAAGTTGTACCTTTATTTTTGGGAACATTAGTGGGTCATAATGGTGACTAATGTTAAAAAAAAACAAAAGTTCAATTACAGAAGAAATTACCTTTTAAAAGTGCTGAAGAATTGAGGCCTACCTGTTCAACTGAAGCCACGGAATTGTCGTTTGGAACCTTCAAGGCGCAGAGACCTCCTGCCAGGCTGAGTATTACACTGGTGCCGACCTTGTCTCCACAAGGTGGCACCGGCATGATGACAAGCTCGGCAGGAGTCGATCTGCGCGTTTGCGATGTCGGGCACGCGGGCAACCCGGCTGAGAGAAGAGCCCTTGAGCCCAGGCTGCCGTCAGGTAGGCCGGGGATGTGCAGAATGGCATCAGAAGCCGCCTCTGTGTAGTCCCTGGCCTTGCCGGGCATGCGCGGTGCTTCAAGGGTCCGTGAGCTATTGGACCGCGTTTGGGCTGTGGGGGGGCCCCGAGTGGCTGTCAGGTGTGCAGACCTGCAGCCGCACCAGGAAGGGCCCGACAATGCTGGAAGAAGAGGAAGACTTACCTTTAACGAGCAGTTCACAGGAACAATTGGAGGTGGAGTCTAGAGAAGGTAGGCCACAAAATGTGGAACTGGAATCTGGAATGAAGTCTGTTTGCACAGTCTTGGAAGGGATTGCCTATCAAATGGACAATATGTTTAAACAAATGACTCAAGGATTTCTGGATGTGACAACTAAAATATCTAATATATCTGAGGATATATCTGCAGTTAAGAGGGATGTCAGTAAATGTATTAAATCAGTAGATACAGTGCAAGAAAATTTTTTAAAAATTGAAACAGCTTTTTCTAAGTGTAAAATTCAAGTTGAACGTAACAAGGAAAAAATAGAGATAGTAGAAGATTTGTTTTGTGGATTGGGGAATCCAGAAGAAAGACTTTCTGAAAAAAATTGATTCATTGGAAAATCACAGTTGGAGAAGCAATGTGAAAATTTGGGTCTTCCAAAAGACATTGAAGGGTCTGATCCAATAAAATTTTTCAAGAATTGGACTCCCGAGGTGTTAAGCAAAGAGATTTTATTGGAGAGTTTAGTATTGGAGAGGGCACATAGAGCGTTATGAAATAAGCTGTTACCCGGACAACTGCCATGGGCAGTCTTAGTTCAGTGCCTGAACTATCAGGACAGAGAAATGATATTACAGTTGGCAGGACAGAAGGCCCGACAAAGTCAATCTCCTATGATGATCCAGAATGACAGAGTATTTTTTTATGCAGATCTGAGTCAGGAAAGGCAACAACGGGAATTTAATTCAGCTAAAGAAGTACTGTGGTGGATGGGTTATAAATTTCCTTTTCAATATCCTGCTGTGTTAAGTCTTTTATGGCAACTTTCAATCTCAATATTTTGAGAATGATCACGATGCATTAATTGTTGCTAAATCATTACCGGATTTACGAGGACATGGAAGAGTTTCACCACCGTTGCCTAAAAAGAGGTGAAATGGAAATGGGCAGAATGGATAGAATGGGAAAAATGGAAAAAATGGAAAGAAAGAAGTTTTAACACAAAGTCTTATTGACATTGAAGATCCGGAACATTCATTGGGAATGGAGTCATTGGGTTGAAAGTATTTACAGTGTTTAGGGGAGGGAGAGTGGCTTTAAGTTACTAGAAGGGGAGCGATATTTTGTAGTAAGTGATTATATTGTTAGTTTATAAGGTGGTCTAATTTGAAATTTGCAACTTTTAATCTTCAGGGGTTGGTTAAATAATCCGATTAAGCGAAAGCGAGTTTTGGCATATATCAAGAAAATGAAAATTAATATTGCCTTTTTACAAGAAACACATTTGCCTGAAAAAGAACATTTAAAATTGAAGAGAGATTGGGTTGGACATGTGTTTTTTTTTTCTTCATTTAATTCTAAGGCAAGGGGTGTAGCAATTTTAATTCATAAAAATTTGCCTTTTGAATTGCAAACTATGGAAGGGAATGCTGGAAGGGTTTTAAGGGTGAATTGTAAAATTTTTACTGAATCTTGGACTTTGCTTAATGTTTATGCACCTAACGTGGATGATGAGTGTTTTATTTCAGATGCTTTTTTGTTATTAAATCAAACTAATGAAAATATTTTAGTTGGGGGAAATTTTAATTGTGTCTTGGATCCTTTGTTGGATAGATCCCAAAAAAGTATAAAAAAATCAAAGATGGCAATACAAATTGGGGCCTTGATGAAGGATTTAAATTTGGTAGATATTTGGAGAAGGGTTAATCCTACAGAGAAGGATTTTTCTTTTTACTCGTCTCGACATGATTCATTTTCTAGAATAGATTTTTTTTAAAGTGTCGGCACATTTACAAGGAAGGGTACTACAGGCAGAATATAAAAGCAGAGTTATATCAGATCATTCTTTATTATTTTTTTCTTGCATAATTTCAGAAGTGGTATGTTCATCTTATAGATGGAGATTTAACACAATGTTGTTGAAAAAACCAGAGTTCATTACCTTTGTTAAAGAACAAATTACTTTCTTTTTGTCTGAGAATGCTAATTCAGTAGAAAGTTGTTTTGTGTTATGGGGATGCATTAAAAATTTATTTAAGAGGACAGATTATTAGCTATACCACTTAAGTTAAGAAGCAGAATATGGCAGAAAGTTTAGAATTAGAAAAGCAAATTGATGAATTGGAGAAGGAATTTCAGAAGGAAATGACAGAAGATTAAAAAAAAAGTGGCTTTGACTAAACTGAAATTGCATTATAATATATTGCAGACTTATCAATTTGAATGTTTAATTAATTGATCTAAGTAGCATTACTATGAGTTGGATGACAGGGCACATAAGGCAGTTAAAATGGAACAGGTTTCATGGACTATTAATGCTGTAAAGAAGAATTCAATAGTTTACCTATAAACCTCAGGAAATTAATGACCAGTTTTATTCATTTTATAAAAAAATATATACTTCTGAGGAGAAACAGGATAGTGGTTCTATTGATTCTTGTTTATCTAAGTTAACGTTATCAGCATTAGAAGAGGTGGATGTTATGGATCTGGAAGCTCCATTCACAGAATTAGAGATTAAGGTGGCTATGTTGGAGATGTCCAATGGGAAGTCACCAGGTGACGTTGGGTTTTCGGTGGAATTTTGTAAAAATTTTTTAATGAAGATTTATCTTCAGTGTTCAAGTGACTGAACAGCATGAGTTACCAGAATCTTGCTCTAGTGCTTTAATTATTATAATCCCAAAAATAAATAGAGACCCGTTGAACGTGTCTTTGTATAGACCTATTTCTTTATTCAATGTCGATTATAAAATTATAGCAAAAGTATTAGCAAATCGACTTGCCAAGTATTTACCTAAATTGATACATGTTGATCAAACAGGTTTTATTAAAAATAGAAATGCTTCAGATAATATTCTTCGATTGATTAGTCTTGTCAATGCATATCGACAGCTTGCGCTTGATGTGGAAAAAGCCTTTGATAGGGTCGAATGGGATTTTTTATTTAAAGTATTGGAGAAGTTTAAATTTGGCCTTTTTTATTGATTGGGTTAAACCTTTATATATGAACTTGACTGCTAGGGTGGTGACAAATGGGCAAGTCTCATCATCATTTAAATTGATGCGTTCAACTCGACAAGGCTGTCCATTGTCACCAGCCCTGTTTGCATTGGCTACTGAACCGTTAGCTCAAACAATAAGACAGAATGAACAGATAAGAGGGAAGAGAGTTATGGATGAAGAGTATAAGATTAATTTATTTGCAGACAATGTTTTGATATATTTAACAAACCCAGAACAATCATTGCCACATTTGCGGGAATGTTTATTACAATATGGAACATTATCTGGTGTAGAGCTCGTCGAAAGAACCAAAGACTTGTTGATCCAAACCAAGGCTTTTATTAGCAAAAGACCGGAGCTCTTCACAGGTGGCCGACCAGTCCGGAATGATCCGACCTGGCTAGGGACACAACCCTTTAAGGCCCAGACAATAGGTGTGGTTTAGCTCTCAGCCAATCGCTGTAAGCACAGTCTAGATACAGTAACTATATACACTATGTACATTGGTTATAGATCTGTACTATCACATCTGGATAATGTTAACTGGGACAAGAGTGAAATTTTGCCAGGTGAAGAGAAGGAGACTGTTCAGAGTATAAAAACATTATAAAACTGAAATGGTCTGATAAAATTAAATATTTAGGAATAATAGTTAATACTGAGTATCAATCTTTATATAAGTTAAATTATGTTACTTTATTAAAAAAGATTAAAGCAGATTTAATTAAGTGGAAAGATCTTCCATTAACTTTAATTGGTCAAGTTAATTGTATTAAGATGAATATTTTTCCTTGTATTCAATATTTATTTCAATCAATACTGTGTTCTCTTTCAAAGGGTTGTTTTCAGGATTTAAATAAAGTCACAAGAGAATTTTTATGGAAAGGTAAATTATCACAGGTAGCATTATATAAACTTACTTGGAAGTATGTGTTAGGTGGGCTTCAATTACCCCATTTTCAAAATTATTATGAAACAGCTCAGTTGAAATTTATTAGTACTGATGGATTTGGACCAAACCCCGAGTTGGGCTAAAGTTGAGATGGCTTGTATTTTTGAAGTCGAGGTGTATCAATTTATATTCCGATGGAATGTAAACTTGTTGGGGGAATATAATATGCTGATTTTAAAACATCTATTAAAGTTATGGACTAATAAAAATAAGACTAGGATCAAAAGGTGAATTGTCAATTTTAACTCCACTATATAACAATCAGCTTATTTCTTTTTTCAATGTTTAATAGTCATTTAAAGAGCTGGGATTCTAAAGGTATAAAAAGGTTACAGGATTGTTTTGTAGAAGGACAGTTTATTTCTTTTAATCAATTGAAAGAGCATTTTGATATTGCAGAAAATTCTTTATTTGTTTATTATCAACTTGGAGCTTTAGTGAAAATATGTATGGTAGAGAGCTGATTTTACCTGTGTTGACGGAATTCAAAAAGAGGTTATGTTTCTGTTATGTATCAAGTATTACAAGACAATATAGATAAACTGGAATGGGAGAAGTCTAAGCTTAAAAGGGAAAATGATTTAGCTTTTGATTTTCCTGAAGACAACTGGGCAGATATGTGTCACGATATGTTACTAAATTGACGAATGTGCGGTATGGAATGGTTAATTATAACTTTTTACATCAGTTGTATTTAACCCCAGAGAAATTGAAACAATATGGTTTTAGTAATTTGGATTCTTGTTTTATATGTGGTGTATGTACTGAAACTTTTTTAAATGCTGTTTGGTCTTGTGTGCATGTAGAACCATTCTGGGATGAAATTAAGTTAATTTTGGAAAAATTATATAACTTTGTTATAATTAGATCCATCTTATTTTTAATGAGTAATATGATGCCTTTAAAGGGATTAGGATTGGATAAATTTCAATTTGCATTTGTATATTTAGCATTGTCTGTAGCTTGAAAATGTGTAGCAAGTACATGGAAAGATAACATAGTGATTAATATAATACAATGGCATAATGAATTGAAAGCTTATTTTATTATGGAAAAAAATGCATATAATCTGCATGTTAATTATTCCTTTTTTGTTAATGTGGTTACCATATTTGGAATATATGCATTTAGATATATTTTGATTTATTATATATTCTTAGTTTCTGTTGAAATATTTTTGGCTTTCCTTAAGAGAGCTGGCTGGTGGGTGGGAGGGTGGGTGGGGATTTGATTTAACATTTTCTTTTTGTGTATTTTTAATTTTTTATATATTCTTTGGCTTGGCTTCACGGACGAAGATTTATGGAGGTGGTAAATGTCCACGTCAGCTGCAGGCTCCTTTGTGGCTGACGAGTCCGATGCGGGACAGGCAGACATGATTACAGCGGTTGCAGGGGAAAATTGGTTGGTTAGGGTTGGGTGTTGGGTTTTTCCTCCTTTGTCTTTTGTCAGTGAGGTGGGCTCTGCGGTCTTCTTCAAAGGAGGTTGCTGCCCGCCGAACTGTGAGGCACCAAGATGCGCGGATTGAGGCGATATCAGCCCACTGGCGGTGGTCAATGTGGCAAGCACCAAGAGATTTCTTTAGGCAGTCCTTGTATCTCTTCTTTGGTGCACCTCTGACACGATAGCCAGTGGAGAGCTCGCCATATAACACGATCTTGGGAAGGCGATGGTCCTCCATTCTGGAGACGTGACCTACCCAGTGCAGTTGGATCTTCAACAGCGTGGATTCGATGCTGTCGGCCTCTGTCATCTCGAGTACTTCAATGTTAGGGATGAAGTCGCTCCAATGAATGTTGAGGATGGAGCGGAGACAACGCTGGTGGAAGTGTTCTAGGAGCCATAGGTGATGCCAGTAGAGGACCCATGATTCGGAGCCGAACAGGAGTGTGGGTATGACAACGGCTCTGTATACGCTTATCTTTGTGAGGTTTTTCAGTTGGTTGTTTTTCCAGACTCTTTTGTGTAGTCTTCCAAAGGCGCTATTTGCCTTGGCGATTCTGTTGTCTATCTCGTTGTCGATCCTTGCATCTGATGAAATGGTGCAGCCGAGATAGGTAAACTGGTTGACCGTTTTGAGTTTTGTGTGCCCGATGGAGATATGGGGGGGTGGGGGGCTGGTAGTCATGGTGCGGAGCTTGTTGATGGAGGACCTCAGTTTTCTTCAGGCTGACTTCCAGGCCAAACATTTTGGCAGTTTCCGCAAAACAGGACGTCAAGCGCTGAAGAGCTGGATCTGAATGGGCAACTAAAGCGGCATCATCTGCAAAGAGTAGTTCATGGACAAGTTGCTCTTGTGTCTTGGTGTGAGCTTGCAGGCGCCTCAGATTGAAGAGACTGCCATCCGTGCGGTACCGGATGTAAACAGCGTCTTCATTGTTGAGGTCTTTCATGGCTTGGTTCAGCATCATGCTGAAGAAGATTGAAAAGAGGGTTGGTGCGAGAATGCAGCCTTGCTTCACGCCATTGTTAATGGAGAAGGGTTCAGAGAGCTCATTGCTGTATCTGACCCGACCTTGTTGGTTTTCGTGCAGTTGGATAACCATGTTGAGGAACTTTGGGGGGCATCCGATGCGCTCTAGTATTTGCCAAAGCCTTTTCCTGCTCACGTTGTCGAAGGCTTTGGTGATGTCAACAAAGGTGATGTAGAGTCCTTTGTTTTGTTCTCTGCACTTTTCTTGGAGCTGTCTGAGGGCAAAGACCATGTCAGTAGTTCCTCTGTTTGCGTGAAAGCCACGCTGTGATTCTGGGTGACACTAGGTATTATTGTATTTAGGAGAATCCTAGCGAAGATTTCGCTTGCAATGGAGAGCAGCGTGATTCCCCTGTAGTTTGAGCAGTCTGATTTATCGCCTTTGTTTTTGTACAGGGTGATGATGATGGCATCACGAAGGTCCTGAGGCAGTTTTCCTTGGTCCCAACAAAGCTTGAAAAACTCATGCAGTTTGGCATGCAGAGTTTTGCCGCCAGCCTTCCAGACCTCTGGGGGGGATTCCATCCATACCTGCTGCTTTGCCACTTTTCAGTTGTTCAATTGCCTTATATGTCTCTTCCCGGGTGAGGACCTCATCCAGCTCTAGCCTTAGGGGCTGTTGAGGGAGCTGGAGCAGGGCGGAATCTTGGACTGATCAGTTGGCACTGAAAAGAGATTGGAAGTGTTCTGACCATCGGTTGAGGATGGAGATCTTGTCGCTGAGGAGGACTTTGCCGTCTGAGCTGCGCAGCGGACTTTGGACTTGGGGTGAGGGGCCATACACAGCCTTTAGAGCCTCGTAAAAACCCCTGAAGTCGCCAATGTCCGCGCTGAGCTGGGTTCATTTGGTGAGGCTGGTCCACCACTCATTTTGGATCTCCCGGAGTTTGCGCTGAAGATGGCTGCATGCGCGAAGGAAGGCTTGTTTCTTCTCTGGCCAGGACGGCTTTGTAAGGTGAGCCTGGTGGGCAGCTCGCTTCTTTGCCAGCAGCTCCTGGATTTCCTGGCTGTTATCGTCGAACCAGTCCTTGTTTTTCCTGGAGGAGAAACTCAGTACCTCTTCAGTGGATTGCAGTATGGTAGTCTTCAGCTGATCCCAGAGGGTTTCAGGGGATGAGTCCGTGAGGCGGATTGCATCCTTGAGCTTTGCTTTGAGGTTTGCCTGGAAGTTTCCTCTCACTTCGTCTGACTGCAGGTTTCCAACATTGAACCTCTTTCTGGGGGCTTTACTGTCCCTGGGCTTTGGCTTGAAGTGAAGGTTGAGCTTGCAGCGAACCAGCCGGTGGTCAGTGTGGCATTCCGCACTGGGCATGACCCTGGTTTGGAGCACATCTCGTTTGTCTCTTTCTCGCACCAGGACGTAGTCCAGGAGGTGCCAGTGTTTGGATCGGGGATGCATCCAGGTAGTCTTCAGGCTGTCCCTCTGCTGAAAAAGGGTGTTTGTAATGACAAGCCGCTGTTCTGCGCAGAGCTCCAACAGGAGGCGCCCATTGTCGTTGCACTTGCCGACACCATGCTTGCCCAGGATTCCTGGCCAGGTTTCTGAGTCTTTGCCGACGCGAACGTTGAAGTCGCCAAGGATGACAACCTTGTCGGCTGTAGGGGTGCGTTGAATGAGGTTGCGCAGGTCAGTGTAGAGCTTGTCCTTTTCTGCTGGTTCCGCCTGGGGGGATTGGAGCATAGACACTGATGAGGGTGATGCGACGCTTGTTTTGAAGGGGGAGTTGCATGGACATGATCCGGTCCGAGTGGCCTGTCGGGATGTTTTCGAATTTGGAGGCAATGGAGTTCTTGACCATGAAGCCTACACCAGATAGGCGTCGTTCATCCATAGGCTTGCCAGATCAGTAGAGTGTGTAGCCCGCGCTGCGTTCTTGGAGGCTGCCTACATCTGCAAGGCGGACTTCACTGAGAGCGGCTATGTCGATGTCAAGTCTGAGGAGTTCATGTGCAATGAGGGCAGACTGATGTTCAGGTCTGTCGGCCTTGTCTAGCATGGTTCTGATGTTCCAACATGCTAGCTTGAGTTTGTGAGCATCTTTGGAGGGGGAGGACGTGGAGGGGGAGGACGTGGAGGGGGAGGACGTGGAGGGGGAGGACGTGGAGGGGGAGGACGTGGAGGGGGAGGACGTGGAGGGGGAGGACGTGGAGGGGGAGGACGTGGAGGGGGAGGACGTGGAGGGGGAGGACGTGGAGGGGAGGACGTGGAGGGGAAGATGTGGAGGGGGAGCATGTGGAGGGGGAGAACGTGAACATGTTCTCGGGCCTGCGCAAAGGAGCTTTTAGATGGAGTGCAGTGCGCGCAGTACTGGCCCCACCCTTTACACCCATGGTTCGTGTGCCTTGGCCAAGCAAGCTGGGACGTGGCAGCGAGGTCCTTGGGTCGTAGGTTTTATATTGGAGTGGCCTTCTCCTATGCAGGTTTCTTACCCGGGCTGGAGAGGCCTTTTTGTAAGGTCTTTGACAAGGTGCTGCACATGGGGCTGCTAAGCATGATGAGTATGTATTATGGGCAAGATATTTGCATGGATAGAAGATTGAATGACAATCTTCAAGAGGCAGAGAGTGGGTATAAAAGGAGCCTAGTTGGCTATGGATTGCAAGTGATATCCGCTTGACTCAGTGGTAGGGCTGCTTCTTTTCAAGTTGTATGTCAATGATGGATTGGATAGCTTTGTAGTCAAGTATCAGAGCTGGGATAGGTAATGTTGAGCAAGCATTAAGTCTGCAGAAGGGCTTCAACAAGTTAGGAGTTTGGGCAAGAAAATGGCAGATGAAGTACAGTGTGGAGAAGTGTATGGTCATGCATTTTAGTGGAAGGAATAAAGATGTAGTTTATTTTCTAAATGGGCACTGAGTTCAGAAATCAGAGGGACTTGGGAGTCCTTGTGCAAGATTCCCTAAAGGACAATTGCATGTAGGAAAGCAATTGGAATGCTAGCATTCACTTAGAGCGGGATAGAATATAAAAGTAGGGATGTGATGTTAAGGCATTGGTCAGACCAAACTTGGAATACTGTGAGAAGTTTTGGCCTCCATTAAGGAAGGATGTGTTGATGAGGGGTTTCATATGAGGAGCTTTTAAAAGCTCTCAGATTGTACTCACTGCAGTTTAGAAGAATGGGGGAGGGGGTCTCATTGAAACCTATTGAAGATTGAAATGCCTGAAGAGAATGGATGAAGAGAGGATGTCTCCTATGTTGGGGAGTCTGGGACCAGAGGGCACAGCCTCAGAATACAACAATGACCCTTTAGAACAGAGATGAGGAGGAATTTCTTTAGCCAGAGGGTGGTGAATTTTGGAACTCATTGCTGCAGACAGATGTGGAGTCCAAGTTAGTGCTGATATTTAAGGTGGAGTTAGATGCATTCCTGATCAGGAAGGGAATCAAGGGTTATGGGAAGAAGGCAAGAGAATGGGGCTGAGACAGATAGTAAATCAGCCATGTTAGAATGGTAGAACAAATTCAGTGGGCCAAATGGTCTAATTCAGCTCGTACATCTTATTGTCCTATGGATCATTTGCCCCGCAGATCTAGCTGAACATGCTTGTAAATGTTTCAGCTTTTGCCATTAGCACTCACATGCTGGCAGCCATGCACTGAGGATGGAAATGTACCTGCCACAGTCTCTGCCTATTAACAAATTAACTGTCAACCGCCAGTCACAGTCAAGAGTTTGGGTCTTGAATAGTAACAGTTTTATTGCATGCTGTTTGGCAGAAACATTCTACTCTCTTAAACCAGGTCTTTAGGATATTTTGGTGTAATTCTGATTTGGCTCTCTCTCATTCCTCAGCTGCCAGTGATGGTCAAGTGAGGGATGTGCTGAGCCATAAGGTTTCAGATTGTGGTGGAGCACATTGTTGATGCTTCACTGCATTTCATGGATTTCCAGTTAGACCTGCCAAACCTGTATATTTCTGAGCCTATCCCATCTACCATGGTAAATAATATCTCCCAAAATATCAGAAAATTATCTAACTTTTATTGCAAGTCTTTATTTCCATGGCAACACTTCTATCAATGTCCTTTCATGGGCAAATGCTTCCACCATATTGGATCCATCTCTCATTGACATTATCCCATAATACTCCCCACCAATAAACACCTTGTGTCTAAGCAGGCCAAACATTGTCGCTAAGAAATGGTCATACATTTGACACAATTATTGCATTTGACACATTGAACTCATTTGGTTGCCATATTTGAAATAATTAGTCATATTTCAAAATGTTAAACTGTCATAAAGGTAATTTAAATTAGTCCTTTTATTCAACCAATGCTTTTAAAAACAAGTGCATCCTATTTTAAGTTATCTTAAAACTAAAATATATCTGTGTCAAATGCATTAACATATTCTGGTGACATGAAGGATTTGAAATTAAAATATTGGCCAGAAAGAAACTTAAACTTGTTCAAAGTATTTAATTATTACACAATGAGTCTTGAATAAACTGTCAGGAAATTGCATTACTTTTCTATCTGTAATTATAATCAGGTGATACAGTAATAGGATATCTGATCTGTGAGTCGGCACATTAAAATGAATTGGAGATTAAAAATCTAATTAGGCAACATGAATAAAGAATGAAAAAGGTTCGGCAGTGAGGGAATGTTTTAGCTGCAATCATTCACAGCGTATGTGACCGCTGTGGGAGTTAGCAAGTTTTTCTAATCCATTGCAATAACCAGTTCAAGAGTTAATGGCATTTTAAGATTCATATTGAATATAGACCAGGCAGATACTGTGCATGGAAAACATAGTTAGAAAAGATGTTTGTACACATTTTAAAATGTGAATTTTAAAAGTCTCAGTACTTTCTTCAGTACTTGAAGAAATAACTTTCAATTAAACAATGTGCAATAATCAGCTCCATTATTCAATCCAGTCTATCTATAAGATTACAGCAAAAATGTGTGTGAAGAATTCTGGAACAACTTTAATTTCACTGAAGATCTATTTTCCTACTTCCATGTTAGTTTGATGAAATCCAGATATGCTACAACTGTAACACTTAAAATTGAGATTGCATGCAAAATATTTACTCCAAAAACATTTCAACATCTTCTGTGGTTCCAAAGCTTGATGATTTGAAAGAGAAAATCAACAGAGGTGCACAGATCTGAATGTAAGGCTAATTTGTCAATTTGGGGCAGTGCAGGCATATTGCCTCTTGGCATATTTCTCAGGATGTCCCAATATATAATGGATTTCATTATTACAGTGATTGCACAAAAGATAATCCAGAATAGAAGAGTGTGATGAATGAGCAGTTAATTTATCTGTGATGAGGCTGATTCATAGAATAATATTGGTTGGAAAACCAGTAAATCTCCTTGTCTTCTTTGAATAGTCTCAGACTTTATTTAACCTTATCTTGAGGAGGTTGATGAGATCTTACTTGAAGATCTCATCCGCATCCATCAATCCCTCACTGCTGCCCTGGAGTGTTAACCCAGATTATGTGCTCAACTCCAGTCTCTGAAGTAGGCTTCTAAATGCTGGGTTGCTATCAAGTGAGCTACACTGATAGACACATGAATAACAAATAAATACACAGGGACTGATTTGTCATTGCAGAATTTGGATGAATGATGAAAGACTCTTTACAAAAAGGAAAATAACATTCATGCTGATGGTAGCCATTGGAAACCCAATTCAATCTTCAGATAAAGATTTATCACTTGACTCTCAAAAAGAACAGTTCTTGAAATTTGTGTAGAAAAACCACAGAGTGTAGTATTTCATGAGATCATTAAAGCAAAGAACTGTTTGAGTTGGTCATTTCAATGGGAGATTACTTTCTACATGATTAAACTGATACCTGCAGAGGGTGATAATGCAAAACTGGTATAAATTTGAGATGAGAAGAGAGTGAGTACGAAAGGACAATGGACAGATGCACTGAAATTCTTATTTGCTGCAGCCAAACTGCTACCTAGGATACACCAACTACAAGAATATTATTAAATCAACATGCCAAGACAGAAGAAGGGATGATGAATATGAAAGGATAGATAGATAAATTTCTCTAAGAAAAACAAAATTTCTCAAAGTGGATGTTTTCAGTTTATCTTCGATATTACTGTTTATTTTTAAATTTCATCCGGTGGAAAGCAAAACTAATTTCAACTGCTTGCATGTACTGTTCAATACATCCCAAACTACTCAGTAATTTATGAAGTTCTTTGGAACTGTGGTTTGTGGGAGACACAGCACTCAATTTGCAGGCAATGATATCTTAGAAACAATAAAGAACAAATAATGTGTTTTTCTGATACTGTCTGAGAGATAAATATTGGGCAATACAACAGAGAAGGCTCTGCAGTAATTCTTTTAGGTCATGCTATTATGGCTTCAAGTTTTCTCCAAAATACAGTACATCTGGAAGTGCAGCCCTTCCACACTACCACCGTACAGCAGAAAGGGCATAGGCAAAGTGAAGTTTAGTTCAAGTTTATCTATCACCTGATCGTACAAGTACAACCCAGCTTCAGTCCTCGGTGCAACACACTGAAAAATCACATAAACATACATACATAGACATTTGTCAAGCTAGGGGAGATGCATTTAAAGTAAGACTAGTGTAGCGGCATTATAGATGAACTACAACTCCCAGAAGCCTTGCGAACCAGTATGGGGCGCATGTGATTTAGCATTTTAAAAGAATACCCATGTGACTTGAGTAAAGGAGTTCTGATTTACTTGCAACTGTGTGTGTCGTTATTTCACTTTTATCAGCAACCATTTTGTTTTGATGGGGTCCACGTAGCGGCACTTTAGATAGACTGCAACTCCCAGAAGTCTAGTGAACTGGCACGGGACATCAAAAATCCATGACATGGCAAGCATGGTTCAGTGTTTTAAAAGAATATGTGTGCGACTTGAGTAAAGGAGTTCTGATTTACCTGCAACTGTGTGTGTCGTTATTTGACTTTTTATCAGCCACCACTGCATTTTCAGTGGCTACACCAGAGTGATTTCAGACGAGAGGGAATTTTTTAATTTAAAAGGTAGTCTGTATCTGGAATCAATAATCAAGAGATTTGGACAGATATATGGACGGGGAGGGCTTAGAAGGAAATGGGCCAAATATAGACATATGGGAACTAGCCCATAATGCCCATTTCTTTGGCCAGGGTGATTTGAACCAAAAGGGTCTGTTTTATATTGTATCTTTCTATGACTAATGCTCTGGAGAGCTAGAAGTGCTGGGTGTTAACATTTACCTCACATTGTATACCCCAAATATTCATGTTTAAGTATGCTCTAAGAAGTTTGCTTTTTGATTAAGCCAATTCTGCCCTGATCTAAGCTAAGAAAAGTAATGCAGGGAGTATCCTGACCTCTTGTTTGTCAGAGTCTAAAACAATCTTTTAATTTCTGTGAAGGAGATTGGTATTAGGGGTCAGCATTACACTATCTAAATATATCATTCAAATCAATAATTTTTTTTTTAAAAACAGAATTGGATAAACTATTCAAAGGGAAATGCTTTGTAGAGTAATGGCAAGGGTCTGGATTAACTTAAAATATTCAGATCCAGCTCAAGGATGGGCTGAATGGTACCTGTGAGGCAGCATTCTGTAATTCTAGATGGAAAGTATGTTGGTGCATAGTACAAAGTGACACATCTTTAAAACTCAAACTCAACTCCAACCTTCCTCATCTAACAAGTTTGCAACACAGGCAGATGATCTGTTCTCAAGAAATCTTTTTAAGAAGGGTATTTTCCTCCATATGAACATCTATGTTCATTACAAGTTCAAATCCAAAGTCTAGTTTGCTTATTGTCATGGTCTAGTGTAGTGGTTTTCAAACTTTTTATTTCCACTCACATCCCATCTTAAGTAATCCCTATGCCATAGGTGCTATGTGATTAGTAAGAAATTGCTTAAGGTGGGGTGTGAGTGGAAAGAAAATGTTTGAAAACCACTGTTTAAATCATACCTAATTGACTCGTTATGTGCACGGTTTCATAACTCCAAAGAAAATGGGCCAATGACAATTTTTCTCAAGCAAAATATTTCTGTAACAAATGTGTCTCAAGCAGTGATGCTCAACCATCCCTTCCCACTCTCACCCCACCTTAAGCAATCCCTTACCAATCACAGAGCACCTTTAGTATAGGGATTAATTGAGGTTGGATGTGAGTGGAAAGAAAATGTTTGAAAGCCACTGCTCTAGTGAGAAAGTTTGTAATGTGAGCAATCCAGCTAGATGTTCCATATGCAGCAAATAAAGCACAGTACAGAGGTGCAGAGCTTCAGAGAGAGATCAGTAAGTATAGAGCAAAGGCAACAAAATTTTACTGCTGAAAATTTCATTCAGGAGTCTGATAATGGCAGAAAAGAAACTGTCCTTGACTCTGGCAGTGTGTGGTCCCACACTCATGCATCTTCTTTCTGTCAGGAGGTAATAAGAGAGTGAGACTGGGGTAGGATTAGCCTTTTAACATGTTAGCTGCTTTTCCAAGGCAGCAGGAAGGATAATGCACGGGCAGGATATTTTTAATGTCTATCTGTAGAAGTTGTCGAGCATTGCAGATGACATGCTGAATTTTCTCAGGATTCTCAGGAAGCAGAAAGACTGGAATGCTTTCTTGGCAATTGCGTCAATGTAGGCGGAACAGGCGGGTTGCTGGAGATGTTTTCTCCTCGGAACTTAAAGCTAGCTACTATCTCCACCTCATCACAGTTGATGCAGACAGGAGTGAACTCCACCCCTCTTCCCGAACTCTGTAACCAGCTCCTTAGTTTTGCTGGCATTTAAGGAAGGTGATTGTCCTCACACCAGCCGTTTCATCTACATTCTATATTCTATTCACCATTGTTACAGATCCTACCCATGATGGTGCTGCCATCTGCAAATTTATAGATGGAATTGGAGTGATGTTTGTCCACATGGTCATAGGTGTACAGGAAGCATAATTGTGTCTGAGTATGAGCTTTATATGCCCCAATGTTGTGGATGATCATGAAGGAAGTGTTGTCACAAGTTCTCACTGATTGTGGCTTGCAGGACAGGAAGTCAAGCAAAGGGAGTGCTGAGGCCAAGGTCATGGAGTTTGGGGATATTTATTTGGAACAATTAGCTGAAGGCAGCACTATTCTTAATGATGTACATAAACTTATTGTCCATTTAGAGACAGAGTTTCCAGATCTCAGAAATCACAGCACGTGAAGTGAAGTAGGTTTGGAAAGTGTAAGGGTTCAGAGCCACGAGAACATTTTTCAGCAAGCTATCAAGCTCAGCTCTCAATACAGGCAACACTTCCCTGCTCCCTCTTCTGTGTCTCCCCATCTTTCCCTCTGATCTGTGACTACCCTCATCCATCCCATACTCTCATCCTCCTGCAATCTCCACTTCTTCTTTCACTTCCAGTTCTCCATATACCCTTCCCCAACTTTCTACTTCTCCAGCACCCAGTCACCTTCTGGACCCATCCAACCTGTCAATCATCACTTACTCATCTGATATCCAGTCTGTCATTCATCTGTTCACACACTGCTGAATCAACTCAAGCAGCATCAATGGGAGGGTTTGAGCTGAAAATCTTCACCGTGTACAGAAGCCAATGTAAAGAGTACCTACTCTGCTCATCTGATTCCAACACTGACAGTCTTTGTCTTCGAATCATAAACTCCACCCGATATAGTTCATCTTCCTCTATCTGACCCCCTTGTTTCTCTTGCCTCTTTTTTTCAGGCATCTGCCAGACTTCTACATCTGTCTGTCATGGTTCCACTCATCCAATTTGTGGCTTCTGTCTTGCCCCTTCTACCCTGTCCTCTTTACCCTGGCTTTGGTACTAACTCTGACTTGAACAGTTTTACTCAAAGATCAGCTATTCTTTTTCTCCCACTGACACAGCTAGACCTACTGAATTCCTCTAGCAGATTGTGCTTTAACATCAGATTCCAACTCCTTTGAACCTTAAATTCAGATATTTTTCATTAACCTCTTTGGGAACCTCTCTCCCACCCCATACTTCCCACTATGGTGCTTGCAAACACTGGGATTCTGGTGCTATTAACTTCCACCTATATTTAAAAGATGTTGATTTCATTTGTATTTTCTTTATCTTCTCCTTAAGTTGAATTGAAGTGCAATTCATCACACTGGCTGCAATGCCATCTATATTTCAAAGGATGTTTTCTACTCCTGTGTATATCATCATTACTGCACAATTGATTGTTGGATATTGATAGAAAGCTGTCTGCACAAGCAAATGTGGTTCCTCGTCATGTTTATTATCCAGGATCCTTTATATGTGACATTGGGTAATTTGATCAAAATTTAGCTGGTTCAACCTTGAAGAACATTAGAAAATAGAAGCGACTCTGGGCAAATCTCTTTTTGTATTTATTATACTGCCTGCTCTATAAATCACAGGCTCTGTCTGTGAGAGATAGTTTGATTGTTCAAAATCAAAGTGCAAAGAATCTTTTTCTTAATTCCACACTTTAGCCACAAGAACACAATTACCTTAGATTTATACTCTGAGGAAATACCTCAAGAACTTGGCAGCTAGTGGCTGTACAAAAAAATAGAAGGCTATTTCTGGCAGAGGACAGCTAAGATGGCAAATAACCTTCTGAGCTAATGGAATGAAAATGGAAAATGCTGGGAAACCTCAGCAGACTGATTCTTATCAGCAGTCATCATCTTGAAATGTTAACAGTTTCTCTCTCTGCAGACATGGCCTGACTTGGCATTTTCTGTGTTGGAGACAGTCAAAGTCATTTTTGGTGCAGCAGGCAAATGTGCCCTTCAGCCCAACTCGTCCACACTTACCAACTTTCCCATCCAAGTTTGCACCTCGACACCTTTCGTGTTCATGTACCTGTCAAATGTGACTTAATTGTAAATGCATCACATCTTTTGCTTTCTCTGTCAACTAATTCAGCATCCTTTAATCAAAAATAAGGTTCCCCTCGTCCTTTTTCAAATCTTTCTCCTTTCACCTAAATCGTCGCAGACTCTTCTAATTTGGGGAAAAGATGGTGTGACTATTCGCTTCAGCTATGCCCCTCACGATTTTGTATTCCTCTATAAGATCACCCCTCAGCCTTCTGTACTCGTGAGAAAATTCAGTCAGTGCTTTTTATAATGCAAAGCCCTAGCAATTCCAGTAAAAAATGCCAGCTGAAGTGGGAAACATGAGAGATGAGATTGGATTAGATGGTTGCCTGAAATTGTTGAGTGTGACCCCAGAAGCTGTAAAAGATGCCGAGTAAGAAGGTGAGATCCTGTGAAAACACAGAAATGCTGGTTTTGGTCCTGACCCCTTCTTCAAGGTAAGGAAACATTATTTTGAGGGTGACAGGGGTCCGAAACTTGCCACAGGAAAGGGTAACAGAGACAGAAATTCCTATCACATTTTAAATTTTCCTGATGAGAATGGCGAACAACAAAGTTTACAGTGGAGCACTGCAGCAGAGTTCATAGAACTGCGGCCTCATTGGTCCAGTGACCCAGTTTCAATCCTGATCTCCGCTGCTGTCTGTGTGGAATTTACACCTTCTCCCTGTGACCACAGGGATTTCCTCTGAATATTTCAATCTCTACCACCTTGCACAGTTATGTAGTTTACTGGATTTGATTGGGACATAGTAAATTTCTGCTCATGTGTAGGTGAGTGGTAGAATCTGGTGCAAATTGAAGATAATGTGGGGAGATTAAAATTAAATTAATGTAGGTTTAGTCTCTGTAGGCTGAATTAGCCAAAGGGCCTGCTCCTGTACAGTTGACACCAAGACAATAGACTCTTTCAGGTGGACTCTCTGCCTGGAGGGCAGTGGCAGGAGTGGATCTTAAACTACAGACTATCTTTTGAAGTGGCAGCCCTAAAAGGCTGCTTGCAGCATTGCCTGGTCCATCTGAAAGGGCCTGTTCAACCCCTCCAGAGTTGGTTGACTGGAGCTGCAATGTGTAGCTGACGTGACGTCAATTGAAGCACGTTGAAGCAGAAGAACACAAGATTATGGCGGACCTGGAACAGGCAAAGGAAATACTAATAATGCTATCAGTCTGTGTCAGTGTTCAGGCTGAGATACGCCGAGTCCTTGGTAAGGCCATTACCTGCAATGCCCTGTGTGCACACTTGTCGGGTGTTTCAAAATTCACACTATTGCATCTCATCCTGACGACGTCACTGTGACATCATCAGCCTGCCCCTAAGCAGCCACTTACAGCGTGGCTGCATTCAAGTGCGTCGGGGAAACTCAGCTCTCCACCGATTATCCCTCTTGGAAGAGGGTTGGTGTCAGCGCCTCGGAGGCACTTTCAGAGCATTCAGGTGAGTACTTCCTTAGCCACATGGGGGGAGAATATGCAGCTTTACAATGGGATGTTCAGGCCACCTGAAAGGGCCTAATGACTCAAATTAAAAGAACAGAAGTGGGATAAAACTCAAAAATACTGGAGGAACTCAGCCAGTCATGCAACATCCATTGGACGTAAAGATATACTGTATAACCAATGTTTTGGGTCTGAGCCCTTGTTCAAGCTAATATCTTAATACTTTGCCTCCTGTGGACGCTGTAGATTTTTGTATTTTTAATACAATCACAGTGTCTGCAGACTTTCGTGTTTCACTGAATTACTCTGTAATAGGTATTTTGTGGTTGATATTTTGATGTTGAAACTCTATGGCAGAGATCTTTATTACCACTATTGTTCTGTTGTGCCGGTGCCACGCGCTAGTGAGGGTAGAAATAGGAGGATGTGGAGGATAAATGCGTGGCTAAAGAGATGGTGCAGGGGGCAAGGGATAAGATTTCTGGATCATTGGGATCTCTTCTGGGGAAGGTCGGACCTGTACAAAAGGAACGGACTCCACTTGAACTGGAGGGGGACCAATGTGCTGGCAAGGTTTAAATTAGTTTGGCAGGGGGGTGGGGAACAGAGTGTGAGAGCAGAGTCAAGGGACCATGGCCACCTAGATAAGAATAAAAACGATAACAAAGGTAGGGTAGAAGGTAGAAAAGAGAATGTATGTGAAGGTCATTCTCTGAAATGCATATATTTTAATGCAAGAAGCATAGTGAACAAGGTAAATAAGCTTAGAGCATGGACAGATACTTGGAGTCACGATATTGTGGCAATTAGTGAGAACTGGCTACAAGAGGGGCAGGACTGGCAACTTAACATTCCAGGATACATTTGTTTAAGATGTGATAGATTAGGGGGTAAAAAAGGGGGAGGAGTTGCTCTGCTTGTTAAGGAGGACATTACTGCCGTGATGTGGCAAGATGGTCTGGAGGGATCGTCCAGTGAAGCTGTTTGGGTGGAACTGAGGGGTGAAGGAGACATGAGAGTGCTAATAGGGGTGTATTACAGACCACCAAATGGTTCAAGAAAACTAGAGGAACAAATGTGTAGAGAGATAACGTATATGTGTGAGAATCATAAGGTAGTGATCATGGGAGATTTTAACTTCCCTCACATTGATTGGGATACCCATACAGTTAGAGGGCTGGATGGGCTAGAGTTCGTTAAATGTGTTCAAGATTGTTTTCTGAATCAATTAGTAGAAGAACCGACTCGGGACAGTGTAATACTGGATCTCCTGTTAGGGAATGAGCTAGGTCAGGTATCGGACATTAATTTTGGAGATCCAATTGGGTCTAGTGATCATAATTCTGTTAGTTGTAAGGTAGGAGGAGCAAGGAGGGGCCTAAAGTTGAGGTTCTGGATTGGAGAAGAGCAAATTTCGAAGGAATAAGAAGGGATTTGGGGAGTATTGAGTGGGACAGGATATTTTCAGGTGAGGGTGTAAATGAGAAATGGAGGATATTCAAAAAAGAAATTTTGAGGGTACAGAGTAGTTATGTCCCAGTGAGGATCAAAGGAAAGGCTGGAAGTCATAGGGAGGCTTGGTTTTCGAGGAATATTGGAAATTTAGTTAGGAGAAAAAGGGAGGTGTACAAGAGGTATAAAGAGCAGAGAGCTGACAATTTGAAGGAGGACTACAAGGACTGTAGAAGGAATCTTAAGAAAGAAATTAGAAAAGCCAAAAAAAAGGCACGAAGAGGCTTTGGCAGACAGAGTAAAAATAAATCCAAAGGGCTTCTATAAGTACATTAAAAGTAAAAGATTAGTGAGGAATTATTTCTTTGCCTCGGTATTCACTAGGGAAAAAAATATTGAACCAGTTGAGGTAAAGAAAAATAGTGGGGAGGTAATGAAGCATATAAGGATAACCGAGGAGGTAGTGATGGCTGTGTTGAAAAAGATAAAGGTGGATAAATCTCCGGGACCGGACAAAATATTCCCAAGGACACTCAGGGAGGCTAGTGGACAAATAGTGGGGCCATTAACAGGATATTTAGGATGTCACTGGCCACGGGGGTAGTGCCAAAGGATTGGAGGGTGGCGCATGTGGTTCCGCTGTTTAAGAAAGGGTCTAAATGTAAACCTGGGAATTATAGGCCCGTGAGTCTGATGTCTGTGGTTGGCAAGTTGATGGAAAGTGTTCTGAGGGATGGTATTTACAAATATTTGGAGGTACAGGGATTGCTAGGGAGTAATCAGCATGGTTTTGTCAGGGGTAGATCATGCTTGACAAACCTGATTGAGTTTTTCGAGGGGGTTACAATAAAGGTTGATGAAGGGAAAGCTGTGGATGTTGTCTATTTAGACTTTCGTAAAGCTTTTGACAAAGTTCCCCACAGGAGGTTAGGGAAAAAGGTGGAGGCATTAGGTATAAATGAGGAGGTAGTGAAATGGATTCAGCAATGGTTGGATGGGAGGTGTCAGAGAGTAGTGGTAGAAAATTGTTTGTCCAATTGGAGGCCGGTGACTAGTGGAGTTCCTCAGGGATCCACTATTGTTTGTTATATATATCAATGATCTGGAAGTTGGGGTGGAGAATTGGATAAGCAAGTTTGTGGATGATACAAAGATTGGTGGTGTTGTGGACAATGAGGAAGATTACCGTAGATTCAAAGGTGATTTAGGAAGGCTGGAGGTGTGGGTTGAGAAATGGCTGATGGAATTTAATACAGATAAGTGTGAGATGTTACATTTTGGAAAGGCAAATCTAAATAGGTCATATGCATTAAATGGTAGGCTATTGAGATGTGCAGAGCAACAAAGGGATTTAGGAATTGTGGTAAATAGTACCCTCAAGGCTGATACTCAGGTAGATGGTGTGGTGAAGAAGGCATTTGGAATGTTGGCCTTCATAAATCGGAGTATTGAATTCAAGAGTAGGGAGGTTATGATGAAATTGTACAAGGCATTGGTGAGGCCAAATTTGGAGTACTGTGTACAGTTTTGGTCACCAAATTATAGGAAAGATATAAACAAAATAGAGAGAGTGCAGAGAAGGTTCACGAGAATGTTGACAGGATTTCAAGGTTTGAGTTACAGGGAAAGGTTGTGCAGACTGGGGCTTTTTTCTCTGGAGCGTAGAAGATTGAGAGGGGACTTGATAGAGATGTTTAAGATTTTAAAAGGGACAGATAGAGTAAATGTGGATAGGCTTTTTCAATTAAGAGTGGGGGAGATTCAAACTAGAGGGCATGGTTTAAGATTGAAGGGGGAAAATTATAAGGGGAACATGAGGGGAAATTTCTTTACGCAAAGGGTGGTAGGTATGTGGAATGAGCTTCCGGCAGACGTGGTTGAGGCGGGATCATTGGTTACATTTAAGGAAAGACTGGATAGTTACATGGATAGGAGAGGACTGGAGGGGTATGGACCGGGTGTTGGTCAGTGGGTCTAGGAGGGTGGGGATTTGTTACGGCATGGACTAATAGGGCCGAACTGGCCTGTTCTTAACATAGATAGAAGATAGGAGCAGGAGTAGGTCATTCGACCCTTCGAGCCTGCTCCGCCATTCAACGAGATCATGAGATCTGTGCTGTAAGTGGTTATATGGTTATATGGCTATATGGTGAGGGTTTAAATTTCTTCAGAAATGGCACCTAAGCTATTGCTTCCAACAGATGGGGTTTGCAGTGTTCATTTGAGCAGCAGCTTGTAATGTTATGGAATGGAATATTCTGTTTCACTGCACCTTCTGTTGGTTTGTCTTTCTTCCAGATGCCACAATTTTTTTTCCCTCAAAGGAACTGTTTATTTTTGGCTACTGAGTCACATAAACAAAGACCCTCTTGCCCTTTTTTTATTGTGAAATTTCACAGAAGTACAGTTGAGATTTTTTTTAAAATAAGGAGCAGAAAGAGAGCTCCTTGTCTCTTGAAGCTTTAGTTCATTTCAATGCTGGAAATAGTCCCAGGGAGCTGCCTCATGGCCTGAACATGGAGTTTCACAAGGCAGGGGTACAAGTTTAACTTTGGCTTCTAACATTGCAGAGCTAATTCTATCACCCCCAGCACTAACCTTTCTGCAAGATCAGGGTGGCCGTTTAATACAGTATAACCTTCAACTGGCTTCTAAGGGCTTGGGATGACAAAGTGTATAATGACAGGCCTGTAGCTGGCTGTTACAAGCTATGGCTCTGTGGAGCCTATAGCGCAGGCGAGGTTACAGCTGTATGCAGGTTACCTCAGACAGAACATGCTGTTTCCAGAAAGAACGACCTGAACCCCAGTTGACTGTAGTTAACACTGAGCTTTATTGGGCTCACAGCCCTGCTTTTATTCTCAAACTGAGGGACGTGGTCAAAGCCCCCTCTGCACTGAGTGGTGCATTTGCGATCCGCATTCCTTGATAGGCCAATTAGGCTCCTTTAATTGTGGCCAATTGCAGGGCAGCGCTGCAGGCCTTGTGCAGCCTGCTGGATCGTCGCATTTGTCCTTCATTTCGTGAGGCACCCGAGGGGGCTGCGAGGGCCCTTATTTCTTCTTGAATGCAGCACTTGTATCAGCATTAATATAAAGCATGGTCCAGCAAAGGAAGTGTGGCGCGTAGCTTATATTTAGTTTGTCCTGAAGAATGCATCCCCACTGATGCACTGGCAAAATAGTAAAGGTTCACTGATAATGAAGTAAGATGCAAGATGGTTATTTGCAGATTTTAGAAGCCAGCTGCATGATGGTAATGACTGCACTTCAAAGTCTCTTGTTGTGCTCAGGGATACCTTTAAAAGATATGATCAGCCATATCTTCAGGGGATGGAGCCCACCACCCCCCCCCCCCACCCCATTTACAGGGAAATCATCTTCTTCAATCATTAATATAGCAAAATTCTTGTCTTATACAAGATCTGTGGAAAGAGAAACAGTTAACTCTAAGTCAGATGCTCTTCAACAGAACTGGTCTAGGGGTAATTTTAAGTTGTAGAAAAGAAGTCAGGAAGAAAATAAGAGCTTATTGTAGTGAGTGGTGCAGTGAATAAAGCACAACAGACATTTCTGTGAGATGAACCAACAGAACTGTTTAAAGGAATCTTCACAGGAGTTTAAATAATTACCACAATCACCCAACCTCTGAAGTCACGCCCTCCCAGAGTTCTTCTTGCCACTATGGTTGCAGGTTTGATAATGGAGTGGCACAGTTTGCCACATAAACCACCCTCTGTCCTGGGTAAATGTGTACCTCTCATTTTGTTCGTTTTAGATTGGTCACGGTGTTTGAGCTACCGAAATAAAATAGACACACACGCCGAGAACACTTTAGTTTATACAAATCTTTATTACAAATTCTAAAGCTGATATCAAACTACAATATGCAAGCCCTTCCCAATTATACTTATCAATGCCTGTACTGGTCCTAACTGTTGAAGCGAGGCAACGACTGCACACTTGTAGTAGGTTGTCGGGGCGCCGGTAGCAGCTTCTCCACCTCCCTCGACCGGGACATTAGCTGGACTCTAAAAGTTCTTCTTCTTGCTGTTGCCACCTCTCGGAGAGTCTCAGCAGCAGGACCGTGGCTTATATTACCCAAAAATTGCTTACTCATAGCTTATCACTTTGAATAAATGGTTTATTTTGCATCAAGGCTAGGCCTCTGACAGTCTGTGACCAAAACAAGCAGGAAGATTAAATGTTCTTGGTACACAGATGTCCTTTTGTCAGATAACTGCACCTTCGGGCCCCATGGCGGAACCCAGCCCACATCCGCTGACTCCAAAAAACAAGCAGGTTCTCAGCCTTGCAGAAACAAAGGCTGCAAAAGTTAAAAATATGGTTTAAATCTTCCATTACACCCTCAAAACCGGATTGGAAGTGACACCACAGTCTTGCCTATACAGTTAGGATGGGCAGGTGGATGTCCCCTGTGCCAAGGACATGCCACACGTACCGGCTGATCTAGGTCCACAATTAAGGCGATCTACCAAAATAGTTTCTTGCATGTTGCAAATATCTATAACAAACGTGGATCCGTCATTGTGTACAACCTTAAAAGGACCTTCATATGGCCATTGCAATGGCGTCCTGTGAGCAGAAATACATAAAGGCAGTCCCTGAGTTAGGGCAGAATTTATGAAGTCATAGACCCATACCAGGTGGTCAGAATAGGTGCCAGTGTACCCACTTTCTACTTTAAGTATGTGAGTACTGAAGTAAGAGAATTCTGCTGCCCATGTGCTGCTGGAATGAAATCCCCTGGGAGGGTTAGTGGAGCTCTGCAAACCAATTTTGCAGAGGACGTAGTTAGATTTTCCTTCGGGTGCAGTATGGATACCTAAAAGTACCCAAGATGGTTCATCTAGCCAATCCGGTCCTTTAAGATGTGCCATGAGAGTCATTTTCATATGATGGTGAAAACGTTCCAATAGGCCATTGACCGATATGTGTGCCCAGTAACTCTGTGATTGTGGACCATGACCCAGATGCAAACTGAGCTCCTCTGTCAGAGGAGATTTACATGGGTACTCCAAAACATACTATCCAATTGGAGATGAGGGCTCCTGCACAAGATGAGGAGGAGGTGTCAGAGAGCAGGACAAGTTTAGACCATCTCATGAACCTGTCTACTACTATTGGGAAGAGATGAGTAGTGCCTTTGGACTGGCAATGAGCTGATAAACTCTACGTGGATGTGATCAACTCTGTGCTGCGTGGATGCAAAAATCTGTAGTGGGGCTTTGGTGTGGTGCCGAACTTTTGAGGTCTGTCACTGGATGCATGTCCTTTTCCAAGCACTAACTTTCTTGCACAGGCCACACTACATGAATTTGTCTGCCACGAGCCTTGTTGTTGTCATAATCGAAGGGTGAGTCAAAATGTGTATGGCATCAAACACCTGATGTCGCCACGCAGCAGGTACAATTGGCTGATGGATACATCACAAAGTAGGGAGGCATTAGCTGGACCAAATATATGTCCTTCGATTACAGTCTGATATAGCAGTACAATACGTGGCCATTTCTTCATCTTTCTTCTGAGCAGCTGCCAAATCCGTGTTGTCTATGCCAAGAGCAGGTGAACAGAGGGAAGCAATGGTGGTGTGGGATAGTGTGTCAGTGACTAGATTGTTCTTCTGGTGATGTGTTTTATCGTAGTCGTAAACTCTGAAATGTAGGAGAGTTGTCATTGTTGTCGAGCTGACCATGGATCGGACATCTTGGCAATGGCAAAAGTCAACGGCTTGTGATCCGTGTAGACCATGTGCCTTCTGCCCTCTTGGAAATAGTGAAAATGCTGCATGGCCAAGTCAAAAGCACTGTACTTCTGCTCCAGTGGTCTCAAATGATAACTCAAGAAAGCCAAGGGTTTCCAGATACTGTTAATGAGCTGCTCCAGGTCCCCACCTACTGCAATGCCTGATGTATCTGCCATCGCAGCCATTGGCACACCAACCCTCAGGTGCACGAGCATAATGGCTCTTGCTAGTGCTCCTTTGGCAGACTCAAATGTGGTGTGGCCTCATTATTCCGTTTCAGTTCCTTGGGATGTCCGGACAAGAGTTTGACAAGTGGCTGCATAACTTTGGCTGCTCCTGGCATGAAACGGTTAATCGTGCCAACAAACTCCTGCAGGTAGAGGGTCTTGGAAATTTTCAAGTGGCCTCGATCCTGGAAGGTAGTGGAACCGCTCCGAGCTGGCTGATATAGTGGCCGAGGAAACTGATTGATGTGAGGCCAAAATGGCATTTGGCCAGGTTGATTGCTAACCCGTGGTCATAAAGCCCCTGACATAGTTGACAGAGGTGGACCCTATGCTGCTGCCATGAGTGGCTGGCAATAAGGATGTCGTCCAAATAAACAAATACAAAATCCAGGCCCCAGGTAACTGTCCATTAGGTATTGAAATGTCTGGGCCGTGCTTTTTAAACCAAAAGGCAGACGGAGGAATTCAAATGGCCCAAACGGGGTAATTAAGGCAGTCTTAGGACTATTGTCAGGGTGAACTGAATTCGATGGTACCAGCACACCAGATTGATCTTGGAGAAAATAGTGCTGTGAAGGATCACAGAGAAATCCTGTACATGGGGAACTGGGTAGCAATCTGCCACAGTGATGTGGTTCAGATGCCGATAGTCCCCACAAGGACTCCATTCTCCAGATGCCTTAGGTTCCATATGTAGCGGTGATGCACGAGGGCTATCGGAGTGGCGAACAATCACCACTTCCTCCATGTGTCAGAATTTGTCTTTAGCCAACCACAATTTATCCGAGGTAGCCTGTGTGCTCGAGCATGCAAGGGACGTCCATGAGTCAGAATGTGGTGCTGTACTCCATGTTTCGGTTGAGCCATCTTGAACTGCATTGTAATAGTGCTGAGGAATTCCGCTCAGATTCTGTTATATTCCTCGTCCTAGAGCATCACCTAGTTAAGGTGAGGTGTGAGCAATGGAATGCGGTGCAAGGCGAGGGACTCAAAAGTCTTCAAATTAACTGGGTAGTGACCTTTGAGATCTACTCGAAGGGAGTGGTTGTGATACATCATCAGTAGTGAAAGACTAGCTGAACTTCGACGAGTGGAATTGTCTGTGACTCATACATCTGGATGCTGCTGTTGGTGAGAGGAGGGCCCTTCTTTCCTGAACGTTTGGGCCAGAGGAGGGAAACACGCTGAACTCTGCTCCTGCGTCAACCAAGAACCGATGGCCTGACTGTTGATCCCAGAGGAAAAGGAGGCTGTTCTTGTGGACGGCTGTCATGGCCACTACTGATGGCCGGTCTCAGCATTTCCTGAATGCTTGCAGAGGGGTTGGTAGTGGCAGACTGCAGTTCCCCATCTCTGTTGATAATAGCACTACTGCTCTCTGTCTGCGCTGTGTTCTGTCGAGTCTGATGCTGTAACACTATCCGCAGTGGGGAGGGTTCATGCCCTTTGCTGAAGCACTGCTACATGCCAACCAAAAGTCCACCATGCTGCATAGCGTGACACAACTCATCAGCATGGGCTGCTAAGCGAGGAGGGTCATTAAAGTCTCCGTCTGCCAGCAGCAAATGGATATATTCTGGCATTTGTTCAGAAAAAGTTGCTTGAAAAGCAGATTGGGCTTGTATCCATCCATGCATCTCATTCATCAGTTCGAAGCAGAGCGGTCAACAAGGCCATGCTGTCCTGTTGCATCAGGAAAGGCTGAAAATATATATGAGCAGAACTTTGATGGCTTCATACCTGTTGTTGGCTGGGGGCTGGCAATACCCCCTGCGGTATCTTGGTCCAGTGATGCAATGACATAGTGGTACTTCATTGCATCAACGATAATCTGGCATAGATATAACTGGGCCTCAGCCTGCTCAAACCAGACCTGTGACTGTGAGGTCCAAAATACTGGAAATTTGAGCACAATGGCATTCTGCGCATCCATTGTGAAGTCCAAAATGTTGTTTGGACCGTTGGGGTCACCATTGTAACGAGTGGTGCAGTCAATAAAGCACAACTGAAGTTGTCTATGAGCTGAACCAGCAGAACTGTTTAATGCAACCTTTGCAGGAGTTTAAATAATTACAGTTGGCATGCTATCACAATCACCCATCCTCTGAAGTCACGTTCCTCCCAGAGTTGTTTGTGCCTCCCAGACACCGGAAACTCTTGATCCTGTGGAGGCCTGCAACTACAGACGCCAGTTTGATAATGGAGTGGTGCGTTTAACCACATTGTCTTCAAACAAGCATTGGTCTTTCCACTGCCTTCTCTGCAAATTAAAACTTGACTTTTTATCCCTCTTTCCCAGTTCCAATGATGTGTCCCCAGTTTGAACTGTTAACATTTTCTCATCTGCAGGTGCTCTCTGACTTCCTGAATATTTCCAGTAATTCCTCTATTTTTATTTCAGATTTCCAGCTTCTTCCATTTATTCTTAATTTTCTTAAACCACTGCTGCACTTGTGGGGAATGTGTTCTGGCAGTGCTGTTAAGAGGGAGCTCCAATTTTCACAACCAAAGATGATGAAGCAACAGTGATATATCTCTGAGTTGGGATCGTGTCTGATTTGGAGCAGCTCTCTCAGACAGTCTTGTTCTCATGTGCCTGCTGCTCTAAGCTTGAAAAATGCTGGTGAATTATTCTTGCCAAATTATCGCAGTGTGGTTTGTACTTATTACGCCCTGCGGCCACAGACCACAGTTCATGGAAAGAGTGAATACTTAAAATTGTATGTAGCAGGGTGACAATCAAACATACTATTTTGCTTTGAAATGATTCTGCATAAGAAGCTATCGTTTGCCAATCCAATTGACTTCAAAACAATAACATTATATATTAAATCCAGATATCATTCCCAAGAGTTGATGATTTGGTAAATGTGCTTTAAAAGCAATTGTTTCCCTCAATTAATCAAAAGTATACATTCAAGTTCAAGTTTATTGTCACATGTACAGAGCTGGACTGAGGATGTTTGTTTCCAAGCAGTCCATCTTGTCAACCCATACAGTATAGCAGTTAAAATCACTGCAGTTTTCACAGTTACAGAGAGATGCCAGTTAGCACAGAGAAAAGGCATTATTTTAGTAGTGTGAGGTTGTTCAGGAGTCTGACAACAGTAGGCATGGCATTAAAAATATCCTTGAATCTAATGGTGTGTGATCTCACAATCAAGATTCTTCTTTCTGATAGGAGGAGGGCGGAAAGAGTGTGGCTAGGATATGCTGGGCCTTTTAATTTGTTGGCTGCTTTTACAAGGCAGCAGGAAGTAGATATGGAGTCAATGGAGGGGAGGTTGTGCGATAGCCTGAGCCACATAAACAGTCCTCTATAGTTTCATGCAGTGTTGGGTAGAGCACTCTCCATCCCACACCATGGTGCTGCTGGAATGATTTCAGGGAATGAAATCCCCTGACAGGATAGTTCCAAAGGTGTGTTTGTCGATTTTGTTGAAGGATGCAGATAACATGCCAAATTTCCTCCGGCTTCCAATAATATTGAAAAAACTGCATATTGTATCAGCTATAACATTGACCATTAATACATATTGAGTTAAGTCCTGGGAACTGGATGATAATCATTACCGTGATATAGAGAAAATTTGGAGATACGAATCAATGGGAGAGGAAAACTCATGAAGGCATTCGGTAATTAGATATGCAGCAAGATGGAAAATGTTGGCTTCAATGAAAACACATTGTCAGGATAATCATCTGATATTACTTGTTTTCCAATGTAGAGTTACAAAGTTCTTGAGGAATCAGAATTGTCTTAAGTTTGTTGTTGTCATTATCTTTGACATAGACTTAGCATGTTCTCTCTTTATATTGTTAAAATTACTAACCGTTCCATTAAATTACATCCTCAATCACTCCAACCATCCTCATATTCCCTGCGGTGTACATATTTTGCTGAGAATATGTCACTCCAAAGTTGCTGTGTAATTTTGTATCGACGTTCCAATTAGCACTGAGTTTCCACAAATTTTGTTCCTCTCCCGAGATAAGGTCTGTTTATTTCTCCAGAAATGCTCTTACCTAAGTAGAAGGAGGAAATTGTGTCAAATCCTTTGGAAAATCAGACACAATATATTTAAGCATCTTATATTGGAAAATAAATCTATTTATACTTTAGCCTTTATTCTCAAAGACTTTGATGTTTTTTCTATCTTGCAATCTCTTCATGCAATTGGGTTTCTTGAGGTAGAATGTTGGTACCAAAAACAGGATATCTAAAAACGAATGCTAAGGGTGGACAAAGGGCTGGTTGCACAATCAATTAGAGCAAACTGATGTTTGGTTGTCAAGAAGGAGGCAACTGGGGGCTAAGGGAGGGAACTGGTAAAATAAAAATAAAGCTGAAAATGGAAAAGAAAATATGAAGTAAAGGTCAGATCATGCAGTCAGGATCCCACAGCTTCCTCTTCTCAGATAAACAAGAGAGAAAAAGAGATTGTTTGCAAATCCTGATGAGTGACTGGAGTTTATCACTTACCCCCACAGTATCCCTTCCTGTGCAATGCCCTACTCTCTTGAAATAATTCCTTCCAACCATCGGAGTCCAAAATATATTGTAGATCAAACTACAAACAATTATGACGAGGATTAACCTAGGCAAAGTTTGCTTTCTCTTGACTGCAGGAATAAGCCAACTCATTCAACACAATAGAGGATTTGATGGAATCCACTAAAATTATTGCTTAGCTTGAGGAGCATTCAGAATTGTGGTCTTACAGCCAGATGGTCACATCATTGGCTAGATACATGAATCTGGGTAGCAGCACCAAGCACAACATATGGTAATGCCTGGTTTATTCAATTCAAAAGCAAAATAGAACGCACAGACACTGCCATCTGATGCATTTAGTGTCACTGACTGACAGCTTTTTAATTTCATAGATGGAAATCAAGAACTTATTCTCCTATTTAAAATCTTTGGTGATCTAATTGAAATAAGCAAATACTTTGAAGTTCAGCAGGGTAGAGGCAGAGATGATGTTTCTCCTAGCTGAGATGTTTGGAGTGAGAGTTTGCCATCTCAAGGTAACAATTTTCCCTATTGAGACTGAGATTAAAAAATAATAATTGAGAGCAATGGTTGTCAAACTTTTTCTTTCCACTCACATTCTTTTCTTTCTTCTTCTTTGGCTTGGCTTTGCGGACGAAGATTTATGGAGGGGGTAAATGTCCACGTCAGCTGCAGGCTCATTTGTGGCTGACAAGTCCGATGCGGGACAGGCAGACACGGTTGCAGCGGCTACAAGGGAAAATTGGTGGGTTGGGGTTGGGGGTTGGGTTTTTCCTCCTTTGTCTTTTGTCAGTGAGGTGGGCTCTGCGGTCTTCTTCAAATGAGGTTGCTGCCCGCCGAACTGTGAGGCGCCAAGATGCACGGTTGGAGGTGATATCAGCCCACTGGCAGTGGTCACTGTGGCAGGCACCAAGAGATTTCTTTAAGCAGTCCTTGTACCTCTTCTTTGGTGCACCTCTGTCTCGGTGGCCAGTGGAGAGCTCGCCATAGAACACGATCTTGGGAAGGCGATGGTCCTCCATTCTGGAGACGTGACCCACCCAGCGCAGTTGGGTCTTCAGCCCCATGGATTCGATGCTTGCAGACTCTGCCAGCTCGAGTACTTCAATGTTGGTGATGAAGTCATTCCAATGAATGTTGAGGATGGAGCAGAGACAGCACTGATGGAAGCATTCTAGGAGCCGTAGGTGATGCCGGTAGAGGACCCATGATTCGGAGCCGAACAGGAGCGTCGGTATCACATAAAGCCTTAAGTAATCCCCATACCATAGGTGCTTTGTGATTAGTAAGGATTATTTAATGTGGTTTGTGAGTGGGAAGGGAAGGTTGGGAACCATTGTCCTGGACACAATTGTTACTGAGATATTTTGAGACAAATTGTCGTTGGCTCATTTCCTTTGGAGTTATGGAACCGAGCACATAACGAATCAATTAGGTACAATTAAAGCAATGGTTTTCAAATTATCAAATATCATAGGCTTAAAGCCATCAATACTATAGAACAATACAGCACAGAAAATTGGCCACTCAGCCCTTCTAGTCTGTGCCAAAATATCATTCTGCTAGTCCCCCAGTCCATAGCCTACCAGACCTCTCCCATTCATGCATCTATCCAATGTATTCTTAAAACTTAAGAGTGAGTCTGCATTTACCATGTCAGATGGTAACTTGTTCCAAACTCCCACAACTCTCTGATTGAAGAAGTTCAATCTAAACATTTCCCCTATCTCTCCTAATCTAAGTGGAAAGAGCCTACTCGCATTTACGCTGTCTATACCCCTCATAATTTTGTAAACCTCAATCAAATCTCCCCTCATTCTTCTATGTTCCAGGGAATAAAGTTTTAACCTGTTTAATCTTTCCCTGTAACTCAACTCCTGAAGACCCAGCAACATCCTAGGAAATCTTCTTTGCATTCTTTTGATCTTTCTGATATCCTTCCTGTAGTTTGGTGATCAGACCTGCACACAATACTCCAAATTTGGCCTCACCAATGCCTTACAATGTCTCACCATAACATCCCAACTCCTGTATTGAATACTTTGATTTATGAAGGCCATGATGCCAAAAGCTTTTTTTACAATTCTGTCTACCTGTGACACCACTTTTAGGGAATAATGTAGCTGTATTCCCAGATCCCTTGGTTCATCCACACTCCCCTGTGCCCTGCCATTTATTCTGTTTGTCCTACCTTGGATTGTCCTTCCAAAATGCAACACCTCAAACTTGTCTGCATTAAATTCCATCTGCCATTTTCTGACCCATTTTTACAGCTGGTCCCGATCCCTCTTCAAGCTTTGAAAGACTTTCTCACTGTCCACAATGCCCTTAATCTTAGTGTCATCAGCAAACTTGCTGATCCAAATAACCGCATTAACATCCAGATCATTGATATAGACAACAAACAACAATGGTCCCAGCACCAAACCCTGAAGCACATGACTAACCACAGGCCTCCAGTCTGAGAAACAATCTTCCACTACCACTCTCTGTCTTTTCGCATTCAGCCAATTTCAAAACCAGTTTACAAACTCTCCATGGATACCTAGTGTCTAAACCTTTTGAAATTACCTCCCATGTGGACCTTGTCCAAGGCCTTATTAAAGTCTATGCAGACAACATTCACAGCCTTTCCTTCATCTACTTTCTTGGTAACCTCCTCTAAAACGCTATAAGATTCCTTAAACATAACCTACCATGCACAAAGCCTTGCTGACGATCTGTAATCATCCCTTTGTCGTTCAAAAACTTGTATATCTGATCTCTCAGAATAGCTTCCAATAATTTTCCTTATGCTGATGTCAGGCTCATTGCCCTGTAATTTCCTGGTTTGCACTTGGAGCCTTTATTTTTTAAAACAACAGAACAACGTGAGCTACCCTCCAATCCTCCAGCACCTCACCTGTAGCAAAGGATATTTTAAATATTTCTGATAGGGCCCCTGCAATTTCTATACTATTCTTCCTCAAGGTCTGAGGGAATATCACGTCAGGCCCAGGGTATTTATCTACCTTTATTTGCTGTAAGGCACCAAGTACTTCCTCCTCCTCTTTAATCTCTATATGTTCTTTGACACTACTGCTTGTTTCCCTTCCTTCCTTATACACCATGTCAGTTCCTGAGTAAATACTAATGCAAAAAATCTATCTCATCTCATGAAGCTCCACACATAGATGACCACTCTGTCTTCTAGGGGACAATTTTGTCCCTTACTATTGTTTTACTCTTAACATAAATGTAGAAACCCTTGAGGTTTACTTTCACATTATGTGCCAAAGAAACCTCATGTCTTTTTGCCTTCCTGATTTCCTTCTGAAGTATTTTCTTACATTTTCTATACCAGTACCTAATTTGCTCCATGTTCTCTATACCTACTATACACCTCTCTCTTCCTCTTAGTTAGATTGCCAATATCCTTTGAAATCCAGGGTTCCCTATGCCTGTTATCTTCACCTTTAATCTTTACATTGGAGCGACTTCATTGGAGCGACTTCATCTCCAACATCGAAGTACTCGAGATGGCAGAGGCCGACAGCATCAAATCCACGCTGCTGAAGATCCAACTGCACTGGGTAGGTCACGTCTCCAGAATGGAGGACCATCGCCTTCCCAAGATCGTGTTGTATGGCGAGCTCTCCACTGGCCACCGAGACAGAGGTGCACCAAAGAAGAGGTACAAGGACTGCCTAAAGAAATCTCCTGGTGCCTGCCACATTGACCATCGTCAGTGGGCTGATATCGCCTCAAACCGCGCATCTTGGCGCCTCACAGTTCGGCGGGCAGCAACCTCTTTTGAAGAAGACCGCAGAGCCCACCTCACTGTCAAAAGACAAAGGAGGAAAAACCCAACAGCCAACCCCAACCAACCAATTTTCCCTTGCAACCACTGCAACTGTGTCTGCCTGTCTCGCATCGGACTTGTCAGCCACAAACGAGCCTGCAGCTGACGTGGACATTACCCCTCCATAAATCTTCGTCCGTGAAGCCAAGCCAAAGAAGAAAAAAAAAATCTTTACAAGAACATGGAAATTCGCCTTTGAAGGCCTCCACTTACAGAACACTTACTTTCTAGAAAACAATTTATCTCAATCCACTCTTCCTAGATCCTTTCTTGTTACTATAAAATTGGCCATTCTCTAATTTAGTATCTCAACCCGAGGACCAGATCTATCTTTATCCACCTTATGGTCACTGGACCTACACATACTTTTGTCACCTGACCTGTCTTGTCCCAAATAGGAGATAAGTACTGCATCCTTTCTCAATGGTACTGCTAGATATTTTTAATATATTTTTTTTATTTAACACTTCACTGTGAATCAAGTCAATAACAATATATACAAACATTCATAATTAAAATAGACACAGTGACATTTTTATTGATTTAGAAAACTTCCCAGAACAAATTAGACAAACAACAAGCCATCCAGCTCTTTTACAATATGGGAGTCCCAGTCAATATGTGGAAAGTTAAAATCTCCTACTATCACAACTTTCTGTTTTATACATTGGTCTGATATCTATACAGATTTGCTTCTCCAATTCTCTCCAATATTGGCCGGTCTATAAATCAACTCTAACAGTTTGGTCCCACCTTTCTCGTTCCTGAGCTCCACCAATATGGGTTCTGTAAATGAACCCTCTGGGCTGTCCAGCCCAAGCACAACTGTGATATTTTCCCTGATGAGCATTGCCACTCCTCCCCCTTTCATCCCTCCCCTCTATCATGTTTGAAACAATGGAACCCTGGAACACTGAGCTTCCAGTCTTGTCCGTCCGGCAACCAAGTCTCACTAATAGCAATAATGTCATAATCCCACATGCCAATGCATGCCCTAAGCTGGCCTGTCTTCCCAACAAAACTCCTTGCATTGAAATAAATACACTTGAAAACATTTCTATCACGTACAAACATTAGATTTCTGTCTATGCATGCAATCCTCATGTGACCTTTATCCTTCTCCACCTCACAATCTGCTCTGGCACTCTGGTTCTCATCCCCTTTCAACTCTAGTTTAAACCCCCTCAGATCAGCACTAGCAAACCGACCCACAAAGATTTTAGTCCCCCTCCAGTTCAGGTGTAAACAGTCCTGTTGGAACAGGTCCCACCTTCCCTGGAACAGAGCCCAATGATCCAGAAACATGAAGCCCTCTTTCCTGCACCATCTCTCTAGCCACATGTTTAGCTGCACTAACTTCCTATTTCTAGCTCCACATGGCACAGGGAGCACTCCTGTTCTACTTCTAATCAGTTGTCTTTTGGCCAGCAAATCCCTCATTTAAATCAGCTTTTTCTCTGTTTACTAGGGCTAATATTCTGTGCATGTTCCAGACAAATCTTAATTAATCAGCATTCATCACCCACTGTTAGACAGCAGTCATTCACCTGAACAGCCTTGATCTCCTTTCTGTCATAGATATTTAGTTGCTTCTCTCCACTCCTCTCTATTTATTCAACTTCCTTTCCAGTTTTGAAGAAATAGCATTGACCCGATATTTCAACTGTTTCTTTCTCCACAGAAACTGCCAGACTTGTTAGAAATTTCTCATTTTTTTCAGATTTATAATGCCTGGAATTTTAGCTTCTCCAAATCCACTGAATGAGTTATTTTAATTGAATGAGATTGCATTGCTGGAGAAATTACTCTGTTTAAATTGGGAGAGCTTGTTCAAATTTCTTTGGAATTTGTGCTTTCTTCAATTATTAATTTGTTTATGTTTTGGGATGTCATTAAAAGTGCAGAGAACAAAACAAAGGACTCTACATCACCTTTGTTGACCTCACCAAAGCCTTCGACACCGTGAGCAGGAAAGGGCTTTGGCAAATACTAGAGCGCATCGGATGTCCCCCAAAGTTCCTCAACATGATTATCCAACTGCACGAAAACCAACAAGGTCGGGTCAGATACAGCAATGAGCTCTCTGAACCCTTCTCCATTAACAATGGCGTGAAGCAAGGCTGTGTTCTCGCACCAACCCTCTTTTCAATCTTCTTCAGCATGATGCTGAACCAAGCCATGAAAGACCTCAACAATGAAGACGATGTTTATATCCGGTACCGCACGGATGGCAGTCTCTTCAATCTGAGGCGCCTGCAAGCTCACACCAAGACACAAGAGAAACTTGTCCGTGAACTACTCTTTGCAGACGATGCCGCTTTAGTTGCCCATTCAGAGCCAGCTCTTCAGCGCTTGACGTCCTGCTTTGCGGAAACTGCCAAAATGTTTGGCCTGGAAGTCAGCCTGAAGAAAACTGAGGTCCTCCATCAGCCAGCTCCCCACCATGACTACCAGCCCCCCCACATCTCCATCGGGCACACAAAACTCAAAACGGTCAACCAGTTTACCTATCTCGGCTGCACCATTTCATCAGATGCAAGGATCAACAATGAGATAAACAACAGACTCGCCAAGGCAAATAGCGCCTTTGGAAGACTACACAAAAGAGTCTGGAAAAACAACCAACTGAAAAACCTCACAAAGATAAGCGTATACAGAGCCGTTGTCATACCCACACTCCTGTTCGGCTCCGAATCATGGGTCCTCTACCGGCATCACCTACGGCTCCTAGAACGCTTCCACCAGCGTTGTCTCCGCTCCATCCTCAACATTCATTGGAGCGCTTTCATCCCTAACGTCGAGGTACTCGAGTCCACGCTGCTGAAGATCCAGCTGCGCTGGATGGGTCACGTCTCCAGAATGGAGGACCATCGCCTTCCCAAGATCGTGTTATATGGCGAACTCTCCACTGGCCACCGTGACAGAGGTGCACAAAAGAAAAGGTACAAGGACTGCCTAAAGAAATCTCTTGGTGCCTGCCACATTGACCACCGCCAGTGGGCTGATAACGCCTCAAACCGTGCATCTTGGCGCCTCACAGTTTGGCGGGCAGCAACCTCCTTTGAAGAAGACCGCAGAGCCCACCTCACTGACAAAAGGCAAAGGAGGAAAAACCCAACACCCAACCCCAACCCACCAATTTTCCCCTGCAGCCGCTGCAACTGTGTCTGCCTGTCCCGCATCGGACTTGTCAGCCACAAACGAGCCTGCAGCTGACGTGGACTTTTACCCCCTCCATAAATCTTCGTCCGCGAAGCCAAGCCAAAGAAAGAAAAATTGAATAATGAAATATTTTGCTGTAAATCCAAAAACAGAGCCAAGCCTGTCCTCAACTAATTGACTGATGCTGAGTACTTATTAAATATTCTGAATCTGAGAAGACACCATGTTGAAAGATGCTGATTGGGTGGTTTAAATTTTCTCTCCTTGAATAAAACAAAACCATTCAAATATAACTTTGTGCATTATGGAAAAAAAAACAAAATTAGTGTCCTGAAAGCTGTCATCTATTGGAAGTTAAAACAGTAAAAACTTTCAAAAAGGCCATTCAGCCCTTTTGTGTCCCATGCAAGATCTCCAGGAAATTAATGCAGCTAGTTGCATTTTATGCAGCTAAGCAGTTTTTTCCTCTTTTCAAATGTTGAAAAAAAATGATTAGCTCTATTCCCAGAACCCTGTCAGCCAATGTATTCCAGATGCTCACCTCCCATTGGGTGAAAATATGTTTCCCCATGTTGCTTTTGGTTCATTTGCCAATCATCTTAAATTTGTATACTCTCATTCCTGACACTTACACCAATGGCCACAATTCCCCTGAGTTCCATAGACTGCTGGGAGTAATTTTGAACATTCTCCCAATTATCCATTTCTGTATAGAGACTTCTCTTTGGTAAATGTAACTCTCAAGTTAGATCAATAATCACAAACAAAATGTTGGCTTTTCCTCTTGGAATTTGAAAAAAAAAACTATCCATGTATTCCCATTTGGCAATTTGTCTTGGGCTCAGAAATAATGCGAATCACTTGTGCTTAATATTCAGTGAAAGTATATTGTCCAGAGATGGTGTATTATTATGTTTGCAACAAGACTCCCAGCATCAATTCAGAGGATGGTCAAATTTCACTGTGCTAAATGACTATTGCAATGCAAGTGCTAGCTTCCTCAGGTTTTAGATGTTCCCACAGTTTACATAACCATGTTACATCTGTTGAACAGATTGAAATATGATGCACGTTTGCCCTCATTTGGACCCCTGATGATTGTTAATACACAAGAGGTTTATTTATATGTAGAAGAGAGAGATTGCACATCCCTAATGGATGGTGAATGACTGAGGAATATTGCACTGGTAAGTAATAGCCACATGACGCCAGGAGTTTATTTTCCAGTTCCTGACATATATTCCAGTGGGTGTTTACTCCTTTCAAATGATTATTGTTGGGCTTAAGCTGTTTTCTTGTATACCTTTTCTTGTCTGTTCCAACTGTAAACCACATTGGTCAGAATTTTTGTCCCTTGATAGAGGTATCAAAAAAGAACAATAGTCTGAAGGTGAGAGGTAGGAGGTTTAGAACAAATATGAGGAGAAAGTTTTTTTTCAACATGGAGAGTAGTTGATATCTAGAACTCATTGTTAAAGGAGATGGTGGAGTCACTGCCTTTTAGAGATATTTAAATTGAGGCTTAAATAGACGGCACAGAAGGATACAGTTGTAAAGTGGGTAAAATTCAGCATGAATGTGGAGGCTTCTTTCTGTGCTGTATAATTTCATGACAAGGGAATGTTCTGATAGGTTGCTATCTCTGTTCCAGTGGACATCAGTATGGCCACCAGTGGCCAAGTTTCAACAATTGTGTAGGATAAGTCTGCCTATGTGAAAGAACATGAAGCAGCAAAAGTACTTGGTGGAGCCTGTTCTGCCTGTCTCTACTTTTATACTCCCTAATTTTCTTAGTTGAGTTCAAAAGGCTGCAGGTCATTCCTGTAAAATCTGTTGATCTCCACTTCGCATGTACTTGTTGACTGATCATCCACAACACTCTTGAGTACAAAAATTTGCAGAAAATCAATAGTGAAAGGTTTGAATAAATATCCTTTCTTCTTTGTCCTAAATGGTAGACCCCTTTTGTTGAGATTATTCCCAGTCTATACTCTCCCAGACTTTGGAAACCTCATTCACTCCATCAATCCCCCTCAGATTCTTATCAATCTCAGTGACATCACCTCTCATTTTATCAAATTTATTTTATACCATGGCACATAAAAGAGCAGAAGTATTAGCTCACTGAATGTGTAAGTTGTGACTCAACATGAAAATGAATTGCAAGAGAGGAAGCTGTGTGACTTGGATGTTTCATTAACGGTTAGAATGTAATTAGTCTTGTAGCTTTTCTCTGTTTTACAAGGATTCGCACAATGAATGGCCAGTTAACCTGCTTTGACAATGACAAAGAATGTGCAAAGAAACCCAGAAACCATCGATTGTTTGATTGTTGACATCTTTGGCAATGTAGCACCAATTCCAAAATTCCTTTTAAGAATGAGCTGGTGGAAGATTTGGGTCAAACTTAATTTAGCACATGGGAAACTACTGGATAGTTGATCCTGATATTAGAACCATAGAACACTACAGCACAGAAACAGGCCCCTATGGTCCTTCTAGTCTGTGCTGAACCATTACTTTTGCCTAATCCTGCTGACCTGAACCCAGTCTATAGCCCTCCATTCCTCTCCTATCCATGTACCTGTCCAAATTCTTCTTAAATGTTAAAATTGAGCCCACATTCACCACCTTAGCTATAAAACCATAGAACAAAAAGGTTCTCCCCATCGGGGAATTGACCCCCCATTTCCCAAATGACAGGCAAGGATACTAACCACTATATTATTAAAGAATGTATAACACAGAATATGTTACACAGAGAAAATTCCGCAGTCAATCAGTGCACATGTCCTACCAGAGACAGTAAGATGATAATTGCTGAGAAATTCAGTCCCATTTCAAATCCTGGCTTAGAAAAACCTCAAATACCAAATTTGCAGTCTGCAATTAGCCATTTAATAAAGAAGACTATTTCATGCCCTTCGATCTGACAGCCTTCCACTGGTTCCATTCCTTCCCCACCAGCCCTACCAAGATGTTGAATGTGACATAAATCAGAAATAAGAACAGAAAATGCAGGAAAGATTCAGAACTTCAGGCAATGTCTGTGGAAAGAAAAGATGAATAAACATTTTAGGTTGAAAGCCTTCTAATGAAGAGTCTTCAACCTGAAACATCGGTTATTTTCTCTTTCTGCCAAGAAGTTAATATGAATATCATCTCAATCCATGTACATTCTATGAACACACTTTCTCACCATCCAACCTTGGTAGAATTGAGCCTCTTCTCCACAGTCTTAGCCATGGAATGACATCCTCGACACCTGCGCCTAATCTGAAAGATAAAAAAAAAAGCATGGATTACATCTGCTAAACTGGATGGCTCCCATCGTCAATTTGATACATGCATGTAGCCTCTAACTTGACTGTTATCTTTCTGCCTTGACGTTATGGCAGTCCTTCTGGAACATGTTACATTAAACATCAAGGAATCACTCAAGTGCCCTTTTTAAAATGGGAGTCGAGGAAGAAATTTGATCATAAGGCTATCAAAGAACAAATGTACCTGATTGCTGCTCACCTATGTCCGCACAGGGATTTTTTTTAATGACTGTTAGGTATGAAATCTTTCTCAGTCTCCTCCTTTCAGACCCAGGATGAGTGGACCAACCTTATTAACATGACGCACAAACATTAGGTTGGATTTTGATTGGCAGTTTACCAACTCAGACATGTCCAAACAAATCAGTCTAACAATCAACATTCATTAATTCTTTGATCTAGCTTGCACAAGTCCATCACAGGAGTTGCTTATAACAGTGAAACATGTCTATGTCAATGTAGAAATGAGTTTATTGCTATAAAGATTACAATGTACAGATGCACTGAAAATTTGACATCCTGTTGCCAAACTGGTATGTTAGATACACCATCTAAAATAGCAAAATTAAATTACAGCAATAGAAACATAGAAACATAGAAGATAGGAGCAGGAGTAGGTCATTCGACCCTTCGAGCCTGCTCCGCCATTCAACGAGATCATGGCTGATCTTAAAGTTCAGTACCCCGTCCCCGCCTTCTCTCTGTAACCTTTAATTCCCTTATACTGAAGAAATAGATCTAATTCCCACTTAAATATATTTAACGAATCTGCCTCTACTGCCCTCTGTGGCAATGAATTCCACAGATTCACCACCCTCTGGGTAAAGAAATTCCTCCTCATCTCGGTCCTAAATGGTTTGCCTATTATCCTCAAACCATGGCCCCGGGTTCTGGATTTTCCCATCATTGGAAACATCCCATCTGCATCCATTCTGTCCAGTCCTGTCAGAATTTTATATGTCTCTATGAGATCCCCTCTCAATCTTCTAAACTCCAGCGAGTACAATCCCAATTTGCGCAATCTTTCCTCATAAGTCATTCCTGCCATTCCAGGTATCAGCCTGATGAATCGCCTCTGCACTCCCTCCATTGCAAGAACATCCTTCCTTAGATAAGGTGACCAAAACTACACACAATACTCCAGGTGGGGTCTCACCAAGGCCATGTACAGCTGCAGTAAGGTATCTTTGTTCCTATACTCAAACCCTCTTGATATGAAGGCCAACATACAATTTGCCTTTTTAACCGCCTGCTGTACCTGCATGCTCGCCTTCAGAGACTGGTGTACAAGTACCCCTAGGTCTCTCTGCACTTCCCCATCTCTTAATCTATTGCCATTCAAATAGTAATCTGCCCTCTGGTTTGTATTACCAAAGTGAATAACCTCACATTTATCCACATTGTAGTGCATTTGCCATGTATCTGCCCAGTCCCTCAATTTATCCAAATCACACTGGAGCTTCCTGACCCCCTCTTCCATGCACACAACCCCTCCTAGCTTAGTGTCATCTGCAAATTTGGAGATATTACATCCAATCGCCTCATCCAGATCATTAATGTAAATTGTGAACAGCTGGGGTCCCAGTACAGATCCCTGTGGCACCCCACTGGTCACCGCCTGCCACTTAGAAAACGAGCCATTTATCCCAACTCTCTGTCTTCTACCTGCCAGCCAGTTCTCAATCCACATCAGTACTTTGCCCCCAATCCCATGAGCCTTGATTTTGGAAGCCAGTCATTTATGCGGGACCTTATCGAAGGCCTTTTGGAAGTCCAGGTACTCCACATCCACTGGCTCTCCCCCATCTATTTTACCTGTCACCATCTCAAAGAATTCCAATAGATTTGTCAAGCACGATTTACCTTTTGTAAATCCATGTTGACTCCGTCCGATCCCTTCTCTGCTAGTCATATGCTCTGCTATTACATCCTTAATAATGGATTCCATCATTTTGCCAACTACTGATGTAAGGCTCACCGGCCTATAATTCCCCGCTTTTTCTCTACCCCCCTTTTTAAATAGTGGGGTAACATTACCTACCCTCCAATCCATGGGTACTGATCCTGAGTCTATCAAGTTCTGGAAAATAATTCTTAAAGCATCTGCTATCTGAATGGCCACTTCCTTAAGTACTCTAGGATGTAGATTATCAGGCCCTTGGGATTTATCTGCCTTCAATCCCATCAATTTCCCCAAGACCATAGCCTTAGAGAAACTGATTTCTTTCAGTTCCACCCTTGCATTAGTCTCTATGTTTCCCAACATCCTTGGGTGGTTATTTGTATCCTCTCTTGTAAAAACAGAACTAAAGTAAGAATTTAATTGGTCTGCCATTTCCTTATTCCCCATTATATATTCCCCTGATTCCGACTGCAAAGGACCTACTCTGGATTTCACCAATCTTTTCCTCTTGACATATTTATAAAAGCTTTTGCAGTCGGTTTTTATATTTGTCGCAAGCTTACTTTCGTAATTTCTTTTTGCTCTCTTGATTAATCCCTTTGTCCTCCTTTGGTGCATCTTGAACTGATCCCAGTCTTCGGTTGTGGTACTTTTTTTGGCCAATTGATATGCTCTCTCGTTGGACCTAATGCTGTCTCTAATTTCCCTTGTTATCCACGGTTGAGTCACCATTTTTGGTCTATTTTTATGCCAAACCGGTATAAACGATTTTTGCAATTTCTCCATTAGATCTGTGAATGCTTTCCACAGTCAACTGTCTATCCACAGTCAACTCCCCCATAAACACCACCTAATCAATCTTACTCAACTCCCATCTCATACCATCATAATTCCCTTTATTTAAATTTAGGACCTTAGTCTCGGTTTTAATTTCATCACTCTCCATGTCGAGTGACAATGTACAGATGCACTGACAGAGAAAGAAAAAATAAAACATAAGAGGATAGACAAAAGGATATTCAGAGTGGCAGTTATTGCAAGATCAAAAAGTAATGGAGACAGATTTTTTGGTGGTCCCAAGTTCTAATTATGGTTAGGATGGTACAGGGAAGTTCAACGTGAGAAGGCACAGTTGGCTTAGCGGTTACTGAGGTTCGAATCCCCCACTGTCTGTAAGGAATTTGTACAATCTGTCCGTGTCTGCATGATTTTCCCCAGGTGCTCCAGTTTCATCCCACCGTACTGGGGGTTTGTGGGTCATTTGGGTATAATTGGGCAGTGTGGGTTGGTGGGCTGAAAGGGTCTGTTACTGTGCTGTACATCTAAATTAAGGCCATGAAAAAGGACTGTTTATAGACTGCTATTTTGATGATGGAGTATCAAATATTTAGGTAGAAACTAAGCAAGATGCTGCACTGTCAACTGTTAGTTGATTAATTTGTATACTTTTATATTTCATAAAAGGGCAGTATGGTTGGGGAAGTGGTTAGCACAATGCTATTACAGAGCCAGTGACTCAGGCTTGAATCTGGCACTTTCTGAATTGAATATGTACATTCTCCCCATGTCTGCATGGATTTTGTCAGGGTTGCCTCCCACCCTCCAAAAATGCACATGATATGTAGGTTAATTGGTGTATTTGGATGGCATGGGGTCATGGGACCAGTGTTGCCATGCTGAATCTCTAAATTCATTTGTTAAATTAAAATTTATTAGAAATATAAATTCATCAGTTACGGTGAACTTCAGGACCATTCAGAGAAGTGGTTTTCAATGATAGATTAAAAGATGCAGACAATAACATTTCACTTTATTTCTTGGGAATAACCAAAGATACTCAGCATCCTTTAATCCAGATATTTCACCTGGGTTAAGCTATCACTTCATAGGAAATGCAAGTTTGCTTTAGAAATTCCAGCTCTTGTGGAAAGCATAAATGAAGGGTATTGAGATGTATCCTTTGCAATCGAAGAACTAAGTGCAAGACGGCTTGCATTTGTGCTTAAATGTTGGCTCACTGAATGCTTTAATAGGAAAATGGATCAATTGCTAAATGAACCAAGTCCAAGGACAAAGTCCTCCCTTTGTATTCCCCCTGAGGTGTTACTCGTGCAACTGTTACTCCAAAGCTTTTTCCAGCATTCTTTAATGAACAGTATTAGTTTTTATTTGAATTATATCACATCTCCAGAGTGTTGCTGTCAATCACTGTGAGCCAGCCTCCTGATTGTGAGGCCAAATGAAAGATTGGGTCTCTAAAGGTTGAACACTAGGAAGAGAGAAGTTGCTTAATACAAACCATCCAAAGAGTAGGTAAGATCATGAGGAATTTATCTAATAAACAACAATAGTTTCTGCCCTTTGCCAGTGTTGTCCAGATCCCAAAAATAATGAATACATTTGAAAGCACTAAAGAAAATTCTTCGGTTCAACGGGATCTGGTTTCTACCACCAAAAGAAATCAATCTATGCTTTAGGGGTTTTTTAAAATCACTTATTGCAATGCAATTAGATTATAGAAGGTTTGAGGGGGGTTTTGATGGCATGTCAAGTTCTAATTTATTATCAGAGTACAAATATGACATCACATACAACCCTGAGATTCTTTTTCCTGCAGGCACGGCAGAATTTCTAGTGTAAACTGTACTCAAGAAAAACATGTTTACCAAAGAAAGAAATCTAAACAAATTGACTGCAATATAAAGAGAGAAAAAAGTATTCAACAATAAATAATATGCAAAGTTAAGAGTGCTTAAGTTAGTCTCTGATTGAGTTTGTTGTTGAGGAGTCTGATGGTAGAGGGGCAGCAACTGTTCCTGAACTTGGTGGTGTGAATCTTGTAGTTAATCCTATTTCCCAGCTCTTGGTCCTAATTGTACTTATTTCTGGGTACTTTTTAATTGTGGTGAGGGTTTATACCTCCATCACAGTTCAAGTAAAGTTTCAGACCAAAGCCATTCAATGAGGTAAATATTTGGTTTGATCAACCTCTCTCTAATCTCTCCATTAGTTTGCATAACTTTTGGCCTTTGTCCCATACTCCCTTTTACTGACATCTGAAGGAGATACAGGTTCTCGCTGCTAAACTCTAAGTCTAGCCTTGGGCCTCCCAACGAAACCTGCAACCCATCCCAAAGGATCATGAAGGGGGAAAACACAAAACAAAGGAGAATAAATGAGACAGAAATATACCCTCATAACTGTTCAGGCATCGACAGCCTATTTGAGATATAATTAAATAATTTGCCAAGAATAATTGGTTTAAATTAGAATTTGAAACGACATTATTGAAATTCTGGAGCAGCCATGTCACATCAGTGACAGAATACATTAAATGTTCAGAAGATCGGTTTTATTCCAGAAGCTTAACATTGGCTCCACAGCCTGCCTTTCTTTGAAGAGGATGACAGCTGGTTCGGATAATTAGCTTCTTAATGAAAACAAAAAGGTTCTTTTATCAGTCGACTATAAAATGAATTAGTGTTGGACCCCACACTGTGTCAATTTTATGCACAGTGCAATCATTGCTCAGCAATTTCAGCAACTTTATACCACATGAATTACATCTGCTGCTGCAATGTTTTTGGAGCTTAAACCTTTCAGTGTAATAGCTCTCAGCACGTTTGGCAGCACCTTGTGTCCTTCTGAGAGTGCTGGCAAATCCCTGAAAGAAATTAGGAGAAAAATGACAGGAAGGTCACAGCAGTGGACAATGTGACTCTGCTAAGGGAAAAAGCATGAATAAAGACCTGAAAGAAATCAACCGTATCTTGCCTTAAATACAAATAACACAAAATGCAATCACATCAAAGTTAGTAAATGATACATAATGATAAGCAGAATAAAATTAAATATCAGCATTGTTAATTTTACTCTGTTTATTGTTATTCATATAGCATAATATCGTAATTAGCTGTTAGAGTTACATTAGCTCTGATCTTGTATATACAGACAAGGCACATACTGGAATTTAATATTATTCCTGTCTCTGAGTTAAGAGGTTGAAGCCCTATTCCAGCTGGTCTAAAACTCCCTCCAGTTCCACCACAGCCTTGTGGATCAAGGTCCATCGTACAGAAGAGCAGAAAGATTTAGGAGTGACGGTACATCGTTCCCTGAAGGTAGAAACTCACGCGAATAGGGTGGTGAAGAAGGCTTTTAGTATGCTGGCCTTTATCAATCATTGCATGGAATATAGGAGTTGGGAGGTGATGTTGAGACTGTATAAGACATTGGTGCGGCCTAATTTGGAGTTCTGGTCGCCTAATTAGAGGAAGGATATAAACAGAGTGGAGAGAGTGCAGAGAAGGTTGACCAGAATGTTACCTGGGTTTAAGCATCTAGAGTATAGGGAGAGATTGTTTCCGTTAAGAGGAGGAAAGATTAAAACAAGAGGACGTGAGTTAAGAATTAAGGGGCAGAGGTTTAGAGGTAACATGAGGGGGAACTTCTTGACTCAGAGAGTGGTAGCCGTGTGGAATGAGCTTCTGGGAGAAATAGTGGCGGCGGAGTCAATTGTATTATTTAAGAAAAGGTTGGACAGGTCTATGGATGAGAAGAAGATGGAGGGTTATGGGCATTGTGCAGGGAGGTGGGACTAGAGAGGGGTGTTGGGTTCGGTGCGGACTAGAAGGGCCTAATGGCCTGTTTCCGTGCTGTAATTGTTATGTTATGTTTATGTTATTACATGTGGTTGGTTCTTTATCATTGACAGGGTTCAAGGGGCCCACACATCCATCCCTGATGAATGCAATTAAGCTGTCAGATGCTATAAGAATGGTTTTGAGAAGGAGTAATCTCTTTGCAGCCAGTCTACTAACCAGCTTGTGAGTCCTTCCTGTACGTTTGAGAGAAGGCCACAAATTTACCAAAACAACAATATTGATAAAGACTGAAGCTGTGACTTTTGTTAAATGACCTTAAACTGTATGAAATCAAATCACATGTTTCTAATCCTTCAATGTACCACACCTTTCATAGTTTTAAACTTTGTGAGACTATTCAGCAGTGTGTAGGAGCTGATTTAATAGATATATGTTCTGCACAAAAAGATACATGCACATGCCTTTAATGTGCATGGATTGTTTGATGAGGTGGAAGGTGAGTATCTTTCCAGTCTCCACACCTATGTATGTCTCTGAAGAGAATAAACATTAATCACAAGTAGAAACATTCTGATCACAGTTTTCGGGAGGGAAGTGATGTGCGCTGTGCTCGTGCAGCAGAAGTTGAATTTTGTCCGCATTCCTGTCAGGAACAATCTGTTACTGTTACCTTTCCACAGGATAATGCCAGATTGGCACACGTTTCACAAGTTTGGGTGGCGCAGTTGACGTAGTGGTTAGCGCAACGCCTTTGCAGTGCCAGCAATTAGGACTGGGGTTCGAGTCCCGCGCTGTTTGTAAGGAGTTTGTACATGTCTGAATGGGTTTTCCCCAGGGGCTCCAGCTTCCTCCCACCATTTGAAATGTACCGGGGATGTAAGTTAATTGGGTGTAAATTGGGCTGCATCAACTCATGGGCCAAAATGGCTTGTAACCATACTGCATGTCTAAATTTAAAAAAATAATATTTATATTTAATAATAGGAGAAAGTATTATTGAGAAATTTAATTAGGTAGTCTTGGAATACCTGGTTGGGCTGACAATGCCAATTTTTTTGGCTCATCCTCGATGACATGGGAAGTTTAATTCATCAAAAAGTAGAATATAGGTGCAGAAGGCCATTCAGCCCTTTGAACCTACTCCATCATTCAATACAATCATGGCTGATCATTTGATGTCAATCCCTTATTCCTGCTTTCTCTTTATTCTCTTTGATCCCTTTAGCCATAAGGGACAAATCTAACTCCTTTATGAATGTATCTAATGAACTGACCTCAACAGCTTTCTGTTATAGAGAGTTCTAGAAGTTCACCTTTCTCCTCATTGCATTGACTCCCTTGTTCTGGACTTCCCCAATGTTCTTCCTGCATCTCTCTCATCCTGTTTGAATTTTATGTTTCCATGAGAGCTCCTCTCTTTCTTCTAAATCCCAATTGGTATAACCCTAGCCTTCACATGTCACGCCTTCAAATCACTCCCGTGAACCTTTGCTCTACCCCCTTAATAGCGAGAATGCCCTTCCTTAGATCAGGAGACCAATACTGCACATACTGGAATGCTCAAAATGTTGCCTCATCGAGGCCCGATACATCTGCAGTAAGAGTTTCCTTTTACATTCAAAATTTCTTGTAATAAAGGCCAATGTGCCATCTCCTCCCTTCACCGCCTGCTGTACCCGCGTTCCAACTTTTAACAACTGATGTACCATCAGTTGATACCATTTGATCTCATTACATCTCTCACAGATTGCTCCCATTTCCAACCAACTTGCTCTTTCATTTTCCTTTGATAGGCAGCAAAGTAGTTGCCATGATTAACTTTGTCCAGGGAGGTCACTGTGAAAAATTAGCCATTTGCAGTTCCTCCTGAGTCAAGGATTCTCTGCACGCTTGTTAAACAGGACTAGCATTGCTGAAGTTGCAGGACAGCAATGCTCAGAAGTCCGGCTAAATTATCTCCATGGCAGGCCCATGCAGGAGCGAGAACAGAATAGACAGTACAACCTTTGTCTCCTCTAAATGTTGCCAACCCATTGAGAAACCTGTTTCTAGAGCACTAGAGCGAAGAGTGGAAAATTGGCTTAGAAATCCTGTAGTGATGGAGGAGAGTGCCTCTCCATTATATGCAAGCAAAGCTTTATGAGCCAAGGGAAGGTCATTAGAAGTTAATTACACTGCAGCTGACTGCTGACAGCATTTAGATACAGAGCGAATGAAACGCTCCCAGCATTTTGCCACATCTTTTCTTCTAATAATTGAACTTTCTGTATGTTTCTCTCTTTGAATACCAGTAGCTTTAGTCCTAAAGGGATTGTAAGTGAACAAATGCATTGGATGCAAGCTGATGCATTTTGGGGAGTCAAGTATGCATTGGACATAAGCAGTCAATAGTAGGGCATGAAGAGATGTTTAACAGAGAGATCTTTGGGGATCAAGTCTATAGTTTAACACAAATCAAAATGATGAAGGAGAAGGAATATAGCACTCTTATGTTCATAGATCCTGGTATAGAATATGGGTTAGGATGTTATATTGCAACTTTATGAAACATTACCATCAGAAGCATCTTTGCAGTGTGGTACAGAAGCTGCTCTGCTCAAGAATGGAAAAATCTTCAGGATGAACTGAATGCAGCTCAGCATAACACAAATGTTCCTCCCTTCTACAGCCTTCAACTACATCATCTGCTGCCTAGGGAATACACTCAACAAACTGATGGAACCATCACACCCCAGATACACTCTCTTGTCCCCACCCCCCCCCCCCCCCACCCCGTCATCAGCTCCAGACTGTGAATGTGTGCACCAATAGACTTAAAAATCTATTTGTTCCCCAGAGCCATCCAGCTCCTGAATGAATCCCATGACAGTGCTTTCATTCTGTCCTTGTTTAGGATTACTTATCTTTCTTTTCATTGATTATCTATATTCTGTAAATTGAGTTCTTTGCACTGTTATCGGAAACCCATTAGACTGCTTGCAGAAGATCCCTTCTCACTGCAGTAGGTCTAATTTGACAAATTAACTTAACCAACACATACTGGTTAGGCCGCACTATAGAAAGGATGTGATTTTGGTGGCGAGAGAGTAAAGGTCATTCACTAGGTGTGGTGTGACTTGGCAGATGTCAGATATGGGGGGGAAATTTGATAGGATGGGCTTCTCTTCTCTGAATGCCTGATGAAGAATATAAAAATGCAAGAAAAAAAAGAAAGTAAAGAACATTCCCAAGGGCTTTTACGGGTATATTAAGAGCAAAAGGATAGTAAGGAACACAATTAGTCCTCTTGAAGATCAGAGTGGTCAGCGATGTATGGAGCCAGAAGAGATGCGGAAGATCTTAAATGGGATTTTTGCATCTGTATTTCCTTAGGAAACTGGTGCAGAGTCTGTGGACATGAGGCAAACAAGCAGTAAGGTAATGGAACCTATGCAGATTAAAGAGGAGGAGGTGCTTGCTGTCTTCAGGCAAATAAAGGTGGATAAATCATGAGGGCTTGACAAGGTATTCTCTTGGACCTTGAGCGAGGCTAGTGTAAAATTCCAGGGGCCTTGGCAGATAATATTTATCATGTCCTTAGCCACAGGTAATGTGCCAGAGGAATGGAGGGTTACTCGTGTTGTTCTATTGTTTAAAAATACTCTAAGAAAAATTCTGGAAATTATAGGCCAGTGAGCCTGACATCAGTAAGTTGTTTGATTGTGTTCTAAGTATGTGCAAGTATTTGGTCAGTTGGGGACTGATTAAGGATGGTATGTCCTGTTTAACCAATCTTGTAGTTTTTTTGAGGAGGTTACCAGGAAAGTTGATGAATGAAAGACTGTGGATGTTGTCTACATGGACTTCAGTGAATGCATACATGATGGATTTCTTGAATAGCATGTTACTGAGTCTACAAGGGATCTGGATCTTGGATCTGGTCCTGTGCAATGAGACCGGTAAAATTAGCAATCTTATAGTTAGGGATCCTCTTGGAAAGAGTGACCATAGAGTTTCTCATACAAATGGAGGGTACAATAGTTCAGTCTGAAACTACAAGGAGATGAGGGAAGAGTTGAGCAGGGTAGACTGGGAAGCAGATATATGAAGGGACAGTTGAGGAACAATGGAAAACTTTCAAAGAGATTTTTCATGGTGCTCAACAAAAGTATATTCCAGTTAAAAGCAAGGACAATAAGGATGGGGGCAGAAAGCCATGGATAACTAAGGAAATAAAGGAAGGCATCAAACTAAAAGCTCAGGCATACAAACTCGCCAAGAGCAGTGGGAAACTAGAAGACTGGGAAAACTTTAAGAAGCAACAAAACCATGAAGTGATGAATAAAGAGAGGGAAGGTAGATGATGAGAAAAGATTAGCACAAAATAGAAAAACAGACAGTAAAACTTCTTAAATTTATAAAGTGGAAAAGGGTGACTAAAATGAAGGTTTTTCCCCTGGAAGATGAGAAGCAGGATTCAATATTGGGTAATACAGAAATGGCTGAGGTTTGGAATGATGATTTTGTGTCAATCTTCATGGTGGAGGACATATCGAATGTGCCAAAGACAGATATTGTGGATGTGATGGGAGGTGAGGACCTGGAAGTAATAGCTATCACTTAAGAGGTTGTACTTAGAAAACTTGAGGGTCTAAAAATAGATAAGTTCCCTGGTTCTGATAGAATGCATCCTAGGGAACTGAAAGAAAGGGCAGAAGTTATAATTGAGGCTTTGGTGATAATTTACTAAAATTCTCTAGTGTCTGGGCAGGTCCTGGTGGATTGGAAGATGACGAATATAACACTATTGTTCAAAAAAAGGATATAGATAAAAGGTAGGGAACTATAGGCCTGATAGTTTAACATCTATATTTAGGAAAATGCTTGAAGTTATCATTGAAGAAGTAATGAGGTATCTGGAGCAAAATGGATCCATCAGACAGACACAGCATGGATTCAGCAAAAGCAAGTACTGTTTGATAAATTTACTGGAGTTCTTTGAGGATGTAATGAGTGCAGTAGACAGGGGAACAGATGGATGTTGTTTACTTGGATTTCCATAAGGCATTTGATAAGGTTCCACATAAAAGACCTACTGAAGATAAGGATGCATAGAGTTGGGGGTGATGTGTTAGCGCAGATAGAGGATTGATTAGCAAATAGAAAACAGAGAGTTGTTTTCTAATTGGCAAATAGTGATGAACAGTGTGCTATAGGGGTTGGTGTTGAGTCCGCAACTGTTCACGATATACATAATCGATCTGGAAGAAGGGACAGAATGTAGTGCATCTGTTTGCTATTGGAATTAAATTGAGTGGAAAAGCAAATTGTGCAAAGGATTTAGAGAGTCTGCAGAGCAATTATAGATGGGTTAAGTGAGTGGGCAAGGGTCTGGCAGATGGAGTACAATGTTGGTAAATGTGAGTTTTTCTCCTTTGGAAGGAAAAATGGAAGATCAGATTATTATTTAAATGGCAAGTGATTGTACCATGTTGCTGAGCAGGTCTTGGTAGTGCTTGTACATGAATCTCAAAAGGTTGGTTTGCACATGCAGCAGGTTGTCAAGAAGGCAAACAAAATGTTGGCCTTCATTGCTTGAGGGATTGAGTTTAGGAGCAGGGAAGTTGTGCTGCAACAGTACAAGGTATTGGTGAGGCTGCATCAGGAATACTGCGTGCAGTTCTGGCCTCCTTACTTGGGGAAGGATGTCCTGGCTTTGGAGGCTGTGCAGAGGAGGTTCACCAGGTTGATTCCACAAATAAGGGTATTAACCAAGGGAGATTGAATCGTCTGGGACTTTTATCACTGGAATTTAGAAAATTGAGAGGGAATCTTATAGAAGCTTATGAAATTATGAAAGGCATAGACAAGATAAAGGTAGGTAAGTTGTTTTCATTGTCGCTGGGAAACCAGAACTTGGCGAAATAGTCTCAAGATTTAGGGTAGTAGATTTAGAATGGAGATTTGAAAGACATTCTTTTTCCAGAGTGTGGTGAATCTTTGGAATTCACTGCCCAAGACAGATAGAAGGGGAAATTTGCATAGAAGGGGAATTAAGAGATATGGGAAAAGGCTGGTAGGTGGAGATGAGACTATCATCAGATCAGTTATGATCTTATTGAATGGTGGAGCAAGCTTGACAGGCCTGATGGCCTACTCCTGCTCCTATTTCTATGTTCTTACATTTAGTAAGGCTTTTGACAAGTACCCACGTGGGAGATTAGTCACAAATGTTCAGTTGCTCACTGTTCATGGTGAGATACTAAATTGGATTAGATTTTGTCTTTAAGGTAGAAACTGGAGAGTAGGAGTTGATGTAAAGGTTAAAACCTTGTGTTTTTAACTCTTAGTTAATTTTATGCCTGTCTTTTTAAGACAGAGGTACTCAACCTTTTTCTTTCTATTCACATACCACTTTAATTATTCCCTGTGCCCGAGGTCCTCTGTGATTAGTAAGGGATTGCTTAAGGTGGGATGTGGGTGGAAAGAAAAAGTTTGAAAACCACCATTTTAATCATACCTCATTGACTCATTATGTGCAGCATTTCATAACTCCAAAGGAAATGGGCCAATGACAATTTTTTTCAAGCAAAATATTTCAGTAACAATTGGATCTAGAGCAGTGATTCTCAACCTTCCCTTCCCACTCACACCCCACCTTAAAGAATCCCTTACTAATCACAGAGCACCAATGGCATAGGGATTACTTAAAATGGTATGTGAATGGAAAGAAAAAGGTTGAGAACCACTGCTTTAAGAGAACTAGTGTTTGTAGTGACTATGATGTAATATGTTGTAATATCCACCCAGACTTAACGACTTGCTCATTTGCACAAGATGTGAAGGAAGCGTGAGCACAAGAAATTTTCCTTTGAACTTTTGTATCTTTTTAAATACCATTGTTTATCTCTTTAAAAACTTTTTATATCGTGTGTATCTTAATATACTTTTTATATCTCTGTTTTGTTATTTGTCATTATGGAAGTCTTAATGCGAAGCTATGCAAAATGTTTATTCATTTTATCAACAAATTAAAACTACATAAAGTAACAGCCACAAAGTTTGATTTGTTGGATTAAAGAGATCGAAATTTGGAATATCACAGCTCACGCTTTGGAAGATGATACTTTGAAATTAGAATAATGAAAGCGTTGTCAATATTTGATGATTGCCTCTTCGACTGGAGACCTGGAAATAGTGCTGGGATCACTGTTATTTGTCATTTATTATCAATGTTCTGGATGATAATGTGATAAATTAGATCAGCAAGTTTGCAGATGGCACAAAGTTTGAAGATGTCATCGATAATGAGGAATGCTTTCAAAGCTTACAGAGGGATCTGGACCAGCTGGAAAATGGGCTTCTAAATGGCAGATGAAATTTAATGCAGACAAATGTGAGATGTTGCACTTTGGAAAAATAATCCAAGGTAGGACTTACGCTACAACCAATAGGGCACAGCAGAGAGATCTGGGAATCTGGCAACAGACAGTACATCAGAGAGATCTGGGAATAATACCCTCAAAGAGGTGTCACAGGTTGATAGATTGTGAAAAAAGAGCATTTGACACATTGTACTTCATAAATAAGAGTATTAAGTATAGGAAGGCTTTCAAAGCTTGCAGAGGGATCTGGACCAGCTGGGAAAATGAGCTACAAAATGGCAGATGGAATTTAATGGAATTTTATTTGGATGTTACGGTGAAATTTTATAAGATATTGTTGAGGCAAAACTTGGAGTATTGTTTGAGCTTATGATCGCCTATCTGGAGGAAGAATATCAATAAGATTGAAGAAGTGCAGAGATTTACAACGATGTTGAAGAACTGAGTTACAGGGAAAGGTTAAATAGGTTTGGACATTATTTCCTCAAGCACAGAATGAGGGGAATATTGAAAGAGGGATACAAAATTAAGATGGTAAATGCAAGTTGACTTTTTCCACTGAGGAAATTAGAGAAAATTAGAGGGTATAGGTGAAAGGGGATAAATATAAGAGGAACATTAGGGGGATCTTCTTCACACATAGTGGGTTGGGAGAGCGGAATAAGCTGCCAGCTGAATTGGTAAATTTAGGCTCAATTTTAACATTTAAGACAAATTTGGACAGGTACATGATGGGAGGGATCTGGAAGGATATGATCTGCAAACAGATCAGCTGGCTGATCTAGTTTAGCACAGAGCCTGTTTCTGTGCTTCAGTATTCTATGGTTCTACAATTAAATATAACTTTCATAAAAGATGTTGTCTCTGCTGAACATTATTCTTTTCAAGGAGTTCTGTTAGTATATCCTTCCTGATAGATTCCCATACTTCCCTTATTACTTACAGTGGGGCTCACAGGTCAGAAGTTACCTTTTTTTCTCTTGAGCAGTGAAAGATACAACTGTTGCTGGAGCCTTATATCAGCCCCAATTCATGCTGCTGACATTGCACACCTGGATCCTTAGCCCCAAATATATTCAGCTGTTCAATTCAATTCAATAAAATGGCAGAAGTGGGAGTATTTGTTGACGATTCCAGTGTTCAGTTCCTTTCACAATTTATGAAGCACCTTATGCCTGCATGCAGAAAAGTCTGGAAAACATCCAGGCAAAAACTAATAAGTTACAAATAACATTTGTACCACAAGAGTGCCAGACAATATCTTCAACAAGATTGTGTCTAATTGGCTACATTCAATAGCATTACCACGGCCAGGTCCGCAGCCATCCATATCAATGGGCCGTAAATTCAACTGGACTAACCACATAAACGCAAGAGAAAAGAAGAGCTTCAGATCATGAAGTGAGTGACTGACCTCCTGACACTCCAAAATTGTTATCTACAAAGTTGATATCAGGAGTTTGGTGGAATATTCCACCTGCCAAGATGAGTGTAGCTTCATCAATTCTAAAAAAGCACAACATCAGCCAGAACAAAGGAGCCTCTTTTTGGGCAATGCCGTCAACGACCTGAAACATTCGACCCCTCCTTCACAAGACTTGCTTTTGTAGGAAATGACATCATCTCGCATGTGTTTCTTGCTGATTATCAGCTTGTGCCTGACTGTTGACTTAATTTTCAGTTGGGAGATGTGAACTGTGCCATTACAAATGTTTTTAATGCCGAGGTAGATAGATTTTTTTTTTTGGTAAGTAATGGAGTGAAAGATGAGCTGGCTGGAATGTGGAACTGAAGTTACAATCAGATCAGACAAGATCTTAATAAACATTAGAATATTGGAACAATACAACACAGTACAGGCCCCTCAGACCTTGATGTTGTGTCTAACAAAAAAACAATATTAAACCCTTCCTATCTTGTAATCCTCTATTTTTATTTCATTTGTCCCTCTTAAATGCCCATAATTTTCAGCTTCTGCCACTTCTCCTGACAAGGTATTCCATGCACTCACAACTCTCTCTGTGAAAACTTATCACTGATGTCTCCCCTACTTTCCTCCCTACAATTTGTACAGATGTCCTCTGGTATTTGCTACTCTCACCTACTGCATGGGAAAAAGGTGCTGGCTGACTATGCTATTTATGCCTCTCCTAGTCTTGTAGACCTCCATTAAGTCACTGCTCATCCTTCTTCACTCCAAAGAGAAAAGTCCTAGCTCTGCTAACCTTGCTTCATATGACTTATTTTCAAATCCTGTTAATGCTTCGCATTAAGACTTCCATAATGACGAATAACAAAACAGAGATATAAAAACTATATTAAGATACACACGATATAAAAAGTTTTTAAAGAGATAAACAATGGTATTTAAAAAGATACAAAAGTTCAAAGGAAAATTTCTTGTGCTCACGCTTCCTTCACATCTTGTGGACTCCCTGGAGTTTAGAAGATTGAGAGGGGATCTCAAAGAGACATATAAAATTCTGTCAGGACTGGACAGAATAGATGCAGATGGGATGTTTCCAATGATGGGAAAATCCAGAACCCGGGGCCATGGTTTGAGGATAATAGGCAAACCATTTAGGACCGAGATGTGGAGGAATTTCTTTACCCAGAGGGTGGTGAATCTGTCGAATTCATTGCCACAGAGGGCAGTAGAGGCAGGTTCATTAAATATATTTAAGAGGGAATTAGATATATTTCTTCAGTATAAGGGTATTAAAGGTTACGCAGAGAAGGCGGGGACGGGGTACTGAACTGTAAGATCAGCCATGATCTCGTTGAATGGCGGAGCAGGCTCGAAGGGTCGAATGACCTACTCCTGCTCCTATCTTCTATATTTCTATGTTTCTATAAGGGGAGTTACAACTAAGGACAGATTTCAATTACAGAACGTTCAAAAGGGAAGCTGCAAGTGGACCAAGCAGAAAGATATTATGCTTCTTGTTTTAATGTTGAACATATTCTTATTTTTATATGTTTCTATCTCCACAGCACCTTCTCCATTGCTTCCACATCCTTCCTATAAAGAGATGACCAGTTCTGAACACAATTTGTAGAGTTGCAGCATGATCTCTCTGCTCTTGAACTCAATCCCCCTATTATTGAAGCCCAGCTTCCTTTAGGCCTTTTTAACTATCCTATCAACCAGTGTGGCGATCTTGAGGGATGTATCCTATGGACCCCAAGGTCCCTCTGTTCCCTCAAATGGTTAAGCATCTGACTACTGACCCTTTACTCTGCTTTCTAATTTGACCTTCCAAAATGCATCACCTTACACTTAACCAGATTGAACATCTTCCATTTTAATGCACAACTCCATATCCTTTCGTAACTGTGAGAGTTCAATGATTTGTAGCATAGATATGAACAAGGATAAAAGCAGACAAAGTGGGTAATTATTTAATTAAGGATGGGCAAATTAAAATGGGATGAAACAGGAACCGGGGAGAGTAAAATAGAAACAGATGTTCACAGGATAAAGCATTGAAGTTATATGGAGGAAGTTTAGGGAGCACTTGTGCATGGTTCAGGATAGGTTTGTCCCACTAAGACAGGGAAAAGATGGTTGGAAAAGGAAATCATGATTGAAAAAGCAGATGAGGCAGCTCGTTAAGATTAAAGAAGCAAAAAAAAAACAGGAAGGGCTCATGACAATTTATGATAGCCAGGGAAGGAACTTAAGGACTTGCAAGAGTTCAAAGGGGGCATGAGAAGGCCTTGCAAGTAGGATTAAGGAGAACCCCAAGCCATTCTCTGCATATATGAAGAACTGAAGGATGACAAGAATGAAAAGAGGGCTGCTTATGGATAAAGGAGGCAACACGTGCCTGGAGGCAGAGGAGGCAGAGTCCTAAATTAATACCTTGCTTCAGTATTCACCAGAGAAAAAGACCTTGATTAAGATGAGGTCAGAATAGAACAGGCTTGTGCTGGATGATGTTGAAATTAGAAAAGAGGAAGTGTGGAACCTTCGTAGAAAAAATTAAAATTAATAAGTTCCTGGGGCTGGATGTGATATACCCCAGGCTTGGATAGTCGTGATATGCCTAAGTGGCCTGGTCCTTCTCCTGAACCATATGTCCAACTTATGAGGATCTGCAGATGGAATTAAACATTGGTCAATCATAAAGAAGCATCCAACTTTATGATGATAGGAAGAACCAAGTTTTGGAGCTGAGAGGACTGCTTTGGGGAAGTCCCAGGAAGAGAGGATTGACCCCATCACAAATACAACCAACAATTTTGTGTGAGGCCTGACACCAATCCGTTCTGTTTCCCTCTGATGCTGTGGTCTGTCTAATGTCTTACCTCGGGCATTCAGCAGGCTTATCTGTATTGGAACCAAAGCCATGAGCAGATCTGAAGTGGAGTGCTCCTGATGAAATTTAAACTGTGGTTAGTAGGTTATCAGAAGACCATAAGGCATAGGAGCAGAAATACGCTACTCAGCCCGTCGGGTCTGCCCTGCAATCCATTCATGAGCTGATCCATTTTCCCATTCAGCTCCAAAGCCTGGCCTTCTCCCCATAACCCATGACAATTTGAATGACTTTGTTGGATTGGATCTGTTCTGCTTTATTTGAAAAGGAATTTTCCACATGGTCAGGTTGCTGTTAATGTTTTAACTATCCTGGAATTATTTGGCTTGAGTTGCAAATATTTCTAAAATGCAAATATTAGAGTTATAGAATTCTACAGCAGAGAAACAGGCCCTTTGGCCCAACTTCCCCATGCTAACTACATTGTCTACCCAAGATAATCCAATTTACTCAGTTTGGCTCGTATCCCTCTACATCTATCCCATTCATGCACCTTTCTAAATATCTTAAAGCATTACAATGGTAGCCACTTTTGCTTCCTCTGGCAACTCATCCTGTTATCCGTGACCCTCTTTGATAAATAGTTTCCCCCAAGTCCCTTTTAAAGCTTTCCCCTCTCATCTTAAATTTATGCCCTTCAATTTTAAGCTCCCCTACCACAGGAAAACACCACTGATAATTTGCCTTATCTAAACCTCTCATAATTTTATGGATCTTTATAGGGTCACCCCTCAGCCTCCTTCTCTCCACAGAGAAAAATCCCAGCCTATTCAACATTGTAATTCAGCTACCAGTCCCTATGACATTCCTGTGAATCTTTTCTGCAGCTAATCTTCACCACAGACACTGGGATATTGTTTGCGCCTGCAGCCTTTGCTCTCTTCACTGCTTGTAACTGTTTTTTGATATCACGTTGGTATGGACCTAATTGCCTCCAGACTAGCTTGTGTGATAGTGGAACATGTGCCCATTAATCTTAATATTAATAGTTGATTCCCGGCCATTTTTTTATTAATAGTTAAAACAAGGCAACACATCACTGCAGAAAGGTAAATTATGAAAGGAACGGGAAATATGTCTTAGAATATTTTAATGGTAAGCAGTTGATGTTCAAACAAATATTGAAACAGGGGTTGGCTATTAGCCTCTGAAGCTTGTTCATTTTGAATGTTAAATTGAATACGATTTTCTCTGTACTATCTATCCTTTTAAGTTATTTTTGTCAGTGATTCCCTCTTCCGTTTTGGAAATCATCATGATTTTTTTCTCTCCCCTGAGGCAAATGTTGGAGATTTAATCCCAACACGCATCATCAATCGAAATAGCAGCAGTTGTTATCCTTGCAGTTTAGCTTGCTGATAAAGGTGTCTGTGCAGACAGGGAGAGCCGGGGAGCAGTGGAAGAATTAAAATGTGCAGGAGAAGAGCTGCAGATCTATCTAAAAATAGCTTCAACACCAGCAGTGACACTGCTGGGATTTTTTTCTTGTCTGCATCTTTACATTGGACCATCTGCTTTCATCTCTCTCAGCAACTCCCTGCATGTCGGACGCACAGCGCCCTTCCCTGCACATTTAGTGTAAACACGGAGGGACAGCACAGGCTGATGTCACTTGTTTTTGCAAAGGGAGAGCCCTGCTTTCAGAGCAGTATGCTGCAGTGTCAAGCTTGCAGTGCATTTCATTCAGTTTCCCTTCCCATATGCCATTTAAATTCCCTAATCTAATGAGATCGTTAATGATGAAAGTGAGCTGGAGAAACTCCTATGCTTCCACTTTGGATGGTAGCAGATGTGGGTAGGGGTGTTTCACCTCATCAAGAGATGTCTGGAAATCAGCAATAAAGCAAACCGAAGAGCAGGTGGACTAAGTGGAGTTATCCTTGCATTGGTCTTGTGCCATGTGCCCGGTCCCTGGGAGCAGGTTCATACTGAGGTGGTAAAATCCAAACTACACTGAGGGAGGGGGTAGAGCTGAATAACAATCCAGCACTGCCCGATCAGTTTAAACACTGAACTAGGAAGTGCTCCCCCATCCCAACCCCCACGTAACTTTACTGTCATCTGATTGCACAACCTGACAAAACAGCATTCTCTGGTTCTCGGTACAAAACATGCAGACACACATCCAGATATAACACACATACAAACAAAATACATATGTAAGACAAGTATCATTGTGTACTAATAAATAAATATTGTTTCTTGAATATGAGAGTCTCGGATGATTAGAGTTAGCATTTATTTTGGATGTTCAGCATTCTCACTGCCCGTGGGAAGAAGCTGCTCCTCAGCCTGGTGGTGCTGGCTCTGATACTCCTGTATCTCTTCCCCAATGGGAGGAGCTGAAAGAAGCTGTGTGCAGGGTGGAAGGGATCCTCAATGATTTTGCATGCCTCAGAACTAAAAGGAGACAATAGATCCTCAATTATGTAGAAGGGGGATGTTTATTAAAGGGTATGACTGGGGTTACAATGGGTGCTGTGAGTTAGTTCCAAGTTGTTTAGGAGTTTAATGGTTGAGGGCAGCACCTGCTCCTGAACCTGGTGGTCCAAGTCTTATGGCACTTATTCCTTTTTCTTGATGGCAGCAGCATGAACAGAGCATTTTATGGGTAGTGTGAATCCTTGAGAATTGCTGTTGCACTCTAACAGCACCATTCCATGTATATTTTCTCGATGGTAGGGAAAGTTTTGCCTGTGATGTACTGGGCTGTGCCCACTTCCTTCTGCAGTGTTTTCCACATAGAGGTATTGGTACCCCTATACCAGGCTATGATGTCATACCAAGTTTCTGCAAACTTCTGAGAAAGTAGAGGAGCCGATGTACTTTCTTCACAATTATATTAGCGTGCTGGGCCCAGGAAAGGTGTTCCGAGATAATGGCTCCCAGGAAGTTAAATTTTCTCACCCACTCCACTTCTGCCCAACCCCCCCCGCCCCCCCCACCACCATGATCACTGGATCGTACTCCTCAAGATTTTCCATCCTAAAGTCCACAATTGGTTTTGGTCAGTTTGAGTGCAAAGTTGTTAGTACACCATTCAGCCCCAAGTTTTCAATCTCCCTCCTACATACTGACTCATTGCCCCCTTCTATCTAACCCACTACTGTGGTGTTGTTAGCAAATTTGTAGATGTTTTATTGTCATACCTGTTCCAGAACTTTGTGCAGAGCCAGTGAGATGGCATCTGTTGCTGTGGTAGTGGATCAATATCACTGCTCAGATAGGAGCTGATATACTTCAACACCAGCCTTTCACAACACTTCATCACTGTGGATTTGAGTGTCATTGGTTGGTAGTCATTTAGGCAGGTTACCACACATTTTTTTGAACACAGGTACTATTGATTGTTTGAAACAAGATTATCTAGTTTCTGAGTGAAATTTAAAGAATAGTTCTGATGGCACTTCCTGAATTCAGGCCACCAAGCAGCTTGCTTTGTGTAATGATTCTTGCTGCCACATCAGTTTGAGAGTAAAATAAACAAGAGAACAGGTAAAAGAATGTAGGAGTTACAAAATACAGATTAGGAAGATTTCCCCATTCCACCCATTTCTCCTCTCCCCACCCCTCCCGCCCCCCACCTGACCCCCCCCCCCCCCCGCCACTGCCTTTGTGTCTGGATGTACATGTCCTCTATTCCCAGAGCATGCCTTTCCTGCAATTTACAATGTTCTGCTATCTTCTTTCCCTGTTCTGAAGGGAATTCAATCTGAGACCCAAACTCTTTTTCTCTTCCCACAGATGCTGACTGCTCTGCTGTGCATTTCCAGCATTTCCTGTGTTCTTTATGACCTTTACACAATCATTGATAAGTATTAGAAATCAAACAGTTTTTATGTTGCAGTAAAGGAGGGGCAGAGGGATCATTCATGACTGAATGGGGACTGAGCATGTCGGAATGACATGAGTGGTGATGACACTGGTTAAGAGACTTGTCATTTGTAGGTCATCTGTCTAAAAGGTGTAAATAGAAAGCCATCAATGGGAACATTTAACAAAAAAGGGAAGAAAAGAGTAAAATTGCAACAATGGATCTGTAAGATAATGCCAGAACATGGAAAACATAGCAGATGTTAGGAAGGGTTGCACTGGGGGCACTATATGGTCAGAATTCACGTTATTCCCAAAATATGTTCAAAGAGTGAATGACATCAATCCTAACTGTTGTTCTTCTTTTGCACTTGCATCATTTAATTAAAGTCAAACATTTCAGAAGACAAACAAAACGTGTTGCAGTCAGAGTTCCACCATAACTCTCTTGTAGGTCTCAAGGAAGATAAAACATGCCAGTAAATGGGTTTCACGATGTCTGTGGGAAATAGTTTATCCATTGGGATTTCTCAGGACAGGATGGAATTCATTGTTGGGGCCAGAAGTGTGAATAACTTGTGTATGAATTCACCTGGAGTTGCTTGTGCCTGACATGAGCCAGCAAATGCTATCCTCAGCAGAATCTTATGGTAGGTTCTTCTGTCTAATTGTCCCTTTCCTTCTTTCCTTGAGGTAATGGCTCAGGAAGGAGTGGCATCTTCTTAGTCATAAATCACTATAGTGCACCAAAAAGCCATACATGAGTCTGGAATAAAACCATCAAGATTTTTATCATTTATTGTCCAACAAATCTCAGCCTGAATTCATCTACTGACCAGGTACACTCAGTAACTACTGAGAATGAGGATGAGAATTTTGACTCTCTGTCAGGCTGAAGAAAACTGAGCCCAGAAATAGTGGCAAATATTTCCAATCTCACTATGCACAAACATTTCACTTTTAACACGAGTAGGTTTTACTAACATGAACATTTCACAAATTTAGGGTATCAGAGAGCATGCTACAGCCAAAACAGTACTTGGGAGGTGGATATAGTGTTGAACTGAGATGGGTAATCATAAGTTTTCACAAACAGCAATGTTTTACCAACAATATGATATACTTTGTTATGTCGATTAAGGTATAAGTATTGGGTAGCATGCTGGGGATAATTCCCATAATCTGCACTGAGAAAGACTAATGACAATATTGATCATCCACATTGTTTATCATTGCATCTGAAAAATAAACGCGACTCGTTGTTGTTTTCCTTTATCAGCGCCACATTGGAGTAACCAACCACAACCAGATACAAAGCTGCTACAAAATGAGGCACAGAAGAATAAGGGTAGGGCAGGAAATGCTGTTTACACATGGTGTAGTGTGGCATTTGACAAGGTTCTTCATGGCAGACTGCTCCAGAAAATAAGGATGTATGAGATTGAAGGTGAATTATCATTTTGATTCAAAATTGGCTTGCCCACAGAAGTAAGAGGGCAGTTGTGTCAGGGTGTCATTCTGGCTGGAGGTCCATGGCCAGTAGAGTTCAGCAGGGACTGGTGCTCAGACACATGCTGTTTGTGAGATATAAAAATGACTTGGAAGAACATATAGATGGATGGGTTAGTAAGTTTGCAACTGACAGAAAGGTTGGTGGTGGTGTAGTTAGAGTAAACACCTTCAAAGGATTTAGATCTTTTATGGGTATGGACAGAAAAATGACAAATTCAGATGAATCTGTGTGAGTATCAGGTGCTTCATGTTTGAGGGATCAAATATAATGGGAAATACACAGTTAATGGCTGGACCCTTTACAACATTGATACAGAAAAATCAGGGGATTCAGGTCTGTAACTCCTCAAAAGTGACCACACAAGTAAATGGGATGGTAAATAAAGCACTTGGCATGCGTGCTTTCATTTGGTTTGCTACTGAGTATAAGAGTAAGGAAGTCACATTGCAGTTGAATAAAAGTTTGGTCGGCCATACTTGAAATATTGTGCACATCTTATTGCCATATTACAGAAAGGCCATGATGGCTTCTGAAAGATACAGAAGAGATTTATCAGGATGCTGCCTGGATCATAGAGTATGAACTGGAGAGGTTGGACAAATTTGAGTTGGAGACTGGTGTGAGATCTGATACAAGTTTATAAATGTATGAGAGGTGTAGTTAGGGTAGAGGGTCAGATTCAATCTTTGTGCCAGGATAGAAAATTTCAAATAATGATCGATGTGTATTTAAGGATGGGTTAGTCGTTTAAAGAAAATGTGAGGAGCAAGTTCTTATTAACACCACAAATGATAGATACCTGGAGCCAGCTGGCAGGGGCAGTGGTAGAAGTAGATACAAAGGTATAGAAACCAGAGATGTACATGTGAATATGCAGGAGTGGAGAGATATTGATCAGGCGCAGGCAGAAGAGATCTATTTTAATTTAGCGTCATGTTTGGCACAGATATCATGGGTAAAAGGGCCAACCCTGTGATGTACTGTTCTATAATCGATGTTCCAGTATCTGATCCATATAACATCATTTATCACATCATAAAGTTGTATCTTAAAGTGCTTCTTAAATCTGTGGATGCACATTCTGCAGTACCAAGATCAACAACTAAGTTATTTCCCTTCTTTACTGAATGTGAGCTGTAATAAACCCTGCCAACAGCTGTGCTCTCTGAGGCAACACCACAAATAGTATTCACCGTGTGTTCTTTCTTCAGTGAGACTGGATCTCAGCATGGATCTGGAAGTGTTGCTAGGAACCTGAGAGTTATGACCATTGGAAATGGCTGTTTCCAATGGATATCTTCTTGGTGAACTGAGCCCAGTTAATGATTGCCTCACAGCCAAGAGAAATCCCTGTGAAAGAAGATGATTTCCTCCAATGCTCTCAGTTCAACTGCAGCTGCGGATGAAGATCATCTTGTCCCATTTAACACAGAGGTCGCAGGTCACATTACCAGCTGCTGTTTCAAGCATCTCATTGCTTTAGAGAGCACTCATTAAGGCATTTCTAGACCAAGTAAATGTTGCAGCTTGTGTGTCAGGGCAGAGCTAAGTTTCGTCCATTGTTAATAAAGAGCAGGACAATGTGATGGCGGATCTGAACCAGACAACAGACACACAGGAGACGCCAGATGCTGGAATCTAAAGCTAAACACCATCTGCTGGAGGAGCCTGATGGGTTGAGGTCCACATTTCAGACCGAAACCCTTTATCAAGACTTTGTGCAGCCGGGTGCGTACCTGATGAAGGGCCCAGGTCCTGAATCATTGGTTACCCTTTACTACCCATGGATGGTGCATAACCTGCTGAGTTTCTCCAGGACTTTTGTGCATTGCAGTTGGCTTTGGATCAGGCTTTCCCATTATAATGTTTTTATTACTCAATATCCATTGCAACCATAATATATCAATGACCCTCTTAAAGTGGGACTATAAAAAAAAGGTGATGCTGTTGAATTGAATATTTTGAAAACAAAATTATTTTTTTGGTTTTAAAAACTAGGAAATAGTTTGAACATTCAATTTTTTAAAAGAAATTGATTTAATTTGAAATGTCAGAACAAGCAGGAAGAGGCTGCCAAATGGAAACAGTCCTCTGAACAATCAGATGATCCTGCACACTGAAGTGATGTTCTGGTCAGGAGAATGAGGCACCTCGGACATTGTGAAGGATTACATTACTGGAGGTTACCGTATTTTACATCATCTGTTTAGAACTTCAAAGTGCAGTCAAAGGTGAATGGAACATGTACAGGAGTGGACAGTTGCTGGGAACACAAACGAGCATGCCCGAGTGTTCTGAGAAAAAGCTTTGCTAATGTACTGAATCGCAAATCTTTTCCCCATTCCGACAGTGGAGTTCCTCTTTGGAGATTAATCCTGCCAAATTAAAAAGCACAAATAGGCTTTCATTTGTATATCAGCTTCCACATCCCTTTCAGAGCATCAAAATGATTTACAACCAGGGAAGTTTTAGAAGTTCCAACACTGTTGTAGTCTCGGCAAGATGACAGCCAACAAGCTCCCACAAGGAACAATCCAATAATGACCACAAAATCTAGTTTTAGTGATTGATGTTGATTGATGGGGAAATATTGGCATGATCTTATTGAAATAGTGTCGAGGGATCTTGTGAAGAGGCAGAGGGACTATTATTGCTCTTGTTGCTGTTGACCAAGTGGCTGTGAATGGAACATCCCATACTCCACACGGATTAATTATATGTGTCAAAGAGAGGCGAGTGGTGAATGAATCGAGCCAGACAAACTGCTGAACTGTGAACCAGAGTCACTGGAGTAGCTGGCATGAGGAATTATGTCAGTTGGCATTTGCCCCCCCCCAACCAATGTAATTTCTCTCCATCTTTCCGTACTGTCCAACAGCTCATGATATTAAATTTGTGGAAAACCTCTCCTTGTCACTGATAATTATGACTCTTTCCCCCATTCTTACACTTTCATCACATCATCCTTACTTCTTTCCCTATTTTTTTCAAGGCTAGCATTCTGTCACAGTGTTTGTCTTCTCTTTAATTGAAAGGAGACTCCCTTCTCATTCAGCAATGTGGCGATTCATTCCAGATATGGAGCACATTTGTTCACAGGGCAGCACCTGGATTCTTGGATCCAGCTTGGTGGCACATCAGAAAAGGAACAGGTGCCATTTATTGTCTGATTTTGCATACTGAGTGGTGAGTCAAAGGCATTCAACCTCATTATATATCACATGCACACAAGCAGAGGCTTCCCAGAGACTACTCCCATTCTATTGTTTCTCAGCTCAATGTTTTTTTCTACTTGTTACACACTCCAAAATATATCATCCATTAAGTTCCACTTGTTAATGTTTAATTTTGATACTGCCTTCTTCAATAAGTCTCCAAAGCATGCTGCGCACTTTAAAGAGGTGAAAACAATCAGCTGGAGGAACTCAGTGGGTCGAGCAACATCTGAGGGAGAAAAAAAAAGGTCCACTTCCACATCCGGAATGTTGACCATTTTTTTTTTTTGCCCACTGATGCTGCCTGAGTTTCTCCAGCAGATTGTTTTTTTGGTCCCATATTCCAAGTTCTGCAGTTTCTTGTGTGTCTCAACTTTAAGGAGCTAAATGACAGTCAATGGGCAGCATTTAATGCTACCTGACCCAAAGACTTCCTCCCATAGTTATTTGTTTACCCTATATTCCAGCAACTGCAGCCTCTCTATACAGCCATCAGAATCTTGAATCTCCCCTTTTCACACTGGACACCACAAAATGACTGTCTGCATTATTGCAAGTTACTTTATATTTGGGCTAGGATACTGTGAATAATTATTATCTATATTCAGTATTTATTGTCTTTTTTTAAAATTCAATTAAGTTTACTATTAGTTTTTTACAAATTTCTTCTGGCTGCATCAAGTTATAATTTTGGTGCATATGTACATTGCATAATGAACATGACAATACATATATTATCATTAGTGTTATCTTACATCTTGAGGCAGTCACTGGGATTGAGAAAAGGGTTTTGGAAAGGTTCCTGATGTCTTCCTACAATTGAGAAGATTTAACCAGAATCATTCAAGTGTCAGAGAGTTAAAAAAGCAATACCCATTTTGTTTTATCTTGAAAAGAAAGATTTTTGATCCTGGTTATATTTGGTCATTGCAAACAAAATCAGAGGGGAAGAAATTGTGCTCTTCTGGGTCTGGAGAACTGAGGCAGCAATGCATGACAGACATCCAATTATTCCTGCTGTGTAACTCTGATGCACACAGACCCATGGTCTCACCCACTGGAGATTGAATGCTTAAGAGGCAATATTTCACTCAGAACTTGGATAACTTATAGGAAATGGATCATGTGGGGGTTGTGGTGGAAAGAGGCCTTGGAGAAGTTAGAGGGCCTGGAGTGGGGGCAATGCCAAACCTTCAGCTGGGGTGAGATTTAGCCTTGAGGTTTGGTGGAATTTCAAGGAGGGGAGCTGATGAGAGAGAGCCATCTAACTCATGAATCTCCCTCTTCCTTTTCCTCCTCTAACTTTTTTCAATTTCTTCCTCTTCCCTTAACTTCTAAATTTCTTCTCTTTAATACAACATCTGGAAGTTCTGATGGTTCAGCATCTGGACCACCTATTGATCTGGAGCGTAAGGCAGGAATTTGAACCGGGAGAGGGTGTGCATCCAAAGCTGTGGCTCGGGTCAGTCATAATTGTGGGCCTGTAGATAATGTTGGGGAGTTAGTGTGGAGCATACAAGCTGAAACACACCTATCTTGATGAAGTGATCAAGTCTGAAACATTGGTCATTTATCTTTGTCATACCCACACTCCTGTTCGGCTCCGAATCATGGGTCCTCTACCGGCATCACCTACGACTCCTAGAATGCTTCCACCAGCGTTGTCTCTGCTCTATCCTCAACATTCATTGGAGCGCCTTCATCCCTAACATCGAAGTACTCGAGATGGCAGAGGCCGACAGCATCAAGTCCACGCTGCTGAAGATCCAGCTGCGCTGGGTGGGTCACGTCTCCAGAATGGAGGACCATCGCCTTCCCAAGATCATGTTATATGGCGAGCTCTCCACTGGCCACCGTGACAGAGGTGCACCAAAGAAGAGGTACAAGGACTGCCTAAAGAAATCTCTTGGTGCCTGTCACATTGACCACCGCCTGTGGGCTGATATCGCCTCAAACCGTGCATCTTGACGCCTCACAGTTCGGCAGGCAGCAACCTCCTTTGAAGAAGACCGCAGAGTGCACCTCACTGACAAAAGACAAAGGAGGAAAAACCCAACACCCAACCCCAACCAACCAATTTTCCCCTGCAACCGTGTCTGCCTGTCCCGCATCGGACTTGTCAGCCACAATCGAGCCTGCAGCTGACGTAGACATTTACCCCCTCCATAAATCTTCATCCGCGAAGCCAAGCCAAAGAAGAAGAAAGAAGATAAAATACACTGTTTGACCTGTGCTGAGTTTCCTCAGCATTGTGTTTTTACAAGCTGAAACTTGCATACTGAAGCTTTGCAGATTCTTTTCCCATTCACTTAAAACTTTGCAGGTTCACTTGAAAATTTATATTACTATATAAGATGTTTAAAAAAAGTGTTTGATTATAAATAGGAGAAACCTCAAATGATCCAGGAAATTGGCTAGCCTGACACCACCAACATTGGTAGATGTGGAATGATTGGAGTTTTACTGTAACCCAACCATTCTTCACAGGAAAGAGTTTCATTCTCACCATAAAGAAGCTTTTCTTGAATTTACAATAGGATCTTGAGTGGCTATCTTACATTAGGAAGTCTGGTTCTCGTCTCTTATTTGTCCTTTCCATGAAGCTGTTTTACAATGTTTAAACTGTGTTCTCAACACATCCCAGTGGGAGAGTTCATCAGTGGGAGATAAACAGCTGCAATTGCTTCAGTTCAGCACCTGGACATGCAAATGGTCTACAATTCAATTCACACAAATCATTTAGCTCCAGCAAAAGACACACACGGCTGATGAGCAGAATTCAGCTGTGAAGCAGTTCTTTTTAGAGAGACAGTCACAGCGCAACCACCACCCTCTCCCCACCACCTTCATCTAGTCCACTAGTCCATAACCTAACATTAAATCATTTGAGAAAGTTTCAGTGAAGCTTTAATCAGTGGTGCAATTGTGCAGGTTCACTGAAGTGTGACTCTTTGAGGATCAGCAGGTGAAAGAAATTTGACCCGTTTTTCCATGTGAAGTGAAGGCTGTTACCAATATTTTGTATTGTGAGTCCAGTTGGAACATTTGATTGATTTAGGGATTGTGACTGAAGAAACACAAACCTGAGTGACTTACTGAAAAATGGTGTTAAAATAGAAAATTGATCAGATGTAGTAAAACTGCTAATCTGGCATGTTCAAAGCTTTTTTTTAGTACTGGATTGACATATTTTCTGGATTTTTGAATACCCCAACACACATATCATTCACTCTTTTAGTTGTCACACAGAAGAAAAATATGTTTTCCTATGAACCCATTGTGTTCAATACATGTGAGAAATGGGAATCAGGTGAGCTCAAAGGGAGGGTGGGAATAAGAACCTGGTGACTAGTTTAGAGGGAACACAGAAGGAGCTGTGTTCTCACCACCTTATCTGCTCCAAGGGAGCAGATAAAACAGGGCCCCAGTGAGTATCAAAGGACATGATGGGGCTGCAGTGTAAAGTTTCAAGGGTTCCATGGACCATCGAGAAACCCAGAGTAAAATTTCCATGCTCCAATGAAAGAAATGATGTTGTTTGATGGGGACAAGGTGCAGGGAACAAGAGATAATTAAAATTCATCTATTTGTTTCTCTATGCCTGCATTTTCAACTGGACCATATCCTGCTGTATCCTCTGACAACGGTTCTCACTATCCACAACTCTGTCTATTTCATGTCATCTGCAAATATCAACCCACATACATTTTTGTTCAAAGCAATGTATATATTTTATATACATAAATATATGTGTTTGTATTGTATTATATGATATCACAAACAGCAAATCCCTGCAGAACACCACTTGTCACAGGTCTCCGATCATAAAAATGCCCGTCCTCCTCGACCATTTTATTTTCTACTGTCAAGCCAATTTTGAATCCAATCTACTAAGTCACCATAGATGTAATGTGCCTTAATCTTCTCAATCGATTTTCCATGAAGCACCTTGTTAAATGCTTTATTCAAGACCACATCAACTGCCCTATCCTCATAATCACCTTTGTTACCTCTTCAAAATGTTCAAGTTTGAAAGACATGAACTCCCCTGCACAAAGCCATTTTGACTATCCAAAATAAGTCTTTTTTTATCAAATATAAGTAAAGTCTATCAAAAAGAATCTTCTCCAATAGTTTGTCTACCTTAGATATAAGGTTCAATAGCCTATAATTTCTTTATTTGTCATTGATTTTAAACAAAAGTGGATAATTGGCTAGTCTCCAATCCTCTGGGACTTCTACTGTTGCTGAAGAGGATATAAATATCTCTGTCAAAGATCCAGCATTCTCTTCCCTTGCTCCAATAACCTGAGAGCTCTGTGGTCTTAATGAATTGCAAGAGACCAAATATCTCCTTCTTCTTTATATCAGTGTGCCTTGTTGAAATATTAGTATACCCTTTCTTGATCTCAGTATCATCCATGTCTTTCTTCTTGATGAATACCAATGTATTCATTTCATAACTCACCCTCTTCCTCTGAGACTACTATTGTTACAAGCCCAAAGGATACCCCAAAACCCAACAGCAATAGACATTCACCAAGACAAGTAGTTACTTAAACAAAAGTTGTTTTTAATTAACTTTAAACATGAAAACAGAATCAAACTTTAACTTATCTCTATACTTAACTAACCCAAATTAACCCCCTTCTAATTCTAAGCACACATGTATGCAATGTGTGTGTAAATTTAAGAAAAGTTCTTTGGTTCACAATTCAATCTCACTTCTCCTTCTTCCAAGTTCTCTGGTTGCAGGCAATTCTCATACTGTGCACAGAATTGAACAGGTATAAAGTTCACCAGCCTTTGGTGCTCGAAAGGTAAATGTTTACCGCTTAGGAATGTTCTTGTAGGGTTTGCAGAGAGAGATTTGTTGTTCCAGGATTTCCACAACTGAGGTACCACCATTAGTCACGTCAAGGTCTCGCTGATGAAACTTGCCCCATCAGGATTTTCCAAATGGTAACCTCTTTCTTTCAGGTCATCACAGAGTTCCTTTCTGTTCCCCTTATTCCAAGAGAAACATCAGACAGATAGTACTTTCAGCCATCCACTGCTCTGGAACTTTCTGTTTCCAAGCAGCTCTTCCTGGCTTGCTCTGTTCAGCTGCTTTCAGTGTCACCCTCACTGGCTGAGAGAGCTTCTTGAACTAGTCTCCCTCTCTCTCCAACTGCCAACTGCCAGGAAGCCCATGTGACTCCTCAGTTGCAAAAACCCCCCACCTTCTTCAGCAAACCACAGGAGTTCTCCTCTCTTGGTCAAGCTGTTGTCTTAGATCAACAAAACCCAGGAGCGACACTTCTGTGAGCACTTTGCAGAAAGGTTAGAAGCCTTGTAGCCTGTCTCCAGTTTCAAACAATGGTCTATTCATTTCATGACATCATTTCAATCAGCACCTACTTGTGAAATGTGCATGAAGGTCTCCAAAGATCCTGCAATGCTACTGAATATGAATTCTTCAGTCTTTCAAATAAGATCCGTTTTAAAATGTGTGTATGTATGTAACCTACTCTAATTTTACCAAATTCCTCCCAATATTTATCCATTACACTATGCATTAATTCCCTTCTTAGGTGCAGGTAGCCCTACCCTCTCCTTAATTGCTCTCTCAGTTTTAGGGTATGTATAAAAAGCCTTTGGAGCATACAATTCTAGCGAGCTGTGGAGGCCCAATTATTGAACGAATTTGAAACAGATATCAATGGATTCAGTATTTTAAGGGAATGAAGGAATATGGGAATGGTATGGGAAAATGGCATTGAGATAAAAGATCATATGATCACAATGAATTATGGAACAGGCTTAAATGACAAAAATGGCCTCCATCTGTTCCTATTTCTCCAATAAAGTCAAAGTTTTACATCAGAGTAAACATTTGGCTGTGTTTGGTCCTTATCATTTTAAACATTTCTTAAAGAACATTTAGACACTTTTAAATATTATAAACATACCCATATATTCACAATGCTATTCAAAAGGTTTCCCCTCAGGTCTCTTCTAAATGTTTTCTCCCTCACTTTAAGCCAATGCCCTTTAGTTTTAGACTCCTCAATCCTGGGATTAAAAACTGCAACCATTCATCTTATCCATGACCCTTTGCTTCCTATACTCCAGAGAAAACTAACCCAGCCTCTCCAAATTAATGTTAACTTATCTGTCTTGGTTCAAATTGGCAACATTGATTCTTTAAGTCATGAAGTTATACAGCATGGAACAGTCCTTCAGCCCAACTGTTTTGTGTCCAACAAGTTGGCATTCTGAGCTAGTCCAACTTGCCTGCATTTGATCCATATCCATCAAAGCCCTTCCCATCCATATACAAGTCCATATGCCATTTGCATGTTGCAATTATGCCATTGCTCAGAGGTGGTAGGTTTGACAAGTGAGAAAAACATGAGATTGAACTTGAACTCAAGCCCTTCAATTGCAGAAGGATCCTTGTGATTTTTTTTTGCATCCTTTTCAGCTTAATGTCATCTTTCCTACCATTAAGCGACCATAACTGTGCATCTCTGGTCTCAGGCCTCTGATCTGAAATGCAGGACTTCTACTACTACACTCTGACTTATTACATAAAACCAATTGTGAATCAAATTGGCCAACTCACCCTAGATCTCATGCGATCAGACCTTCCAGATGTCTATATTGAAGGACCTTGTCAAAGATCTAGCTAAAATCCACATAGACAACATCCACTAATACTGCCCTCATCAATCTTCTTCATTGGCTTTTCAAAAAGCACAATCAAATCTGTGACACATGAGTTCCCAGGCACAAAGCTATGCTGACCATCTCTGATCAGTCCAAATGCTGGAAAATCCTGTCCCTCATCTTACATTCTGCAACAATTTTACAGAGAATGAAAAGGGCATTCTAAAGCAATACAAACTGCTTAACCATCCATTGAAAGTGCAGGAGATGTCTATTGAACAAGGTTTATAAGGTTTAAGAACTTCCATTCCTGAACATTATGCATAGAGACTGCCAATTAACTACAGCAGTGTTTGAATTTCATTTTGCCTTGAAGATTTGAATCTTGTCCTTGAGTTCAATGGTTAAAATGGGATCTCTGCTATTCCCATCCTCAGGCAATCAAAGAAAACTTCTTTATTTTAAAGTATTAACACTGAGTCGTGTGGTTTAGCCTTAATAACATGATGGCTCTGCCTGAACAATGCCGCGAGCTTTATTTGGACGACACACTCTGGTCAGCTTAGGTAAGTACAGCTTTCGGCTCACTAGGCACTGGGTATCAGACAGCAGCTCATATTTTTAAAATATGACATCCATGGGTCTCCTGTGAAATTACATGGAATACTGGATAGAAATTTGTCTGATTATATCAAACATCCATCTCATGGATGTTAATAATATAAGTGAGGTCAGGATTGTTCACAATCTTGTGCACTTCCTGACAGAGTAAGTTAAAATTAGCAATCCCTGAAACATAGACCATCAAACAGTACAACACAGGAACAGGCTCTTTTACCCATGTGTCTGTACCAAACATGATGTCCAAATGAAACTAACACTCTGCTGCTTGCATTTGATTGATAATTCATCCATATTAACATAGCTATTAGAACACTACTTTTGCATTTGCTTCCAGCACTATTCCTGGCAGCCAGTATCAATTCCCTGTGGAAAATACTTTGTCCAATGCATTTCTATTAAACAGCTTCTTCTTGTATGTGATGCCTTTACCCCAGGGAAAAAAGATTCTGATTGTCCAAACTATCTATGAGGACTCCCCTCTGCCTCCGATGCTCCAGGGAAAGCAGTTCAAATTTGCCTACCCTCCCACCATAACTCATACCTTTTAAACCAGGCAATATCCTGGTAAACCACACTTGGAGTATTGTATTCAGTTCTGTTACAGGAAGAATGTGGAAGCAATGGAGATGGTGCAGAAGAGATTTACCAGGAAGTTGCCTGAATTGGAAATGGCTTATGAAGCAAGGTTATTAGAGATGAGGCCTTTCTCTTTGGAGAGAAGGATGAGAGGAGACTTAATAGAGGTCTACAAGATTATAAGAGGCAAAGATAGGGTGGAGAGCCAGCACCTTTTTCCCATGGCAGGAAGAGCAAACACCCAAGGACATATGTACCAAGTGAAAGGAGGGAAGTTTAGGGGAGACATTAGTTGTAAGTTCTTTTCACAGAGTGTTGTGGGTGCCTGGAATGCCATGCCTTGGATGGTGGTGGAGGGTGAACCATTAAGGGCATTTAAGAGACTCTTATTTAGCACATGGATGGAAGAAAAATTGAGGGTTACAGGTTAGGGTGGGTTGAGAATTTTTTAAGGATTATATGAATCGCCACAGGATCAAGGTCCAAAGGGCCTGTACTGTGCCGTAGTGTTCTATGTTCTAAATCTCTTCTGTAATCTTCCATAGCTTCCACATCCTTCCTGTAATGGGGTAGCTAGAATTGCACCAGTAATTCTAATCTTTTGTACCTATATTTTATGTATGAGACGAAAAGGAGACATCAGGTTTATTTACATGGGGGAGCAGTTTGTATAATATGGCCTGCCTCACTGCTCCAGAGACTGTTGGGTTCAATCCTAATCTTGAGTGCTGTCCATGACTGCACTGGCTTCCTACAGATGCTCTGATTTCATTCCATTGATATGCTGGTTGCTTTCAATTACTCTCTAGTTGCAGGATAAGGGCAAGTTGAACAAAAGACAAGTTGATGTGCAGGTCTAAGAGAGAAAAAAGCTATTGGGATACAGGGAAGTATGAAAAAGCAGGAATGGAGCCAATGGGATTGCTCGCCTGAGAGATGGCTTGAACCGAGGGTCGGGCGGCCATTAATACGGCGCGGCTGTCGGGGTCCCAAAGCCGGGCCGGCGCGGCCTACACAGCCCGAGTGGGGCGGCGGGTGGTTGTGGCTGGCTCCTTGAGCGAGTTGAAGCCGGGGCCTTTCCTCCGGATGGCCTCGCTGCCCTTGTCCAAGCTCTGTACAGCGGCGGAGCAGGCAAGGCGGAGGGGGAAACGTCCTGTGCCTTGACTCAGCGCTTTCACAGCTCACCGCAGGCAGGCTTCGGAGTCGATGCTGTCGCCCCTCTCTTTTAATTGAAATTAGCTCAATTTAAGGGAACTTGAGGATATCCGCAGTTCTGGAATGAAGCATTTCCGTGATATCCAAGTGGATGACGCGAATATATTCTGTAGGCAAGGGCTTATTGTTCCTAGTAATCCTGCATATGACAAAGGGGCTTTCAAGATTGAAATAAACTTTCTATCAGAATATCCTTTCAAACCACCTAAAGTTACTTTCAAGACAAAGATCTATCATTCCAACATTGATGAAAAAGGAAAGTTTCTCTCCCTATCATTCATGCTGAAAATTGGAAACCAACAACCAGAACTGAGAACATTATTCAGTCACTCTTTCAACTTGTGAATGACCCACAGCTTGACCATCCTCTAAGAGCTGACCTAGCCGAAGAATACGCTAAGGACCGTAAAAAATACTGTAAGAATGCTGACGAGTTTACTAAGAAATATGGAGAAAAGCGACCGGTGGATTAAAACTTCTGTCATGCTGCCTTTCCAACACCAGATTGTGGGAAGTTCATTTCTTTCAACACATCATCCAGCAGGACTCTTATAAACATGTACAAGTATCACCTTTGGTGTTCACTTGTGGCTGTTACTAACTTTCTACAGTTTTCATATAATCAGAAATGGTTTAGATAATGACTGTTCAGATCAGATTAAAACTTTAAATAAGACAGTCTAGTTCTGCTTTCTAGTTTAAAAAACAGAAATCACTGCTTAGTAAACAGCATTTCTCTCACAATTCAACGTTCCTTTAACAGATGGGATTCTTTGCTTAATAATAGGTTTTTTTTGTTTCCTTCAACTCCACACTTCCCTTTATTTCCTCTGCTTTTTTTAAATATAAACCAAATCAATGTCTTAGTGAAAAAAGTTCTGAAGAAGGTGGGTGAAGGTTGATGGAAATTGTTTACTTTTCTCTTAATGTTGCACTGTGTTGTGTGAAGCTCATTTGCAAGTAACCTGGCCTACAATGTGTTTAGCATAATGGGAAGAGAAATATTAATGTTGCAGGGGAGAATAAAACAGCTTGTTCCCCATGTAAAAAAAAGAGATGGCTTGAATCGAATGGGTGGAATAGCCTCCTATGTTGATCAAAGATTTTTGGAAAGTGATGGAGGGCAGAACGTTATCCTTGCACGGAATATGTGCCAGGCTCACAATGCTGCACTGAACTCTAGAAATTTCATTATGACCTCAAATTTTGGAAGTGAAGCCCTGTGGGGAACACGGTTAGTATAGCAATTACTGCCACGCTATTTCCAGTGCCAGTGACCTGGGTTCGAATTCGACTCTGTCTGCAAGTAATTTGTGCATTCTCTCCATGAGCTGTGGAGATTTTCCTTAGATGCTGTGGTTGCCTTCCAGTCTCCAAAATGTACAAGGTTGAGAGGTCAATTGGATGTAATTATGAGACATAGGTTTCAATAGCCAGCTGTGATTCAGAAATTAAAATGAAAGCTCAAAGAGTCTAGGGTTCATTAAAATCTTTAACACCAGGCATTGTATATTGTTGTCACTGCAGACTATGGGTTGTCCAAACCTGAACACTTGGATTTCAATTGAGATATAGACTGTAACATTCCCTGAGAATCGGTGACAAATTTGAATAAAAGGTGCAATGGTTATTCTGGCTCAGAAACATCTCAATGTCTGCATCCAGGGTGATGACACCTAGCCTGGGACATTACCTCAGCAAAGGGGAGTGGACTCAGTTTGATAAAATGACAGCTAAACAATTATTTGAGTACCGCAGAGAGCCCACCTCACTGACAAAAGACAAAGGAGGAAAAACCCAACACCAACCCCAACCAACCAATTTTCCCCTGCAACCGCTGCAACCGTGTCTGCCTGTCCCGCATCGGACTTGTCAGCCACAAACGAGCCTGCAGCTGATGTGGACATTTACCCCCTCCATAATTCTTCGTCCGCGAAGCCAAGCCAAAGAATAAATTTTTTTTAAAATGGTTCTTTTTTTCCCTTGGATGATGTCATTACCATATCCTTTGTACTAAATTATAGGTTGTATAAAATTCACTGCCACCTATCATTATAAATTCAACTTGTAACTCTCATAGCACCTAACACAGATCTCAATCAAATAGGGGTAGAAATGTCTGAATTTTTTGGGGGGGGGCTCAGAATTCAGAACCGAAAAAGGCCATTCGACCCCACTCACATCTTCTCTTCTTCAACTAACCCCATCAACATAGACCTTTCTTCTGTGCATTGAACTTTATATTTATAAAGCATTTCATTGCGTTTTTTTTTTTTGCATGGCCACAACCACACAACAATCAGCAGTTTTTCTAGAAATAGACACTTTCTAATACATTATTGGTGCTGTTACATCGAACTTGCACTTTAGGGAGAGATATTGAACCTTCAAAAATAGTTCTCTAGTTCAAACCTACATCCTTCATCATTGGATGGCACAATTAGCTCAATGTCATTACAGCACCAGTGTCCGAGTTCGAATCTGGCGCTGGCTTTGAGGAGTTTGTATGTTCTGCCCTTGTCCACCTGGGTTTTCTTTAGCTGCTCTGGTTTCCATTTACATTCCAAAGATGTATAGATTCAGAGGTTTATTGGTGATATGAGTGTCATTGGGTGGTGTGGGCTCATGGAATGGAAGGACCCATTACTTGGCTGTATCTTGAAATTTAAAAAAAAATTAAACTCCACAGCCTAAGAGAGCTGTTAGGTCTCTTATATAACCATATAACCACTTACAGCACAGAACAGGCCAGTTCGGCCCTACTAGTCCATGCCGTAGCAAATCCCCACCCTCCTAGTCCCACGGACCAGCACCCGGTCCATACCCCTCTAGTCCCCTCCTATCCATGTAACGATCCAATCTTTCCTTAAATGTAACCAATGACCCCGCCTCGAACATGTCTGCCGGAAGCTAATTCCACACCCCCACCACCCTCTGCGTAAAGAAATTTCCCCTCATGTTCCCCTTATAATTTTCCCCCTTCAATCTTAAACCATGTCCTCTAGTTTGACTAAATCATATTTTTGCTCCTTTGTCAATTCTCACAACTCTGAGCAAAAGTATAATTGCACCAATCAAAAGAGATTTAAATAGATACATAGCTAGGAAAGGCTTTGACGGATACTAGCCCAGAATGTCAACTTGGTCATCATGGAATAGTTGAGCTGAAGGGCCTGTTCTGTGGTGTGTCACCTTTTGACTTGAAGAATCAAGGTTACAAATTTGAAACAAGACCCATAGGTTAACATTAATTAAGACCTGAAATTGGGCCAGCATTTGGGAATTTTTCTTTGACTCTATCCCCTCCTATCTCACCTGGATAAAAAATCAGGTGTTGGGTAATTTAAACTGCAGGAATTGCTAGAACATGACCAAAGTGCTGAGAGGTCCCAGGTTTCAGGTATAAATATTTGAAAAGTAATTTTTCACCCAGGGAGATGTTGAAATTTGGATCAGGCTGCCAGAGTGGAGGCATACACTCTCACAATTAAGCAGCATCTTGATAAACTCTTGAATCACCAAGGCACAGAGAACTATGGACTAAATTATGGTAAATGGGCACAGTATAGATGGGTAGTTGATGGTCATCTTCAACAGGATTAGCCAAAGGGTCTGTTTCTGTGCTGCTTCATTCAATAACTCAACTGGGTCTGAACATCGTTTGTGACTATAGGGTTATGAAAAGTTTAACCATTGTTGTTGCCCACTTTATTCCCCTGGTTGCTGGCATCAGTCAACATTGGTGGTGTTTTCCAGTAAAGGTGACTCTTAGATGCATATAGTTGCATAACTATTTGGTTATGGTCTTTGCCGCAGAGTAGAGGAAAAACTGGGATTGTAACAAGAATATTGTCATGCGGAGGTTACATCCTTGGTCTCATCAGCGACCTGGATTGATGCTTTAGAACAGTGGTTCTCAAACTTTTTCTTTCCATGCATTTTATGTATTCCTTATGCCATAGGTGCTCTGTGGATAATAATGGATTTCTTCAGGTGTTTTGTGGGTGGAAAGATAAAGTTTGAAAACCACTATTTTAATCGTACCTAATTGACTTGTTATGTGCATGGTTTCATAGTTCCAAAGGAAACGGGCCAATGACAATTTTTCTCAAGCAAAATATTTCAGTAACAATTGGGTCTAGAGCAGTGATTCTCAACCTTCCCTTCCCACTCACACACCACCTTAAGCAATCCCCTCCTAATCACAGAGCACTGATGACATAGGGAATACTTAAAGTGATATGTGAGTGGAAAGAGATCTAAATTCTCACTATGAAAATGGGGTAATTTAAATTAAGATAATGAAATAGATTTGGAATGGAAAAAAAAAGAAATCTATAACAGTAATGGAGACCACAAAGAATGTAATCAAAACTCATCTGTTTTATCATGTTCCTCAGTGAAGGAAATTAGCCATCCTTACCTTATCTAATTTGAATGTGACTCCAGAGCCATTGACATGATTAACCTTGGAAATAACTGAGGGCAATAAATCCTTTCCTTGTTCATGCCTTGTGAACCTTAAAAAGGGATACAAAAAACTCCAATGTAGCAAAATGTAATCAAGCAGATATTGATCACTGTATAAAGACAGATGACATAAATGCTTGCTCACAGTGACAGATTTTAATCAGTGGAGTGAGAGAGGTGAGGAGACAAAGTGGGAAATGGAAAATTCAAGTACCAGTTCAAATTCAGACCAGACATCAATACAGTGGATCATTCAAATGGCCTAGAAGATCATGGGGATCTCCCTTTCCTCCACTGACACATATACCAGGAGTGTTTCTTAAATTGGACTCAAAGAATTATAGAAGATGCTTTCCATCCCGCACACACTCTATCTGACCTACTACCATCAAGAAGGTAATACAGGAGAATCAAAATTAGGACTGCCAGGCTGTGAGAATGATAAATAGCATCCTGTAACTGAGTAAATCTTGCCAAAATATTTTTACATATTTTAAAATATAACCTTATTTGTGATAATTATGTACTGTGTATTGTGAGTGTGGGTGTGTATGTGGGTGCATCATGGTCTGAAAAAATGAGGTTTTGTCAGGTTGGATATGTACAGTCAGATTATAATAAACTTGACCTTGAAGTCCAAGGCCTTGATGGCTGAGGTCATGGTAAAGGAAGAAGGGTCATTAACAAGAAAGCACAGTAGAGTTTCCACTTGCTGTGGTACAGCAAAGTTTACGGAGATGAGGAGGTATAAGACCATGGAGGGAGAATGAGAATCAAGTCATTGGATGACTGATGGCCAGTGCCTGCTAATGGCACAGGAGTAATGTGAGACTGGTTTGTCATGTGGATGTGGGATGAGCTAAAGGTTTTGGAGATGGCAAGTTTAGAGTCTGACCAAGAGTATGTTGTATGAATCTGGAGGTGATGCAAAACATCCAATCTTCATTCTTGTTCATTGATTTTTTTTTAATTGTAATATCAAGGACCCATCCAGGGGAGCAGAAAAGGGAGGGAATGAACATAAATGGAAACAAAATGGTTTGGAAGAAAAATCAAATTAACCCGTAGGCCATAGAAATTCTAGTTATAATCTCTCTTGAGATCAAAGTTTAAAATAGCTGCAAATCTATTGAACGTCTGGGGTTTTATTGTGTGAATGAGCTCTCATTACCTCTCCAAACATGCACGTCCTTGTTGCACTCTGTTGGCCAAATGTTCCTGCATTGGATTAAATGACAATCACAGTGCTTGAATGTTTTGCTGTCTTTTGTCACTTTGTAGTCCTCCAGGATCATGTGGCTTAGAACGGCCGCTGTCTTTTGTCACTTTGTAGTCCTCCAGGATCATGTGGCTTAGAACGGCCGCTGTCTTTTGTCACTTTGTAGTCCTCCAGGATCATGTGGCTTCGAACTGCCGCTGTCTTTCCAAGAAAGTGCTTCAAGTTCTGTCTGGCCAAGGGCTTCAGAGAATGTTAGCAATCAGCAACCCAGTCGTGTCATCAAAGTAGAACAGAGCAACATCCCCAAATCTTTCATTTAAAATGCTAAGGAAGAAAACACCACCTGGGAGAAAACAGTTATTTGATCAGCATCTTATCCACCCACTGCAGCAAATTGCCTTGACGCTGCACTCCTGCCCTTCCTAACACCTGGAAGAAAAAGAGAACACCACTCTCACCATGACTTGGACATCTCCTGCTCTTTCACCGCATCAAAATCTTGGAAGCTCACTATCAGAAAGCAATATGCAAGTACCTTCAGTATGCAGCACTATTGACTCAACGAGTCCGCTCACTACAAGCTCACAGCCAGCCAAGGCTATCTATGACCCACAATGTTAACCATTATTGCATTATGTACAAGCCCTTTACCCCAAGATTCTATTTTATAAATTTTTCAGACTTCAGGGCCTAGTGCCATAGCAATCGCTAGACATCAGCAGCAGTGTTTGCTGGTTGTTTAAAGAGAGTTAAGCCTGTTTGAACATAATTACTGTTTTTCTTATTCTTGTTCAGGCAGAATGCTCTGTGAGCCTCCATTGTACAGCTGGTGAGTACTGCCCATAAGCATTTCTCACAGATACCAGAACATGCTGCAGACCAACACAAACTACCTCATGCATTAACATCAACGAATGATTCTGTCTTTATGGCACATGCGCACACATTTGCATGCAAATGTAGCTTAATTTTTTAGTTCACCATCTCTGCCGCCACACCTCCAATTCAGCAGAGAAAGCAGATTGACAGATGCTCAGGGTAGGGCAGAGAGAAGTGTATGGCAGGGTTTGAAGGGGGTGGCGGAGAAGACATTTTCCATTTGTGTGATAAAGTCAATAATAAACTTAGCAGAAAATTTCATTGGAGGTTTTAGTTCCAGTCAAATCAGAGCAATATTCGACAGAGATATTTGAATGAGTTCAAAGCCTTTATTCTTTCTAATTTACAAGGGAGGTTTTATCTGAAACATGAAGACACAGCAGGATGCCTTTTAGCCCTTTGGTTTATGTCAGCCCCCCACCCCCCGGCCAGGTGGATCATTCCTACGTCCCATTCACCACCCCCTCTTTATTTCCCTATATCCAAGCAACCTATTCTCTCTCACAAATATATTTCTTAGCTTCTCTGTAATTCTTTTTGCTATTAACCTAGAAGTAGCTTATAGTTGGGGTGAGTAAGCAAACTAGAGGACCCAGAGGAAATATTGATGGTCACAGAAAGGACAAGCAAGCTCCACATAGTCACCGCCTACTAAATGATGCACACCACTGAGGCACTCTTTTGTTAGCACAGAGGTGCCTGCAAAATAGGGCAGAGGGCAGAGTGAGAGTGCTGGGATCTACCAGCCCCTCTTGTCACTTAAAACCCTGTTACACCACATGCCGAGGCACTCTTTTGTTAGCACAGAGGTGTCTGCAAAATAGGGCAGAGGGCAGAGTGAGAGTGCTGGGATCTACCAGCCCCTCTTGTCACTTAAAACCCTGTTACACCACATGCTGAGGCACTCTTTTGTTAGCACAGAGGTGTCTGCAAAATAGGGCAGAGGGCAGAGTGAGAGTGCTGGGATCTACCAGCCCCTCTTGTCACTTAAAACCCTGTTACATCACATGCTGAACTAGAGGTCTCCGGTTCTATCATTTTCCTGATACGACCACAGAACTCGCCTTCCATTATGACCCTTTTTTTTTTAAGTGCACAGAAGTATAAATTGAGATCCAAGGCAAAATCAATTTCTGGCCACCAACCTGATAAGTATGGACAGAGTTTAGCTACTGCATATGTCCTTTGCCGTCAAGGGGGCATCAGGATGAGTTGATGTCCTGGCAAGTGCACAGAGCCAGAGAACTATGATGACTTGCTGTCTTTCTCTCCTCAATGACTGCATGTAAAAAGGATACGATCCTGTGTCGACAAGTTCATAAAGTGGAGGCCATAATAAAAGTTACTGATAAATTCAATCGGGAATTTAAAAGCGACTACTCTGGAAGTGGTTCTAATTAGACGTATCCACAAAGAGGTTCAGCAAAGTAGAGTCTGAATTCAAGCAGTAGCCCTCCATATGCTGAAAAACATGCAAAAGAGGGATAAACACAAGAGAGCCGGCAGATGCTGAAAAAGTGGAGCAGTGGAACTCAACGAGTCAGGTTACATTGTTATGAGCCCTAAGGACACAAAAATCATCAGTTACAGAAATTTACCAAGACAATGGCTGCTTAAACAAAAATGGTTTTATTTTCTTAATACAGAATAACTTATCACTATTGTTACTTAACTTAGCTCCCTTCTAATTCTAAGCACGCATACGCGTGTGTGTGTTCAAGATGGATCTTTTTCACTGTCCGGTCATTTACTGTTCACTTCTCCAAGTTCACTGGTATCAGGTAGTTTTCAGTTCTGTGCACAGAACTCAACAGTTATTACATTTGACAGGCTCTGGTGCCTTAACTTAAGTTGTTACCAGTCAGAAAGGTCTTTGGATGGTGCAGAGAGATGTTCATTCGACATTCAAACTGATTTTCTTCAATCAGCGACCAAAGTGTCTTTCTGAAGAAATGTGCCTTCTTCCAGGTTACCGCAAAGAGTTCTTCCTTTCCCCTATTTCAGGAGAAACACCACAACCAGCCGCTACAGAGATGCTGAATAGACTGAACTTGGAACTCAAGACAAGTCTTGAAAAAATGGGTCTTTCACTGACTGCTGCAGTTTTTATCTCCCCCCTCTCTTTCTCTCTTTATGTTTCTCTTTCTATCTCTGTTTTTGAAATGTAATGTTTGCTTTTGAAAAGTGACCTTAACTTCCCAATCTTATTCCCCATTTTTAAACATTTATTTCATTAACTTATTCCAGTACAGCATCAATGGAAGGCAAAAAGAACCCAACATTTCAGGCCAAAAACCTGCTTCTTGCTATTTCTGACATAAGGTTTCGGCCCAAAATGTCAGCTGTCTATTGCCTCCCATGGATGCTGTCTGACCCACTGAGGGCATCCAGTATTCTGTGCTCTGAACTACAATGCAAGCCCTTGGTCAGAGACCCCTGTCTTATAGTATGGTGCCATGATTGATTACACATACATTTAAGGGGAATAATGATCAGTCAAAAGGCCAAGTTAATTGTGGGTGAGGTGAATCAAGGTGGGAGGTAACTGATGTGAAATATTAACTCTGGGATGGACTTCTTGGTGAAAATTGTCTATTTCTAATTTCAGTGACATTCTTCATAAGCCCATCATCACCGCAGCCCTCACCGCAGATCTGCACCTCTGTGTGTGATCACATCTGCATTTATTATTTGCAATTGTATTGCTGAAATGCAGCAGCTTCTGACCAGTTTAATTAAAATCTTTCTCTTAAATTATTTAAATGGTTAACTGGCAAGACAAATGTTCAAAGTGAGGAAGGTTTTACCAGGAGAACACAAGATGTTCATCAGTCTGTACTGCGACAATTAAAAAAAATGTCTACATTTGTTTTCCTCTTAAAGAGGCCCCATTAACCACGATTTCTGGGCACATCCCTCTTCCAGCTGTGGGATGTAAACAAGGTGAAAGAATGATAATATCCAAGAGGAACTAAAGTCAATTTGGTTGCGACAGAGATGGAGTACTGAAAAACATGATGGATAATAACAGGCAATTATTTTGCGGGAAAGGGCCATTTGTCTATCTTTCATGTGCCAGCATGCACCAAGGGAGGGCCATGGTCTGGGTGTCCATCGTATTGCTCCATTCTATGCTCGAGATCTCTTTTGAACTGTGTAGAGAAGACACCTCCTATTACCCATAGAGGTAGGGAAGAACAGATGTGGGTCATTTTCTTGCCACATGCATTTTTGGAATTCTCAGAACTCATGCTGACTATTCCAAGATAGCTGGGAATTATTTTTGGTCTACGGTGACATCCAACAGTTGGGTATCAGTGAGGATTCATCTATTTATCTGTAGTCCGAGGTGTAATTACTTCTGCGTTTACTTGATCTGAATTGAGCCAAGGTAAACCCATATTTGTGACCCAATTGAGTGTAAAATATCATCCAGCAGCAGGACTTGTTAAGAGAACATCGCTGAATGAGCTATCGGGGCTGGACTACACACATGGGCTACACGACATATGTGCAGAAATATAGATGGTTCCAAACTAGGAGCCAATGAGAGGGCTGACTGATGGTTTCCATGCCTTCCATTTGGCTTTTTAAACTAGTTAAGATTATGTACACCACTGCCAATTTTCCTCTCAATATCATTAGCCATAAGATCTCAGAGCAAAAGTTGGCTATTTGGCCCATAGAGTCTGCTCCACTCTACCATTCCTTCATGAGCTGATCCATACCCCTGCCTTCTCCCTATAATCTTTGATACCCTCAGATACCTATCAATTTCTGCCTTAAATATACCCATTGATCTAGCCTCTACCGCTGGCCATGGTAGCAACCTCCAGAGGTTCACCACTCTCTGACTAAAGAAATTCATCTGCATCTCTGTTTTAAAGGGCACCCTTCAATCCTGAAGTTGTACCCTCTTGTCCTGGCCTCCCCTATCATGGGAAATAGCCTTCCCACATTTACACTGTCCAGGCCTTTCAATATTCAAAATGCTTCTCTGAGGTCCCCTTCATTCTTCTGAACTCCCAAGAATACTGTCCAAGAGCCATCAAACATTCCTCAGATGCTAATCCTTTAATTACAGAAATAATTATTCTTCTATGAACCCTCTCCAATGCCAGCATATCCTTTCTTTCAAAGCTACACCCCATTCTCCAAATGAGGTGTCACCTGTGCCTGGTCCTTCCAATCACCCAAGGTAATAACACACAACTTACTCCATGATACAAAGTCAACTCTATGCCAACATCAATTAGAATTTGTACTGCAGATGTTAGTTGACAGGCTGTGATGCATATCTTTTGCTATTTGTTTTTATTAACAGCTGCTGTGCTGGTGCCTGCTGGCAGTCAAGGGTGCTTCCTGTGTTCCCAGCCAAACTGCCATGTCTGTCGACAAACAATGAAATTGGAGGAACTTAGTGGGTCATGCAGCATCACAAAGAGAAAAGGTCATTCAGCTTTTTGGGTCCTATCCTTTGTTGAAACTTCATTTCTCTGCATGGACCCTGCCTGACCTGTTGAGTCCCTTTAGCTTCTCATTGTTTGCTCATGGATTCAGGCACCTGCAATTCTTGTATTTTTCTACTATTCTTGTGCAGTGTCTGGAGTTATTAATGAATTCTGCTGAGGCCAGAGGAGAGCTGGTTACTGCCTGATGGGAAGCAAGATTGAGGTATTCATTGGGTCAAGTGTCATTTGCTACATGCTACGCTCTCTCATTATAAAGCTGTTACTTATTTGCCAATTTTTGTATTGTTGTGCAGAGTAATGCTGCTTTAATGTTGTATTGACCACGTGGATTACCATCCCAGGAATTTGCAGATCCTTGGTTAGGTGTCACATTCAAGCACTAATTGTAGATCGTATTTACTGTTGAAGGAGTGACAAGAAGATGCATTGCCTTGTAGATCAGTAGAATAAAAGACATGTCATTAGATCCATAATGCAAGAACTATTGAATTAATCTGCTCCTTCCCTGTAGCCCTGCAGTTTTGATGTTTCTATAAATTTCTTTTTGAAAACTAATGTTGACTATGCCTCCCAGATGGCATTCCCAAGTTTGCTGATGTCAGTAAATGAAGTATAAAAACCCCCAAATTGTATTGAGGACACAGTGAGTCAGGAGAGGGTTGTAGTTAAGTGAATGGGCAAGGTGGAGTGTGCAATGTTGGTAAATATGAGGACATTCACTTTGGAAGAAAAAGTAGTAAATCTGATTATTATTTAAACTATAAACGATTGCAGCATGCAGTTGAGCGGAGTGATGGGAGTGCTTGTGCACGAATCTTGAAAGTTGATGTGCAAATGCCACAGATATTTAAGATTGCAAATAGAATGTTGGCCTTCAAAGCTGGAGGCATTGAACTTAAAAGCGGGAAGGTTCTGCTGCAAATGTACAGGGGACTCCGCACTTGAAGTACTGTACGTAATTCTGCTCTCCTGACTTGAGAAAGGATGCACTGGCCTTGGAGTTGTTGCAGAGGATTGATTCTGGAGATGGAGTTAGCCTATGAATATACTCATTGAAATTTGGAAGGCTGAGAGGGAATACCTCAGAAACATATAAAATCATGAAATAAATGGATAAGTTAGTAGTAGGAAAGTTTTTTTTTCCCACGTGGAAGGTGAGATTAGAATCTGGGGAATAGTATAACACAAGAAAGTCTTCAGACGCTGTGATTATAGTTCAATTCGCAAAAGTGCTGGAGAAACTCAGCTGGACACGCAATGTTCCTTATGTCGCAAAGATATGTAATGTTTCAGCCCTGAACATGTCAGGGGACATAGCCTCAAGGTTCAGGGGTGTATATTTAAGACATGGATATCTATTTATCCATGTCTTAAATATACTTGCATAATAGGGGTGTTAAGTGTCATGGGGGAAAGGCAAGTATGTGGAGTTGAGTCCATGTCCAAATCAGTCATGATTGTTAAGTGGAGGAGCAGGCCTGATGGGCCAGATTGTCTACTTCTGTTCCTATTTTTGTATTCTATTTCTGGCTCAGAATACTAAGCTGCCTAAAGATCAAAACTTTTTTTTCAATCCCATTTTATGTAATTTACTTGTCCATAAATTCATTAAATGTTTCAATATTGGTACATCATAAGTTCGTAACAAATTTTTATTCCATCGAAATAAAAATTCAATTGAAAATTTTTCAGAAATAACTGCCAATTCTATCTGTGCCCAACTAGGCGTATCTTGTGTGGCCATTAATGCGCTAAGAAATCTAAATTGAGCTGCTTCATAATAAAATTGAAAGTTAGGTAGCCGTAACCCTCCAAATTCAAAATTCCACATCAATTTTTTCAACGCCACCCTAGGAAATTTTCCTTTCCACAAAAAATCCCTAATTACTTTATATAAATCCTTAAAAAATCTTTTTTGTAAACAACAAGGAATTGATTGAGATGAAGTTTTGTTTGGTTACGGAAAGAATATCTTTTTCTATACAAGATAAGATGTCTTTTTATGAGCTAAAGTGGACCCCAGTTATTGATTAGATACAATTTAAATAAGTTTGAATTAATCATTTTTTTTCTTTAAAAAAAGTCTTTTTTTATTATATATTTTTTCTATATATATGTTTTTTTTTCTTTTTTTCTAGTTTTTTTATTAGTTGGTTTTTTTTCATTTAAGTTCTTTTTGTTTTTGTTTTTTCATATATATTTTTTATATATATCAATCTTTTTTAAAGATATATATTTTTTATTTTTTTTATTATACTAATAGTATTAATTCTTCACTCTTTATCATGGGGGTGGGGAGGGGGGTTTAGGGGTTAAAAATAGTTTTGTTTTTAGTCTTAGTTTTTAGTTGTTAGGGGGAGATGCCGAGATTGGTATTGTATTAACTATGTAACTTTGTACTTGTATTACTTTATTTTGTATTTTTTCTGTACGTGAATTATTTACTTTCTTCATATGTTAAAATTAATAAATAAAGTTTCGAAAAAAAAAAAGATCAAAACTTTTACATCTGCCTTGTTTGCTAGTTTGTCATGAAACATTCTCTTTCACTTCTGGTCCATATTCTCCTCCAGAACTGAAAGTTCAATGGAAAAGCAGGTCAAGTTTACATTGAATGGTTCCAGGAATTCATCCTGCTTTGATGGCAAAAGACAGCTTGATGTCACAGCAAATGGTTCTGCAGAGAGCCATGTTTGATTCTGATCTGTGTAGAATTTGCATGTTTCCACTGTGTCTACATGAGTTTCTTCCAATGCTCTCATTTCCTCTCCATATTCTGAAAATGTATTAGTGGGGGAATGGGATTAATGGAGTTGCTCTGTGAACTGGATTAAATTCAAAGGGCTGAATGGCCTCCTTCTGTTGTTTTTTTTAAATGTATGGGGAATATGAGAAGAGCATTCTTTATCCACATGGAATATTGTATTTTTGGAGTCTAATCAATATTTTCATTTCAAAATTTCCAACCATAACCAAGCCCTAAGTATTTGAGTAATCCCTTACCTTTTTCAACTTATCTCCAGTCCATCAGCTGCGACCAGAGATTATTGATGTAATCCTTACACCACCATACTAAGCCAGTTATGAGTTTCATCCTTAGCCTACCACCACGTAGATGTTTTTCTTTTGTCATTTTCAAGTCAGCCGAGCTGATTAATGTGGTGTACAAAGTTATCATTCCTTTGGGACTGGTTCAAATCTCACCAATCTAAGGAAATATGAAGGTTGGTCTAATTTTAGTTGTTAAGAATCCTCAGTGCAATCTGTTTGGGCAATATCCGTTTTGTTGTCAGTGAGCAGAAGTCTTGAGTAAAACTGCTTTTAACATGACCTTAATTGGGGTTGATTCAACAGTCGATCTTTGTGACAACCGAAATCAGTAGCAACTGAGGGAAATAGTAATGTCAGGGAACTGTAGTGCAGGTAGCCCTCAATTTACGGCCGTCATTGGGTCCAAAGGATTGGTCATAACTCAAATTGGTGATAAGTCAGATTCACATCTCTTAATGAGGTATTAAAGCAATTTTTCAAAAAACAAAATCCAACAATTGAACCTTTAATTAAGAATCTCAGCTTATGTACAGTATTTTTATTTAATTTTCAGTTTTATGTGGGGGGGGGACATAACTCGCATAGGTCACAAATTGAGGACTACCTGCACATTGAACTACACTGGGCTGAGTCAGGTGACTGCAACTTGGTCTGGGTCTGAGCTGAAAGCATAAAGCATCTCAAATAAAATACTAGCTGGGAATGTGATGTCAAAGAGAATATTGTTGTTCAAGAGCTGAATGTTCAGCTCTTGGTATGGTGACCATGAGTATATCAAGAATAGATTTTGTTTTACAATGAACCATACATAGATTAGAGTTGATCTATGTAAACCAATGGTTTTCAGGCATTTTCTTTCCACTCACACACCACCTTAAGTAACTAATTACAGAGCACATATGTGGTGGTAAACCACTGGCCTACTGCAGGGGGCAACCTCTGTACCTGCAGAAGAGAATGGGGACAAGACAACACCTGGCCGGCTGTCAATCAGCTGTCCTGAATGGACCAAGCCCCACCCGGTTGGGTGTCAATCGCTATCCAGGATATAAGCCTGAGCCGGCCCTTCGAAGTCATTCTCAGAGTTACAGCAGCATAATCTCCCAGCTGGCTCTGTGGAAGTTTATGCCGAGTAAAGCCTGTTATACTGTCTTTTGGTTTTGTGAGTTTGCTTCTGACTGACAGCGCACCACAATTTATTCGACGTAAATTTTTAAAAGCTGCTATGGAAAAGCTCCTGAATGCCAGGAGGCTCGAAAATGACCCATGCCACCTGGAAGTACAGACACACTTCAAGATCTGGAAGCACACGGTCGAAGTGATCATCGAGGCTCACGCTGACGACATCTGGACTCCGATCGAAAGAGACTCGTCTTACTCCGATCAAAGCTGGGTCCCCGAACCTTCCAGGTTCTCAAAGACTGCACTGGGTACTCAGAAGCAAGACCATGTATAAACCTCCCACGAATGTGGTCTTTGCAAGATACCTCCTGAGTATCCGAGCCCAACTACCCAGAGAGGTGGCTGAGTCTTACCTGGGAGCCCTACATGAGATAGCCTGACCCTGGGGTAAATGAAAGGGAGGTCGAAAGACTGATCAGAGACACCTACGTCCGAAGGCCATCAGGCAGAAGCTGCTGGAGGGCAATATATACTCCCTGGAGGTAGTGTGAACCCTGGAGGCAGCAGCCCTGCACACCGAAGTCTTCGATTCCAGGCTTCCTCAGGCCTCTGCATGGTCAGCACATTCGGCTGCTGTGGCCCTGGATCAAGCTGGGGAAGAAAACTTCACTGCTGCGGGCTGATCGTCGATAGCGCCAAAACTGCCCGGCCAATAACCAGTATTGCTCGCGATGCGGCAAGGTATGCATCTCAAAGCCAGCCAGCAGCTCAGCATTCCTCTACGACCTCCCCACTCCCTCACAGCCCCTGTCATGTGCGATTACCAGGTGACGCCTTTGTCCCCGCAGCCACTTCCAGCCTCCCCAGCCCCAGCGACCCAACTTCCAGCCTCACCGGCAATGATTGCCGCATGCACGCGATGCGCCCGGACCAACCATCGCAAGATTTCGCCAGCACTGCCCACCAAGGACTGCAATGGTGTCACTTCCAGTCTATGGAATGATGTCACTTCCGCCGGCCGTGATGACGTCGCCCTTCCCAACAGCCAGTGGCGTTATGTCACTTCCCCTGGCTCACCGAGCGCAGCTGGGAAAGAAGGCCAGCCATGCCTCACCGTCCCATGCAGCGCCACCATCTTGGGCCGGACAGGCACAGACGCTGCCGACACTGAGGCCCTCCCAGGTCTCCAGCGATGACAACATGTTTAACACGGGCAAGAACCAGGCTGCCTTACCGACACACCCCATACCTCTGGATGCCGCTAACCAACACACACTGCACCCCACGACTACAGAGAGCACCACCGGTCAACACTCACCTCTCATGATGTCTGCAGGGGACACCGACGACCACAACTCACCTCAACTGTCGAGGAATGATGACTCGGCCCTCGAGATGTTCCTAGCAGCCACCACCCTGACCAAGGAATTATCCACGACTTCGGGTGCTCCATGATGGAAGTAAAAATCAATGGACGGGAGATCAGCAACGGGAATATCTCTCCTGGCATGGCTCGTGTCCCCAGGACAGGTGCTCCTGCGTAGACACATGCCAGTGCACAAGGCCGAACCTATACTTGAACCACAATCATGCCTACGTTAAGTTTGGCAGTGGCAGGGAGAACACCATCTCAACTAGGGACCTGGCACCGGCAGGAGCACTCACCACAGCCCAGCATCCTCCAGCCTAGGACCCTGCCGGCCTGACACACACCCCACGACCCTGGACAGCCATGGGGCACTTAAGACCTCCTTGGACACCAAGGACTTGCCAGAAATGTGGGGGACGAACCCACCCCCCTGCCCAACCGATGCAATACACACGACTTAATCCTGGCCCCCCGGCCATTCCTCCACACTGTACCACACTATCAGCTCTGGCCCCTGCCCCCAGCGCCCCCCCCCCCCAAACTCTCACTGACCAGTGACCTGGAGCCAGTCCTGCGACGGACCGCCGGACCATCTTAATCTGTAAATACTGTGTATATGTTTTGGGGCTTTACTGCAACTCCCCACCCCCGGGTCAGTTTTAAAGAAGGGGGTGAATGTGATGGTACACCACGGGCCAACTGCAGGGGGGAACCTCTGTACCTGCAGAAGAGCACGGGGGACAAGACAACACCTGGCCGGCTGTCAATCAGCCGACCTGAATGGACCAAGCCCCACCTGGTCGAGTGTCAATCACCCTCCGGGATATAAGCCTGAGCCGGCCCTTCAAAGTCACTCTCAGAGTTTACAGCACCACCTTCTCACAGCTGGTTCTGTGGAGTTTTACATCAAATAAAGCCTTTGTACAGTCTTTTGGTTTTGTGTGTTTACTTCTGACCGACAGTGCACCACAACATAGGGCATAGGGATTACTTAAGGTCGCAGGTGAGTGGAAAGTAAAAGCTTTGAAACTACTGATTTAAATAATGCTCAAGAACAAAAAAAAGCTGACGTCTTATTCAGGATCTTCAGCCACTCCATCACTCTCATCATTCATCCTGTGGCTGTGGGCTGCCACCATTGTTCATGACCAATATTCGAGCAGGTCATGTCATTTAAACCTACCCACTATTTAATATGATCATGGTGGTTCTAAGCTGAACTCAGCATCTTTCCTGAGCTATTTTTCCATTTTCCTCTATTCCTTGAACTATCAAATATGCTTCTAATAGTCCAGCTTCCACCATTTGGTGGAATTCAGGATAATTCTCTGCAAAAAAAAATGTCTTTTTGTCATGAATGGCTCCTTGTGTCCCCATATTTGAGACTCTCCCACAAGTGAAAACATTCTTTGGCTTGGCTTCGCGGACGAATATTTATGGAGGGGGTAAAAAGTCCACGTCAGCTGCAGGCTCGTTTGTGGCTGACAAGTCCGATGCGGGACAGGCAGACACGATTGCAGCGGTTGCAGGGGAAAATTGGTGGGTTGGGGTTGGGTGTTGGGTTTTTCCTCCTTTGCCTTTTGTCAGTGAGGTAGGCTCTGCGGTCTTCTTCAAAGGAGGTTGCTGCCCGCCAAACTGTGAGGCGCCAAGATGCACGGTTTGAGGCGATATCAGCCCACTGGCGGTGGTCAATGTGGCCATATTTAAAATATCATATTTTTTTCAGTAGGAAGATATAGGATGGTTCAACATCAAGGGCTGAAGGGCTTGTATGGCACTGTAATATTCTATGTTCTTCCCTACCAAGCCCTCCTAATATCTTATGTGTTTGAAGAGGGTCAGTCCTCATTCTTCGAAACACTAATGATTCAATCCAACTAGAGGTACTCCATGACTTACAACTGTAATTGGGACTGAAGAATCAGCCATATCTCGAAATGGACAGAAGTCAGAATTTTGCCCATGCACATGGAGTTCCAAAGTCTTAAAGCAAACTTTTTAATCAAATATATTTTTCATTTTGGTCCATGCTTACCTTTCGCAGTGTCCCAGGGTCACGGAGTACATCATCTGGGCACGGCCACCTTGATTTCTGTGGACATGCGTGAGTCTTTGGTTGGCGCATGCATGGTGGGTTTGCGTATTGGAGTTTGGTGCATATGTGTGAGTTAAGCGCCGGGATGAAATTGAATTGCGCCCTTAACTTTCGCGGATGTGCCAACCGAATTCCAATATGCCAACTCACTGTACATGCACCAGCAGCATGTGCACAGGAATGAAGATGGCCGGGCCCAGCCGACCATCCCTTTGACGCCAACTAACAAGTTAAGTACGCAGATTTTGGCTCTTACGTGCCCTGTATCCCAATTATAGTTTGTCAGATACAACATAAACTGTGTAAATTTTATATTTTTTCTTACATTTTAAAAAAAATTCAGTTGTATGTGTGATTAGACATAAATCACATAGATCGCAAGTCAGGGTGTGCCTGTATTCAGGCTCTCTTGACAGGGACAAGCATGCAGCAACAGGGAATGGGGCATAAAAATTACACTAGCTTGTGTTCTGGAGGTTTTACTTGATCAACCTAACCAAGCCGATTCTGTGAATATGCACAAAACTTCTGCAGGAACACATTAGATAAATTGCCTGTTCTTGAGGGCTTGTATGAAAGGGGGACAACAATCAAAGAGACATCTCCATAATTCCCATATTGCTGGCTGAAAGAATATATCCTATCCAGAGTTTATGGAACTGCTGCCCCATATTTGTGTCAGGGAATTTGGAAAAAATAAAATGGGATTAGTGTAAGCTTGTGCGAATGGGGTCTTGTGGCATTGATTCAGACCAAAGGTCTGTTTACTTGGCTTATGACTATGTCACTGGATAGACCAAATGACCATTCTGCACCATTTCATGCCCTTTCTTTTTTCAGTTAGCGTAGCAGTTAGAGGAAGTCTGTTACAGCACCAGGGATCGGGACTGGGGTTTGAATACTGCACTGTCTGTAAAGAGTTTGTCTGTGCTCCCCATGTCTGAGTGAGCTTCCTCTGGGTTGTAGGCTAATTGGGCGGCACGAGCTCATGGGCCAATAGGGCCTTTGACCGTGCTGTATATCTAAATTTTAAATTTTAAAAATTAAATTTAGGGTGACATGGTTAGTGTAGTGATTAGTTAGCACAATGCTATCGCAGCGCCAATGTTCCAGGTTCAAAACCAGTGTGGTCTGTCGGGAGTTTGTTCATTTGTAGGTTGAAAGGGCTGTTAATGTGCTGCATCTTGAAATTAAAAAAAAACAAGGCTCCAGTCATGCATGTCTTCACTACTGTTGCCAATTCCAATGAAACTGAATCCTTCCTTCTTTTTCTTCCTTTTGCTTTCAACCTGACAATCTCTCTCTCTTTGACTCACTGTGGTGCGCTGTTAGACAGAATCAGACACACACAAGGTAAAGACTGCACAACAGGCTTTAATCCACAGAGCCAGGCTGGCTGTGGCTGCAGCAACTCTGAGTGAGGCTTCGGGAGGCCGGCGCAGGCTTGTATCCCGGAGGGTGATTGACACCCAACTGGGTGGGGCTTGATCCATTCAGGCCGACTGATTGACTGATTGACACTCCTGCAGGTACAGAGGTTTCCCCCTGCAGTAGGCTGGTGGTGTACCACCACACTCACTAGCTCCTTTGTTTCTTTCTTTCTTTGGCTTGGCTTCGCGGACGAAGATTTATGGAGGGGGTAAAAAGTCCACGTCAGCTGCAGGCTCGTTTGTGGCTGACAAGTCCGATGCGGGACAGGCAGACACGATTGCAGCGGTTGCAGGGGAAAATTGGTGGGTTGGGGTTGGGTGTTGGGTTTTTCCTCCTTTGCCTTTTGTCAGTGAGGTGGGCTCTGCGGTCTTCTTCAAAGGAGGTTGCTGCCCGCCCAACTGTGAGGCGCCAAGATGCACGGTTTGAGGCGTTATCAGCCCACTGGCGGTGGTCAATGTGGCAGGCACCAAGAGATTTCTTTAGGCAGTCCTTGTACCTTTTCTTTGGTGCACCTCTGTCACAGTGGCCAGTGGAGAGCTCGCCATATAACACAATCTTGGGAAGGCGATGGTCCTCCATTCTGGAGACGTGACCTTTGTTTAGAGTCTGACTAACCACCCTGATACTGCCACAGTACAACTCTACAGGTTGGGTTCAGTTTTGTTTGGATGTATATTTAGATTAAGCATTTGGGTTCCGCTTGAGAAATGTCATCCTGGTTCACTCCTTTATCAAGGCCAGGATAACCAGCATTACAGTATACATTCTCTGTTCTTGAATTATAAATTTCAGTCAGGTTAGACAGAGGTAGGTTAAACAATGGCATGATTTACATATGAATACAGAAGGTCACTAGAGGGTTTTATTGAACAAAGAAACTGAAGAAGTACATAGTTCCCTGAAAATGGTGGAACAGTAGACAGGTGACAAAGAGGGTAATTGGCACGCTTGCCTTCATTGGCAAGCACAGACAACAGGAGCTAGAACTTTATGTTAAAACTGTACAGAACACTGGTGAGACCACACTTGGAAAATTGTGAGCAGTTCTGGTCACCCAAATGTAGAAGAGACATCATTTAGCCAGAAAGGGTGCAGAAATTGATACATAAGGTGGGCTTAAATTATTTGAAGAGGCTAGATAGACTGAGACTTTTCTCCCTGGATCATAGGACGCTGAGGCATGGATATTTGGGAGGTGCGTACAAATATGAAGGGATTAGGTATGGTAAATAGTCATTGTATTTTTTTCTGAGGTAGGGAAATCTAAAACTACAAGCATAGTTTTAAGATAAGTGAGGAAATATTTAAAAGGAACTTGAGAGGCACATTTTTCACACACAGGGTGGTAGATATTTGGAACAACTGCCAGAGAGCATAATGGAGGCTGCTACAATTGTCATGTTCAAGATACATTTTAATTGGTACATGAATAAGAAAGGTTTAAGTTTATTTAATTTTACTTGTCCAAAATACTTACTACCGGGAGAAGGGTTCTTCTGCAAACAGACCAACAGGTTTTTAAAAATATTTTTAGACATACAGCAAGGTAACAAGCCATTTCAGCCCTCGAGTCCATTGCACCCATTAACCTACACCCGGGTATGTTTCGAGTGATGAGAGGAATCCGGAGGCCCCAAGGAACACCCATGCAGACACGACGAGAATGTACAAACTCCTTACAGACAGCGAGGGATTTGAACCCCGGTCCTGATTGCTGGTGCTGTAAAGACGTTGCACTAACCACTACACCAACTGTGCTCTAACCTTGCATGCATATCTTTAATTTACATACAGCCATGTAATGAGCATAATTTACAAAGTATAGGAGTGCAATGAAAAGGAAGATCAATTAGCACCAAACAACTGCAGCATGAAAACACAATTGTGGGGTTCATTCAGGAGCCTTTTGCATGGAAGGAACTGTCTTATACTGTTTGTTGGTGTGCGCTTTCACAGAGGAGTGAGAAGAAAATGTGTCCGGAATGTGATGGATTCTTCAGTACATTGGCTGTTTCTCCTAGGCAACTGGAGATGTAGCTGGAGTATTTGAAGGGGAGGGAAGTTCACATCATGTTCTGAGCTGCATTCATTATTTTCTGGAGTTTCTTTTGATATTGAGCAGAGCAGCTCCAGTCCCATGCTATGATACATCCAGAAAGTATTCTTGTAGAAGTCACTGCGAGTCAAAGACGGACATGCTGAACTTCTTTAGTCATAAGAAAGTACAGGCATTGGTGCACATTTTTGATCATCTCGTCACTGTGCTTCTTTTAGGTCAGGTCAATGGAAATATTTATTCTTTAAAAGGTTGAAGCTTTTCTACTCTTCTAACTTCAGTGCCATTAATTCTTCCCCCTCATCTGAAGTCAATGATCACCTCCTTCATCTTACTGATGTTAAGAAGGAGAATTTGTTATCTTGGCTCTATGCCACTACACTTAAATTTTCTTTCCTGTATTCTGTCTTATTGTTATTTGATACTGCTCCCACATCTATGGTGTTGTCATCAAATTTGAAGATGGATTTGGAATGGGATTTAACTGTAGAGTCGTGAGGATAGAGGGAGTATAGCCAGGAACATCCTTAAGGAGCACTGGTGTTAAAGTGCAATTGTAGCGGAGATATTGTTACCCATCTTCACTGATTGCGGTTTTTTAAACAGGAAGTCAAGGATCCAGTTGCAGAGGGGAGGACTGAGGCCTGGATACTGTGTTTGCTGAAGACTATGGTATTGAAGGGGGAAGTATGAACAGTAGTCTGCCATGGATGTCCTTGGCATCCAGCTATTCTAGGTCTGAGTAGAGAGTTTAGGAAATGACATCTGCTGTGGATCTGTTTGACCAGTAAGCAAATTGAAGTAGGAGGCTTCCATCTGTGTTGAATATATCATGTAAATTGGCTGGGAGCTAGTTTTAGACTTTAGAGAATTAGAGTGATATGGAGTAAACACAGGCAAATAGGACTAACTTTGGTTGACAACTGGGTCAGCAAAGACAAGTTGGTTAAAGGACCTGTTTACATGCTGTAGACTGGATGACTCCTAGACACTAGATCAGTCACGGTTAGCTCAACACTCCTATGGTGTCAGCAACCTACTTTCGAATCTGATGCTGTCTGTAAGGAGTTTGCACATTCTCCCAATGTTTGAGTGAGTTTCCTCTGGGTGCTCTAGTTTGTTCTGGATGCTCTAGTTTCCTCTGGATGCTCCAGTTTCCTCTGGGCGCACTAGTTTCCTCTGGGCATTCTAGTTTCCTCTGGATGCTCTTGTTTCCTCTGGGTGTTCTTGTTTCCCCTGGATGCTTTTGTTTCCTCTGGATGCTCTAGTTTCCTCTGAGTGCTCTAGTTTCCTCTGGGTGTTATTTTTTTCCCCTGGATGCTCTTATTTCCTATGGATGCTCTAGTTTCCTCTGGGTGCTCTAGTTTCCTCTGGATGCACCTGTTTCCTCTGGGTGCTCTTGTTTCCTCTGGGTGCACTTGTTTCCTTTGAGTGCTCTAGTTTCCTGCCACCATTCAAAAAATGTACAGTGGTTGTGTAATTTAATTGGGAGTAATTGGGCAGCATGGAGTCATGGGCTGCTATATGTTTAAAATTGTGTTTGAATTATGCATCCGGCTTGCATTATGTTTGAATTGGTCTTCGCCTGATTGGATTTTAGTTTTATAATACATGTAGTACAGTTTTCTACCATTTTTTTTTCTTGCTTTAGTTTTCTTCTTTTATTCTTTGGATCATTAATTATTTTTTTCTGTCTCTTTTTGTCCCTTTCTCTTTTGTTCTCTTCCTCCTTTCTTGCCATTGAATAGCACAGACTATCATTGAATCAGATTTTCTTCTCGCACACAAGGTGAATCAGGAGTTTCTGCCCCAGCTTACCATGAAGCAACTCCAATGACTTGCTTGCAAAAAATTAATTTATGTCACTAGAACTTGTGTAGCTTCACTGTTGATAAAAGTTCAATATTTTTGTCCTTTATTTGCTTGATTTCTCTGCTGAATTTTTATGAATAGCATAAATGATACCAAATAAATTTGAGTGATTATCTAATAAATATGGAGGAATTCTGCTTTCTGTGAGACGTGGCAGTCTAAAGAAAATTTGTCTCTCACTCATGCAGCAGACGAGATCCACCTGATCTGTTCACCTGCAGTAACAGTGCAATGGGCAGAAGTATCCACAGGGAGGCAAGAAACCTCACCAAACACTGGAACCAAACAACTCAAATTGTTTTGGAAAAAGGATTGCTATAAGTAATTATTTTCCTTATATATTTGTAAAAGGAGGAATAATTATTCATTTGAAAAAGCTTGAGATTTACATTATATTGTGTGAGTTGAGTTAGGAAGCATTTTGGTGCCAGCCTCTAATAAAAATATCAGGTGAAGCGAAATACTGTATCAGAAATGTCATCCTTCTGGAGCAGTAGTGTTTTATGCAAATACTTCAATGAAGACACCTCCTTAAAGCCAATGACATCAGTGATTGGCTGCTTTACCAGCTACTTTGTAAGGCGGACAGTTCTAAGATACTTTAATGTTTCAGCGAGGGTGGCATTGAGCTGCTGTCTCACAGATCCAGTGATGCGGTTCAATTCTGAGCTTGGGAACTTTCTGTGCTGAGTTTGCATGTTCCCCCTGTAACTGTGAGACTTTTCCCTGACTGCTCTAGTTTCATTCTAAATACCAAAGACTTGCTGGTTGTTTGGGGAATGTAAATTTCCCCTACTATAATTTGGTGGTAGGGAATCAATGGGAATATATGGGAGAATAGGTTGCAGAAAAATAAGTGGAGATTGGGATTTCTTGAAGAGCTAGTAGACTTACTTGATGATCTAACGGTCTCCATCTGTGTTGAATGTAACATGTAAAATTGTCCATATCCACTACAGTAATGATAGGTTTCATTGGTAGATCCAAGAGTAGACACATGAATTTATCCTAGAACTAAAACTGATCCATTGACTGCACTGGAGTTGAAAAATTCAGGATTTGAGATCACCCCATTGTAATATTGAATGGCAGTGCAGTTTTGAGGATCCTCGTGCCCCTTCTGCTCCTAGTATCTCATGTTCTTGTGATCTTGTTGGAATATCAAATACAATCTCCAGCTCAGTAATTTCTTTAGTGACATTTTCATATCACCTGTGAGGGTCACTGGCATGGCCAACTTTCAAAGCTTGTCCCCTTGAGAAGGTGATGGTGTCCTGCCTGTTAGAGCTCCTGTGGTCTGTGTGATGAAGGCACTCCAATGCCTCGCAGAAATGTCTGGGATGCAGATCTGGCAGCAGTGAAGTAATTTTCCAAGTCAGAATGGTGTGCAAGTTGAAGGAAAATGTACAACTGATGGTATTTACATGTGACTGAGTGATAGAGGTCATGATTTTGGAAAATGCTCTTGAAGAAGCCTTAGTAATTTACTACTGTTCATTTTGCAGATAATTTGCTCTGTAGCCATGATGCTACTGTAATGGTGGGAGTGAAAGTTCATGGTAGAGGGTAGGCCATAGATTGTTGCAGATGGGTCAGACATCTTGTGCATATTCTGAATGGTTACTGATAATAGTTAACTTCCTTGAACCAAAGATTTTTTGCTTCACTCTTCCATTCATCTCACCAACAAGGTTACCTCCCTGCACCTTTTTTATCCACCTGGTATTGTCCGTCCTTCACCTCTTCCCTAAAAACTTCCATTATATCACTTTTGTTGCCTTATCAGATCGCCTTTGTCTATATTTATCTCCCCCTCCCCACCCCCTCCACATAGCCATCTCCAACTCCACTCTGTATGACAAATCTTCCTTCACCTGATCCCCCTTTTCCTTGCTTCAGTTTCCCTTTGACTGACATCTTCAAATCAACTGCCTTGTCTCCCCATCTGTCCATCATCCTTAAACCCTCCCTGGTTTACCAATTATCTACTGACCCCTGTCTAACCATTCCCACAGTGTCCTCATTTTATCATTTATCTCCCCTCAACTTTCTCAGTCTTGATGAAGGGTTCTGGCCAAAATATCAACAGTTCCCTTTCTCCCAATTGTACTGTTTGACCCACTGAAATCCTCCAGTTAATTGTATTTTGCTTCAGGTTCCAGCATCTGCAGTCTTTCTTAAGTCAGATATTGCTGAGAAGACTAACATTTATTGATCTCTAAATATCCCTGGGAGGATTATGATGATCTACCGTCTTGCTGTCATTCTGATGAAGGTGCTTCAAGAACTTGGTGGGGGATTCCAGGTCAAACACACAGCAATGGTGAAATGTTTCCAAGTGAGACTTGGAGAGTAACCTGTAGCTGCTGGTGTTTCCATGAACTGGTAATCCTTTGTTCTATTTGGAGTTGGAGGTCGTGCGTTTGGGAGATGCTGACCAACTAACCTGAATGTGTATCTGCAATGCAGCTTGTAGATTCAGGGATGGGCAACCTTTTTTCAAACTCATATTCCACCTTAAGTATTCCCTAATACCATAAGTGCTCTGTAATTAGTAAGGGATTGCTTAAGGTGGTTTGTGAGTGGAAAGAAAAAGTATGAAAACCACTGTTTTAATCATACCTAATTAACTCGTTATTTGCATGGTTTCATAACTCCAAAGGAAATGGGCCAATGACAATTTTTCTCAAGCAAACTGTTTCAGCAACAAATGTGTCTAGAGTAGTGTGTACCATCTACAACAGGGTGGGCAACCTTCCCTTACCACTCACATACCACCTTCAGCAATCCCTTACTAATCACAAAGCACTGATGGCATAGGGATTGCTTAAGAGGGTATATGAGTTTTAAAGTAAAGGTAGCCCACCCTTTTGTAGATGATACACACAGTTGCCTCAGGACACTCTTTCTTTGGCTTGGCTTCGCGGACGAAGATTTATGGAGGGGTTAAATGTCCACGTCAGCTGCAGGCTCGTTTGTGGCTGACAAGTCCGAGGCGGGACAGGCAGACACGGTTGCAGCGGTTGCAGGGGAAAATTGGTTGGTTGGGGTTGGGTGTTGGGTTTTTCCTCCTTTGTCTTTTGTCAGTGAGGTGGGCTCTGCGGTCTTCTTCAAAGGAGGTTGCTGCCCGCTGAACTGTGAGGCGCCAATATGTACGGTTTGAGGCGATATCAGCCCACTGGTGGTGGTCAATGTGGCAGGCACCAAGAGATTTCTTTAGGCAGTCCTTGTACCTCTTCTTTGGTGCACCTCTGACATGATGGCCAGTGGAGAGCTCACCATATAACACGATCTTGGGAAGGCGATGGTCCTCCATTCTGGAGACGTGACCCATCCAGCGCAGCTGGATCTTCAGCAGCGTGGACTCGATGCTGTCGGCCTCTGCCATCTCGAGTACTTCGATGTTAGGGATGAAGTCGCTCCAATGAATGTTGAGGATGGAGCGGAGACATCGCTGGTGGAAGCGTTCTAGGAGCCGTAGGTGATGCCAGTAGAGGACCCATGATTCGGAGATGAACAGGAGTGTGGGTATGACAACGGCTCTGTATACGCTTATCTTTGTGAGGTTTTTCAGTTGGTTGTTCTTCCAGACTCTTTTGTGTAGTCTTCCAAAGGCGCTATTTGCCTTGGCGAGTCTGTTGTCTACCTCGTTGTCGATCCTTGCATCTGATGAAATGGTGCAGCCGAGATAGGTAAACTGGTTGACCGTTTTGAGTTTTTTGTGCCTGATAGTCATGGTGGGGAGCTGGCTGATGGAGGACCTCAGTTTTCTTCAGGCTGACTTCCAGGCCAAACATTTTGGCAGTTTCCGCAAAACAGGATGTCAAGCGCTGAAGAGCTGGCTCTGAATGGGCAACTAAAGCGGCATCATCTGCAAAGAGTAGTTCATGGACAAGTTTCCCTTGTGTCTTGGTGTGAGCTTGCAGGCGCCTCAGATTGAAGAGACTGCCATCCGTGCGGTATCGGATGTAAACAGCGTCTTCATTGTTGAGGTCTTTCATGGCTTGGATCAGCATCATGCTGAAGAAGATTGAAAAGAGGGTTGGTGCGAGAACACAGCCTTGCTTCACGCCATTGTTAATGGAGAAGGGTTCAGAGAGCTTATTGCTGTATCTGACCCGACCTTGTTGGTTTTCGTGCAGTTGGATAACCATGTTGAGGAACTTTGGGGGGATCCGATGCACTCTAGTATTTGCCAAAGCCCTTTCCTGCTCATGGTGTCGAAGGCTTTGGTGAGGTCAACAAAGGTGATGTAGAGTCCTTTGTTTTGTTCTCTGCACTTTTCTTGGAGCTGTCTGAGGGCAAAGACCATGTCAGTAGTTCCTCTGATTGCGCGAAAGCCGCACTGTGATTCTGGGTGAATATTCTTGGGGACACTAGGTATTATTCTATTTAGGAGAATCCTAGCGAAGATTTTGCCTGCAATGGAGAGCAGCGTGATTCCCCTGTAGTTTGAGCAGTCTGATTTCTCGCCTTTGTTTTTGTACAGGGTGATGATGATGGCATCACGAAGGTCCTGAGGCAGTTTTCCTTGATCCCAACAAAGCTTGAAAAACTCATGCAGTTTGGCATGCAGAGTTTTGCCGCCAGCCTTCCAGACCTCTGGGGGGGATTCCATCCATACCTGCTGCTTTGCCACTTTTCAGTTGTTCAATTGCCTTATATGTCTCATCCCAGGAGGGGCTGTTGAGGGAGCTGGAGCAGGGCAGAATCTTGGACTGAGTGGTTGGCACTGAAAAGAGATTGGAAGTGTTCTGACCATCGGTTGAGGATGGAGATCTTGTCGCTGAGGAGGACTTTGCCGTCTGAGCTGCGCAGCGGGCTTTGGACTTGGGTTAAGGGGCCGTACACAGCCTCTTAAAAACCCCTGAAGTCGCCAATGTCCGCGCTGAGCTGGGTCTCTTGGCGAGGCTAGTCCACCACTCATTTTGGATCTCCCGGAGCTTGCGCTGAAGATGGCTGCATGCGCGACGGAAGGCTTGTTTCTTCTCTGGACAGGACGGCTTTGTAAGGTGAGCCTGGTGGGCAGCTCGCTTCTTTGCCAGCAGCTCCTGGATTTCCTGGCTGTTATCGTCGAACCAGTCCTTGTTTTTTCTGGAGGAGAAGCCCAGTACCTCTTCAGTGGATTGCAGTATGGTAGTCTTCGGCTGATCCCTGAGGGCTTCAGGGGACGAGTCCGAGAGGCGGATTGCATCCTTGAGCTTTGCTTGGAGGTTTGCCTGGAAGTTTCCTCTCACTTTGTCTGACTGCAGGTTTCCAACATTGAACCTCTTTCTGGGGGCTTTACTGTTCCTGGGCTTTGGCTTGAAGTGAAGGTTGAGCTTGCAGCGATCCAGCCGGTGGTCAGTGTGGCATTCCGCGCTGGGCATGACCCTGGTGTGGAGCACATCTCGTTTGTCTCTTTCTCGCACCAGGACGTAGTCCAGGAGGTGCCAGTGTTTGGATCGGGGATGCATCCAGGTAGTCTTCAGGCTGTCCCTCTGCTGAAAAAGGGTGTTTGTAATGACAAGCCGCTGTTCTGCGCAGACCTCCAACAGGAGGCGCCCATTGTCGTGGCACTTGCCGACACCATGCTTGCCCAGGATTCATGGCCAGGTTTCTGAGTCTTTGCCGACGCGAGCGTTGAAGTCGCCAAGGATGACAAACTTGTCGGCTGTAGGGGTGCGTTGAATGAGGTTGTGCAGATCAGTGTAGAACTTGTCCTTTTCTGCTGGTTCCGCCTGGAGGGTTGGAGCATAGACACTGATGAGGGTGATGCGATGCTTGTTTTGAAGGGGGAGTCGCATGGACATGATACGGTCCGAGTGGCCTGTCGGGAGGTTTTCGAGTTTGGAGGCAATGGAATTCTTGACCATGAAGCCTACACCAGATAGGCGACATTCATCCAAAGGCTTTCCAGACCAGTAGAGTGTGTAGCCCGCGCCGCATTCTTGGAGGCTGCCTACATCTGCCAGGCGGACTTCACTGAGAGCGGCTATGTCGATGTCAAGTCTGAGGAGTTCATGTGCAATGAGAGCAGACCGACGTTCAGGTCGGTGGCTGTCAGCCTTGTCTAGCATGGTTCTGATGTTCCAGCATGCTAGCTTGAGTTTGTGAACATCTTTTGAGGGGGAGGACGTGGAGGGGGAGGACGTGGAGGGGGAGGACATGGAGGGGGAGGACGTGGACCTGTCCTCGGGCCTGCGCAAAGGAGCTTTTAGGTGGAGTGCAGTGCGCGCAGTACTGGCCCCACCCTTTACACCCATGGTTCGTGTGCCGTGGCCAAGCAAGCTGGGACGTGGCAGCGTGGTCCTTGGGTCGTAGGTTTTATATCGGAGTGCCCTTCTCCTATGCAGGTTTCTTTCCTGGGCTTGAAGGGTCTGCCTCCCCTCCTAGGTCGGTCCATACTGCCCGGACTGGGGCCGAGGCCGCCGCTGCTTTCCCTGTGCCCGGACTGGGGCCGCCGCCACCTACTTTCTGCCCGGACCGGGGCCTCCGCCAGCCTCACTCGACCGAGGCCGGGGCCGCCGTCTCCCCTTTGCTCTTGCCCGGATCGGGGCCGCCGCCGCCTACCCTCTGCTCGGACCGGGGCCAAGGCCGCCACTGCTTTCCCTGTGCCCGGGTAAAGGGGTAACCCTTTACCCTCTTGCTTATAAACCAAGGGTGGGCAACCTTTTATCATTCATGGGCCGGATAGTGTGTCAGTGGTTGAACAGTGGGCTGCTCACGAGAAGCTTTGCACGAGAATGCAAATTAAATAGGTTGCTTTTACATGGTAGTTTCAAGCTGAAGTGTTTGTGGTGCAGTCATTCTGGCTGCTGGATATTTGTCAACCATACTTCATGCTGATAGATTGGTGCCAATCACATGCCACAGGACACCAAGACCTGAAATCCAATTCTTTTAATTGAAAGCAACTCAATCTCTGTTTATTATTTGAACTAGATGCACGGCTTCATTTACAATCTAGTTTTATTTTGTCATTTGGCCTGATGGTCAATTATATCAGCTCGTTCCAACCAGCAGAGACAGAAAAACTTCAGAAATATTAGCAAGCCAGGCATTAAAGTGGAAGAGAAGGAACTCTAGGGCCAAACTGAGAACAGACAGGGAGAGACAAACACACTTGTATTGATACAATACCTTCTGTGTTTTTGAATTGGTTAAAAGTACTTCTTTGCCAAAAAAAAACACTTTGAAAATTAATATGGGAGGAAGCATGGCAGCAGGCTTGGGCACCGCAAGCTCCCATGGAGAAGCATTGTTGTAATGGTCAAATCGTCTGCTTTAGATCCAGACTCTGTTTCAAATATGAAATAGTCAGGAGAGTTGGTTTCTCTTTTAACTTGTTTTGGTGCCTGTTGAAATCTCATCTCAAATACCATGGATCTGGGAGTTTTTCCAATTTCAGGATGTTTACACCAGGTTGCTGTTGCGGGGAAGTCACCCAGTGAATCCTGCCAAGTATTTGATCTGGTCCTTTTGCAGCTGTGTTGACAGGGATATAAAAAACATTTAAACTGAAGAATCAAACCACAACAACAACCTGAATGTGAATGACTTAATATATTGTGAGAAATAAGGACTGAGGGGCGATACTTTGCACTGAACATGGATGGAAAACACACAGCCCAGATTTATAAAATGGACCTCAAAAGAGCATAAGAAATAGAGCAGGAGAAAGGTCATCAAGTTATTCAAATGTCTCCATCACTAAAAGAGATCTTGGCTCGTCTTTTACTTCAAACACTGCTTACCTATACTTTCTTGATTTTCTTAATAGCTAAAAAGCTACCAGTCTTTGCCTTGAATATACTCAGCAACTGATCTTCCATAGCTCCATTGGGGTAGAGAATTCCAAAGACTCATTATCTTCTTGGTGAAATGATGTTTCCATATTTCTATGTGGAATGGCTAATCTTTCATTTTGAATCTATGAGCCCTAGTTCTCAACATCCCAGCCAGGGAAAACCTTAACTACTCGATCAAACCCCTTTGAACATTGTACAATGTGATCAACTCCCACTCCTCCTAAAACCTAGAGACTATTGATCCTATTGATCCTATCTCTTTCATCTCTCCCAATACAACAAACCTACCTTCCCATGAATCTGTTTGGTGAACCTTTGCATCAATGGTTCTCAACCTTTTTTCTTTCCACTCGCATACCACCTTAAGTAATCCCTCTGTGATTAGTAAGGGATTGCTTAAGGTGGTATGTGGGTGGAAAGGGAAGGTTGAGAATCACTGCTCTAGACTCAATTGTTACTGAAATATTTTGCTTGAGAAAAATTGTCATTGGCCCGTTTCCTTTGGAGTTATGTGAAACCATTCACATAACGAGTCAATTAGGTACAAGTAAAACTGTGGTTTTCAAACTTTTTCTTTCCACTCACATCCCACCTTAAGCAATCCCTTCCTAATCACAGAGCACCTATGGCATAGGGAATACTTAAAGTGGGACGTGAGTGGAAAGAAAAAGGTTGAGAGCCACTGCTTTACATAGAGAATGCCTTTGAATTGCAGCACAGCATCAAGAAAAAGGTGCAGGGAGCCAAAAGACAAGCACTCAGGGGCACAAGGACAGCTTCTTCCCCACTGCCTGAATAATCAATGAACCAAAGACACTGCCTTACTTTTTGTGCGCTATTATTTTAAAATTTATTGTTGGTAAGGTGTTTTATATGAATGTTTGCACTATAATGCCGCTGCAAAACAATGAATTTTGTGACTTGTTCATAACAATAAATTCTGATTCTGACATATCTGACTCTGTGTGTTCCACATTAGCTTCTTCTCAACTTGTCAAACCCCATCCGGTTCCTTTCTCACACAAGCATATAGAAGGTTTCCTTAATGAATCTACTCTATGTACTCAACCATTCCATATGGGAATGAATTCCACCTTCTCACCACCACAGGAGCCAAGACATTTGTCTTGAACTCACTGGATTTCAACAGCTCATGCATCTGATATGATGCTAAGGAAGAGGAGGTTGAGGAGGAGGCACAGGATTTCCTTCCCTCACCCACCCTCCACTCCAGTATTCAGCCCCCTGAACAAAGTAACTTATGGGAGACAGACTCCATCCCAATTTCTGGGCTCTTTCTTTCCTATCTTATCCCAAGAACCTTCATTGTCCTGGGCTAGGTTGTAATCAGTTGTGGGTCCTTGGTATTTAAAAATAGCCTAGATATTCCTTTGAATTGTTATTGAATCCAAAATAAGAACAAAGTGCAAATGAAGCAAAGGAATGTGTTTGAGGTCTGTTGCACTGTTCATAATATAACCAAGCATTGCAAAGGCAGTAAGCAGATTATGTTTAGTAATTTCCATGTTTAAATCTTCCATGTACAATTTTGTCCAATTACTCACCACTATTTGTGTCATCGTAAACACACCTACGAACATGGAAAAACATGATGCGGCTAAACATAAGAACAAAGGTATGTCTTCTCCATCATGGTGTAATGCACTGATGTAAATGTGGCAAAGAACAAAGCTTTAACAGCTGTGTATAGAAAATATAACTATTAAAAACACTTGGGTCATTGGGCCAAAGATTCCAGGCTAAACCTTTTCAGCATTCCAAAGGAATATAGATCATTGAGCTACAGTGTAGTAAAACACAGAAAGAGACCCTATGGCCAACCATATCCATGCTGACGTTATTACAGCACAGAAACAGACCATTCAGCCCATCTAGGCTGTATTGATCTATTATTCTGCCTAGACCCAATGACCTACACCAGGACCATAGCCCTCCATACCCCTCCCATCCACATGCCAATCCAAATTTTTCTTCAATGTCAAAATTAAGCCCACATTCACCACTTCAGCTGGAAGCTTGTTCCAAACTTTCCAAAGATCCCCCTAATCTTCCATTTAAACATTTAACCTTTCATTCTTAAGCCATGTCCTCCCATTCTTATCTCATTGAACAGTGGAAAAATCCTGTTTGCAATTATTCTCTCTGCACCCCTCTTAATGCTGTATTCCTCTATCAAATCTCCCATCATCTATATTCCAGGGAACAAAGTCCTGATATGTTTATCCTTTCCCTGTAACTCAGTTCTTCAATTCCCGGCAACATCTTCATAAATCTTCACTGCACTCTTCAATCTTATTGATATCTTTGCAAAGGTTAAGTGGTTCATAAGATTCCATAGGTGCTCTTTGGTTAATAAAGGATTACTTAAGGTGGTATGTGAGTGAGGGAAAAAATGTTGAGAACCTCTGCTATGGTGAAGTAACCAACATTGTCAAAACTTTACCCTAAACTCACATTCCACATTAAGCAATCCCTATGCCATAAGTGCTCTGTGATTAGTATGGGATTGCTTAAGAAGGTATGTGAGTGGGAAGGGAAGGTTGAGAACCACTGCTCTAGACCCAATTGTTACTGAAATATTTTGCTTGAGAAAAAAAATTAATTTGGCCAATTTCTTTGGAGTTAGGAAACCATGCACATAATGAGTCAATTAGGTATGATTAAAACAGTGGTTTCAAACCTTTTTCCACTCACGTACCACTAAGCAATCCTTTACTAATCACAGAGCACCGATGGCATAGGGATTGCTTAAAGTGGAATGTGAGTTTAGGGAGACAGATTTGAAATCCACTGCTATCCATCAATCCCATTTACACCTTTTTTGCAATGGATTTAAAAAGGGGCAGAATCCAGTTCTACTGGGACACTTTAAAGGACTTTGTTCCCCGGAATGTAGAAGAATGAGGGGAGATTTGATAGACAAATACGACATTAAGAGGGGTGCAGAAAGAATAAATGTAAACAGGCTTTTTTCCACTGTTCGATGTTAAATGTTAGATCTTATTTCCCATTATGGGGGACTGTAATTAGATTTTCTACCACCCTCAGGGACAGTTCCCAAGTGAGGCTGGCATGGAGAGAATGTGGCTATGCTCTGCAAAGAATTACAGTATCATAAAAGATTCACCATTGGGAAATGGGGAGCTTCTGTTACCACCTACCTGAATGCATTTGAAATACCTTATCCTTAACTGAGTAAAAATAATGTGACCCTGCATTGCTCAGTGCAGATTAGTGCCCTTTGAAATTGACATTTCAGGTCGACTTGGTGCCTTATTCAGTGATGGGTTAGTCATCTCTTGTCTACAAGCCTGGATTGGGCAATGTTCTGTTGGGCCATCCATCAGATAACATAATCGGAATCAGAATTTATTGTCATGAACAAGTCACAAAATTTGGTGTTTTGCAGCACATCACAGGCAAGCACTCACATTATGAGCCATTTTACAACACTAACATATTAAAAAATATTAAAAATAATAGTGCATGAAAAGTAAGGCATTGTCTTTGGTTCATTTATCATTCAGGAATCTGATGGCAGTGGGGAAGAAGCTGTCCCTGTGCTGTTGAGTGCTCACCTTTAGGCTCCTATACCTCCTTCCCAATGGCAGCAAAGTGAAGAGAGCATGTCATAGGGGTCTATGAGGATAGAGGCTGCTTTTTTAAGTCACCATCTCATTTAGATGTCCTCAATGGAGTGAAGTCTGGTGCCTGTGATGTCGCAGGCTGGGTTAATAACCCTCTGGATTTTTTTCACGTCCTGAGATTTGGTACCTCCATACCAGACAGTGATGCAACCAGCTGGAAAGCTTTTCACAGTACACCTGTGGAAGTTTTTGATAGTCTTTTGTAATGTACTAAATGTCCTCAGGCACCTCATAAAGTATAGTGGCTGGTGGGCCTGCTTTGTGATTGCATCAACATGGAGGCTCCAGGCCAATTGACGCCCAGGAATGGGTCCTTTCATATATTGTTACTTTTCAAAGACAATTGGAGGTATAGACAGATGGTGGGAAGCTGTGAGGTTTGTGGCACAATCCATCACCAACACTGCAAATTCCTACAGTTTTTTCGAATACATGTATTTGTCAGTGTCACATGCTGAGCATTTTTAAACAGTTGTTTTCTTTGATGCTCCTTCATGGTGAAGAGATTAGGGTTAGGTAGTAAATGTTGGTCTTGTCAGAATATTAAGATCCTAAGAGATGAATACATTTTTACAAGCTTTGTTTCTTTTATTGTCATGTACACCAAATTTGTTGACTTTTGTTTGCTCTAAAGGCACACAAAGATGAACCACTGGCCCAGCACCCTCACCAATATGAGAAAGTGAAGCAAAAGTTCCTTCAGAGAGTCCTGCACTCCCACAACCTCTGCAGCCCCAGTGTACGTGCCAGTGGTGATCCCAGGCTCCCAGTTCTGAGCACTCAGTACTCTTCAGAAGCTATTAACGCCCAAATCCCTGTGGGAGCACTGCTCACCAGCCACATCCTCACGAATCCCAGTTCCGATACCTGGTTCTCACAGGCCAGTCTCAGCAGCCCATGGCCTGGTGCGAGTTACGCTTATAAGCATATCCTCTTCTCTTCAAGTGATATCAAAGATGATGGAAGCTTGTGGGCAAGATCAGTGATTAGTAGGCTGCAAGGAATTTGAAATTAGGAAACATATCAGCTAATTCACTCCCTAATCTTTGTTTCTTCAATCACAGAGATGAGATGATTACAGCTAGCAGCTGTTGTGACTGTAACATTCATGATTTTGTTCCATTTCAAAACAAAACTACCCTTATCTGACACATCATGCATCATTCTCTTTGCCATCCCTTCTGATTTCGCAGTCGTCTGCACTTATCATTGGGCCTGTACAAGATGTCCACACTTTAAGTTGCACCGATTCCCTGGCATCAATCTGTGGTCACAAGCCAACTCAAATCTCCAATAGCAAAGTCTCGTCTCTGTGCAGGATTAGGATCATCCACTTGTAAATGACGACTCTTCTGAAAAGGGGGATTGGCACAAGGTAAGTTCTGGCGACAAAACAACAAAACCAGAAAATGGTCAGCAGGTCCGACAGTATGCCTGGAAAGGGAAATGAGTTCTAACAAATGGTTTCAACCTAAAAGATTGATTCCCTTTCATTTTTTGACAGGTACTGCCTCAAAACTGTGGAGAGCTACCAACAGTTTCTGTTTTAGTTTCAGGTGCCCATCACCTGCAGGATTTAGTTTTCCAGAAATGCTATCAGCCATGTAAAGCAGGCGAAAAATATGACTTTTAAATGTATTTTGCATTCAGAAACTATATTATTTATTATCAAAATCTGACTTCTCAACATTTTAAAATATGATAACAATAATTTAAACAATGCACTTGAAACAATGTTAAAACAATTAAAAAATTTAGAACCATAGAGCTCAACAGCACACAGAAACAGTCCCTTGGTCCCTTCTAGTCTGTGCTGAACTATTTATTCTGCTTAGTCCCACTAACCTGCACCTGCACCATTATTCCACCCATTCATGTACCTATGCAAATTTTTCATAGATGCCAAAAATTAGCCTGCATTCTCCACTTCAGCTGGCAGCTCGTTCCGCGCTCCCACCACTCTCTGATTGAAGAAGTTCCCCCTAATGTTCCCTTTAAGCTTTTCATTTTTCAGCCTTAACCCATGCTTTTATCTTTCTTAACCTCAGTGGAAAAAGCCTGGTTGCATTTACTCTATCCATACCCATCATAATTTTGTATACGTCTATCAGCGGTTTGTAGGTGACTGTTGATATTTTGCTGCAAAATCCATGGGTAGAATCTTATATGCAATGGGATTGATCTACATTTGTTGAATTGAGCCTCATTGCTTCAAATGCAATGGATTTTAAGAGCAGTCACCCTTCATTTCGATTCTCCCTCTTTGACTCTCCCTATTTTGGTGATCTTCACCACTCCTCCAACCCTCCTGCGTTAATTCCACGGGTTTTGTGTATTTCCAAATTCAATCGCTTAGAAGAAAGAAATTGCAATCGGCAAAGTCACTAATCTCTCGAATTTCTTTCCTAATCCTAAAACTTGCATCTCTCCCTCTTTTCATCCTTTAAGATCTTCCTTCAAAATCCATTTATAGCTCAATGTTAAAAGTGTCGGATTACATTCCCTTGTAGAGTCCTGAGATGTTTTATTAAATGCTCTGCATAAATGCATGTTGTTGGTGTTGGAAGGTATTTCATTGCCTTTTGTGCCCTTTAAGCAAAAAATTATTATGCTAATAATTTTGCAAAGAAAAACCCATTTTCTCATTCTCTTTGCTTCTGATTTCATTTTTGCCTCTTCTCTATTATTGGGCACTTTTCCCTTGTGTAGCTTGATGTAATCCATGTGTCATCCCCATTGAGATTCCTCTCCAATAATTCGCTCATTCAAAGTTCCAATGTCAGGCAGTGCCAAGTTCCTTTCTGAGTGTAATGGGTATTCCACATGTCACTTGGAAATATTGGCCATCCTGCCAAATTCTTGGTGGAGTGTGTCTGGTGAATCCCGCATGTAGCAGGTTCCATGACTGGCCCTCACAAATGTCCTCGACATCTGTCTGAGAACCAATATCATCCCTTCCCTGTTTCATGCCTTCCCCCAATAAAATATATGTTGTTTTCAACTTCATACCAGACAATACCTGAGACCTGTCATCTCACAGGTTTTTGTTATATATCTGGCAAATGGAAAGGAGAATGAAAAATCTTGGATGAAACGTAAGAAACTTGTGGTGAACAAGTAAATCTGCAGATTCTGGGTCTAATGCAGTAATAGAAGTGCTGTAGAAACCCAGCAGGTCACTCACATGAATGTTGCATGATCTGCTGAGTTTCTCCTGCATTGTTTTATACTGCAGGAGACTTGTGATGCTGTCGTTGGCTTCTCTGTCTTACAGTTCCATGTATTGGGTCCAATTCTGACTTCCAGTAATGTCTGAGTGGAGTTCACATAGGTTTCTCTTGAATGCTTTGGTTTCCTTCCACAGATGAGCTGGTGTTTGGCTTAATTATCCACTATAAATTGCATGGTGTGGATGGGTTGTAAGAGAATTAAGGTCCATGTGCAAATGATATTGGGCAGGATTCTGAAAAATGGGATCTACCCCTAAATTTATTACAGCTTTGTGCAGAGGAAATAACATCTCACAAATTTGATTGAGACTTTTGAAGAGGTGACAAAAAAGACGACAAGAGCGTGGCAATGGACATTGTCTACATAGACGTTAAAGCATTTGATAAGATCCTATAGGATAGGCTAATCCAGAAAGCCAGATTGCTTGTGATCCAGGATAAACTCACCAAATGCATACAGAAAAGAAGCTGGAGGGTGGTAGTAGAAGGATGTGGCTAAGAATGGATGACTGTGATCAATGGCATGTCACATGGATCAGTGTTGGGTCCACTGTTGTTTGTCATCAATATTAACAATCTGGACAACAATGTGGTGGGCATGGTTACTAAGCTTGTGCATGAAACCACAATTGGTGCTGAAGTGAAGAATGAAGAAGGTTCTTCTGAGATTACAAGATTGAGATGGACTTTGAAAGAGAGCACAGGAATGATGAATGGTATTTAACTTGGACAAGTATGAGATGTTGCATTTTGATGGGTTAAACAAGGACAGAACTTACACAGTAACTGATAGAGCCCTGAAAGTTGTTGAACAGAGACCCAGGGGCACAGGTACATAGTCGACTAGTGGTGACTCGAGTGGACAGGGTGATGAAGAAGGCATTCAGCATGTTCATGACATTGAGTACAGGAGCAGGCACATCTTGTTGTAACTGTACAATATGGTTAAACATAAACATAGGCGAGATGAGATGGATGACTTGTTTCCATGCTGTAAAATGTTGACTCGAATAGGTTTCAGGGAAATAAGTGTTTGATGACATTGCATTGACCTGGCTTGGACTTAATGAACCAAACAACCTCTTTCTACGTTGCAAGGAAATACATAAATGGAAAAGTTTGGACACAAACTTTAAATAAAATTAAATAAAGTATCAAGATCAACCCATGGGCTTTTCATCAGAAGCTGCAGTTGTAAAACTGGAACTAATTGTAGAGGGTAATCACTGTCGTCCTAATATTTGACAATACAATATATATTAATCACCTGTAAGTAAAATCTGAGAACCAATTGAATTCCAATTTCATACTAAAGAAAACTAAATTAAATCCAGCTCCAGCAGAATAATTTTATTTAGATAAATGAAGACATTAAAAAAATAAGTACCCAATTTGTAGATGGACATTATTAAACATTTGCAGCATTTCAGTCCATATTTCTACCTTAAGCAATCTAAAAACATGTTTACAGTAATATCAGAGGGCATTTATATTTTAACATTGGCCTCAATTCTTGAGTAGAGTTGTTAAAATCATTAAAATGTAGATTTTTATATTGGTGCCATTTCGTCTCTGCAACATTCAACTAATTATAAAAATTCCATTCAAATAAAATTTAAATACCTCAGGCTAGATTAGGTTTAGTGTAAATCTTCTGCTGCATGGATATTAACACGGTGAGATGGTTCAAGATCCCTCTTTTACTGTTATGTAATAATTTTAAAAATGCAATATCCATGATATATGTCAACTTTTGCCTGTTGTAAGGCAAACAAAAGTGTTGCCATTAGCATCCCTAATAATAAGAGAAGGAAAAGAGAGTCCCTTCCATGAAGCTGTGTCCGAGGATTATTTCCAGTGCTCCTGCAGCCTCACAAACTCTGGCTCTATCCATCATCAACCTGAGCTCCAGATCTAAATCTCCAATATGATCAGGAAGGCTTCAGTGCCCAAGGCCCTACAGGAACCCTTCTTGCCCTCAGTACCCTCTCGAATCCAGGTTCCAATACCTGTTTCCCATGAGCCAGTCTCCTGCAGGCTACAGCCTGTGTGAGTCTTTTGACTGCAAGTCACTAGCATCCCAGTACCTGTGTAGGTCCTTCAACTTTTGAGCTCCTCCCAGGTCTGCTTCCATGCCCACCTTCCTGTCAGGTTGTGTCCAAGGCACCTCCTTCTCAATGGAAGATGTTTCCCTGTTTTTGGCACCCTGTGCTGGTCTGCTGCTCTTCCACAGACTGCAATCCCTCATGGAAAGTGGTCCAGCACAGGCACTGTCATCTTGTGGTTACTGGATATTAAGCAACACTGTCGGCTCCTCTTACAGGTGGTCATCATCAGGCCAGGGCAGTAGGGCACTGTGGAGCAGCACTGTGGCTCAGCTCCTCACTCTCCCGGGTCTGCACCAATATCAGCGCTGATATTGCAGCTCCAGCAGCACCACCATTTTGGGGTGAATGGTGACAATGCAGGGGCAAAATGGTTGCAGGAACTGTACAAAGTACTGGTGAGGCCACACCTGGAGCACTGTGTTCAATTCTGGTCTCCATACTTGAAGAAGGATATACTGGCCTTGGAGGCAGTGCAGAGGGGGTTCACCAGGTTGATCCTGGAGATGAAGGGGTTGACCTACGAGGAGAGACTAAATCACCTGGGATTCAAAAGAATGAGAGGACATCCGATAGAAACATATAAAATTATGAAAGCGACAATTGTTTTCACTGGTAGGTGTGACCAGAACTAGGGGACACAGCCTCAGGATTCATAGAAACATAGAAGATAGGAGCAGGAGTAGGTCATTCGACCCTTCGAGCCTGCTCCGCCATTCAACCTTTAATACCCTTATACTGAAGAAATATATCTAATTCCCTCTTAAATATATTTAATGAACCTGCCTCCACTGCCCTCTGTGGCAATGAATTCCACAGATTCACCACCCTCTGGGTAAAGAAATTCCTCCTCATCTCAGTCCTAAATGGTTTGCCTATTATCCTCAAACCATGGCCCCGGGTTCTGGATTTTCCCATCATTGGAAACATCCCATCTGCATCCATTCTGTCCAGTCCTGCCAGAATTTTAAATGTCTCCAGAGTAGATTTAAGATGGAGATGAGGAAAAACTGTTTTTCCCAGAGAGTAGTGGAATTCTCTGCCCAGGGAGGCGGTTGAATCTACTTCATTAAAGATATTTAAAGTTTAGTTATATAGATTTTTACATAAAAAAAGAATTAAGGAATATGATGAAAAGGCAGGTAGGTGGAGTTGAGTCAATGATCAGATAACCCATGATCTTATTGAATGGCGGAGCAGGCTCGATGGGCCGGATGGCCTACTCCAGTTCCTATTTCTTATGTTATGTTCTAATACCTTGGTCAAACCACACCACCTATCATCACCATTCACCCATTAGAGGACCTGAGGCATTAACTTTCCATTTCCCTCCAAGGACATTGACTGTCCCATTGATCCAGTAAGTCTTTTTCCCCCCTTTGTCAGAGACATTGGCTTCAAAGGAACAAATCTGCAAGAAATGGAGCATCTATTCCAGGAAACTTTCCAGAGTTAAAGCATAGTCTAATTCACAAAAACTTCCACAGCCCACGGAGGAAGGTCTCAGGCCTGAAACATTGACTGCCTGTTGCTTTCCACATATGCTGCATGACCTGCTGACTTCCTCCAGTACTTTTGTGTGTCGCTCAATTTCTCCAGTAACTGCAAAATACTCATTTGCCTCACAAAATTGTCCAGCATCTAATGCCTTCTAGGTGAACTCTTTCTTTGGTTACAGGCAAGAAGTCTCTTAAGGTTGTAAGTGACAGCTTTCAGATCAAACTCATCATCCACCATTTCATTAATGAGGTCTCCCATATATTCAGTACTTTTTAATCATGAAAATTTATTCTTTAAGTTTAATTTAAAAAACAATGTTCTTTAAATATTGAGTCTGTGCTGCCCATTTTGCACCCATTTAACCTGCACCCCTGGTACATTTTGAATGGTGGGAGGAATTCAGAGCCCATGGAGAAAACCCATGCAGACATGGGGAGACCATACAAATTTCTTACAGACAGTATGGAATTCGATCCCTGGTCCCGATTGCTGGTGCTGTAAAGACATTGCGCTAACTGCTACACCTACCATGCCGCCCAAAATATACCTTTGCATTTTTCTTTGTACTTTATGCATTTTCCAAACAAATTTTGATTTTATCCAGATTTAAGTAAAAACATAATAGCTATTTTAGGTATTCCTAGCGAAGATTTTGCCTGCAATGGAGAGCAGCGTGATTCCCCTGTAGTTTGAGCAGTCTGATTTCTCGCCTTTGTTTTTGTACAGGGTGATGATGATGCCATCACGAAGGTCCTGAGGCAGCTTTCCTTGGTCCCAGCAGAGCTTGAAAAACTCATGCAGTTTGGCATGCAGAGTTTTGCCGCCAGCCTTCCAGACCTCTGGGGGGATTCCATCTATACCTGCTGTTTTGCCACTTTTCAGTTGTTCAATTGCCTTATGTGTCTCTTCCCAGGTGAGGACCTCATCCAGATCTAGCCTTAGGGGCTGTTGAGGGAGCTGGAGCAGGGCGGATTCTTGGACTGAGCGGTTGGCACTGAAAAGAGATTGGAAGTATTCTGACCATCGGTTTGGGATGGAGATCTCATTGCTGAGGTGGACTTTGCCGTCTGAGCTGCGCAGCGGGCTTTGGACTTGGGGTGAGGGGCCATACACAGCCTTTAGAGCCTTGTAAAAACCCCTGAAGTCGCCAATGTCCGCGCTGAGCTGGGTTCGTCTGGCGAGGCTAGTCCACCACTCATTTTGGATCTCCCGGAGTTTGCGCTGAAGGTGGCTGCATGCGCGACGGAAGGCTCGTTTCTTCTCTGGCCAGAACGGCTTTGCAAAGTGAGCCTGGTGGGCAGCTCACTTCTTTGCCAGCAGCTCCTGGAATTCCTGGCTGTTATCGTCGAACCAGTCCTTGTTTTTCCTGGAGGAGAAGCCCAGTACCACTTCAGTGGATTGCAGTATGGCAGTCTTTAGCTGATCCCAGAGGGTTTCAGGGGACGAGTCCGTGAGGCGGATTGCATCCTCGAGCTTTGCTTGGAGATTTGCCTGGAAGTTTCCTCTCACTTTGTCTGACTGCAAGTTTCCAACATTGAACCTCTTTCTGGGGGCTTTACTGTTCCTGGACTTTGGCTTGAAGTGAAGGTTGAGCTTGCAGCAAACAAGCCGGTGGTCAGTGTGGCATTCCGCGCTGGGCATAACTCTGGTGTGGAGCACACCTCGTTTGTCTCTTTCTCGCACCAGGACGTAGTCCAGGAGGTGCCAGTGTTTGGATCGGGGATGCATCCAGGTAGTCTTCAGGCTGTCCCTCTGCTGAAAAAGGGTGTTTGTAATGACAAGCCACTGTTCTGCGCAGACCTCCAAGAGGAGGCACCATTGTCGTTGCACTTGCCGACACTATGCTTGCCCAGGATTCCTGGCCAGGTTTCTGAGTCTTTGCCGACGCGAGCATTGAAGTCGCCAAGGATGACAAACTTGTCGGCTGTAGGGGTGCATTGAATGAGGTTGTGCAGATCCGCCTGGAGGGTTGGAGCATAGACACTGATGAGGGTGATGCGATGCTTGTTTTGAAGGGGGAGTCACATGGACATGATCCAGTCCAAGTGGCCTGTCAGGAGGTTTTCGAGTTTGGAGGCAATGGAGTTCTTGACCATGAAGCCTACACCAGATAGGCATCGTTCACCCATAGGCTTACCAGACCAGTAGAGTGTGTACCCTGCGCCGCATTCTTGGAGGCTGCCTACATCTGCAAGGCAGACTTCATTGAGAGCGGCTATGTCGATGTCAAGTCTGAGGAGTTCATGTGTGATGAGGGCGGACCGACGTTCAGGTCGGTGGCTGTCAGCCTTGTCTAGCATGGTTCTGATTTTCCAGCATGCTAGCTTGAGTTTGTGAGCATCTTTTGAGGGGGAGGACATGGAGGGGGAGGACGTGGACATGTCCTCGGGCGTGCGCAAAGGAGCTTTTAGGTGGAGTGCAGTGTGCGCAAATGTCGCCGAAAATGTTCTCCCAGAAACTCAGTGTGGCTTTCGCGCAAACAGAGGAACTACTGACATGGTCATTGCCCTCAGACAGCTCCAAGAAAAGTACAAAGAACAAAACAAAGGACTCTACATCACTTTTGTTGACCTCACCAAAGCCTTCGATACCGTGAGTAGGAAAGGGCTTTGGCAAATACTAGAGCGCATCGGATCCCCCCAAAGTTCCTCAACATGGTTATCCAACTGCATGAAAACCAACAAGGTCGGGTCAGATACAGCAATGAGCTCTCTGAACCCTTCTCCATTAACAATGGCATGAAGCAAGGCTGCGTTCTCGCACCAACCCTCTTTTCAATCTCCTTTTGCATGATGCTGAAACAAGCCATGAAAGACCTCAACAATGAAGACGCTGTTTACATCCGGTACCGCACGGATGGCAGTCTCTTCAATCTGAGGCACCTGCAAGCTCACACCAAGACACAAGAGCAACTTGTCCGTGAACTATTCTTTGCAGACGATGCCGCTTTAGTTGCCCATTCAGAGCCAGCTCTTCAGCACTTGACGTCCTGTTTTGCGGAAACTGCCAAAATGTTTGACCTGGAAGTCAGCCTGAAGAAAACTGAGGTCCTCCTTCAGCCAGCTCCCCACCATGACTACCAGCCCCCCCTACATCTCCATCGGGCACACAAAACTCAAAACAGTCAACCAGTTTACCTATCTCGGCTGCACCATTTCATCTGATGCAAGGATCGACAACGAGATAGACAACAGACTCGCCAAGGCAAATAGCGCTTTTGGAAGACTACACAAAAGAGTCTGGAAAAACAACCAACTGAAAAACCTCACAAAGATTAGCATATACAGAGCCATTGTCATACCCACACTCCTGTTCGGCTCCGAATCATGGGTCCTCTACCGGCATCACCTACGGCTCCTAGAACGCTTCCACCAGCGTTGTCTCCGCTCCATCCTCAACATTCATTGGAGCGACTTCATCACCAACATCGAAGTACTCGAGATAGCTGAGGCTGACAGCATCAAATCCACGCTGCTTAAGATCCAACTGCACTGGGTAGGTCACGTCTCCAGAATGGAGGACCATCGCCTTCCCAAGATCGTGTTATATGGCGAGCTCTCCACTGGCCACCAAGACTGAGGTGCACCAAAGAGGAGGTACAAGGACTGCCTAAAGAAATCTCTTGGTGCCTGCCACATTGACCACCGCCTGTGGGCTGATATCGCCTCAAACCGTGCATCCTGGCGCCTCACAGTTCAGCGGGCAGCAATCTCCTTGGAAGAAGACCACAGAGCCCACCTCACTGACAAAAGACAAAGGAGGAAAAACCCAACACCCAACCCCAACCAACCAATTTTCCCTTGCAACCGCTGCAACCCTGTCTGCCTGTCCCGCATCGGACTTGTCAGCCACAAACGAGCCTGCAGCTGACGTGGACTTTACCCCTCCATAAATCGTCGTCCGTGAAGCCAAGCCAAAGATATTAGGTATTACACATAACATTAAACATATATTAAAAGAAAATACAAACTCAAAAATGCAATGACTACAATGGAATGGATGGAAAAGACTAGTGAATAAAATTCTATGCATGTTGCCCTTGTGCCGAGTCTGCTTGGTTGTGCAGGGGAATTCAGTTTTAGAAAAACATACAATATTTCTTGAAAAATCACTAACATTTTTGTAATCGGCTCTCTGATCACATGACTGAGAGCTGCAGATAGCACACTATGAATTGTATGGGAAAACCTTTCACTCAGTTGCCAAGGTTTGGAAACCCTAGAAAGAGAAGATTGTAGTCTTACCCAAGGGTGCACTGCAGGACTCTCTTCTCACACCATTGAGGCTGGAAAAGTGAAGGATTGGAGATGTGGCTGGACAGTGCAATGGAGATGTCATTCTGACACGTGGTGTGCCTGTACAACATCTGAGACATCGAAGGGAAGCCAGGGAAGTAAACCAAGAAAGTACAAAATAACTCACAAAGAGCAAGTATGCAAGAGAGTGTTTATTTTCTGTACACCCACCCCCAGGTGATAACCAATTCTGGCAGCTGCTACACTGAATATTATACAGTGTATCCCCATGTTATGACAATTCAGATAATGGAAATTCAGCCTAAATTTTGAGATACAAAGTAAAAATTCACTCATAGAATTTATGAGGAAGAAATAGTTAAATTGACACAAAATGTGTACAGACAATGGAACGAGTTTTCTTCGGACAATGATCACAAGCAGCTGGCACACAGTGGGAGGTTAATGAAGGGATTTGATTAGAAACTGACAAGCACTCTTCTTTTGATACTTGTATGACTATCACAGGCTGCCAGATCATAGCAAGAGGCTACTGTGACTTGTACATTAATACTTAATCAAACAATTTGAAATTACGTTCAAGTTGATTAAAACAACAAGCCTTCATCTTCTGCAATACAATCAGACAATGTCAAAGGTCATTTTGATATTTGCCTATTCTTTTCTGAGCTTCAAAACTCTCATAGTTCATAGATTTATAATCGTGTAGGATGCATTGTAATGAACTGACTAAGATAAAGAATGTAGTTAAGGCAAATGGGAGGATGTGAACATTCTCCATAGTTGTGGTCACAGTTTGAACTTGGCTGGGGAAGTCATTCAATAATTGAAAGAAATGCCACTTGTGCAATTTCTAGGGTCACACTTTTTTGCTACTTTGACCATGGTTGACTGTAGCTGCTCAAGTGAAAGCTCTGCCTGCCATTTAGCTACCAGGGGGTTCTGGTAGAAGTGAGGATGACTCATCTGTATTAGAGAAAGGTGAGGCTTTGTGTCAAAGGGTCAATTTGACAATCTACCAATCTAATATTTAACCTGATACTATCTTTTCCATTTTTTTTTTCTGGCTTGATTGCCTCTCTGCTTCTGTGAAGCTCCAGCCTCACCACAGCCTTGGTTCAAACAAACCTCAAAGAGATAAATTCTAGAGGTTGGTCAGCATTAGTGCGCCATCAAAGTGTTCTGGGGCAAAACAAAGGTCAAATAGGTAGCGAGAGAAAATTACCCCAAAGTTTGTTGTCGTACCACAGAAATGTAGATGGATGCAATGGTTGGAGCTCAATTGTCCCAAGCTCAGGCCCTGACTGCTGGAGATCCTTAAGGCAGGGACCTAGACCTAAAGCGTTGTCAGCTGCTTCATCAATGGCCCACCTTCCATCATTAGGTCATAAGTTAGAATGTTTGCACAATGTTTAATTCCATTCACAGCTCCTCTGCAAAAGAACGAGTGCATCCCTGGGAGGAAGTGGAAAAAAAGTACCAGGTGCCTTCAATAAAAGAGAGAGTATTTAACATTTAGTGGCATTACCATCACCATACGCACCAGCATCAGCACATAGATATTTTGGCTACTGGAGTAAGTTAGAGTCTGGATCTGCCATGGCAACTGCAAACACTTCCAGCCAAGTCTAAAATCCGGGTAGGTTCAACTCCAACAATACTTGTGAACCTGGGTCACCAACTTTGGGAAAGATATAAAAATGCTGGAAAGACTGCCAAAAATATACACAAGAAGGGCATCACGGTTCACATAGTAGTTGGAACAAGCTGTAACAGCACCAGTGATGGGATTCGAATTCAGTGCTGTTTGTAAGAAGTTTTTATGTTTCCCCTGTGTCTCCATAGATTTCCTGTGGTGCTCCAATATCCTCCTTCCCTTCGAAACATGCCAGCGTTATAGGTCAGTTTGGCATAATTGGGTGACATGGGCTCATAGGCCAAAAGGGCCTGTTACTGTGCTGTGTGTCTAAATTAAATGAAATAATTTAAAAATGAATTAAGATTGCAAGGTCTGGCAAGTTTAAATGATAAGGAGTGTATGGACAAGCTAGGTCCTATCTCCCTGGAGCATAGGAAACAGAGGTATATGAAATTATGAGAGGCAGAAATAAATAGTCATAGTATTTTTTCCCATAGTAGCAGAATCTCAAACCAGAGGCAAAGATTTAAGGGGAAAGATATAAAAGGGATGTGAGAGGCACCTTCTTTACTCAGAGGGTAGTGGATACAGTATATAGAACACTGCCAGAGTTGGTGGTGGAGAAGGGTACAATTGCAACATTTAAAAAGTATTTAGACAGGTGCGTGGAAGGGAAACATTTTAGATGAGACTGGCTTGAGTCGACAATTTGGTTGAAATGGGCCATGTGTTCCAAGGGGTTGTTTCTGTGCTGTAAAACTCCAGGATAAAGATGCCAACTTAGTTAGCATCCCATTTCCTTCACAAATGGCACACAGTGGCTACAGTGTGCAGCATCTAAAGAAGTTACTTGCCTGGAATCTTGGATGACACCTTCAAACTCTGTAACGTCTACCATCATAAAGACTAAAAGTGCACAGGAACACCACTCTATGCAAGTTCTCCTCCCAGTTGTAAACCATCCAGAATTGAAGTATATCACAGTCTCTTCATTGTTGAGAGCAACGTCTTCAATGAAAGGACCACAAGTTCAAGGTGTCTCATCTTTACCTTCTAAAGGGGAGGTAAGGATGGACAGTAAACATTGATCTCGTCACTGATGTGCTGGTGAAAATAATGAATAAATAAAAATAACTGCATCACAAAATATTTTAGTCAAAAGAATTTGAATGTTGTTTTGCATTATTTATTATGGTTCCTGTAATATCTGGCCAAGCAATCTCAAGATCAGAAAACAAACCACTGATGCACTAACAAGTGTGCCTTCTTTTCAAAAGATCTAATTTTTTTTTTCTTGCCTGGATTTAAATAAGGGAAAGAACAAGGATGTAAAACTCAGGAACAGAATGGTCCTGACAGTTACTTTTTCTTTCTTTCCTCTTTTCTTGTTTTCTGTTTCTATCACTTTTATTCACTCTTTTTCTTTTTCTTTTCTATCATGAGGTGGGGAGGAGGGATAGGACTGTTTGAAAATATGGACAACCTGTATCATTGATTTTTTTTTTCCTTTCACTTTATGGATTTGTAATGGTTCATTCTTGATAACTTGTTTGACCATAAAATTAAAATGTTTTTTTTTTAAAAATGCCTTCATTACCAGTTCATAGCTGAGTTAGTTCATACTGTAAAAGACAGATAATGAAGTCAAAATTACACTAATGCAAAAATGAAATATTGTCCTTTGATTGTGCAAACTGGTCTTTGTGAGGTTCCTGAGGGGTTCGTGATCACCGTACAAAGAGCAAGCATGCAAGGTGAGGTTCAAGAACCATCATATATTATATTGGTTGTCCTTAAAATAATCCTATATGTTTATTTGAGGATTCGTTAATAAGCCATAAATAAAATATATTTTAGGTTTTAAGTCATAACGTGACTGCAACAAAGGAGTAAAGTGAAGAAATGGAAGTCACAAAAGAAGAGGTGGAGAATGTAGGAGTGAATTATTACTAAGATCAAGCAACGAAGATGGCAATATAAGTTTGGGACATAGTATAGGGACACCAATACACCTGAGCGTAAAACCCTCTAAAAGATAGTGGACACAGCCCAGAATATCACAGGCAATACACTTCTCACCATCGACAGGGAACGCTGCCGTCAGAGAGCAGCAGCAATCATCAAGGATCCACACCACCCAGCACATGCTCTGTTCTCGCTGCTTCCATCAGGAAAGGGGTTTAGGTGCCACAAGACTCACACCACCAGGTTTAGGAACAGCTGCTTCAGACTCTGCACCAACAAACTCATTCAGGGACTCCTTTAAGAACTCTTACTTCTGCAATTTATTGATTTGCTTTTTTTCTCTCTGTATTGCACAGTTTGTTTACATTTGTTTATCTGTTTACACTTTATTATTTTATTAAATTTGTAGGTTGTGTACATTTTTTTTGCATGCCCAATAAGTGGTAATTCTGGTTCACCCATAGGAAAAGGAATCTCAGGGTTGTATGTACTCTAAAAATAAATCTGGAATCTGAACCTAGTAAAACACACACAGAAATGCTGGAGGAGCTCAGCCAGTCTTGCAGCATCCATAGGAGTGAAAGATATATTGCTGATGTTTCGGGCCTGAGTCTCCCTCAAGGTATAAGCAAAAAAAACAGGAAGATATCCAGATAAAGACAGGAAAATGAGAGGGGGAGGAGTCCAGACCAAAACTAAAGGTGTTAACTGGTTATGATAAGAGGAAAAGTAAGAATTGATTTTGACTCTGTGAAAGGAAACAGAGGGGCAAGGGAAGAGAGAGCTGGGGGAAAGGCAACAGGGAGAAGGAGAAGGGAGGAGGGTTAACTGAAACCAGAGAAGAAGATGTTAATGCAATCCTGTTGGAGGGTGCCCAGATGGAAGATGAGGTGTTGTTCCTCCAATTTGCAGGTGGTCTCAATCTGGCAGTGCATGAGACCATGCACAGACATGCCAGTAAGAGAATGGAATGGGGACATGTTTGGGACATGACAGGACAGAGAGGCAGGTGTCTCTTAGTGGCACAGCTGGTAAAATGTATGCTTCACTCTATCGGAGACTCAGTTTCAATGCTAAGCTCGGGTGATGTCCGTGTGGGCTTTCCCCAACGTGTCCAGGTTTCCTTCTGCATCTCAAAGTTGGTGGGTTACCCAGCTGAGTAAATTGCCCCAAGTGTGTAGGTGTGTCAATTCTGAGGGTAGCGGACTGAAGAGAATGTGGGGAGAGTAGGTTACTATCAACACATCAAATTCTCTATTAAACTTCAACAGCTGCACTGTGGAAAGAATACCGACTGGTTGCCTCACAGCTTGGTTTGCTAAGTTGAATGCCCAGGAACATAAAAGGCTGCAGAAGGTAGCAAACATAGCCAGATCCATCACAGGCTCTGACTTCCCAATCCATTGAAACATGCATGTGAGGCATTAAGGACCTCCATTACCCTTATCACAACCCCTTCTTACTGCTACCTTTGGGCAGAGGAACAGAAGCCTGAAGACAGGCATGACTCAATTCAAGAGAAGTTTTGTTTCAACAGTTTCAGGATCTTGAGGCTCTCCTTGTTATACTAATCAGCGACTGCTCTGACACCACAAAAGGATTATTGCAAAGTCACTTTTTTTTTTGCATGAACATATTTTCTCATACACAAAAGATGCATAACCAACATTTCAGGCCTAAGCCCTTCACCAAGATATGAGCCAAAAGCAGGCAGGCACTTGAATTAAATGGTAGGGGGAGGAGCACAGACCTTCAGGTACGAGATCATTGGAGGATGTGGATTGGTGGGCAGAAGAGAAAAAGTCTGAGGTTCTGGGGGATGGGCTATGAATGGTGAGAGAATGGGATAGGGAGCTGAAGGGAAATAGACAAAGGGATGGGGAAAGAGAGAGAGAGACGGACAGGGAAGTAGCCTAATGGAAATCAGAGAGCTTGATGTTAATGCTATCGGGTTAGAAAGTGCCCATACATAACATTAGGAGTTATTCCTCCAATTTGCAGGTGGCCTTGGATTGGCAGTGAATGAGGTCGTGGTCAGACATGTTGGTTTGGGAGTGGGGCACAATATTGAAATGGTTGTCCACTGGAAGTTCCCTGGTATTGCAGCAGACAGAGTGAAGGTGCTCAATGAAACAATCTCCCAGTTTGTGTCCAGTCTCTCCAATGTACAGGAGGCCATGACAGGAGAACCAGATCAACTTCTCCGGTTCCTGTTAGGCCCCTCCTCTATCTCTTTCCCTATCCTTCTATCTCCTTTTCTCCAGCTCCAAATCCCTTCCATCTCCAATCAGAGATCTTCCCCCTCCTCCTAATCCTTCCCAACATTTTTCTCTTCTGTTTCCCCCTCCTCCCCCACTCATAACTCTTGCCTGTGAGCATGTGCTCCTTACCCTTCCCCTCTCCCTGCAGTTTTATTCAGTGAGACCTACTCTTTGTTCATACCTTGATGGAGGGCTCAGGCCGAAAATATTGGTTGTCTAGCTTTGCCATGAAAAACGTTGACCTGCTGAGTTTCTCCAGCATTTTTGTGTATTAAACTACAATCACAGTGTCTGCAGACTTACTTGTTCAACAATAAATATTTATTGTCTACCTGTTAAGGAGGTTACCAAAAAGGTAGGTGAAAGTAAAGCTGAAGATGTTAGTAAAGCCTTTGACGAGGTCACACATGGAAGGTTAGTTCAGACACTAGGTATCCATGGTGTAATCTGAATTCAAAATTGGCTGTGTGGGAGAAAACAGGGTGGTGGTGGATGGTTGCTTCTCAGACTTGAGGCCTGTGATTAGTGATGTGCCTCAGGGATCTGTGTTAAATAAGTAACTATATTGCACATGTGAATGGAAACACAATAAAATTAAAAACGCAACCCACAGTATTCTCAAATACAACATTCATGAGCATATAAAAACAAAAGAACAGTAGCATTAAAACAATACGAAAAATACACTAATTGGTGGAGTTTAATTCTCGGGTGGCGCTGGGATAAAAAAAATAACTGTTCTTGAGTCTATTTGTCTGTGATTTAATGGACCAACCAAATTTCCCCTGCAACCGCTGCAACCGTGTCTGCCTGTCCCGCATCGGACTTGTCAGCCACAAACGAGCCTGCAGCTGACTTTTTACCCCCCCCCCATAAATCTTCGTCCGCGAAGCCAAGCCAAAGAAAAGAATGGACCTGTATTGTCTACCCGAGGGCAATAGGTCAAACAAATGATGGCCCAGGTGAGTCAAGACCTAAAGGTTATTGGCTGCTTTCCCGATACAGCGAGAACAAAATAAATACTTCAAAGAGGACAAGGAGTACCCAATGATCTTCTGAGAACTATTGATAAACCTCTGAAGATCCTTCTTATCTGCTGCTGCACAGCTGGCAAACTGCATGGGAATACAGTAAGCCGGCACACTTTCAATAAAGCAGTGATAGAAGGACACCAATAACTTCTCCTATAGATTTATTTTCTTAAGGATTCTTGGAAATGGAGACATTGATGCGCCTTCTTGACTACCATGGTGGTATTAGTAGTCCAAGGAAGATCCTAGCCAAATGCACTCCTAAGAATTTAAAAGTCGCGACCCCTTCCACACAGTGCCCATTAATATACAATAGTGCCAGGGCCATACTGTTCCACCTAAAATCCATTACGAGCTCTTTTGTCTTCACAGGAATTCAATGCCAGATTGTTTTCCGAGCACCACACTGACAGTCTGTGGACTTTGTCCCTGTAGGCTGACTTGCTGCCCCTTGAAATCAGCTTGTTTGAAGTGCATTGGGACTATTGTTGTTTGTTGTCTATATCTGGATGATAATGTGAAAAATTGATCAGCAAGTTTGTAGATGACACAAAGATAGGAGGCATTGTGGACAGCAAGGAAGATTTTCAAAGCTTGAAGAGGGATCTAGACCAACTGGGAGAATGGGCCAAAAAATGGCAGATGGAGTTTAATGCAGACAAGTGTGAGGTGTTGCATTTTGGAAGGGCCAACCAAGGTGGGACATACACAATAAATGGTAGAGCACTGAGGATTGCAGAGGAGCAAAGAGATCCTGAAGGTGGTGTCACAGGTGGACAGGGTTGTAAAGAAAGCTTTTGATATCTTAGCCTTTATAAATCAAAGTATTGAGTAGAGAAGTTGGGATGTTATGTTGAAGTTGTTTAAGACATTTATGAGGCCAAATTTGGAATATTGTGTCAGTTCTGGTGGATAACTACAGGAAAGCTATCAATAAGATTGAAAAACTAGAGAGAATATTTACTGGAAAGATGCCGGGTCTTCAGGTGTTAAATTATAGGGAAAGATTAAATAGGTTAGGACTTTATTCCTTGGAGCGAAGAAAAATGAGGTTTACGAGATACAGACCTTTATGAAAGAGTAGACCTTTTCCACTTAGATTGGGGGAGAGAAATAGGAGAGGTCATAGTTTTAAGCTGAAGGGGGAAAAGTTTAGGGGGAACATTAGTGGAAAGTTCTTCACTCAAAGGGCGATGGAAGTATGGAATTACCTGCCATCTGATGTGGTGAATGCAGTCTTGATCTTGCGCTTTAAGAATAAATTAGATAGGTACATAAATGGGAGAGATCTGGAGGGTTATGGAATGGAAATGGGAGCAGGTCAATGGAACTAGTAGATTAATGGTTGGTGCAGACTGGAAGGGGTGAATGTCCTGTTTGCTGTAGTGTGATTCTATCCTTTGTTTTTTGCTTTTTCATTCAAACTACATATGCTATTATAGTCTATTTTTAAAAAAAATAAAGTATTTGTTCAGCTGTAGCCAGTAAGAATGGCAGCATGGTTGGTGTAGCAGTGAGAACAATGCTGTTACAGTGCCAGTGATTGGGACTGGGGTTCGAATCCCACACTGTCTGTAAGGAGTTTGTATGTTTTCCCTGAGCCTATGTGGGTTTTCCTCAGGGGCTTCAGTTTCCACCCACCATTTGAAACGTACCGGGAGTTGAGGTTATTTGGATGGCACGGGCTCATGGCCCAAAATGGCCTAATACCGTGCTGTATGTTTAAGTTTTAAAAAATTAAATTTGAAACTATGGTGCATTGTGTATGACAATAAACTCATTATCATTAAAATTAGTGGGGCAATGGGCTTTCTATGGGAGAAATCACCTCCTTCCATGTCATAAAGAAAAATGGAAAGTAGTTCATATTTAATTGTGCACACATGAACTAACAAACAGCTTGCATATATCACACCTTTAATTTCAGAAAACATCTTCTGAACTCAAGGGAAGTGTTATCCAGTAAAGTTAAGCTTCAAAAGGTTTGGATCTGGTGTCACAAAGTTTGGAAATGGAAGTTAATGCACATCAGCTGAGGGAGGAACAGGGGAAACATGATTAAGGAGTGAAGTTCTGAGTCACCCTCACCTGCTGAATACATGGAGAGTAAACTGAAGGAAAGAAGTGGAGATTGTTAGTGTCAGATGATAGAACATTACAGCACAGTACAGACCCTTCGGCCCATGAAGTTTTTCCGACCTGTATATAGCAACAAAAAAAAACCCCTACCTCATAACCCTCTATTTTTCTTTCATCCACATGCATCTCTTGATGGTACGATGTCGGAGCATGGGTCAGCCATCTTGTCTGTTGAGCCTGGTCTGCCTTTCAAGCTATCTAACTCTGATTTAAATACATCTTAAGAGGCAACCTGTACTGGCTCCTTCCAGGGAGGGAGACGAAGGAGGAATGGCATTGAAAGGCAGAGGGAAGGCAAACCTCACAGTTATTAGAGGATGCTGAGATAAAAATACAAACCCAGAGAAAAAGAGAGTGGAAATCCAAGGTAACATGGGCTGACCCACAGCAGTAAGCCAGAGATGATAGAAGGCAAGGATAGCAAGATGACAGGGGGGATGGAGAAGAAATTTGGACCACCCAGAGACAGCAGCATCTTTGTTTCACTCTGGCATCAATACTCTGACCTGTCATCTTTATATCTTTGAACAAAACAAAAAGTGAGTCACACATTGTGACCTTTAGAAAGTATATTGCAATAAAACAGTGATCTGATCAGCACTGCCCATGCAAAGCTTTAGCCAAATTTCTGTTTCCTTTTAATCACCATTATTTATTTTCATGCATAATATTTATGGTAAAATATTTACACTGTTCAAATCATGTTTATATTTTAACCAATTATTTCACATATTGTTTTTTTTCACTGTATTGCAGGAATATGTTGATTTGTTCCATTGCAATCTGTATTTACAGAAATGGATAAATGGTACTAACAAGCAACATACAATGGCATTCTCCCCTATTGAGATTCCGCAATACGTTATCATTGAATTCTGAAATGTACTATTGCCAGAAACCAAGCTTTATCCATACCTTCCTCATCAAACAATAAATAAAGAATGGTTGTCCTATTCAAGAAACACTTCAGGCTGTTTATAGGACATGATATAATCAAGGTTTCTGGGAAAAGTGTCTTACTTTTGGAATCTTGCTTTGGATCCAGCTGGGATTTATTGGACTGAAAAGCCCTGCTCTCTGGTGGCTCCTGCAATATTAAAGTGGAATGAATTTGAACAAGGTGACCCCAGGAAGTCCTTGAGAAAATATAATGGAGCTGTTTGAATCCTGATTCAAGATTTAAGATACCTTTATTGTCATGTAATAGTACAAAACATATAATATTACACAAAATTATCTTCTGCCTGCTGGAAGGCAGACAAAGAGCCACTATTAGTGTCGCCCGGCACCCTTTACAGTACAAGAGAAAGAGAGTCCTTTCGGAATCACTGAGTGTCCTTAAATTTGCCTCCATTGATCCTGCAGCCACGCAGATTCCTGTTCGATCCATCAGCTCCAAACTCCAATGATTAGGAAGCCTTCAGCAACAGGCCTTTTGGGAGCCTTTCTTGCCTTCAGCATGTTCACAAGTCACACTTCCAATACCTAGTTCCCATGAGCCATTCTCCAGCAGCCCGCAACTCGTGTGGGTACCCCAACCGCATTGCCAGCAGCCTGTGTGGACCCCATAGCTGCTGAGCCCTTCACTGGTCTGCAGCTTCAGTCACTATCTTGTAGGACCATCTCCTGTGCTTCTACTTCTCAACAGGGGGTGTTCTTCCCATTTCTGGTGCAATGCTTGCAATGCTGCTCCCTGGAGGCCACTGCCAAGAACAGGCACCACTATCTTGGGCTCAGACCTCTGCAGTCGCAGGATTTTACTACAAACACTGTTGGCTTCTTTAACAAGCCACTTAATGCCTGTACAGAGCCACTGGCATTAGGACTGGGTGGTTGAATCTTTCTGAGCAACACTCTGTTTTTCCTCTCTGCTCTCCCAGATCCATACCAGTGGCACCTCTGCCATTACAGCAGTTCTGTCACCGCCGCCATTTTTTTTTTACTACAATGTGACTCATGTATGCTTTGACAATGCTAGTAGTGCAGCTGTTGGAGATATACTCCCACATAGCTCCGAGGGTCCAGGTTTCATCTGGACCTTGTCTATGTGAAGTTTGCACATTTTCTTGTGATCATGTGGGCTTCTATTGGATGCTCCAATTTCATCTCACGTACCTGAAAAATGCTGGTAGAATTTAAATTCAATGCCTTGGTGCAGCAAATTAGCATAATGAATCACTGATGAGTATGCAAGAAAGAATATTTTGCAGAGGTAGAGGGAGGTAAATGGAACTGTCCTTTACCCTTCTAAGAGCTGGGATGAGCTCAATAGGCTGAACATAGAGCTCAGATCAAGACACAAAATCAGTGCAAGTGAAATCTTTTATTATGAGAATCGTTAGGTTCTCCTGCAGGAAATTTGCTCCTAATTTTCAAAGCCAATCTGAGAGAACATGTTAAAAGATTTGGAAAAGCGACCCTTTAAAATATCAAATTAAGAGCATAAAATTCACAATGGGAAAGTAAATATATATAAAATGTGAATGGACAATTTCTTGTCAAAAACCTCCAATATCATTGGTGAAAATGAGAGAAAAATTGTGGTATAATAATTATAAATTTAGACATACAGGCCATTTTGGCCCATTAGCCCATGTAGTGCAATTACCCAATTAACCTACAGCCCCATTACATTTCAAACAGTGGGATAAAACTGAAGCCTCTGGAGGAAACTCACACAGACAAGAGGAGAACATGTAAACTCCTTAGAAACCATGCAGGATTCAAACCCTGGACCCAATTGCTGGCACTGTAACAGCATTACGCTAAAATCTATGCTAACCGTGTCACCCCAAAAGGACCAATCATAAGCTCACAAAAACGTTACTGTACAGATATGTCCTGGCTTTGTTAGGAATTGTCTTTGATATTTCTTGGGTATCTATGGAGTCCTGGGCCTTTGATGGCACTTTTTCTTCATGTTTAAAGCCCGCCCAAGAGACCAAAGTCTGGGCTGACTCTCCAGAATAGTTTGGAGGTACTACTTATGTATCAATGGTCATGTTAAACCAAAATGCCTGTTATAAGTGGGTTATAAGTGAGTGATCTCCAGGCCCTACTGATATTTATCATTCTAACAAAGTCATTCAAAACATATTTTCTGGTCATTAGATTGTTTCAACAACTATATGTGTGCAAAATGTCTGCTGGCTTTCTTCTGCTTCAGCATGAATATTTAATTGACGATAAAAAAAAAATTGGTGCATTCTGAGATCAAAAAGGATATTGAAAATATTGTTTTTTACATTCCTGCACAACACTACATTTTGCAGTTATATGGATTGGAGCTACATGATCTGAATTATGTTCTTTGTTTTTATGCTTTTGACATGTTTTCTCAATACCATGTGACTATGTTTTACACTGACAAGTCTGTCATCCCTCTATTTAGAAATTAGATGTCATTCAATGACATGTTATGTCGCCTATATACAAAATTATGAGGGGTACAGATAGAGTGAATGCAAATAGACTTTTTCCATTGAGGTTAGGTGAGACGAGAACTAGAAGACAGGGGTTCAGGGTGAAAGGTGAAATGTTTAAAGGGAACATTAAGGGGAACTTCTTCATGCAGACAGGGCTGAGCGTGTAGAATGAGCTGCCAGCTGAAGTGGTGAATGCAGGCACGATTTTGACAATTAAGAAAAATTAGAACCGGTGCATGAAAGGGAAGGGTATGAAAGACAATGGTTCATGTGCAAGTCAAAGGGATGAGTCAGAGTGATACTGTGGCAAAGACTAGCTGGATTAAAGGCCTGTTTCTGTGCAGTAGTGTTCTATCCTTTGTTATGATAAATGGGTGTTGTGTTTAGTTCAAATCCGAAAAATTAAAATGGCAAAAAATGATTGAAATTGATCTTTTTTTAAAAAAAAATCACCTGAAAGTCTTTTGCTCTTGGCATTATCAAATCACTGTTTCCACAAGTTCAAATGGAAGCAGCTGTCAGTCCCCCCAATATTCCCTGCATTTTGGTTTTAATTCTTGCTTTACCTGCCATAATATAGAGAAGTTGACTTGAGTGGATAGCACACAAAACAAAGTTTGCCAATGTATCTCAGTGTACATGACAATAAACAATCCAATTTTCAAATTTTGAGCTATCCTGCATTGACTGTTAGGAAGCTACTCCTTGTCTTAAAAAGCATTCTCTATGATAGTCATCCCCTCAGGAGCATGAATGCTGCCATTGAGGTAAAGGATAGTTTTAGAAGAGGACACATGCCTTTAGTATCTGTAACCATTTCCTCTCACCTTGTCCACTCACTAGCATCAACTGAGAGCCACGCCATGATATATCAAAGCATGCACCTGTAACTTGTGGAGATTTGCAGCATGTTTGTGTGTAGTGGTTGCATTTATTGAGAACAGTAAGACCAAGCATTGACGGTTGAAATGTATAGAGCAGTGGTCAGGCATTCATAGAGGGAAAAACATCCATATACTAGTCGGGACCCTACAAATCCTGTCTGCTTGACAATTTCACAAGGTCATAGGTCACGACTTTAGATCCCTTTTCTGAGACAATTGCAGAAGTGACTGCTGCAGAGGTTAGAGGTATGATCACACTCTGGAACGATGCAGGAAAGATGACCACTGCTCCTGGGATCGGGTGTCATAAGTATGAGAAGGATGAGCAAAGGTGACTTGTGCAAAAAGTAACCTAATAGTAGTAGTAACAGTCTGTATAGTGCATTTAACACAATAGACGTTGATCCAATGTGCTGAACATACCATTAGGAATAAATTGTTTACCATCTAAACAATGACAGGCAGCCAAAATACACTGGCACAGCCATCTTTTTACAGAGACTATCCTACTTAGAACATTAATTATTTAAACTCTAACCTGTTCCTCCTGATCGCAGCAATGAACAATTTCCCAATTTCAAATGAACCACAGTGCTACAAACACCAGATTTCAAAGAACAAGCAGTGAACACAAATCAGCCTGGTCGCGCTTCCATTTCGATGTTATAAAAAGTCCAACCGCAGCCATCTTAGGGCTGGTTTAACTGGTCTCGATAGGACTTGCACGATGCTGTCCAGGCACTATATTTCTGGCCAGGTGTTGGAGAATACTTGGTCTTTCTTAGCTCTAATTTTTTTTCACCTCTCATTTAACTTTCTACTTCTTTGTCTCTGAGAATCGCAATATGATAATTTGTTTTGCTTTCATCCCGAAATTTCAGTATCTTTTTTGTCTTGCTGTTCCAATCTTTCATTCTTATTCTGCATTTCTCTTTATACTTTTTCATTCCTCTCATCTTTTCTCTGAACTGGCCCACTATATTTTTCATTCCTATCAGTCTCTCGCTCTCTTACTTTTTATCTTTATCTCTTTTATCCTCTTTCTCCTCTTCTATAGCACTTCTCCTTCTCTATTTCTCTTGATCTTCATCATGCTTCTCTTTCATTCTCGACATTTTATTGGCCCCATTCTCTCAAGAGGCCACTTTTAAAAATCTTTTTCTCTCTCTATTCACCTCTGTTAGTTTTTCTGCTTTGTAAAGTATGTGTGCTCAATTGGTTTTTATTATAAAATGCACAATGGTGCATAGACTGATTGTGAGAATTCAAAATGATTATTCAATGTCTCTGGAACTTGGCCACATGCCACAAAAGAGTTTCGGCCTTAAAGTTAGGATCAAGTTCAAGTGTATTTTCCACATAAACCAAGGTGCAATGAGAAGCTTTGTTCATAATTGTTCCAAACCAATATTATTTATTTCATTGCTTTCCTATTTTTTTAGACAGAATTATACATTTTACAAATTGAATAATCAGATGTTTCTGCATTCGTTGGCCTTGGAATGGTGCTTGTTGTATTTGCTGTGAGGATGTAGATTCGTCAGATGTTGTTGTTCTCACCTTAGCTCTTTATTTCACTGTCTTCTTTGCTCTTCTCCCAGGATCTTGTTGCCAATGTGGAGTTGACATAATTTCTTCCCAATGTTCACAAAATAATTTCTAGATCTGTGTTTTTCTACTACCACCCCAATGTCTCTTACCTGCTGGAAGCCTTCACTGCCCAAATTATGACATGGTGCCAAAATCACTTCTCCTTGAAACTCTTGCCTTGATCTTTTCTCTGTTATCTTTGGTTCTCCTCCATTTTCCTTGTGAATTCTTATTTTTCTATTCATTAACTTGAGGTATCCCCAAATTACATATGATATGTTTACAGACATCTGAGTTTATGAAAATTCTCCCATGTGTTTTTAAATACCTTTTCAAGGTAGTAAAGATGTTCTTTAGTGACTGGATGCAGTCTATATTCCATTATTTTAATTATGTGCACACTGAAACAACATGGAATACTATGGAAAACAGACATATATAACCATAACCATATAACCGTTAACAGCACGGAATATCTGACTTATAATCTTAGAGAGAATTTTCAAGAACAGAACCTTTATTGAATCCAGGGCTATTTGTATTTCAGCAGAAATAAATTGTGTTTTGGAAAGTGGCATTTTTCTGTTGCTCAGTTTAAATACAATATAAATTTTTCATAGTGATGTTTGATTGACTTGGCAGAATCTATGTATTCAATACCTACTTTATCTTGCAAACTTACCTTTCTGTGTTGCCGGCAGAAGTAGGGTGGTAAGATGTAAAATTGTGCTTTGTTCCATTATTATCATGAATTGTTCAAAACAAAATTATTTAATCTAACAATTTTTTAAGGAAATTCATTTGTGGCAAAGATAGAATTTAACTCCTATCCCACATTCTGTGGTAGAAAACATTCCAAATATTTGCATCTCATCACTTCTGCAGGATATCAATTGATAATATGAAATTGTTCACTTGTTTTTCACCAGATTATTCTTGCAGATTACTTTTACAGATTGTTGAAAGTTGAGAATCAGGTTGAGATAAATGGTTAAAAACCATTCAAGCTTGATAATACACAAATGGAGAGCTAGACCAAGCCATGTTCAACTTCTAAGAATCAATGATTTAGCCACAACTGGAATATTGCAACCCATTCTAGGATCACACTTTAAGAATGTCACATATATTTTGGAGGGATGCAAATAAAGTATTGCTTATGAATATGGGCTTTTTTATGCAGGGGAGCAGTGCTAAATTTTTAGTTGCTGGAGCAGACAAAATGCCCACCATTTCCTATATCCTATCTATATATGACATACCCAATTTGTTTACCTGTTCATGACATAAATGAGGTAAGGAAGTTGCCCAATACTTGGAATAGCAGGTGCACAAATTGGGTGTAACATATATAATATACACACACACACACACACACACACACACACACACACACACACACACACACACACACACACACACACACACACACACACACACACACACACACACACACACACACACACACACACACACACACACACTATAACCTATCACTACATTTCTGTGTTTAACAGGTACAATAAAACATTTAATACTTAATAATATGACTAAGTACTGCACAGTGGCACTCACCAATTATCTACGAGGTCTGATAGATTAATTCCAGTGAGGAAAGGATTGTCTAATCCCCAAAATGTGTCATGTCCCTGGTCCTTGCTTTCTCAGGTCTCACCCTTGTTTCTCTCTTTAAAATGCCATCTCCCTTTCTGTACATCCCATGAGATTGTCCTATCTCTCCACATCATGAGTTCTCTCTCTCTCTCTCTCTCTCTCTCTCTCTCTCTCTCTCTCTCTCTCTATGACTGTCTGCCCTGGTCATTCTTTCTCACTGTGGGGATTGCTTCTTGGAACTCTGTTTGATTTTGTTCCTTCCTCTTTCTTTCCTGGGCATTCGTTCTTCCTCACCCAAACCCTCACGTCACAACTCTCATTGTTCCTATTCCATGTCTTTCACTTTCTTACCCTGCCTCTCTTGCATTCTCCCTTCAACCTGGATTTGTCCCTCTCTCTCATTATCACATCCCTTTGTTCATTCTTCTTTCCCCCCCATCCCCCCACCTGATTTAAGTCTCTACAGAAATCTCCCATTCCTTATCTATCCTAGGTCCCTCCCTCTCTCTCTCTCTTTCTTGATTCAAAGCTCATTCTATCCATATCCGGGTAGCACTCCATCTCATGTATCTCCCTCTCTGATCTTCTCCTTTAACCCAAGTCTTAGACTATTCGAGGTCTGTTGATCTATCTCCTCTATTTCCCTCTATCCCAGAACTGTCTCTTTCTACCTCCTATTTATTTCTCCTGGGGTTCCTCACTCTGCCCTGCATGACTCTATTCCCAAACCTCTCCCCTCCCTCCTCTCTCCACCTGTCTTTGCCACCCCTCTCTCACACCCACCCCCACTTTTTTGTTCAGATGCCTGTTGGTATTCTCTCATACCTTGATGAAGGGCTCAAGTTCGAATTTTCATTGTGTATCCTTGCCTTTGCTACATAAAGGACACTGTTTGACCACTGAGCTTCTCCAGCATTTTGTATTTTTACTATCCCAAGTCTCCTCTCTCACTGTCCCTAATCTCCTTGGCAATTTATCTTTTTCTATATCCTGAGTGCCTCTTTCATACCTGGGTCTCCTTATCACTCAGTACTTTCTATACCGTCTTTTTCTATCTCTCCCTCTTGATCCTGGGTCTATCTCCTAGGTTTCTTCCCCTCTCTCTCTCTCACTCTTGCTCACACACACACACACACACACACACACACACACACACACACACACACACACACACACACACACACACACACACACACACACACACACACACACACACACACACACACACACACACACCCTAAGGTTTTCTCTCTATTTCGAGTCTCTATCTCTCTATTGTGTGCTTCAATCTATCCCATGCTTCTCTCTCTCTCCCCTTCTCTATCCAGTGCCTTTCTCCCCATCCCCCACCATTCCACCCTGTGTCTCTCCCTTTTTCCTGAGTCTTTCTCTCTCTAAATTCACTGGTACAACTTGGACCCCAGCCCCTCCTCTCCGACAACTGCCAAGAAATAATAAATATAATTTCTATTTGACGGGGAATTTTGAATCGAATACCGTTATCAATTTAATCCATTCTGTAAGTGGCGAGCATAGCTGAACTGATAGAGGTGGATGAAACGCAGGTGTGATGGGATATTTGAGCTTCCACTGCCAGGTCCTTACAGTGCAACCCCAACCAGATGGCGACATCCTTCTCCATTTAAGTATCACAAGATTTAGCTCCTCGTTCACACACATTGGAGTACAAGGGCAGTAGAGAGTATCTGCCAAACATTCCCTCAACTTGCAATCTGGCCTCGTCACCATTCCTGATTCACTAATACCTGTGTGCCAAATGGAAAGTTGGGGGAGCAGACAGTAATCTGACAAATTCTAAAATTTGTTGGGAGAGAAATTTTCTTTCAAATCTACAATCACATCTCCCTCATTCATCGAGAAGTTGATCCTTTTTTTTTACAGAGATGCTTTGGTGAGCTCTGGCAGCAATGCACCCCTGGTTCTATGGAATATAGTGAAGCCCCCAAGGTAGTTTTTGAATTTGTTAAAGAGCTCTGATAAAGGGATTTCCAATCAAGAAAAAATATGGACATATTCTCAGTGGCAGACATGTCAAGTGTGAGATAACATTGAATGAAAGTGATTTGAAAAGAATCAGAAGTGTTGTGTGTATTTCAGATGTTTGGTTGTTCAGGACTGGGATGAGCTGGTAAGTAATGGAGAAGTTAATTCAGCATTTCAAAATGGAGTGAGATCTGCATGAGAATTGTTGAATAGACAAGACTATATCCACTGAAGCTGAGAGGAGAGATTGGGTAGTTGGTTGGAATGTGTGTGATTCTGAGAGGGCAATCAATGTCAATGATGTTTCTTGTAAAAGCGTTAAACCCGTTTAAGACAATAATGTGTTCATTTATTCCTCTTAAACTCATTTTTCCCATGAAGACCATTCTGATAAGACTTTCCCAACTAATGACTTCCTGCCACAAAGAAAGAGAAAGGCAACAGACATAAAGGAACACACCATCACGGATTCCCCTTTGCGTCACATACCATTGTGACTGTGAAATATATTGTTATTTCTTCATCCTCATTGGGTCCAAATCAGTGGTTCTCAACCTCTTTCTTTCCAGTAATTCAAGTAATTTCTATGCCGTCGGTGCTCTGTGATTCGGAAGGGATTGCTTAAGGTGGTATGTGAGTGGGAAGGGAAGGTTGAGAATCACTGCTCTAGACCCAATTGTTACTGAAATATTTTGCTTGAGAAAAATTGTCATTGGCCCATTTCCTTTGGAGTTAGGAAACCGTGCACATAACAAGTCAATGAGGTATGATTAAAACAGTGGTTTTCAAACTTTTTCTTTCCACCCATATACCACCTTAAGCAATCCCTTCCTAATCACAGAGCAATGATGACAGGGAATAGTTAAAGTGGTTCGTAAGTGGAAAGAAAACGGTTGAGAACCACTTCATCCAAACCACTATGACAATTCAACAAGGCAGTTTGCCACCACCTACTGAAAGACAATTCAGGATGGGTAATAAATACTTGCCTTGTTAACATTGACCACATGTCAAAAAGTGAATAAATAAATAAAAAATCTACACATACCCTAAAAATAAAACAGTAAATATTTTTGTGGAAGAGTATTGACATGACATTTTGTAAGCATAACATTTGAGCTGAATATCAACTGTAGACAAGTACACACCTTGAGATTAATCGATAAACTGTTTGTACACAAGGAACAGTGTAATGGCCATGTGTAGGAGTGAAGGTGGGAGTTTATCTTTCCCAGATCTTTTCACATATGAAGCAATGAGAAATATTGGATACAAAGAGCACTCTTTTAATCTTGCTATCACTGAGGAAAATCTAAAAGCATACACACAAACAAGCCATGCTTTTGAACTTCTGTAAAACCTTCATATCATATCCTTACCTGCAAAGGACTTACTTATGTGCATCACAGGTTTGTGGTCCAGAAGGGCCTGTAACCATGCTGTACATCTAAACTTAAAATTTAAAATTCTTCATCGACTTCAAAACCTAGCCATCAGGATTGGTGGTCCTTGGAAGTCCATATCCAAAATGAAGGCAGCCACATTCAGCAGTTACCAAGGGTTACGGGAACCAAGAAACCAGAGCAGGAGGACATCTCACCTCCCCAGAACCACATTAGTTGACCAGGTCAGCCAAGGCGGAAGCTTAAGGTTGCTGTGCTTGGGAGATTTCTGTAATATCTGGTGTGTCACTATATGAAACACAGGCAGCTAAATCAGCTGCTTTGTTGGGCATGAAGACCTAAGGCTTCATACCAGGCTACAGGCTGATGGTTACTGATTTTGGGAATCAGGAGCCGAGTCCAAGATTCATGTGAGTTCAATGATGAGCAGGCATCTCAAAAGGCCTGGGGCCTTCAACAGCATCCTAATGGTTTGTGATTTGGAGCTAGGGTTGAGGAGCTGTGACCTGGATACAGGACCTCGAGTTTGGAATCACATCTAAACCACAATCCTCACAGGGTTATTGGAGGAAGCAGTAAAATCCATAATGTCTCAAAAGCAACTCTCTACTGCTTCTCTTTCTTATTTCTTGTGGTTCTGAATTAGTTGGTGACTCCTTGTTTTCCTCTTCAGGGAAAACAAAGGGATGATTTTGTGTATGTTGTGCTCATGACGATAAATTTAATGTTGAAGGAGGGTGAGAATGTTTGCTTTGGCAGTTCATAGGCAGTTAATTGGGCTTATAAAGGCATTTTAAATCGCACCTGCAGAAAACATTTTTTTCTTCGTTGTGTAAGCAACTGTTTTGATTTCCCTCAGACTTTTAATGTCAATGCAATTCATTTCTTTCTCAAAATGTAGAGAATGATGTATATATCTCTGTTCAAGATGGGAAAAAATGCATAATGGAGAAAATTATACGCCAGTAAGTCTCAAATCAGTGGTTGGTAAGTGATTAGAAAAGATACTTAGGGATAGGATTTATGCACATTTGGAATGTCATGGTCAAATTAGGGAGAGCCAAATCGGCTTTATAAATGGCGAGTCATGTTTTACCAATTTGACTGAGTTAGTTGAGGAGGTGAAAAAGATGGATGATTAGGGTGGGGCAGTGGATGTTGGCAGGTACTTTTCAAAGATCCTCATGGTAGGTAGATTCAGACATTTATTTGCTTCGGATGCATGGTGCTGATAGTTTGATTATGAAATTAGTTAGTCCCCTAGAAGTCAGAGGGTAGTGGCTGAAGCTGTTATTTGGGTTAGAGGCCTGTGACATGGTACTCTACAGGGATCAGTGTTGAGCCCCTTTTTTGTGATATATACAAGTGACTTGGATGAAAATGTAGGTAGGTGAGTTGGAAAGTTTGCAGTTGATATAAAGATAGGCAAAGTTGTGGACAGTGCCTACGGCAGTGGTTCCCAGCTAGTGGGCCATGGCCTACTGGTGTACCAAACCATGCTTCCATGTGGAATACTGAGATTCCCCAACCCACTGAGGTCAACGTGGGTCTAGGTCATGTTTCGGACCTCCGGGGTGACCTTGGGTGACTGTGGCTAATGAGGTAATCTGGCCATCTCTCACTATAAACAGCTTGGTGCTCAGCACTCAATCCCATCAGCCCTGCACACAAAGCAGTTAAAGGCTGTTTCAGAAGTATGTGTTTTGTCTTCTTATTGCTTGTTGCTCTTCACTTCAGTCAAAACTCAAAAGGCTCCTGTTTATGAGGTAAGACGCATGATATATTTCTCTTTGAAAAATGGATATGAATTATTTTTTCAAACATTTTCAGCAAAGATTTTCCTTGGACGGGATTGCGTGACCTTAGAAAATGTTACAAGTTTACTTGGCTCTTGTGAGCAAATGAAAAACCTTTAACGATCAAGGAAATGTTTAGTGTATGCTTGCAGTGTTTTTGTTCTATAAAAATGTTAAATAAAATAAATTAGATAAACATGTGTTTCTTACAGAGCTGCCTTCACTTGAAAATATTGCTCAGATATTGCCACTCATGGTCCATTGCATAATAGGCCAGGGGCCAGGTGGGCCTTAGACTGAAAAGGGTTGAGAACCACTGATCTAGGGCTTTCAAAGAGTACAACAAGGTATCAATCAATTAGAGATATGGGCAGAGAAAGGGCAAATGGAATTTAATCCTGATGTGTGAGATGTTCCATTTAGGAAGGTCAAATGAAAGGGAAATGTATACAGTTAATGGCAGGAGTCTTAAATGTGTTGACGTGCAGAAGAATCTGGCCGTCCAGGTGTACGACTCATTTAAATTACCACGCCAGTAGATAAGGTGATAATGAAGGTGTATGGTTGGCAAGTTACTGAACATAAAAGTAAGGAAGTCATGTTGTAGCTTTATAAAATTTGTTTAGGGTGCACTTGGAGAATTGTGTGCAATTCGGGTCACCCCATTACAAAAAGGATGTGAAGATTTTGGAATGGATGCAGAAGAGATTTACCAGGATATTGCCTGATTTAGAGTTATTGAGAGAATTGGACAAACTTGGATTGTTTCTCAGGAGTACAGAAGGTTGAGGGGAGATCTGATAGCAGATTTATGAAAGCTATTGATAGGGTGGTGTGGTGCGCTGTTAGCCAGAATCAGACACACACAAGGTAAAGAGTATACAACAGGCTTTAATTCACAGAACCAGGCTGGCTGTAGCTGCAGTAACTCTGAGTGAAGCTTCAGGAGGCCAGCGCAGGTTTATATCCGGAGGGTGATTGACAGCCGACTGGGTGGGGCTTGATCCATTCAGGCCAAATGATCCCCTTACACTCTTGCAGGTACAGAGGTTGCCCCCTGCAGTAGGCCGGTGATGAACTACCACAGGTGGGCAGTCAGAATCTTTTCCCCAAAGAAAAGCATCACACACTGGAGGATATGGTTTAAATTGAAGAAATTCAAGTTTAATGCCCAGGGCAAATATTTTACATCAAGATAATTGGGTTCTTGGAATGGGCAACCAAGAGTAAAAAAAAGTACAACAGTAACATTTAAGAGGCTTTTAGATGGAACGAAGGGGATGGAGGGAAGCAGAAGAGCTTTCATTTGATGTGGACATCACGTTTATCACTGACATGTGGGCAGAAAGGCCTATTCCTGTGCCTATGATACAGGCATGAAATGTGCAGCACTCAATATTTTTAATGTACTAAACTTGAGCTAAAATACTTCTGTACACTTCCATGTACTTCTATATCTCAATAGCATTATCTGAACCATAAAAAACGTAATGCTGGATTAACAGTGAGCAGGCCATTTGAGGAGGCAATTGGCCCAATGCTGGAGAAACTCAGCAGGTTAAACAATGTCTCTTATATAGCAAAGGTAAAAATACGTAACCAGCTTGAGCCCTTCATCAGCATTTGGGAAAATGTCGGCAGGTGTCCTATCAAAAGAGTAAGTGGGTGGGGAGGTGTGGTCACAAAGGCAAGAGGTGATAGGTGGAGAAGGGAAGGAGGGAACAACAGCGATCAAGGGGAGGAGGGATGGCTAGTTGAAGGGAGAGGGAAGGGAGGGAGGAGAACTGCAAGGGGAATGGGAGGTGGGAGGGGGAAGAGGAGAGAAGGTTAGCAGAAACTGGAAAAGTAGATGTTAATGCTATCTGGTTGGAGAGTGCACAGAGAAAAATCATTTCTTGTTCCTCCAATTTGCAGGTGGTCTTGGTGGGACAGTGCATAAGGCTGTGGATAGACGTGAGACAGAACTGAAATGGTTGGCTACTGGGAAGTCCCTGTCACATCACTGGTGTCCTGCTGAGTATTTCCATTATTGTGTGTTTTTACTTCAACCATGGTGTCTACAGATGTTCGTGTTTTACTGGTTTAGTCAACATTTTGAGTTGAGAACATGCATCAGGACTGCGAGTGAAAAGAAAAGATTGACAGAATTTTGAAGAGGTTGGGGGAGACGTGGGAAAAGTAGAAGCTAATGGGGAGGGGACGATGGGCAGGAGTTGGGGAAGGGATTGGACAAAGGCTCATAGATGATGGGTGGAAAGAGATGGGATGATGGGTGGATAGAACTAGGCAGGTGAGAAGAGAAATTGAAGGGGTGAACAACTGGAGATAAAATGTAGGTGGACAGATGATTGTGGTGGACAGATGATTGTGGTGGGAGGAGAACACTGAGGATGTGGTTACCTGAAATTGGAATTTTCAGGTTCATACCACTGAGTTGTAAGCTATCCAAGTAGAATTTGAGATTTAATACAAAACTAGAATAACCTGAAGCATGTCATTAATACTATTGTACCTGTACTGCTCTACTTAGGCACCATTATCACTGCACTCTAATGCAATTTGTGTTGTAGCCATATTACCAGTCTAATGGTTGCTGCACAATGGTACCATATACATTGGAGGAACTCTGGTGACAGCTACACATGCGATCTACAATCATAAGAACCTGTGCTGTAGCAATCACAATGTTTGTATCCATTGTTACTAATTAAATGGTAATAATCTTAAGAATGTGGTAACAATTAAATTCATAGTGAGAATGACGTCAACTGGTCTTTGTCCTGAATATCATATCCCAGAAGCCAAGCTGATTAGTTCTTGGGTAGGAGATCATCTAAGAATGCTGGTTACTGTGGACTTTAGCTGTGTAGGAGGTGGATCCCATCAGGTGAACTTGCCTGTGAATCCCCAGCAATGTACAACCAGCTGGAAGTACCAAGATAGCTCAGATAGATCCCACCAGGTGAGTCTGCCTGAGAGCCACCCGTTATGCACAACAAGATGGAGCCTCAGGTGACCATAGAGTTGATGTTTTATTTGAGTGACAATATTAAGTTGCCTAGCACAATCAGCTCTGTTTCCCTGCTGTCATCATGCTATGCGACATTCCATTGTGCTTCTTGCTTTCTTCATAACACAGTTAAGGCAATTCAGGTCAGCGTAAAAGGGATTTCTGTTGCATTTGTTCACACGCTGTTGGCAAGAGGCAATATTGATTACCTTTGAAATGTGTACCACAGGTAGCCAAGTTTTGAATCACGAAAATAAAAGCCAAACCGGTACAGTCAGCAGATTTCCTTCCCTGAAGGATACGAGTGAAACAGAAGGCTTTTACAACTTAGTATTTTCGTGTTCACTGTTTCTGATATTTCAGACCTTTTTTAATGACAAAGACTTTCACAGCACATGTGGGATTCCTTAGATCAAGAAACCAGGCTGTTGGTGACTAGGTGAGCAGGCAATGCACACTCATATCGCTGTCTCGACATAACATCACCAATGATTTTCCAGTTAGCGAATATCAACCCAAAGAGACGCCTTATCCTTTGTCGCCAGTGATGATTCACTAATTATTGATCATCTATGTGCCAGTTAGAATGTATCAAGATTTCTTGGTGTGAAATTTAAGACCATCCCTTACCATTAAGGTGTCTGGCAACACCCTATGAAATGAAGCAGTGAAGTGGACAACATATGAGTCTTTGGATTATTTTGTAAGCTATTTCCTATTTCTCTGCATGAGTAATTAGTTTCTACTGTGTCAACAGCATGTACAGGCAGATAGAGTGCAGGGATAATTAAAGGTAGGCTCAGATGTGTGAGGTGACTTTGAGATTACCAGGAAGTTAACTCTTCAATTGATTTAGCACTGAAGTCTGAGAGATGCTCAAGAGCAGAGGTACTACCTTTGAGTTCACATTACTGTCACATTTTCCCAGAGCAGAGGGAAGGTTTGTTTTGCCAGCAGTGCATCTGGATATTCCATACCCTTTGCAGCAAGTAAACACAGACAGAAGTGCAGAGTTTCAAGGAGAGATAAGTAATATAGAGCAAAGGTAACACAATTTTATTGGTATGAGGTTCATTTAGGAGTCTGATAAATGGCAGGAAACTGTCTTTGAATCTGGTAGAGCATGATCTCACTCCCAATAGCAGGAGGTAAAGAGAGTACAGCTGGGGTTGGGATGAGTCGCTTTATATAATTGATGCTTTTCCAAGGTGGTAGGAAGTGTAGATGGAGACAATTGAGAGGATGGGGCGAGCATGGAACATTACAGCACAGTACAGGACCTTCAGCCCATGATGCTGTGCCAACCTCTGGATGTTGTGTCACCTGCTGTATTGCTTTCAATCCCAGCATCAGCAGATTGACTTAGTTAACTGGCCATTGAAACCAGTGTGAATGGTAGAATCTGGGGGAGTTCAACTTCCAAGTTCATGTCTATTGCTACATGTACCAAGGTACAATGGAAAAGTCTGTTTTGCATGCTCTCCAGCTAGTCAGTCATAATTCCAGCAAAAGAAAGCACAATACAGAGTGCAGGATGACAGAAACAGATCAGCTAGAAAAGTCCAAGGCAACTTCGTTTTCCTTGTGTAAAGCAAGCTCATTCGCGAGTCTAATAGTCATGGGAAAGAAATTGTCCTTAAATCTGCTGGTGCATTATCTCACACTCATGAATCATCCTGATGGGTGGAGGGAGTATGATCAGGTTGGGATGTTTCCTTTAAGATATTGACTGTTTTTTTTCCTGAGGCAGTGAGAAGTGTAGAAAGAGGGTGTGAAAGTGAGGAGAATAAAACAATGGGATTAGAGTAAGTGGTTGATTCATGGCTAAAGAAATGTTTCCATGCAGTATATAGAACCATAAAACACTACAGCATGGAAAACAGGCCATTTGGCCCTTCTAGTCTGTGCTGAAACATCATTCCACTAGTCCAAGTAACCTGCACCCATTCCATAACCCTACAGACCTCTCCCATCCATGTATCTATCCAATTTATTCTTAAAGCCCAAGAGTGAGCCTGCATTTGCCATGTCAGATGGTAGCTTGTTCCACACTCCCACCAATCATTGAGTGAAGATGTTCCCTCAAACCTTTGCTCTTTTCACCCTAAAGCCATGTTCTCTCGTATTTATCTCTCCTAATCTAAGTGGAAAGAGGTACTCGCAATTACACTGTCTATACACCTCATAATTTTGTAAACCCCTATAACATCTCCCCTCATTCTTCTGTGCTCCAAGGAATAAAGTCTTAGCCTGTTTAATCTTTCCCTGTAACTCAACTCCTGAAGACCTGGCAACATCCTAGGAAATCTTCTCTGCACTCTACCCTTCCTGTAGTTAAAGACAATATTCCAAATTTAGCCTCACTATTGTCTTATGCAACCTCACCATGACATTCCAACTCCTGTACTCAATACTTTGATTTATGAAGGCCAAGATGCCAAAAGATTTATTCACAACAATGTCAATCTGCATTTCTACTTTCAGGGAACTATGTATCTGTATTCCCAGATCCCTTTGTTCCTCCGCACTCCTCATGGTCCTACAATTTGCAGTTTATGTCCTACCTTGCCTTCTAAAATGCAATACCTCACACTTGTCTACATTAAATTTCATCTGCCATATTCTGACCCATTTTTACAGTTGGTCTAGATTCCTCTGCAAACTTTGAAAGCCTTCCTCACTGTCCACAACATCCCTAATCTTAGTTTTATCAGAAAACTTGCTGATCCAATTTACCACTTTATCATCCAGATCATTGATAGAGACAGAAAACAATCATGGTCCCAGCGCTGATCCCTGAGGAACACTGCTAGTCACAGGCCTGCTGTCTGAGAAGCAATCATCCACTACCATTCTTTGTCTTCTCTCAAACAGCCAATTTCGAATCCAGTTTACAATCTCTCCATGGATACCTGGCATCTGAAATTCCTCAACTAACGTCCCACATGGGACATTATCAAAGGCCTTACTAAAGCCCATGTATACAACATCCACAGCTTTTCCTTCATCTACTTTCTTGGTAACCTGCTTGACAAATTTTGTAAGATTCATTAAGCATGACCTACCACACACAGAGCCATGTTGACTATCCTTAATCATCCTTTGGACATCCAAATACTTGTATATCTGATATCTCAGAACACCCTCCAATAATTTACCTACTACTGATGTCAGGCACACTGGTCTGTAATTTCCTAGTTTACTTTTGGAGCCTTTTTTAAACAATGGAACAAACTGAGCTACGCTCCAATCCTCCAGCCCCTCACCCGTGGCTAAGAACATTTTAAATATTTCTGCCCAGGGCCCCTGCAATTTCAACACTAGTGTCCCTCAAGGTCCAAGGGAACATCATGTCAGGTCCGGGAAATTTATCTACCTTTATTCACTGTAAGGCAGCAAGAACCTCCTCCTCTTTAATCTTTATATGTTCCATGACATTACTGTTTGTTTCCCTTCCTTCCTTCTACCACATGCCAGTTTCCTGAGTAAATATTGATGCAAAAGAAATCTGTTTAGGATTTCCCCCATCTCATGAGGCTCGATACATAGATGACCACTCTGACCTTCTAGGGGACCAATTTTATCCATTACTATCCTTTTACTCCTAGCATGGAGAAACCTTTCAGGTTTACCCTCACAATATCTGCCAAAGCAACCTCGTGTCTTCTTTTTGCCTTCCTGATTTCTTTCTGAAGTAATTTTTTACATTTTTTATAATCTTCCAGAATCTCATTTGCTCCTTGTTGCCTACACCTGCTATACACCTCTCTCTTCTTCTTAACCAGATCGCCAATATCCCTTGAAATCAAGGTTCCCTATACCTGTTAACTTTGCCTTTAATCCTGACAGGAATGTGCAAACTTTACACCCTCAAAATTTCGCCTTTGAAAGTCTCCACTTTCAGAACACATCCTTGCCAGAAAACAACTTATCCCAATCCACTTTTCCTAGATCCTTTCTCATTTCCACAAAATTGGCGTCTCTCCTATTTAGGATCTCAACTCAAGAACCAGACCTATCCTTATCCACAATTACCTTGAAACTAATGGCATTATGGTCACTGGATCCCAAATGTTCACCTACACATACTTTTGTCACCTGACCTGTCTGGTTCCCTAATATGAATCCAAGTATTTCATTCTCTCTCTCTCTCTCTCTCTCTCTCTCTCTCTCTCTCTCTCTCTCTCTCTCTCTCTCTCTCTCTCTCTCTCTCTCTTTCTCTCTCTCTTGATTTAGAAAACTTTCCTGAACATAGAGTATGTGACAAACTCAAAGCCATCCAGCCCTTTTACAGTATGGGAGTTCCAGTCAATATGTGGAATGTTAAATTCTCCTACTATCAAAACATTCTCTTTATTACATTGGTCTGCGGATTTGCTCCTCCAATTCTCTCTGACTATTGGGCAGTCTATAATACAACCCTATCAAAATGGTCCCACCTTTCCCATTCCTGAGTGCCACCCATATGGCCTTCGTAAATGAACCCTGTGGGCTGCCCTGTCTAAGCACAGCTATGATATTTTCTCTGACTAGCAATGTCACTCCTCCCCCTTTCATCCCTCCCCCTCTATCAGCTCTGAAGCAATGGAGCCCCAGAACATTGAGATGCCAGTCCTGCCCCTCCTGCAACCGTCTCACTAATAATAATAGTTATAATCCCACGTGTCAATCCACGCCCTAAATCCGTTTGCCTTTCCGACAATACTCCTTGCATTGAAATAAATACATCTCTCTGACTCTTTGACTCTCACGCATCAATAGGCAGATTTAAAGAACAGAAGTTTAGAAACTTCCAGAGTGAAATCTGAACTCTCAACCCTACAAGAATAAATCCAGGACCATCAATAATTGGCTACTGTGTTAAGTCATTCTCATTTATGGTTCCACTAATTGGCCTTAATGGATGGCAGTTTCAAGGTAGGTGATTGTTACACTTCATCCATTGAAGCTGGCAGTTCTGAACCTTGAGATCCCTGAAAGGAAACTTCCAATAAGTATCTTGAGATGGTGAGCAGATGCTGCCATACCCTCACAACTGTCCTTCCCTCACTCCAGGCATGAGGGTTAATTGCTTTAGAGTAAGTGTTCCAAATCAAAGTTTCAAAGCAGATGTTTATGTTTGAGCCTCAACAGCAGTAGTGAAGGGTGCTGGGAGAACACTTGAACTGCCATCAGAGTGCCAATTCTTTGAAGAATGGACTTACAGGGAAATGGACCCAATTCATGAGTGGTGCCAGAGTCTCTTTGTGTAAAGGAACCAAATGGGCCAATTTGCATTTTAATCATGAAAAATTGCAGGGATGTTGTTACATGACAGGTCGATAGGTCAGAGAGTGCCCAAGATCCTCTACTCTGGCTGAGACACAGTTGTGCATCAATCCAACCTTTAATTTCTTCACAACAGTTACCAGGATTATGTTATTGTTTCCCTGAGGAAAAGATGAGCAATTATGAAGTTGCCTCAATCCTATTACATGAGTCACAGAATTCTTACCTTGGTATCTGGCACAGTGCCCTATTTCAGAGTTGGTGGATTGCCTGCTGCACCATAATAATGGGCTTATATCTACCAAACCACAAGGGGGAGTCTCACTATCACAATCTCTGTTCAGGTGTTAAATAGGAAAGTCTGCAGACTTTGTGATTGTGATGGATTACACAAAAGTTGGGTATTGTTCCTTCACCAACCAGTTCGGACAGACCCATAATCATTTTGGCCTCCAAATATGATAAAATCAGCTATTTTGCATCACCTGCTTTCCATTGCGTTCCAGAACTCAGAAATGGTCACGCTGATAATGAGTAGATGTTGCTGGTTAATCTCGTTTACTGAAAAAAACCTCAGAAATCTCATCATTAAGGCAGCATGGTCAGCGTAGCGGTTAGTGCAATGCCAGCGACCCAGGTTTAAATCTGTCACTATTTGTGAGGAGTTTGTACATTCTCCCCATGACTGTATGGCTTTCCTCTGGATGCTACCATTTCCTACCATGTTCCAAAGAGAAGCAGGGTTGGTAGGTTAATTGGTCACATGGATGTAATAGAACAGCATGGGCTTGTGGACCAGAAGAGTCTGTTACTGTGTTATATCTCTAAATTTAAAAGTTTAATTTGATTAACCTTTTGATATAATGAGCATCCACTACTAATGCAAAGCAATGAATAAACAAAATCAAGGCACATCAAAAGCAATTAGTGTTTATTGTAAGTGAGTATGTTGCAAGTTCACTTCATAATGGAAAGGCAGGCTCATGTTAGAATTTTTTTTGTCACACAACACAGAAAGAGGTCATATATTCTTATCCGTCAAGCATCTCGAATCCTGCTCTAACCCCATTTTTATTTTCATCACTTTCCCAAAAATTCCCGCAGATTCTACCACTCACTTACATCAGGGGCAATTTACAGGGGCCAATGAACTTACCAAGATGCACACCTTTGCTTCTGAAAGGAAACAGGAGCACACAGAGGAAACTTGTGAAGCCACAGGGGTGACATAAAAATTCTGGAGAGGCAGCACCAGTGGTTGGGATTGATCCTAGGTCACTGGACCTGTGAGGCAGCAGCTCTGGAAGCTGCTTGTCTAAGCTCCTCAATCTCAATAAAAGACTAAATTTTATTGATGATTTGTCCTTTGGCTTGAAAGCACTTTTAGCACATTGAGTGTGGCACAGACGCCTAATCAGAAATCAAACAAAAATTGCAAGAAGATTCATGATCAGGGCCGACTCTCCTTTGAGAGCTTCCCTTTAAGTATCTGCCGCAGGCAAAAGATTGCTGGTCAGTGTCATTAATGAGATTGCTCAAGGCAGTGAGGTAATGGAAGTGAGGGTGCAGAGTTCAAGGTAGAGGTGAGTGGGAGAGACAGTGATGGGTCACAGGATTTCTGACGGAAAGCCCTTCCCCTTGCCTCTGGTTGGACAATGTAGCGAAAGATGGTACCTCATGAGTGCAGATGACAACCAATGAATCCACACATGGGTCTTTTGGAAGCATAAATGTGTAATCTTTATGGAAAACTTTAAATCACTTAATTCAGCATGATTCCCCCTATTTTATTGTGAGCTTTTTATGAAGGTCATCCACCATAAGCAGTGGATTTAACTTCTGCCATTGAAAAACTAAAATGAGCCATATATGATGATCACAGGAAATGTGTCAGGGAAATGACACTCGGGCAGCTGGACCAATTTTACAATGAATAGAAATTGAACCGAGGACTTCAAACCAGGTGAAGTTTGATTCTTACACTTGATTTACATGCAAGTGGAGTCACTTTCTATGTAATGATATTGTTTTGGATGACCATTGTGCATCTTGCTTGACTTTCCTTCCTTTGGCTCCATATGGAGATGATGGTATTGGTGTGCATTGAATCCAATCAAATGCAGATTATGCCAGTTATGTTCCCAGACATCGTAAGGCAAGTTCACCCCTCATCCTGCACTTGGATCCTGCTATTTCTTCTTGCTTGTTCATGGGTGGACCCATCCACAGGAAGGCTGGCTCTTAGCTCATTGAGGATCCAATGAGCAACATCACACAGTGCAGAATGTTTCCAGGAGGAGTGACTGGCTCCAGCCCCCAGAACATGAATGCTGGTGAGGCATTGCTGTCAAAAGCCATCACTGAGACTGAACATACATGAATTTCTTTAACATGCACAAATATTTAAAAATACCTGTGAATCATTAAAAACAAAAAAAATAAAGTAATTAAAATTATTAATTAAAAAATACAAACACACAATCACATGCTTAAAATCATTTAAGTGCATTAAAATGGAATGAAATTAACAAGGTCCACTGACAATTGTTACAACCCCAGAGGACCCCAAAACCCAGTAGCATAGGTATTCACCAAGACATATGGTTACTTAAACAAAACTTGCTTTTAATTATCTTTAAACATGAAAATAGAATCACACTTTAACTTATTGCTACTGACTTAACTAACCAAACTTAACTCCCTTCTAATTCTAAGCGCACGTATGTAATGTGTGTATAAGTTCAGAAAGCCTGTTTGACACTCTCAGCTTGCAAAACCACATGATCTCCTTAGAACAGCAAGTCCTATTCCAGACAGAAGGCGGTTCCAAAAAGATCTTTCATCTGTTGCCTTTTGTAAGCAACAATCCATTAGTGAAGTCACTTGGGCACTTTCCAAAGCTCTTGCTGATATGTCTAGCATAGGGTAGAGCTCCAGTATTTCAAATAAGATCTGTTTTAAAGTGGTTGTATGTAACCTACTCTAACAAACCTTTCCCAATTTATTTCCCAAAAACATATCTATCTACTCTGTCACACCATTCTCCCGCCACTATTTCTTCCCATTAATCTCCAGGAGCCACTTTTGTTGGGCCAGGTTTTAACTGGCTCAGGTCAGTTAGCAGATTTCCCAGTCTGAGAGCTAACAAGTCTTTGGGAGTTTGCATTGTTCCATTAGAGAGGTGTTGGTCTTCAGGAATTTAGATAAGTCCCAGCAGAGGCACACACCATTCAGAAGATCTACATGGAACGTTACTGTCGGAGAGCACCAACAATCATCAAGGATCCATACCATCCAGGACGTGCTCTGTTCTTTCTGCTGCCATCAAGAAAGAGGTATAGGAGCCACAAAACTCATACTATCAAATTTAGAAATAGTTGCTACCCTTCCACCATCAGTATCCTAAACAACAAACTGAAACAAGTACTCCTTTAAGGATTCTTACTTTGCACAGTATTTATGGCTGATTTTTTTTCTGTATTGCATAGTCAGTTTGTCAACCATTTCAATTCTGCACCCCACTCCCCTGCTGACATGTCTATCCATGGCTTCATGCACTGTCAGACCAAGAACACCTGTAAATTGGTGCAGCAACACCTAATTTTCTATCTGAGCACTCTCCAACTAGATGATATTAAAAATTGACATTTCCAGTTTCTGCTAGCTTTCTCCCTCTCTTCCTCATCCCTCTGTCTTCTTTCCTCCAGCTTTCCACCCCCTTCCCTCTCCATTTGCAGAGCCACTGCTCTTCTTGGGCACCAGCTTGCATTTTGCTCATACTTTGATGAATTGCTCAAGCCTGAAACGTTGGTTATGTAGCATTTTGTTTTTATTTAAGTCATGGTGTCAGCAGACATTCTTGTTTTACTCTTGTTTACATTTTTCTCATTTGTATACAGATTTTTTTCTTGAGTACAGTGTACAGTTACTATTAAGTAGAAATTCCGCTAGGTCCACAGGACAAAGAATTTCAGGATTGTGTGTGATGTCATGTATATCATGATGACACTAAATCTGAACTTTGAATTTTGACTTCCAGGCAGAAACTATACCCTGATATTTTGGAATATAATTTTTTGGGGTAATTTCATAAATGATTGGTGATCATAGTAGCATACTTTTTCCAGAAAGCTGTACATTGCACTTCTTCTTCCAATGGCTGTTAATAATATGGAGTCTTCTCACCATGATCATCTCATTGGCCATAGTATACACTATTGGAGGCTGACTAGTTTTTCAGAGTCCAGAGGACCCCAAAAAAATCAGCACCTATGGGTAAGCACTACAACACAGGGTTATTTAAACAAAAGTAGCTTTTAATTATATTTGAACAAGAAAACAGAATTAAACTTTAACTTATTACTTAACCAACTTAATTAACCTACCTAACCCAATTAATCCCCCTTTAATTCTAAGAGCAGGTGTGTGCAATGTATATTTAAGATTAGAAAAGTTGTTTTTTGTGATCCAGTCCAATCTCACTGGTTGCAGGCGATTCTTGTACTGTGCACAGAAGTGAGCATTAACAAAGTTCACCAGTCTTTGGTGCTTAACAGGCAAATGGTTACCACTCAGGAGGGTTTATGCTGGTTCTCAGAGAGAGATTCTTTTTCCAGGACATCTGCAACTGATTCCTTCTCAATCAGTCTTGCTGATGAAACTTGCCCCCTTCAAGGTTCTCCAGATTATTTTCTTTATTTTAGGTCACCTTTCAGACCGCCAGTCTTTTCCTTTGACCAGACAGCCTTCCAAAGTTTGCCAGCTTGTCCCTCTGGAACTGATTTCTGAGTCTCTTTCTCTCTCACTCCCTCCCTCTCTGGGAGCAAAGCTGTTCTGCCTCTGCCTGCAAAAATCACATGTTCTCCTAGGCAAGCTGTATGCTGATACTTTGTTGCTCCTCCGCAAAAAGCACTCTGCAAAAATCCTGTTTTTAAAATGTGTGTGTGCAACCTGCTCTAACAATTCCTCCCAAGCCACCTCTAAATACTCTGTCACACTAGTCACTGACAACCAACATAACTCTCAGGAAGGTAAAGAGGCCAGTTGACTTCTCACACCCAGAAGTTCTCTGCAATGATGCGCTATCTCCACAGCTGTAGATACAAACCTTCAGTGATAATTGAATGGACAGAGCTAACTCAGGTAATTCACATAGCTCATCCCTGGTCTGTAATCCATTAGGTTGATCTTAGGACAATCTATCCATATATATATATATATATATATATATATGTATGTGTATCCATCCCCCAAAAACCTTTCCTCCATAATTGGCTCCATAAAATCTACTTATTTAAACATTTTATCATTTGCCCCAAAGGCTCCCAATATGATTTGATCTCAATATATTTTTTATATTGTTTCTTTAAAACATGCTGAACTTGGACAATTGCCATTTCAGGTGAAAGTTACTGAGGATCTGAATCCATGTGTTTAAATTCAAGTTTATTGTCACATGTACTGAGATACAATGAGAATGCTTGTAAGTGTGCAATCCTGCTTGTCAACCCATACATAACATGCAATAAACATAGTAGAGAGCCCAGAGTTACTTGAAAAGATCAGCTAGAACAGAGCAACAGCAACATTCTTTTACTAAAGTGAGCTTGTTTGGGAGTCTGACAGCACCAAGAAAGAAACTGCTTTTAAATCTGGTGGTGTGTAATCTCTCTCAAGAATCTTCTTCCTGATGGGATGAGAGAGAAGAGAGTGTGGCCGGTGTGGGATTATTGTGGGCATGTAGCTAGCCAAAGTGAAGGGATGAGAACATGGCAATTGGAATACAATATGGAAAAAAAAATGTGAAACCATCCACTTCAACAGGGAAAATAGAAAAGTGAGGTATTTGATAAATGACAAGAACTTGAAAGGCCTTGGCTCCCAGAGGAAACTGCATGTCTTATAAACAAATCTCTGACAGGTACTGTTTGCAATTTGGAAGGCAAATGTTATGCACCCTTTATTTTAAGAGGCCAATAATGTCAATGTCTTTGTGCAATTATTAAAAGCACTGACACGAACATATCAAGTATTTTGTTTACAGGTCTGGTCCCCATTCCTAAGGAAGGATATAGGGAGTGTAGCAAATGTTTACCAGATTGATCTGTAGTATGGGATGGCGTTATACTACAAGAAATTAAGCACACTAAGCCAATACTCCCAAGGGTTGAGAAGATTAAATTAGAGGTAAAACACAACTTTTTTAATGGGGCTTGACATGGTAGATACAGGGATAATGCTTCTCCTGGTTGGGATGCCTCGAACCAGGGGCCATAACCTCAATGTAAGGAATTGGCCATTTAGGATTAGGATGAGAAGACATCTCTTTATATATATACTCAGCAGGTCAGTTAGAGTCTGTAGAAAGAGAAACAGAGTCAATGTTTCAGGTCAAAGATCCCTCAGCAGAACTGGGAACGAAAGGAAATTTTAAAAAAACTTTTTTTCATGAATTGGCTGCCTGATCAGATTTGTCTGACACCCCCAATCATTATGTTTGAAACTGAAATCTGAGCATTTTATGAACCAAAAAATGAATTGTTTTGAAGAGTGTGATTAGCACAACAGAAAAATAATGCATTAATTTTGCTCTCATCCTTGCTCAATATTTAAGAATAAAAATTAATCTTGATGTGTCAGCACTAGAAAGGTAACCAGGCCATTAGATAGTGACATGATAATGGTGTGAAGATAATTTGGAAGGTGTAAGAAATTTTAACTTGCATTGGAAGGAGACAGAAAATACTCCAGTTGCAGGAATCTGGTGCAAAAAAATAGACAACTGCTAGAACTTAGGGTGAAACAAGAAAGTCTGCAGATGTTGTGCTTGTAGTTAATACAGAGAAGTGCTGGATAAATGCAACAGGACAGGCATTTTCTATAGGAGGCAAAGATATGTGCAGATGATATGAAGGTAGATGGAAGAGCAGGTAGTGGTGAGGAAACGGAGGCTGCCGAAGTACTTTGATTAGGAGAATGGGTAGAGAAGTGGCAAATGAATTATAATGTTAAAAAGTGTACGGTCATGCAGTTTGATTGAAAAAAAATAAATGAGATGGAGGAATTGTGAGAAGGGAATAGAATCTTTTCAGGGGACTGGGTTTCTGATTAGCCTGGTTATGGGGAGAAGTCCTATTTCTGCTCCTATGTCATATGATCTTATATACTAGATTAGATTAGATTCAACATTATTGTCATTGTGCCAAGTAAAATACAAAGCCAATTAAATACTCTTAGCCTCAACCAGAAGTTAAAATATAGTGCTACAGTCAAATGTTGTAACTATGTGCGAATAAAAACAAGTGCATTCAGCAAACAAACAATTATAAAAGTACTGACAGTGCAATGTCAGTGCTGTGATTTAAGGTTCAGCAGGGTCACAGCATAGGGAAAAAGCTCTTCTTGAACCTGCTGGTTCAAGAGTGCAGGTCCCTGTAATGCCTACCGGATGGAAGAAAATTAAAAGTCCATAGTTAGGGTGAGATGCATCCTTGATGATGCTCTTCACTCTGTCCAGACAACTTTCCTGATAGATGTTTCTAATGGTGGGCCATTGGATGCCAATAATTGGCTGGGCAGTTTTCACCACCCGCTGAAATGCTTTACGGTCTGATATGAGACAATTACCATATCACACTGCTATGCCATATGTAAGTATGCTCTCAATGATACCGCAGTAAAAATCTATCAATATCTTGGGACAGAGGTGTACTTTCATCATGCTCCACAGAAAATAAAAACACCGCTGTGTCTTTTTGATCAGGATGGAGGAGTTCAGGGTCCAGGTGAGATCATCAGAATTTGGACACCAGGGAATTTAAAGCTTGATACAAGTTCCACCACAACTTCATTGATGTAATAGGGGCATGAATGTGGCTTCCAGCATGCTTAAAGTCCACAATGATCTCCTTGGTCTTCTGAGTGTTGTGCCAAATTATTGTTGGCACACCACACAGCCAGGTGTTGGACCTTGACCCTATAGGCCGTCTCCTCATCCCCACTGATCAAATGGTCTCAATTGTGAACTTGATTATGGAATTAGAACCATATACAAGAACACAGACATAGGTGAAAAGGGAATATAGGAGAAAGCTCCACACACAGCCTTGGGTCATGCTGGTGCTCAATGTGAGAATGGAAGAGAAGAGATTGTCAACAGATTGGGGTCTGTTATTCAGAACATCCAAGGTCCAATTACAGAGGGATGAGCTGATTCCAAGATGTTGAAGTTTAGTGATCAGTTTGGTGTATTGAATACTGAACTAAATTCAATGAACAGCATTCTGATATAAGAGTTGAGGCAGTCCAATGGCATTCTCAGTCAACCTGTTGATGGGATAGGTAAATTGATGAGAGTCCAGGGTAATGGGAAACAGAATTTCAAATGTGATAGAACCAGTCTTTCAAAGCACTGATCAATGTGTGCAAATGGATGGAAGTCATTCAGAGCTGCAGCGGTGGGACTCTTCAGCACTGGTACGATGGTGGCAAACTTGAAGCTTATGGGAACAATTGCCTGAGCCAAGGATGGATTGAAAATGTCTGTGAAGACCCCAACCAACTGTTCTGCACAGACTCCAAGCTCACTGCCAGGTAGACCATCTGGACCAGCTGCCTTCTGTACATTAGCCCTACTCAGGGTGGCCCAAACATTAGAGATAGAAAGTGAGAGGCTCAGTTCATCAGGTGGAAGATCTCCTTTGATGGTGACCTCCTTGTTCTCTCAATCAAAGTGAGCATAGAAATAATTAAGCTCCTCAGAGTGGGAGGCACAGCTGGAAAGGGGGCACAGTACTAGATGGTTTATAGTGTGCAATGATCTGTATGCATGATCATATAACTAACATTGGTTAGATATCTTTGCCTACCCTGGATGCTATGGGATCTCCTGACTTTTTTTTTTCCCCCAGCACTTTTATGTATTAACTACTGTCTGAACTCAGTAGGTCAACCAGTATTGGTGGAAGCAAAAGGACGGTCAACATTTTGGGTAGAGACTGCATCAGGAACAGTTGTAAGATTGAAGATTAACAGGGATAATATAGAGGATTCTAATATGGTGCCAACTTTAAATTAAGCCATGAAATTATTAGAAATCAAATTGATGAAGTGTTTTCAAAGTATGTTTTTGATTTCAATGGACAATTCAAAAACATACTTTCATTTCAAAGTGGAATCAAATTTCAGGCAATTTAAGATTATTTTGTTTTAATTATGCCAGCCTTCTTCAGTGCCAACAATTCTATCATGCCACTTTCAAAGGAATAATATGTTTTCACTCATTTTCACAGTCTGGGCATTGCAGCAAGGCCAGCATGTATTGCCCAGTCCCAATTTCCCTTGGAAGATGAGAGGGAGCTGCCATCTTGAAGTGTATGGAATTCTTGGATTCAGACCATGTGATATAATTCCAAGTTAGAATAGAGCAACTGCCAAAATGTTTGGCCTGGAAGTCAGCCTGAAGAAAACTGAGGTCCTCCATCAGCCAGCTCCCCACCATGATTACCAGCCCCCCCACATCTCCATCGGGCACACAAAACTCAAAACGGTCAACCAGTTTACCTATCTCGGCTGCACCATTTCATCAGATGCAAGGATCGACAATGAGATAGACAACAGACTCGCCAAGGCAAATAGCGCCTTTGGAAGACTACACAAAAGAGTCTGGAAAAACAACCAACTGAAAAACCTCACAAAGATAAGCGTATACAGAGCCGTTGTCATACCCACACTCCTGTTCGGCTCCGAATCATGGGTCCTCTACCGGCACCACCTACGGCTCCTAGAACGCTTCCACCAGCGTTGTCTCCGCTCCATCCTCAACATCCATTGGAGCGCTTACATCCCTAACGTCGAAGTACTCGAGATGGCAGAGGTCGACAGCATCGAGTCCACGCTGCTGAAGATCCAGCTGCGCTGGATGGGTCACGTCTCCAGAATGGAGGACCATCGCCTTCCCAAGATCGTGTTATATGGCGAGCTCTCCACTGGCCACCATGACAGAGGTGCACCAAAGAAAAGGTACAAGGACTGCCTAAAGAAATCTCTTGGTGCCTGCCACATTGACCACCGCCAGTGGGCTGATATCGCCTCAAACCGTGCATCTTGGCGCCTCACAGTTTGGCGGGCAGCAACCTCCTTTGAAGAAGACCGCAGAGCCTACATCACTGACAAAAGGCAAAGGAGGAAAAACCCAACACCCAACCCCAACCCACCAATTTTCCCCTGCAACCGCTGCAATCGTGTCTGCCTGTCCCGCATCGGACTTGTCAGCCACAAACGAGCCTGCAGCTGACGTGGACTTTTTACCCCCTCCATAAATCTTCGTCCGCGAAGCCAAGCCAAAGAGAATAGAGCATGACTTTAAGGGGAATCTGTAGCTGGTGGTGTTGCCATGTACCTATAGACCATTTTGTGGTAGAGGTGTTGGCTTTGGGCAGTGAGTCAGTGTGACCTAGATGAGAGACTCCAGTTCAATTTGTAGATAATACACACAGCGGGGATTCTGCACCTATAGGAGAGAAACATAATGCTTAGAATGAATTATGGTCTGCTAGTCAAACATATTGTTCTTATATCAAGCTTTTTCAGTGCAGAGTACTCCATGACACTCCCAATTTATACACTGATGATAGTGAAAAAGCCTAGGGTTTCAGAAGAAGAGTTACCTGCCACAAGATCCCCATCCTCTGACCTAGTCCTATCACCACTTAGGTTTCTGGTCATTGGTGATCCCCAGGAAGTTGATAATGGGGGATTGGCACTGGTAATGCCATTGAATAACATGAGTAGGTAAATAAGATTCTCTCATTTTGGAAATGGTCATTGCTTGACATTTTTGTTTCCAGAATGTTACTTGCCACAGCCTGAGTTTACCTGCATTCATTCATCAAGCGTCATCATCTTTTACTGAGGAGATGTGAATGAAATTCAAAACTTTGCAGTCATGGGCAAGCATCCCTATTTCTTATCATAATGACCAATAACTTGTTGGTCTTGTCTGCCTGTTTAAATGTAATTTTAAATTTTAAATTTAGACACGCAACACAGTAATAGGGCCATTTAGACCCACAGGCCCAATTACATCCAATTAAGCTATGTTTGGAATGATGGGAGGAAACCAGATTCCCTGCGGAAAACCCACGCAGACATGGGGAGAACATAGCATCTCCTTACAGTCAATGAGGGAGTCAACCCCAATCCCGATCACTGGTACTGTAATAGTGTTTCACTAACCACTACACTAACCGTACTGCCCTCTACAAACTTTTTTATAGTTTGTTCATTTGCAAGATTTGGATTCCACAAGTAAAGTCAGCATATACTGCCCATCCCTTGAGAAGGTGGTGGTAAATGCCTTCTTGAATTGTTGCCCTCTGCAGTTAAGTTAAGTCGCAATTGCTTTCTTACCTGCATCAGGAGCAATGTTGATCACCGCTAGTGATATATCTGGGGTGATGATTGCGAGTAGTAGCATACATGCGCGGGTTGATACATGGGCTACATACACTATAATGGATCTCAGATGCAGAAGGAGGAGATTGAGAGCATTAAGATCACCTGTGTGGCGGAGAGCCAATGAAAATGTCAGGGAGGTTTGGTTGGGTGGTGTTTTGTGGAATGAAGTATTTATTTTTGTGGCTCAGAAGAATAAAGATGGTCGACTCCATTTTGCACTGAAGAATGAGTTCTTTTAATTGTGTGTATAGAGGGCAAATTAGAGCTGTCACAGGTACTCCCACAATGCTGTGAGGCAGGGTGCTCTCAGGTTTTGACGCACAGATGGTGAAAATCCAAAGATACTCAAAGCAAGTAGTTTAAGAGCTGTGAAGGGAGGAAAGAGGCAGCAATGTAGGTGGAATTCCAGAGCTTAGAACTTTGGCAGCTGAAGGTATGGCTGCCAGTTTTTGAGATGGCTAGAAGAGATTATGGGATGAGTAATGTCAGGAAAAATGTGGAAACAGAAATTAGCTTTTTAAAATCTTGTGTCACTTCAATGAGAGTTTGGCAAAATTCCAAGGGGAATTATGTGAACAGATGTAAATGAGTTATTGGTCCCCGATCTCCAGAGCGTTAGTCCAAACTCCTTGTAATAACATTATGAGAAGATACGAGAATCCTTTTGGACTTTTTCTTTGACCATTTATCATCCTCCCTGCTTCTTCTCTGGCAACCAAGAAAAAAAAGAGCAAGATCATAAAGAGAAAAAGAGAAATTTAAAAAAATATTCTCTAATGAGACTCTCTATTTCCTCTAACCTGCTACAGAGTGTTAGCACATTGAGGGCATGCCTTCTACACAGCTTTTTATCAGAATACTGGTCACATTCCACAGTTCCCATACAAACTCCATTCTTGCTTGATTAAAGGAAAGAAAACTGAGGGTAAGGTATTCGTTTTCACTGAGGCCAATACTAGTCTATTAACCACAAGAAATGTCAATGAGATAAAAGAAGACTACTAAGTAGTTCTGGTGATATCTGGGCTGTCTTTGTACTTCATTTCAACAAATGGTGCCCCTTTGGCAGCTCGTTAATCACAAAGGTTTAGGCTGGTACTCAAGGCCTTGCTCCATTGTTATCATTAAATCTTTCTTTGGCTTGGCTTCGCGGACGAAGATTTATGGAGGGGGTAAAAAGTCCACGTCAGCTGCAGGCTCGTTTGTGGCTGACCAGTCCGATGCGGGACAGGCAGACACGATTGCAGCGGTTGCAAGGGAAAATTGGTTGGTTGGGGTTGGGTGTTGGGTTTTTCCTCCTTTGCCTTTTGTCAGTGAGGTGGGCTCTGCGGTCTTCTTCAAAGGAGGCTGCTGCCCGCCAAACTGTGAGGCGCCAAGATGCACGGTTTGAGGCGTTATCAGCCCACTGGCGGTGGTCAATGTGGCAGGCACCAAGAGATTTCTTTAGGCAGTCCTTGTACCTTTTCTTTGGTGCACCTCTGTCACGGTGGCCAGTGCAGAGCTCGCCATATAATACGATCTTGGGAAGGCGATGGTCCTCCATTCTGGAGACGTGACCCATCCAGCGCAGCTGGATCTTCAGCAGCGTGGACTCGATGCTGTCGACCTCTGCCATCTCGAGTACCTCGACGTTAGGGGTGTGAGCGCTCCAATGGATGTTGAGGATGGAGCGGAGACAACGCTGGTGGAAGCGTTCTAGGAGCCGTAGGTGGTGCCGGTAGAGGACCCATGATTCGGAGCCGAACAGGAGTGTGGGTATGACAACGGCTCTGTATACGCTTATCTTTGTGAGGTTTTTCAGTTGGTTGTTTTTCCAGACTCTTTTGTGTAGTCTTCCAAAGGCGCTATTTGCCTTGGCGAGTCTGTTGTCTATCTCATTGTCGATCCTTGCATCTGATGAAATGGTGCAGCCGAGATAGGTAAACTGGTTGACCGTTTTGAGTTTTGTGTGCCCGATGGAGATGTGGGGGGGCTGGTAGTCATGGTGGGGAGCTGGCTGATGGAGGACCTCAGTTTTCTTCAGGCTGACTTCCAGGCCAAACATTTTGGCAGTTTCAGCAAAGCAGGACGACAAGCGCTGAAGAGCTGGCTCTGAATGGGCAACTAAAGCGGCATCATCTGCAAAGAGTAGTTCACGGACAAGTTTCTCTTGTGTCTTGGTGTGAGCTTGCAGGCGCCTCAGATTGAAGAGACTGCCATCCGTGCGGTACCGGATGTAAACAGCGTCTTCATTGTTGGGGTCTTTCATGGCTTGGTTCAGCATCATGCTGGAGAAGATTGAAAAGAGGGTTGGTGCGAGAACACAGCCTTGCTTCACGCCATTGTTAATGGAGAAGGGTTCAGAGAGCTCATTGCTGTATCTGACCCGACCTTGTTGGTTATCATTAAATAACAACACAAAGAACTGCAACCAAGAGTAGGGGGAGGGGTGGTCGCAAAGGCAGGAGGTGATATGTGGAGAAGGGAGGGAGGGGACAGCAGCGATCAAGGAGAGGAGAGGTAGCTCGGGGAAGGGAGGGAGGAGATCTGGAAATGAGAAGGGAAGGAAAAAGGAGAGTAGGTTAGCCGAATCTGGAAAAGTTTATGTTAATGCCATCCGGCTGGAGAGTGCCCAGACAGAATATCAGGTGTTGTTCCTCCAATTTCCGCGTGGTCTTAGTGGGATAGTATATAAGGCCATGGACAGACATGTGAGTATGGGAGTGTAGCGTGAATAAAAGTTCTCATGAATGGAGGGAGAGCCAACACTTTTATTAGCTTATAACTAAGGGTAGGGTTCAATAGTAGTCTTCAGAAGGGTTCTGGGTTTAGCCGGAAAACCAAGGTTATATGGGGCGGGAGGTAGGGCCAGCCATCAGTACAACACCCTACCAATGAATCCCCGTTCACTGCAGAGAATGTGACGCAGACTGAAATGGTTGGCCACTGGGAGGTCACTGTCACTGGCGTCTAGTCTCTCCAATTTAGAGAAGCCCACAAAGGGAGCACCGGATGCAATAAATCAGTCCTTCAGATACACAAGTGAAGCTTCACATGAAAGTTCTGTTTGGGGCTCTGGACCATGGTGATGGGGATTATGCAAGTGTGGCACCTCCTGCGGCTACAGGGAAAGATGCCATTGGGGAGATTGGTAGGGAGGGATGTGTGCATGAGGGAGTCAAGGAAGGAGTGTCCCTATGAAAGGCAGAGAGTGGAGGAAAGGGGAAGATGTATCTGGTTGTGGAATCTGTTGTAAGTTCAGAAATTCCGAAAAATAATGTGTTGGATGCAGAGCTGGTGAGGTGGTAGATGATGATAGTGGGACTCTGTTTGTTGCATCTGGGGGCAGGGTGGCCAGGGTAGATGAGAAGGAAATGGAAGAGATGCAGGTGAAGTGTGAGTTAATGGTGGTGAAGGGAAGCCACATTTGTGAAAGAAGGCAGACATTTCAGAAGATCTGGACTGGAAGACCTCATCTTGGGAAACGATGCAGTGGAGATGGAGAAATTGAGAGAAGGGGATAGAATCCTTGCAAGGGGCAAGGTGTGAGGAAGTGTAGTCCAAGTAATTATGGGAGCTTGGTAGTTTGTAGTATATATCAGTGGAAAGCTTGTTTCCCAAGATGGAGACAGAGAGATCCAGGAAGGGGAGAGTGTGGGTGTAGATAGACCAGGTGATTTTGATATCAGCGTGAAGGTTGGCCATGAAGTTAACAAGCTCATCGGGGGAGCATGAGGCAGCCCCGATGTAGTCATCAATATACCAGAGGAAGAGTTGAAAGGGTTTTGCCTGTGTAGGCTTGCAGCATGGAATGCTCCACAAAGCCCTCAAACAGGCAACGTAGCTGGAACCCATGCGGGTACCCATGGCTACTCCTTTGATTTGAAAGAAGAGGGATGAGTTAAAAGAGGAGTTGTTTAAAGTGAGGACAAGTTCTGCCAAGCAAAGGAGGTTGATGGTAGCGGGTGACTGGTCGGGTCTCTGGTCCAGAAAGAAGCAAAGTGCTTTTAGAGCTTCTGCTTGGAGGATGGAGATATAAGTCCATTGTGAGCAGGCAGGCAGTCCAGTTCAGGGAATCTGATGTCATTGAAGAGATGGAGGGCATGTAGGGGAGGTGGGGTGGGCGTGGAATTTGACCAGGGGAGAAAAGATTGCATCAAGGTAAGATTTAACTAATTTGGTGAGACAAGGGGAAGCTGAAACAATGGGACTACCCAGATGGTTAGGTTTGTGATTCTTGGGTAAAATGTAAAAATGAACAGTGCAGGGATAGAAGACAATGAGGTTGGTGGCCCTGAGAGGGAGGTGACCAGGTGATGAGGTTGGAGATGATGTTGGAGACAATGGCTTAATATGTTGTGGTGGGGTCCTGTGGGAGGGTAGATAGGAAAAGATGTCTGAGAGCTGTCATCTGGCCTCAGCAAGGCAGAGATCAGTGCATCAGACCACAACAGCACCATCTTTATCTGTGGGTTTGATGGTCGGGTTGGGATTATTGTGGAGAGAGCGGAGGGCAGAGGGTTCGGAGGGAGTAAGATTAGAATACGAGAGAGGAGGGGTGAAGTTGAGATGGTTGATGTCTTGGCAGCAATTGAAAATAAAATGTTCCAGAGCAGGCAGCTGGCCAGGAAGGAGGAGGAAGAAAGCTTAAAGTGGGAGACGGGGTCTTGGGTGGGGGGGGGAGGAGAGTCATGGTCATGGAAGTAAGCCTGGAGGTGGAGGGGTTCCAAAGTGAGACCACTTCACTGAGTTCCTGTGCGCCTGAGCTTGAGCATCCAGGAGTCAACCATGTTAATTCTTCTCACCATTCCCACACAGGCATGTCCATCTTTGGCCTCCACCATTGACATATTCCTCTTGGACAGCCTTAAACCCATAGTATGAACATTATTTTTTATAATTTTAATATAGCTTCCACCTCTCTCTCATTCCAGTTTTCATCTCTTCTTTACCTAATGCTGTTCTTACTTTTATATGTAACATAATGCTCTCCACTCCCAATGCTCTCTTCCTCCACCTGTCACTTCTGTCTTTGGTCCAATACCCTTAGCTCCTCCCCAGCTTCTTTCCCCTATCATAACTTAATATCACTCCTTATTACTATATTCTCAAAACGATGACTGATCCTTTCTACCCATAGATGCTGTCTGACTTGACAAGTTCTTGCACATTTTCTTGTTTCTCAAGATTCCAGTATCTGCCATTTTTGTGATCTCTTTCACATATTTTAAGATTGGGAGCAGAGCACAAGATAGAGAATTAGTCATAGAAAAGTGTGGGAGAGAAGATTGGAGGAAAGAAGGAATACTTCCTACTTTGACAGCTGCAGGATAGTGGGCCTGCATAAATGTTCAAGATAAGATGCTAAATGTGGATAGAAGGCCTGAAGAGGCAAAGGTCAAGCTGCCATGAATGTAATGGTGCACCAATATGCTTTTTGAACTATTGCTTATGTAACCTTTCCCAATAGATTAACGTCCACTGCTGCAGCCAATTTGACTGCTGAATCTATTCATCTGTCTCCTAATGTAATGAATTAAGCAAGCTACTACAAGAGGACAATGTATTTTCAGTAAAGCTGAATCAATGTAGTCACTTCCAGAACTTATCTTTGAAGAATGCATTAATCCTTTCCTTAAAGGGTTTTCTTAAAGTCTCTGACCTTTCCTTTGAGCATGTTCCTTTTGGAATGACTTTTCTTCTCAGACAAAAAAAGTAAAATCTAAGAACACTTCCTGTGAATAATCCAACATCTGTATAAATCACAGGCAATTAATCTTGAAATTGAAATCCTGAGAAAACCATATGTATTAAATTAACGAAAATACCTGGAGTAGTTGTGATATGTGAGTTTGAGAAAGATAATCAATCTAGAGAGAGAGAGAGAGAGAGAGAGAGAGAGAGAGAGAGAGAGAGATGCACCACTTAAAGTCCACGATATGTTCTGTGAAAATGGGCATTATGCGATATGGACATTGTGTGAACCACACACACACACACACACACACACACACACACACAATATAACTAGCAAAGTCTATGTGTAAACTTTTTATTTGAGTAGGGATCAGGGTGGAGACTGACATAGAGCTGTGGGCAGAGTGGGGCTGTGGGATTGATTGGAGTGGGGACTGATACAGAGCTGTGGGGAGAGAGTTGGACAGTCACATCAGTTTGGGTGTATAGTATACAATTTCCTACAGCTAGCAATTGTTTTTTTGCTGCAGACCTGCTCACAGTTACTGAATAATTATGGAAACACAGACTACATGCAGTTAGACATTGCCCAAATGGATGTTAATCAGTGCATACCTGTATCGGAATCTCAGGGACATTTGCTGGAAAAGACCTTTAATTTAAGCCTGAATGAAGATAAATAATTCACTAGAGGATCCTTCTTCTAGTCACAGCACAATTTTTGTTGTACCTACTTTTTCATGAGTCACAAATCAGTTAGTATCCAAATTGGAATAACCAATTGTACCCAAGTGGTTATTCAAATAATTACATCAGAAGCCTTCAGTTCCTGTGTAGTTTGAAAAATGGGCCTCAGGGAAGATATTTTCTTGGCTGGGAGTAAAATAGAATTTGTTTGAAATCAGAGCAAAAAAAAGGATTTAAACTCTCTGGAATGTTTGAAGTTGAGGTGAGAGCTAATCAAGGACATTTGGAAGAGCAGTGGATTGGGGAGAAACAAAGAAGTTATTCGCTTTGATGGGGATATCCAGAATACTTACACACAAGAATATTGTCAGGAAATGTAGTCCTTTTGTTTACCTGTAACATCAATGACATTGTTGATTGGAGCCATTTGTGCCAATTATGTTGGCCCTCTTCCTTGCAGGTAAACTGTGTCAGTCTGTATCGGCTTTCATTCACCGTTGGCTTCACAGCTCGCTGAGTGCAAACAATAAACACATTCCTGTAACATAGCAACTAACCTCAACAGTTTAGTTTTCTACATAAGTGTTTCCTTGTTACTTTGAAAGATGATTACAGATTCAGAATGCAGTGCACAAAAGTGCTGGAGAAAGTCAGCAGGTCACGCAGCATCCATAGGAAGTAAGAAGCAGTCGATGTTTCGGGCCTGAACCCTTCATCAGGAGAGCCAAAAATCAATCAGACATCTTAATAAAAATGTCATAGTGAGATGGAGGGGAAGGGGAGGACCACAGGCTACCAGGTAAGAGGTGGATACAGATGGGAGTGCAGAGGGGAAGAGGGCAGAAGGCTAAGAAAGGTAGCTCTCTGATAGGAGAAGAGTGGGAAAGAATACAGAGGGGTGAAAGAAAGAGAAAGACTGGGGAATGGGGATAACAGAAACTGGAAAAGTTGATGTTGATGCTGACTGGAGGGAGTCTGCGAGAAGGAATATTAAGTATTGTTCCTCTCATTTGTGCATTGCCTCAACATGGCAATGCATGAAGCCATGGACAAACATGTCAATGTGGCAATGGGGATGTGAAATTGAAGTGGTTAGCCAGTGGGAAGTCTTTGCTATGCAGCAGACAGAGCAAAGGAGCTCAAGGAAACGATCGCCCTGTCTGCATCCAATCTCCCAGCTCCAGAGGAGGCTGCATTGGGAGCACCAGATATAGAAAATGACGTTTATTGATTCACAGGTGAAGTGAATCACATATCTTTCAACACTCCTGAACAAGGGCTCAGGCCCAAAACATTAACTACCTTTTACTTCCTGTGGATGCTACATGACTTGCTGAGTTTTTCCAGCACGTTTGTGGATTGCATCAGATTCCAGCATCTATTGAATCAGAATGTTCTCTTCATCTGGTTAACATGCACAACCATGCAGATAAAACTGGGATTTTAGCACTAAAGTGTTTGACAGTAAACATTTGAGGTGACAATTTAAGGGATGTCTAGTGGCTAACAACATAGACTAAGCATCCAATCATATATTTGAAATGAACTTTGTTAGTGTACCTTGGAGCACATGATAATAAACTGGAACTTGAACTTGATAAGAATTCTGATGCAGAAACCCAACACAAAGCTGTTAAATAACATTAAGCATCTTTGTATTGCTAAATAATGATTTAGAAATGTACATATTTAAAGTCCATATAGTCTAAAGTTAAATTGTCTTGTTTTTATTTGGATATAAATCCCTGATGTGGTAAATATAAAACAGGTGATGCTTCTTTAATTCATATGTTCTGGACATGCCCTAGCGTAGAAAAATTTTGGAAAGAAGTTTTCCAAACATTGTCGGCAATTCTCAATTTAAAATTAGGACCTAGCCCTTTAATTCCTCTTTTTGGAACATTCAGAGAAGATGATGTATTACTCTCTTCAATTCAATGCCTCATTTTATCTTTTCCTTTGTTGATGTCCAGACATGCGATTTTGATTAAGTGGAAAGATAATACCCCACCTATACATGCACAATGGCTAATGGACATTATGTCTTGTTTAAATTTGGAAAAAAAAATTGATATGTGGTGAATGATTGAAATAATAATTTCCAAATGATATAGGGCCCATTCGTGGTCTACTACCATAAGATTTAGCATTAATGTGGAATATTGGCATTGTGTTTTCCCACTCTAGGATTGTGCCACTTTCATTTATGAATGTTAATCTTCAACTTTGTTTAGGGGAAGGGGTTTTGACATTTATTTCCTTTGTCATATATGTTCTATTTTACTATCAGGATTGTGCTTTGGAACTTTTACTTGTGATTATTTTTGTAACTTTTTTTATTTTCTTGGTCTTGTAGCACATTTCATAATGGTATTGTTCAACTTTTCTATTGTAAAATATTAATAAAAAATATTTAAAAGAAATGCATATGTTGAAATAACATAAGTAAACTTGTAAAGCATGAAACATTTATTTTAATATCCATTGTAACTTAAATTATTTATCTTAGGGAATTATAACATGTTCATGGAATTGAGTTTTTATAGACAGAGTTTGTTAAGTAGTAATTATGATGGTATTTCATTAAATATCGCATACCCAGTGGACAAAATCATGTGTTTGAAACATGTTACAGCTGCATCAGGGATTAATATGCTAAATTGACATCTCTCCTTCAGGAGATAGTTGTAAATAGTGCAACCTTTGGAAGAGTGCTGAATTACAGAGGGAAGCTGCAGAGGTTAAACCCTCATTATAAGTAAATTCTTTATCCTCATTGTGTATTCCTGTTGGCTTCAGCTCTTGATACTCACAAATGGGATCTTTAACAAAACTTGATTACTGACAGAGGATCCATTCCGCAGTGCCAATCCGCAGATAAATTTCGGCTGCCCAGTGTGCAGCCAACACTATTCATGTGCAAGCTTGTCTGTAAATGGTTGCCAGCAATCATCAAATGTAGAATACAATTACAATATTTGAAGGACTGACTCATAACTTTGTCTTGCTTACATAATTTCTTTCTCTGGAAGCATATCAAATCTATTTCAATGTTAAAATGAGTTTGGAAAAGAAGAGATGAATCAGTAATGATACAAGTAACACATGCAGCAATAGTTGTCCACTTGTGGGTGTTACCACAGGTTCTATAATTACTTATTGGCTTGGATTTTAAGGTTGTAATACAGATGTTCCAAAGCTGCTATCCCTTTTCTTGTCCAATGATAGCCAAGACGAATATTTTTGGCAGAAATGCACTTTTGTCCCAGGTGTTACATTATGTTATTTGACCACAACTGATATCTTAATTTTAAGTGAAGAAAAAAAGGAGGAAGGACTATAATGTGAGAAATAGAAATAGGGAAAGTGAGATGGAGGGGAACAGAAAAATGGAGGAAGACAGGGGAGGAAAGAGGAAGGATGGAATGAAAAAGACAAAAGGAGAGAGAAATGAAGGAAGAAAAGGAGGAAGGGAGAGAGACAGAATGACACACTGTTTCCAATTTGTTCCCAGAGCTTAGGAGTTGCATGCTATGCTTTTCCAGACAGCTATGACTTTTGCAGCTAGTCAATCAGAACAAAAGGGTTGTGGTATTTGTCTTAAAGATAACGACTGGTTACCAAGCTATAGATTCTGAAAATGCTCAGCTTAACAAAGTAGACAGAATCCTTAGGGAAGAACTGGAGTTAGCATTTCAGGTCTCATCAGAACTGGGAATATTTAGATGATGCAGAAAAGTGTAGATGGGAAAAGAGAACAAAAGAGATGGCTTTTGATAGTCTGGAGGGCAGGAAAGATGGTGTAACTCTGGGGTCCCTAAACTTTTTAGACCATTTAGACCCCTTCATAGAATCCTTGATCCCTCATAGACCCACAGGCATGGTGTCCGGGCCTCCCTGCAACAGCCAAACTTTTGTTACTTGGCGATTGGGGTGTTGTAACAATCTGTAAATTAAGTGATTACAATAGGAGTAAATAAAACTTTGCTTCTGGCTGGCAAGATGCCAAATGGAGCTGGGTTCAAGTCTTTAGCATTGGCAACAGCCACTCCATTCTCAACATCATGTTCAGTACCGTCTACATCAAAGTCACCTCGGGCTCCCGCTAGAAACAGGGATGTCATGCTGCTGGCAGGAGTTGGACCTCAGGCTCCTGGCAAGACTGGAGACGTTGGGCTCTTGGCAGGACTGGAGACCTTGGGCTCTTGGCAGGACTGAGGAATTCAGGCTTCTGGCAGGACCAGGGACCTTGGGCTTCAGAGAGAACTGGGAACCTCAGTCAACGGGCTGCTGGCAGGAGTGGGGACCTCAGGCTCTACAATTCTTTTGACCCCAAAAGTTCAATTGCCCCCCCCCCTGGCATTTATCAACCCCATTTTGAGCCCCCCCGGCATTATTTGACCCTTGGATAGTCACATCAATCCCTTGAGGTCAATTTTGATAACTTTGGAGACCCCTAGTGTAACTGATTGAAAGAGAAGTAGTGATAGGTGTATGACAGAAGTTGTGTCTTGGTTAAGCCAATTTCAGTGAGTGGTAAATTATTCTCCAGCAAAAATGTTGAAGGATTGATAAGAGGATAAATAGATTGAAGGTCACCACTCAGAGGGTAGTCTGTATCTGGAAAGAGCAGCTAGTTATTGAAGCAGGTAGGATTTTGATCTTCAAAGGGCATTTGGACACACATGTGGACTGGAAAGTTTGCAAAGGATAGGGCCAAGCAAATAGGACTAGCCCAGTATCCCAAATTGATCAGCATGGATGTAGGGCCTGTATTGTGCTGTATGGTTCTATGACTCTGAGTGAAAAGAACGCAAGCAAAGGATTTCAGGTGCAAGTCAGTCAGGACTTTGGTGATGAATATGCATTTGTATCTACTCTCGCTGTAGTTTTACACAATACTGTGAACAAGTAACTGAAAACTCCTCTATTTGGAAAGGACTTCCCTTCTTAATCTGAAATTTAGTCCTCTTAAATTCAAAGACTAAAGTGATCTTGCATAAGTACACTGGCCCTTATTTATTTGAGGGTTTTACTTATCTAGCCATGGTCAGAGACTATTGGATATACCCAGCTGAATTAAGAGCATAACACTATAAAATAATGGAAAAGTTATAGGTCAAAGTTACTCGAACAAAAATGCTTAAAGGAATAAATTAGGAAGTGGATTTGCATTAATCTGGTTCGTGGTCCCCTTAGGTCAGAAAAATGATGAGTGGTCGTAGCACAAGAAACATAAGAAATGTGAATGGGATTCAACAGGATATAGGCAGAACATAAGTTTCACCGTAAATCACCTGGTTGAACTTGGGCTTACCTTGTTTCGGTTTCCCAAAATTAATTGTCCTCAACCTTAGATATAAACAACAGCTGATCACAGACAATTCCAAAGATTAACAGCCCAATAGTCAAAGAAATTCCCTCACTTCAGTCCCAACTTTATGCTGATTTTAGCTTCATCAGATAAAACATCCCTCAATATTTTCTTGGTCAATCCTTCGCAAAATATTAGATTTCAACGAGATACCTATCCACTTATCTTCCCTTTTTAGTTTCTCCCTTCCTTCCCTCCCTCCATTTCTCCTCCCCACTTTCCTTTTCATCCCCTTCCTCCCTTTCTCTTTCTTCCTTGCTTCTTTCCTCCCTCCATTCCTTCCTCTCTCCACTCCTGTCATCCCCAAACAAATGAAATGATTAGCAGTGGTTAAGTGATGCAGCATGTGATGATTCTCAAGGTGAGCAATGTGGCCTGGAGATCATTCAAAGTCAGGTAGGGAGTGACTTAAAAGACCAGATAGTCATGATCAGATATATAATACTCGTCAATCTATTCTCTGAGGTAAACAAGGTGGTTAAGTACTCAATTCCAGAATTATTTGTCCTCATTCATTTTTTATTCATTTGTTTTTTGGCATCGAAGCAATCCACACAATAGCAGTTGAGGGGAATAAGTGTTGGATACTGGAGATGAGGCTCAGAATGTCATTGAGGATAAAGCACTTAATCCACCACTTCCCAATCACGGTTTCTCATCTGCAGCTCATCCTGGAGCCATGGAGAAATTTTATTCCCAACTGATATTGTAAGCAGCATTATAAATATCATCCAATTGTATGATTGTTAGCCAAACCGCCAGTTTAAACACAAGCCACCAGAAACCAGGGCTCCATCTTATAGATGATAATCATTGGACGGTTGAAACTAGTCAAAGATTGTTGCAGGGATCTGCTGAACCAATGTTTCCTGAGGTCAACAGCAGAAAACATTCAGGAAACACCATCGACTCCACCATCCTAACTTCTCGTTGTTGCTAGGTCTAAAGCAGTGGTTTTCAATTTTTTTCTCCCCACTCACATACCACCTTAAGTAATCTCTTACTGATCACAGCACTTATGGTATAGGGATTATTTAAGGTGTTATGTGAGTGGAAAGAAAAATTTGAAAGCAATTGGCCTGTAACTCCATCCAAAAGCACACCTTCAACATTAGACCTGTAGTACTTCAAGAAAGTGAGATACTGACATATTCTCAAGGGTAATCAGTGATAGCCAAAATGCTTTGGCCTTGTCCATATCACCAACATCCCAAAAATAAATTAAATTTAAAAAATGTTTAGAACAGCAAAAATACACAAATAACCAAGATATAAAAATAATGTTGGTTGATTCAACATGACTGGAGAGAATGATCCCAAATTATCAAAGTTAATGAAGTAGCATTGTTGCTACAAATCTGAGATTGTTGGCACACCCTTGATTTGACACATCATCTGAAAGTTCACACTTCAGACAGTGAAGAATTCTAGTAGTATTATATGAACCTGGCCTGATCGTGAGCACGTGGTTAGAGTATAATAGAACAAATAGATAGACCAGAGTTACAAAAGGTGCAACAAATAGCAGCTTGAAAGCTTCTCATTAAAGTCTTATACTCTATCTTCATCTCTTCGAGAGTAAATTATGACTTTAACTTTCTCCATGAAACTACTCTAAAAGTTCTATCAAACTTAAAAACAATTTTTTTTTCAATCCAATTTACCCATATTGATACCCTGGGCTGCAATGGTAGGACCTCTAATTACATTGGATTGACCACAATCAGTAAAGATTAGTAAGAACATCTTCTTCATAATCTCCATCAGTAGTGGAGCACCACAGGGTTGTTCTTAGACCCCTGCTTTAATCTTTTTATACCTACAACTTTGTGGCTTGGTATGACAATAACGGCATCTACAATTTCACTGATAAAACCACAGTAGTGGATTGTATAAAGAAAGGAGTTGGATACAGGTGGGAGATTGAAAATTTGGCTGAATGGTGCACCAACAAAAACCAACAATCAATGTCACCAAAACGAAGGAGCTGATTGTTGACTTCAGGAAGGTAAAACCAGAGGTCTACAATCCAGTGATCACTGGGGGTGGGGGGGGGGGGGGTGGTGAGCAGATTTAACTTCTTGGGAGTCACTGTCTCAGAGGATCTTTCCTGGACGCAACACCCTAATGGCAATGAAGAAAGCATGTCAGCACCTCTATTTCCTCAGGAGTTTGTGGAGGTTTGATATGACACCAGAAACCCTAGCAAATTCCTACAGATGTGTGGTGGAAAGTGTGCTGACTGTCTGTATCATGGTCTGGTATGGGAACACCAATGCCCCTGAGTATAAATCCTTCCAAAAGCTACTGGACACAGCCAGGATATCATAGGCAAAACCCTCCCTACTATCGAGAACATCTACAAGTGATGCTGCCGTTGGAGATCTGCAGCAATTATAAAGGATCCACACTCCCCAGCACACACTCTGTTCTCACTACTGCCATCAGGAAAGAGGTATAAGTGCTAAAATACTTACACTGGCAAGTTCAGGAACAACTGCAACCACTCTCCCCCACCATCAGATTCCTCAACAACAAACTCAATCAGAAACTCATTTAAGGACTCTTACTTTTGCACTTTATTGATTTTTTTAATTCCCTCTGTCATGCACAGTTTGCTTATATTTTTTATCTGTTATCCTTGGTTGGAGGATGTCCTGGAGAATGGAATTGGTAAGGTTTTGGTGGGGTTGGAATTGAACACAAGGGTCTGAAGTTGTATTCCAATCTGGATGGAACCAACTAGTCTGCTAATTTTATTTGGAAAAAAAAATGCCTAGACATACAGTTAACAAAATGGGAAGAAATTTTACTTTATTCTTTGTTAAATATATATAATTAAGCACCTTTCAAACTATTGTTGACAATTTAAAGGTGGGAATGCACTCAAATCTAGTGGGTTGTGATCTGAAAAGAACATTGTTCTCATAGATAGGCATTTATTTAAACACTCTTTAAAGAAAACAAGTATGACTGATATCGCAAGTGAGAGATGAAAAGTTGCTTCATAACATGTTTAGTTTGTCTCCATAACTTCAAAGGGATGAATCACCATGGGAGGCATTTTGAATTTCATCAGTGTGATGAGCTTAAATATATAACTGAAAGCATCTTATGTTGGATTCACCTCCAGGTAACTCCTGATGTTTAAACTGAGCAGATTCTAATCTAGCAGATACTCATATTTAAAATAAATCAAAATGGTTGATAGAGTGGAATAGTTTCATGAAGTTTTAGAATTTAGATCAGTAGAATACTAGAGATTTCTGGTCTTGTAACAGCTAGAGAACTGGATATAGGATCAAATCCCATTATGGCACTTGTAGAACATAAATCCAGTTAATTAAATATGGAATAAAATGGTAAAATCAATATTGGGGTCCATGAAACTACCAGGTTGTATTAAAAAAAATACTCCTTTTAATTCAATAATCTCCTAAGGGGAAGGACATTGGTTGCCATTATCTGATGTGGCATGTGTATGACCCCAGACATTGCAATACAATGAACTTTGAACTACTTTCCCGATTACAGGAGAATATATGATTAAAAAAAAGTGAAAAGAAAAAAAAGTAGAGTATAAAATATAGGGTGACATGGTTAATTTGCTTTCCCATTTCCGTTTATTTCAGTCCATGAACCTCCCACATTGCCATACCACCTTCCTGTAGTGACAATGTTCTTTCTCATTGCCCTGCATGAAATATTTTCTCTTGATTATATTCTTTCCTGCGAGTAATCTGAGTCTCCTTTGATGAGCAACACAATACTATGGTCATGAGTTCTTGGAGATGCCACATCTAATGAAATGCTGGTGGTTTCAGGGGCGTGAGGGCAATATGCATATTCTTCCCCAAGATTTTGATTTTTATCAGAAAGGAGAATGATGGCTTCAGGTAATATCCAAGTCCTGATCAGAAACTGTGGTGTCATACGTTCAAGCCACCCACATATGTTTCAAGAGTGCAACTTGAGTTTCGAAAAAAGTGAATAGTTATCTGGTGAGGTGCCTGTCCAAACATGTTTTCTGCTTCCTGTACATAGCAATAAATGTTATAGTTTAAATTGGCTCCTACTCTCTTCTCAAAGATGTAGCAAAGTTTCTGCTTAAACACTTAATCCCTTACAACAATCTTTCCAGGAATAAGTCCAAATAAAAATACTGCAAAATAGATTGTAAATTTTAATGCTTACAATTGATGTAAGATTCCATCCCAATCTCCAAATGGAAGTGATGGATAAAATCTACACACTTATAATTGAACTGAACAGTCCCTCATTAGCCTGTGAAATTTAACTGAAATCACCATTATTTGATAGCATCTTGAACCTCAACCATCTCACTGAAATTTTGCCAACAGACTGTCAGTGTGTTTAACTATGTGAAGATAAAACTGCCTGAAACATTGGTTATTGCAATTATTGACAAAGGGTGCAGGCCCAAAACATTTGGTCACCTTTTGCTTCCTATGAATACTGCATCACCTGCTGATTTTTTCCAGAATGTTTGCGTAATGCAAAGATAAAACTCCTCTTGCCCAAAACCTTAGCCATAAGAGTAACTCTTCGGCTGGTGAAAATAATTTCCACTCAAGGAAAGTCCTTTCAACAAGTATTTTAGAAAAAAATATCACCAGAGACAATGTCTCATGCCTCACAAGTTATATATTTTCTTACTTCACAAGCAGAATATTAACTATTATTATTGGAACGACTGGCATTTAGTGTCTATCTCCACAGTGATGAGGAGGCTTAGTGTCAACTACATTATTAACTCTGGTGGTACACATAATAAACTTGGGATGCTTTGGTGCAGAGAAGATTTACCAGAATACTGTCTGGATCAGAGAACATGTTTTATGAGAGGTCGACTGAGCTAGGGATTTTCTCATTGGAAGGATGGAAGATGAGAGGAGAAAACAAAGGTGCATAATATTGTAAGTGGTGGTCAACCAGCATCTTTTCCCCAGGGCTGCAATGGCCAATTGTGATTTATTTAATTCCTTGAATTTAATTTGCTCCACTATCACAAGAATTGATATAATCTTCAGATCAATATTCTCTGTATCTTGATGCTACTTCAGTAAGTTAACCACTATGCTACTGTATCCTTGTTCATCCATGACAAGCCATAGAGTGCCCTTGGAGAGGCATAAAAACTGAAAACTCCTCTCTAACAACCTTAGTGGAGGATTTGTTATCCTCTCAAGGATAATTTTAGTTCTCCTATTTTATTCTTACACCCATAGATTTGATCAAGTATCAATAGCTTTATCAGGCTTTGTAGGCTTTGTAATTTCAGAACATTTACTTTAAATGTCTTTAGGGACTCTCTTTGCTGTTATTTGTACTTTCCATAGTCCAAAAGCCAGGAGGTGGGATCCTACTTCTCTGGTTCATGTCTGTGCAGTACTCAAGGAAGATCACTTGCTGTTCATTTGCCCTCCTTCTAAAAGGAATGAATGAGTGATGAGTTTATTGTCAAATACACAGATACCACATATTGTGGCCAAACATTTTGGCAGTTTCCGCAAAGCAGGACGTCAAGCGCTGAAGAGCTGGCTCTGAATGGGCAACTAAAGCGGCATCGTCTGCAAAGAGTAGTTCACGGACAAGTTTCTCTTGTGTCTTGGTGTGAGCTTGCAGTCGCCTCAGATTGAAGAGACTGCCATCCGTGCGGTACCGGATGTAAACAGCGTCTTCATTGTTGGGGTCTTTGATGGCTTGGTTCAGCATCACGCTGAAGAAGATTGAAAAGAGGGTTGGTGCGAGAACACAGCCTTGCTTCACGCCATTGTTAATGGAGAAGGGTTCAGAGAGCTCATTGCTGTATCTGACCCGACCTTGTTGGTTTTCGTGCAGTTGGATAATCATGTTGAGGAACTTTGGGGGACATCCGATGCGCTCTAGTATTTGCCAAAGCCCTTTCCTGCTCACGGTGTCGAAGACTTTGGTGAGGTCAACAAAGGTGATGTAGAGTCCTTTGTTTTGTTCTCTGCACTTTTCTTGGAGCTGTCTGAGGGCAAAGACCATGTCAGTAGTTCCTCTGTTTGCGCGAAAGCCGCACTGTGATTCTGGGAGAATATTCTCGGCGACACTAGGTATTATTCTATTTAGTAGAATCCTAGCGAAGATTTTGCCTGCAATGGAGAGCAGCGTGATTCCCCTGTAGTTTGAGCAGTCTGATTTCTCGCCTTTGTTTTTGTACAGGGTGTTGATGGTGGCATCACGAAGGTCCTGAGGCAGTTTTCCTTGGTCCCAACAAAGCTTGAAAAACTCATGCAGTTTGGCTTGCAGAGTTTTGCCGCCAGCCTTCCAGACCTCTGGGGGGATTCCATCCATACCTGCTGCTTTGTTTGGCCTGGAATTCAGCCTGAAGAAAACTGAGGTCCTCCATCAGCCAGCTCCCCACCATGACTACCAGCCCCCCCAAATCTCCATCAGGCACACAAAACTCAAAACGGTCAACCAGTTTACCTATCTCGGCTGCACCATTTCATCAGATGCAAGGTTCGACAATGAGATAGACAACAGACTCGCCAAGGCAAATAGCACCTTTGGAAGACTACACAAAAGAGTCTGGAAAAACAACCAACTGAAAAACCTCACAAAGATAAGCGTATACAGAGCCGTTGTCATACCCACACTCCTGTTCGGCTCCGAATCATGGGTCCTCTACCGGCATCACCTACGGCTCCTAGAACGCTTCCACCAGCATTGTCTCCGCTCCATCCTCAACATCCTTTGGAGCGCTTTCATCCCTAACATCGAAGTACTCGAGATGGCAGAGGTCGACAGCATCGAGTCCACGCTGCTGAAGATCCAGCTGCGCTGGGTGGGTCACGTCTCCAGAATGGAGGACCATCGCCTTCCCAAGATCGTGTTATATGGCGAGCTCTCCACTGGCCACCGTGACAGAGGTGCACCAAAGAAGAGGTACAAGGTCTGCCTAAAGAAATCTCTTGGTGCCTGCCACATTGATCACCGCCAGTGGGCTGATAACGCCTCAAACCGTGCATCTTGGCGCCTCACAGTTTGGCGGGCAGCAACCTCCTTTGAAGAAGACCGCAGAGCCCACCTCACTGACAAAAGGCAAAGGAGGAAAAACCCAACACCCAACCCCAACCAACCAATTTTCCCCTGCAGCCGCTGCAACCGTGTCTGCCTGTCCCGCATCGGACTTGTCAGCCACAAACGAGCCTGCAGCTGACGTGGACTTTTACCCCCTCCATAAATCTTCGTCCGCGAAGCCAAGCCAAAGAAACATATTGTGGCAATGGGACTTATTTGCTGCAGCTTCCCAAGTATCATAAAACATATCACATTAGCAGTGTAATTAACACATTGGGAGAACTGCTGTGCAAATAATTCTGACGCAAAGTCCACAGACTGTACAACAGGCTTTAATTAGCTTAATTTGTACACACCATCCTCGGTTTGCTGCCCCCTTTTATAGCAAGGACCTGGGCTCTATAACACCTTCAGCCAGAAGTCCTCTCACCTCGCCCTTGATAAAGGTCCTGTCAGCTGCACTGTAGCGCCTGCTCTTGGTCACTATAGGCTGGTGTCAGGTCGTTGAAGAAGGACTGGGGGGGTGGCACCCATAGTTTGGAGAACCTGCAGGTGGACTGGGGGCAGTTGCTGGACTCTGTGCTGTGGATGGTGAGTGGGGGCAAGTGTGAGGGTGTGGAGGTGACTCTGAAAGTCTAGACCCAGGATAACTGGGGCACAGAGCTAGAGAAAAAAAGTGTAATAAATCTAAAATGAAGAAAGAAAGAAAATAAATAACAAACAATAAAATTCCCTGCTCGGCAGTAATCCAAAAAACATGCTGGGTCAGTTGTGCAGACAAATTTTTGGGAGGTCTTAATGTTATTTTCTAGGTGATACAGTGAAAGCCCACCGTCTAGGTCAGGCAGCCAGCATAAGATTGGACCCATCACCCCTAATACACTCTATTCTCCCACCTCTCATTAGGCAGAAGGTTCAAGGATGTGAAATCACAGACTGAAGAAAATTTTATTTTATGGCAGACATCAGCTACTGAATGATTATCTTAATAATGCTCAGATGTTGCCCAGACTTCAGGAACTGTGTTACAGGGAAAGATTAAACAGATTAGGTAGGACTTTGTTCACTGGAGCATAGAAGAATGAGGGAAGATTTGATAGATGTATTTAAAATTATGAGGGCTATAGACAGAGTGAATGTGGGTAGGCTTTTTCCACTGAGGGTAGATGAGATACAAACCAGAGGACATGGTTTATGGGTCAAAGGGGAAAACTTAAGGGGGAACATAAGGGGAAGCATCTTCACACAGAGAGTGGTGAATGTGTGGAACAAGCTGCCAGCTGAAGTAGTGAATGTGGGCCCAATTTTAACATTTAATAAGAATTTGAACAGGAACATGGATGGGAGAGGTTTGGAAGGCTATGGACTGGGTGCAGGTCAGAGGGACTAGGCAGACAAATGGATCAGCACAAGCTAGTATCTGCAAAAGCCCTGTTTCTGTGTAGTAATGTTCTTTGGTTCTATGGTTCTTAGATTGTCCTACAACAGGAAACAGATTGTCATTATTCACCATGTCATCATGTAATATCATTACACTGGTAAAACAATTGATCAATTCACTCTTTCAGTGATCAGGATCTATTTTATGTTCATTATATTACATCTTCCAGCCACCTAACAGAATAGCCAAGTGTTCTTTAAGAGCTCATCAACTGAACAATATATTGGATAACTGGATCACAGTACATTTTTTTGTCTGATAAGTTGTCCACAATACAGGAGAATTTATCTGATCATGACTGATGTTATCTGGGAGGAAAAAAAATCTTTAACATAAGTGTCCTGATGGTTGAAAGCTGATTCCTTTTTGTTAATGCAGAGAGATAGTTATCTGAGAGAGTAAGCAAGAGCATTCCTTCAGAACATTGAAGCCTGTTCAGAAACAGAGCAACACCTCACAAGAAGCAACAGCCACCCAACACGTGAAACCACACTTGACTGCCAGATGTACTTGGGTTTTTATGACAAGCAGTTCTGCAGTCCGTTTTACTCATACTGTGATTTTTTTTTCCTGATTTTTCTTTAATTCAGTATACATTATTAAATGGCCACGAAGTTCTGTACATAATCTCGAAATGTTTAGTATAACCCTTTGGATTAGGATTTATACACGAACATTCAAATTACACACAGGAATATGCCCCTCAAGCTAATTCCACTATTGAACAAGGTCCTAATTATTCACGGCTGACCAGCTATAAGCTCAATTCTACGTTCCTGACTACCTGCAATAAGTATTTACATTCTCCCTCATCAGGTACATGTTTATATCTGCCTTAAAAAGGTTTAAAAACAATTCTTCCACTGCCCTGTAAGGAAATTTGGTCCAAACACTCACTGCCTTCAGAGATAAAACTGGATAATCTCTCTTAAATTGATAACTCCTCATTTTTAAACAGTTACTCCTAGTTCTATAACCTTCCACTCTTGCCACATCCACCTTGTTAAGGCCTCTCAGGATCTGGTATCTCTTGATCAAGCTCTCTCTCACTTTTCTAAACTCCATAGGAAACAGGCCAAACTTGTCCATACTTTTTTTTTTGTATGACAATCTACCCATCTTTTTAACACATCAAATACTTCTTCATTGATCACTGTTTGTTACATTCTACAATCAGGAAAGTATCAGTAACTTCCTTCTAAATACTACTGATGCTATGATTAAGGTATGCCTGTTCCCTTTTCTGTCCTTGCCCTTAAAAGACTTACTTGTTGTGATTATGTTTGCCTGTTCACTTTGCTTTTCCTGCTCTTGAAGGACCTTATTAGAGATGTAATACAGTAAAGGTTTACTAGATTGATTCTCATGTTGAGGGAAATAATATACGTGGAAAGGTCAGACAGATTGATTCTCTAATGTCTCAGCCTTAAAGAATGAGAAATGATCACATTCATACATTAATCATGCTTTCAGAATAGACATTGCTGAGACCTTTCCCATGGTAGGTGAGGGAGGGTATGTCTATATTTAGGGGCATAATCCCGGGATAAGAAGCCATATATTTTAGACAAATGGATTTCAACTACTTTTTACAGATGGATATAATTTTGGAAAGGACTGACTCCTTGGGTATATCCAAGGCTGAAATGATACATTTTGGGTAATCAGGGAATTAAGATTGTGGGAAATAGGCCAGAGAGTGGAATTAAAATGAATGAGCAGATAAACCATGATAATATTTAGTGTCAGAGCAAACCAAGGTCTGTGTGAACTTCTCCTGCTCTTTTTGTATGTTCTTTCTCCACTTTGAATAAAGGCTAATGCCAGAAGTGTTGACAATCTAATGATGATCCACATGAGTGTTTTTCCTCCTAAGTGTATTTGATAGTCATTGAGTGTTATTCTTAACTCAGTGAACGTGTCCACCCAAAAGTGCAGCTCCATCATGTGTCAATGGGGAGTGGTCAGCATCAGGAGTCCTGACCTTCCCAGGTTTTTGGCCTTAGCCAAACGTTCTTGATTCAAAACGTTCTTTGTTCAAAAGAGAGTTAGATAAGACTCTAGTGGGCAAAGAGGTTAAGGGTTATGGGGATAAGGCTGGAAAGGGGTACTGATGGTAGTGATCAGCCATGATCTGTAAAATGGCGGTGCTGGCTCGACGGGCCGAAGGGCCTACTCCAGCTCATATTGTCTATTGTCTATTGTCTATTGTGATTAGAATTGAGTGTATTCCCAGCTGAGATTAACTATTGCTCCATGGTCACAGCATTGGACCTGACACCTTACTGAGCTGAATCAAGCTGGAAGCACTCAGCAGGACTTCTGCAAAATGAGAGAAATAGAAATCATATTTACTGGACGTTTGTTGAACTGGAATGTTAGAGATGGGTCAGAAATAGAGGCAGGAAATAAGGGAAGGGACAAGGAGAGAGAAGAGGCATATGAGGGTGAAAGGGAGGAGAGATTAAATGAAGATATAGTCAAAAATTGACCAAGACCACAGGAGTTGTAAATGCATAAAGCAGAATTATTTCTGGCATTAGAGATGAAAACAGAAAACACTAGAAAGAATGAACTGGTCATAATACATCACCGATGGTGAGAGAGAAAATTATTGTTCAGATTTCTAATTTTTCTTTTGACCTCCTATTTCTTCCATTTGCATTATCTTACTTTGGCACCACCAACAACCACTATCCTTGTGCTGCATTTTTGGGGCACTAATGAGGCTTGGACATCATTATGAATGGTAAGACCTTGGTGTGCAATTCTAAAGATCCTTGAAGGTGGCAGTGCAGGTGGATAATGAGGTCGAGACCAAATGGAATACTGGCATTCATTAATCAGGATATTGAATGAAAGAGCAGAGAGGTTATGCTCCAACTTTATGAAAATATTGGTGAGACCTCAGCTGAAAACGTGTGCAATTCTGTTCACACATGATAGGAAAAATGCTATGGTACTGTTGAAGATGTAGAAGGGATACACCAGGTTATTGGCTGGGATTGAGTGTTTCAGTTCTGAGGTGAGACTGGTTTTCTCTGGAGTGGAGAAGGTTAAGAGGAGGCCTGATTAAGAGGTATCAAGTTATGAGTGGTAGAGATAGGGTAGAGAACAGAAAGTGTATCCCCTTATCAAAGGTCAATTCACCTAATAGAAGGGGGATTAAGGTAAGGAGTAGGATATTTAGAGGAGGTCTGAAGGATATATTTTTTACCCAGAGAGTGACGGATAACTGAAAGGCACCATTGGGAGAGTGGTGGAAGCAGTGTCATTGACAGTATTAAAGAAAAATTACAAGAATGCTGGAGAAACTCGGCAGGTCTCGCAGCAGCCATAGGAGGTAACGATATGTAACCAGTGTTTCAGACCTAAGTGCTTCTTCAAGGTATCAAGCTATAAAGTTGGTTACATCTCTTTTCCCCCTATGGACACTCAGATTCAGATTGCAGATTTATTGTTAGAGTACATACATGACATTCCATACAACCCTGAGATTCTTTTTCTTGTGGGCACAGCAGAATTATCACTTATTGGTAGTGCAAAAAAAAACTATAAACAGCATATGCATGGAAACAAATAAAAAACTGTAAACAAATAATGAATGTAAACAAATTGACTGCAATACAGAGAGAATTTTAAAAAATCAATAAAGTCCACAGGTAAGAGTCCTTAAATGAGTCTCTGATTTAATTCGTTGTTGTGGAGTCTGATGGTGGAGGGTAGCAGTTGTTCCTGAACCTGGTAGTGCGTCTTGTGGCACCAATACCTCTTTCCAGATGGTAGCAGTGAGAACAGAGCATGTGCTGGGTGGTGTGGATCCTTGAAGATTGCTGCTGCTCTCTGATGGTAGCGTCCCCATAGGATGTTCTCAATTGTGGGGAGGGTTTTGTCCGTGATGTCTTGAGCGGTGTCCTCTACCTTTTGGAGGGCTTTATACTCAGGGGTATTGATGTCTCTATACCAGACCATGATGCAGCCAGTCAGCAGTTTCTACCACACATCTGTGGAAATTTGCTAGGGTTTCTGGTGTCATACCAAATGTCCGCAAACTCCTGACGAAGTAGAGGCACTGATGTGCTTTCTCCATAATGCCATTAGTGTGTTGGATCCAGGAAAGCTTGTGCGAGATGGTGACTCCTAAGAACTTAAATTTTCTCACCCTTTCCAACTCTGATTCCCCCAATGATCACTGAATACCTCACTGCCAGCTGAGTTCCTCCAGCATTCTTGTGTTTTTACTACAGCCATAGTGTTTGCATACTTTCATGTTTCACTCAACAGTATTAAAGAAGTGTCTTGCCAAACGTTACATTTTCTGAGGTAATGAAGTCTATGGGTCAAGTGTTGGAAGATAAGTTTAACACGAATGGGTGCCCACTGATCAACATAAACATGGCGAGTTGAATGGCTTATTCCATCCAGTGGTGGCTGTTAAGTGCTCAGCCTTCCACTATTTCACAGGAATATTGTAGGAAAGAAAGGCAGAGGGGAGAAGGAAGTCAGACTGGATGAGACAATGAGAAACAAAGTGATAGGAAATTTGTAACTTGGGTTTTTGGACTGGTGAAGTGTTTCCCAAAGTGGTTAATCAGTTGGAATCCAAAATATACAGGGCACATCAGTGTGAGGATTGAGCGAGTGAGATGAAGTACTTATACTTTGCTCTTTTATCTGTGGAAATATTTGGTGTCTGGAGCCTTGGTCCTCTCTGTGTTTCCTCTACATTCCCCTTCCAATTCATAAGGTTACCTCTGAGGGCTTTTATTCTTATCAAAGTAAGGATAAGGCACAAAACATGGTGAATCCAAAGTTATACCATATTATGTAAATCACCAGTGAGCAATTAATATGTATCTTTCAAATATTCTAGTGAAATTTGAAGAAGGTCCTTGTACACATTAAATATGCACCAGCTCAAGTTTTCAGTACGTTCCCATTTCCAAGTTTATTTCTATGGAACCCATTCTCCCTCCCATTTCTTTTAACAAAATAAGAATCAGAATTTATGGTCAGGAACATGTCAGGAAAGTTGATGTTTTGCAACACCATTGCTGTGCAAATATTGCTTTTAATTACATTTCAACATAAATAGTGCAAAAAAAAGGAGAAAATTATGTTCTGTGGTTCATTGTCCATTCAGACATTTGATGGCAGAGGGGAAGAAACTGTTCTTGTGCCATTGGATCTTCAGGCTCCTGTACCTCCTTCCTGATGGTACTAGTGTGAAAAGGATATGTTCTAAGTGGTGAAGGTCCTTGAGGATAGAGACTGCTTTCTTAAGACACATCCTTTTGTACAAGGCCTCGATGGAATGAAGACTGATGCCTCTGGTGTTCCTAGCTGAGTTAACAACTCTCTGGAGCTTTTCCTGTCCCATACATTGGCACCTCCACATCAGACAGTGATCCAGCCAGACAGAATACTCTCCTCAGTGCATCTATAGAAATTTTTGAGAGACATAGTCATGGGAACAGCATAAGTGCTAGAGCGGGTACAATTGCAATGTCTTAAAGACATTTAGACAGATACATAGATAGGAAAGGCTTGGATTAAAATGGGCCAAATTAGGCAGGCATGTGGACTAGCTCAATGAGACAACTAGCCTACATGGACAAGATGGACTGTAGGGCCTTTCTCCACATTCCTTGTCTCCCAGAATATCAATAAAATAGGAATGAACAATAATTTTTTTTAAAACAGAGATCTGTTGCACTGACACAATATATCACGTTATTTAAGTATCTATTGGTGAAAAGATAATTAGTATAATTGATATTGTAATGGTGGAAGATATTCCTACATTTTTGGAAACTATAAGTTGAGGGGGGGGGGGGGATGGAGGGGAAGTAACCTGAACAACTCATTGATAATTTGACCAACTAAATTATAAGAAATTATGGCCTTTAAAGTGGTTGAATAAATTGGTTTACTCTAATTTTACTGTGAGAGCCACCTTGCATGATCTTCCCTTTCATTCCTTAAAGGAGTTTCTCAGAAGGCAAAAAGTGAATAAAAAATGAAGATCAGAATTGGGATCATTAGACACAAGTTGGTAAATGACATGATGAATTAAAGAAGATTTCTCAATTATATTGGTGTAAGCTTAGTTTCCAAGTTTTTCAGTACTTCTAAAATGTATTTTTGCATAATACTTAGTCCAGTGAGAAGGATCCTTCTGTCAGTGGACTAACAGGTTATCTCTTACATTCATGCAAAATGTAGGATTTCAATGAAAAGAAGATCAATTAGCACCAAGCAAGAGCAGCTTGATGATAGTATTATGGAGCCATTCATGAGCTTGATAACTGCCATGGAGAAACTATTTTAGCCTGTTGAACAATTTCAAACTCTTAGGCCTCCTCTCTGATAGGAGGAGGGAGAAGGGAATGTGTTCAATGTGTGATTGGTCCTTCAATATGTTACATCCAGATAAATATGGATTCCCCAACAATCCATCTAGCTAATGAATGTAATGTAAATTTAACTTGTCCATAACACATTTTTTGCACAACATGCAGGCTGTTTATCAACCATTGATTTTTTTTTAACCTCTAGGCAGTTTGAGGAGCTCTCTTCCTCATCCCACCACTCTGCCCCCATACACAACAACCCAATTGTTCATTCTGTACAAATGTGTCTTTGGAAATAAAGATTGATGAATAACAGAAAGGTACCATATAAATCATTGTATTCAATCACTTGTGCAGTACAAGAGGATCTGCTGGTATGGTCAATGCCTCTATTTATCAGAGAATAATGTCAGTGATGTCTACAGATCTTTCCGGCCAGATCCAGCCCTTGGCTCTTTATTACCAATGGCTCACCATGTCATCAGTTCTTTCTAGGCTAAGACAGAACCCAAACTGGTGTTGAGAGCAAATGATTGAGCAGGTCAATTTTTCTCCCTTCCTATGGATGTCCACTGCACCATGAGTCTGGCTCAAAGATGTGGGCTAGTTAGTCACTGTCAACAACTCACCCTTTGAGGTTCCTGCACTATGATTCACAGTGAAAGATCACTTTGTTACCATCCATTGATGTCATTCAGTATTTGTTTCCTTTTATCAACATTTATCAACATTATTCACCATCAAAAGAACATCTGCAAACATGATGCAACACACATTCAGCAGACAGTACAACCTTAAGACATGATCTTACTGAGTTTTTTAAAATGTTCAGCGGAATAGGGTTAACTCAGTGAGCTTGCCCAGGAAATCTTTGTGCATTGTGGTTGACTAGTTGACTAGTTCTCCTTGAGTTAATGCAACATCTCTTACAAATTAAAGGGGAATTTCTTCACAGAAAACCAGAGGGTGATCTGTAGAATGTAGAAATAGGTTGTGTGTGTGATAGTACGGATTCTATCACCAATGTGTATATGTATAGATTGTAGTGTAGGATTACTGTGATTGGCTGAGAGTGTAGCCACGCCTACTGACAAGTCTTAAAGGGTTGCTCCTATCCAAACTAGGTCATTCTGGACTGGTCGACCTACATGTGATACGCTCCAGTCTTCCAGTTAATAAAAGCCTTGGTTTGGATCTACAAGCCTTTGATTCTCTCAACGCGCTCTACAATTTTATTAACTAGAAAGTTTTGAAGGGATGGAGTGTATGCTACGGCTAGAATGCCTCGACATCGACCCACAGTCGGCTACAGCCTCGAATGACCTTAAGCACTGGGTGAGGTGCTTTGAAACATACTTACAACTCTCTGACCCTGCCATGATAGAGGACAGCCATTGACTACTAATATTGATGACCATGGTGTCCCTGAGAGTCTACCAGAGCATCCAGGGGTCACTAGGTTTGCACACTTTGTCAAAGCTCGCAACCTGCCCTACACGGTCAAGGAGATTCGATCCATGCCCTGAGCCTGCCTGGTGTGCGCTGAGTACAAGCCCTACTTCTTCCATCTGGAGAACACCCATTTCATCAAAGCCACCCACCCCTTTGAGCATCTCAGCGTGGACTTCAAGGGGCCCCTACCATGGACCAACTGTAATACCTACATCCTTATGGCCACCGACGAGTACTCCCGCTTCCCGTTCACTGTGACCTGCTTGGACATGACCACCTCCTCAGTCATAGAGGCCCTGCACAGAATCTTCGCCATCTTCGGGTACCCCAGTTACATCCACAGTGACAGGGGGTCCTTGTTTATGAGCGCGGAGCTGCGGCAGTACCTTCTGGAGCATGGTATTGCTTCAAGCAGGACCACCAGCTATAACCCATGCGGTAATGGGCAGGTCGAAAGAGAGAATGCCACGGTCAGGATAGCGGTTACGCTTGCCCTCTGGTCCAAAGGTCTCCCCACCTCTCACTGGCAGGATGTGCTCACTTGAGCCCTACACTCCATCCACTACATCCTATGCACCGCAACCAATGCCACCCCCCATGAAAGGATGTTCCCTTTCCCAAGGAAATCCGAATCGGGAACAATCATACCGGCGTGGCTCATGGTTCCCGGGCCGGTCCTCCTGCGACGCCATGTCCATTACTCAAAGAATTAACCCTTGGTTGATCGAGTGACTCTGCTCCATGCGAACCAGCATTATGCCTACATTGAGTACCCGGACAGGTGGGAGGACACAGTCTCGATAAAGGACCTAGCCCAAGCCGGATTAGGCCCAGCAGTGTTTCCAACCCAACCTCCCCCAAATCCTTCTCCCCCAGGTCATGTGCTTGAACAGAGGGACCAGCACCACCCCACCAGCTCTGGCCAAACTGTTCACAATGCCTTTGGGGAATTGAGCGAATCATTGGCCGCACCCGATGAGCCTGCCGGTGAAACGACTACAGCGACCCCAATCCTGGCACCACGGCAGTCACGCCAGATGATCAGGGCCCTAGCCTCCACCGGGCCCTTTTTTTTACAGCCCTCCATCCACCCCGGAGTCAGTTCTCAAAGAAGGGGTGAATGTGATAGTACAGATTCTATCTGTACAATCTGTACACTAGATTGTAGTGTAGGATGACTGTAATTGGCTGAGAGTGTAGCCACACCTATTGGCAGGTCTTAAAGGGTTGCTCCTAGCCAGACCAGGTCATTCTGGACTGGTTGACCTACATGTGATATGCTCCAGTCTTCTAGTTAATAAAAGCCTTGGTTTGGATCGACAAGCCTTTGGTTCTCTCGACGCACTCTACAGTGGGATTACTCATAAACCTGACAAAATAAAAATAAAAGAAAATGATGACAGTTTAAACCAAAAGACAGTGATTCTGCTCTTTTTTATAAGTACAGAGGTTGGGAGAAATCAGCCTGCTTAATTAAATGCAAGATTTTATATTTTTTTAAAAGAAGATTGAGAAAGGAAGCCAAACTTTCATAAAGCTGAGTCAGATTCAGTCACAGTTGAGATAATCAAAATGTTCCCCTTGTTTACAAACTTTTCTCAGAAAAAAAATCAGTAATTAGAAGTGTTACCTAAGAACCTAAATTAACATTGCATTCAACACAAGGTCTCCTGAAAATAAATGGAAACAAAATGTTTTGATCATGTTGAACTCATTTCTGTGGAAGAGAATGCTTCATTCTGGCGCACTGCCAATAAGACTTTTATCTGTTGGGAGAAATTCATTGAAGCAACACGGAGAGAGTTCTAGGACATGGGGCACGGAATATAAAGACACAATTTAGCTTTCCACCAAAGCCTAAAAACAGATCTTAAAAAGCCAAAGAAGTCCATAGAGTTGTTTGATCTACATAGATGAACCTTCTACAAGAGGAGGGCAAAATGCTCTAATGAGTTTTTACGACATGCAGCCACCTGAAGTAATATCTTTTGGGTTAATAGAAGGCAATTCCAGGGAGGTCTTGCTTCCAGCCTTCTAAACCTTTACTCTTCACCCACCACAATATTCTCTGCATTTTCTCAAAAATCCTGATGTTTGAAGACACCATTTCACAATAGAACACTACAGCACAGAAAACAGGCCATTCAGCCCTTCTTGTCCATGCCGAAATATAATTCTGCTAGTCTTATCGACCCGCACCCAATCCATAACCCTTCAGACCACTCCCATCCATGTACCTATCCAATTTATTCTTAAAGTGTAAGAGTGAGCCAGCATTTACCACGTCAGATGGCAGTTTGTTCCAAACTCACACCACTCTTTGAGTGAAGATGTTCCCCCTAAAGCCATGTTCTCTTTGCCTTTGATCCTGACAGAAATATACAAATTCTGTGCTCTCAAAATGTCTCCTTTGAAGATCCTCCATTTACTTTGCACATCCTTGTCGGAAAACAATTTATCCCAATGCATGCATTTTAGATCCTTTCTTGTTTCCTCAAAATTGGCCTTTCTCTAATTTAGAATCCCAACCCATGGCCCAGACCTATCCTTTTCCATAATTAACTTAAAATGTTATAATCACTGGACCCAAAATATTTCCTTACACATAACCTCTGTCACCTGTGCTGTCTCATTCCCCAATGTAAGATTCAGTATCGCACTAATCTAAGTGAAAAGTGCCTACTCACATTTACGCTGTTTATACCCCTCATAATTTTGTAAACCTCTATCAAATCTCCCCTCATTCTTCTATGCTCCAGGGAATAAAGTCCTAACCTGTTTAATCTTTTCCTTTAACTCAAAACCCAAAGACTGGGCAGCATCATGATAAGTCTTCTCTGCACTCTTTCAATCTTACTGACATCCTTCCAGTAGTTAGGTGACTAGAACTTTACACAATACTTCAAATTTGGCCTCACCAATTGTGAGTACTGCTGCATGAATAATTCTAATGCAAAGTTCACAGTCTGTACAACAGGCTTTAATTAGCTTAAACTTGGGCATACCACTTTTCAGTATGCTCCTGGCTCCATGTGTATGACTGTCCCCAAAGGGGCCAGCTCAAGTCTTTAGACAGGCTGGTGATTGATGCCCAGCAGGTGGGGCCATCCTCCCACATTGATGACCTGCAGGTACAGTGGTTGCTCCCTGCAGTAGGCTGGTAGGAGTGCAGCCAGTGTAGTGATTGTATCACCATACCAATGTCTTATACAACCTCACCATATCATCACAACTCCTATAGTCAATACTTTGATTTATGAAGGCCAAGATGCCAAAAGCTTTCTTCACATCCATGCCTATCTCTGACGCTACTTTCAGGGAATTATGTATCTGGATTCCCAGATCCCTTTCTTCCTCCCCACTACTCAGTGTCCTAACCTTGGTTTGTCCTTCCAAAATGCAACACCTCACACTTGTCTACATTAAAATTCATCTACCATATTCTGATTCATTTTTCCAGATTCCTCTGCAAGCTTTTAAAGCCTTCCTCACTGTCCACAAGATCCCCAATCTTAGTTTCATCAGAAAACTTGCTGATCCAATTTACCACATTATCATCCAGATCATTGATAGAGACAAAAAACAATCATGGTCCCATCACCAATCCCTGAGGTTCATCACTAATCACAGACCTCCAGTCTGAGAAGCAATCATCCACTACCACTCTCTGAGTTCTCCAATACAACCAATTTCAAATTTCCATGAATACCTCGTGCCTGAACCTTCTGAACTAACCTCCCATGTGGGACCATGTCAAAGGCCTTACTAAAGTCCAGGTAGACAACATCCACAGCTTTTCCTTCATTGATTTCCTTGGTAACCACCTTCCAATAATTTACCTGCAAGAAATATCTGGCTCACTGGCCTGTAATTTTCTGGTTTACTTTTGAAGACATTTTAAAACATGGAACAACATGAGCTACCCTCCAACCTTCCAGCACCTCCCCCCATGGCTAAGGACATTTTAAATAATTCTGCCAGATACCCCTACAATTTCTATACTAGTCTCTCTCAAGCTCCAAGGGAATATCATGTCAGGCCCAGGGGATTTATCTACCTTTATTTGCTGTCAGGCAATAAACACCTCCTCCTCTTTAATCTCTATATACTCCATTACACTACTGCTTGTTTCCCTTCCTTATACACCATGCCAATTTCCTGAGTAAACACTGATGCAAAAAAAAACTGTTTAAGATCTCCCTCATCTTGTGAGCCTCCACTCTGATCTTCAAGGGGACCAATTCTGTCCCTTACTATCCTTTTACTCTTAATATACCTGTAGAAACCTTTTAGGTTTACTTTCACATTATCTGCCAAAGCAACCTCATGTTTTCTTTTATTCTTCCTGACTTCTTTCTTAAGGTTTTTCTTGCATTTTTTTATACTTCTTAAGTACCTCATTTGCTACATGTTGCCTGTACCTGTTATACACCTTTTTCAAACCAGATCCCAATATCCTTCAAAAACAAAGGTTCCCAAAACCTTCTAACTTTGCCTTTGATCCTGACAGAAATATACAAATTCTGTGCTCTCAAAATGTCTCCTTTGAAGATCCTCCATTTACTTTGCACATCCTTGTCGGAAAACAATTTATCCCAATGCATGCATTTTAGATCCTTTCTTGTTTCCTCAAAATTGGCCTTTCTCTAATTTAGAATCCCAACCCATGGCCCAGACCTATCCTTTTCCATAATTAACTTAAAACGTTATAATCACTGGACCCAAAATATTTCCTTACACATAACCTCTGTCACCTGTGCTGTCTCATTCCCCAATGTAAGATTCAGTATCGCACTCTCTCTAGTTGGTATCTCAAAATATTTATATAGAAAATTTTCCTGAGCACATTTAACAAACTCCAATCCATCTAGCATTTTTACAGAATTGTTTCCCAGTCAATATGTGGAAATTAAAATCACCTCCTATCACAACTCTACATTTCCTGCAACTGTCTGCTATCTCTCTCCAGATTTGCTCCTCCATGAGTGTGGTCTTAGCTTTTCCAATTCTCAACTTCACCCACATAGTCTCAGTAGATGAGCTCTCTGGTCTGTCAATGCCCGCTGACAAACAGTATCTATAATCAGCAAGTGTATGTCACAAATTTTCATTGTCATTACTTGATTCCAGTGCTAATGTTCAAACATTGTAGAGGCAATGCACAGCATTTATTAACTTAAATCCAACCACAAGGTCATCAGCTACAACCATTGTGTCCTTCCCACCTAACCAAGTCTGGAGAGACTTCCCTACTCTGTGTGGTTCAGGAACGTACCACAATATATGTTTCTATCAGAGTGGTGAAGAAAGTGGCCCATGGCTCCTTGTTACTGCATGACCAGGATTTCAATTGGCCAGCTTTCTGCTTAGAAACTGATGGACAATAGCTCAGAAAAGTGCCATAGGATTTTGCCATGTCTGCAATGAAAATCTTATTCCTAAAGAGATTTCTATCACTGCCCAATAGTCAGTGAGAATTGGGGAAGCAAAATTGGTCCCCTTGAAGATGAAAATGGTTGGCTTTGTCTGGAGCCAAAAGAGATGGGAAAAGTCTTATTTTTGTTTTTCATCTGCATTCACTCAGGAAAAGCGCACAAAGTCATGGGAAGTAAGGAAAACAAGCAGTGAGGCCACAGAATCTATACTGATTAAAGAGGAGGAAGTGTTTGCAGTCATAAAACAAATAAGGGTGGATAAATCCCCAGGGCCTGACAAGATATTCCATTGGACCTTGAGGGAGGCTAGTGCAGAAATTGCAGGGGGCCTGGCAGAAATATTTAAAATGTCCTTAGTCACAGGTATGAAGGTGAAGGATTGAAGGGTGACTAACGGGGTTCTGAAGTTTAAGAAGGCTCCAAAGTAACCCAGGAAATTATAGTCCAGTGAGCCTGATGTCAGTAGTAGGTGAATTATTGGAGCGTGTTCTAAGAGATCAGATATACAATAATTTGGATAGCCAAGAATCGATTAGGGATAGTCAACATGGCTTTGTGCGTGGTAGATCGTGTTTAATCAATCTTATAGAGTTTTTCAAGGAGGTTACCAGGAAAGTTGATGATGGAAAGGCTGTGGTTGTTGTCTTCATGGACGTTAGTAAGGCCTTTGACAAAATCCCACATAGGAGGTTAACCAGGAAGGTTCAGATGCTCAGTATTCATGGTGAGGTACTGAACTGGATTTGACAATGGCTGGAGAGGAGGAGCCAGAGAGTAGCGGTGGATGACTGCCTCTCAGGCTCGAGGCCTGTGACTAGTGGTGTGCCTCAGGGATCAGTGCTGGATCCATTGTTGTTTGTCATCTGTATCAATGACGTGGATGATAATGTGATAAATTGGATCAGCAAGTTTGCAGATGACACTAGGAGTGGAGATGTTGTTGGCAGTAAAGAAGGTTTTTTGAAGCATGCAGAGGAATCTGGACCAGCTGGAAAAAAATGACAGATGGAATTCAATGCAGACAAGTGTGAGGTGTTGCATTTTGGAAGGAGAAACCAAGAAAGGACATTCACGCCATTGAGGAGTGCTACAGGATTTGGGATGCTATGCTAAAGTTGTATAAGACATTAGTGAGGCCAAATTTGAGTATTGTGTGCAGTTTTGGCCATCTAACTACATGAAAGATATCAATAAGATAGAAAGAGTGCAGAGAAGATTTACTAGGATTTCAGGAACTAAGCTACTGGAAAGGTTAAACTGGTTAGCATAGAAGAATGAGGGGATATTTAATAGAGGTATTTTAAATTATGAGGGGATAGACAGAGTAAATGTAGATAAGATTTTTTCCACTGAGGGTAGGTAAGATACAAACCAGAGGGATAGGTTAAAAGTGAAAGGGGAAAGATTTAGGGAACATGAGGGGGAACTTCTTCACACAGAGAGTGGTGGGGGTATGGAACGAACTTCCAGCTGAAGTGGTAAATGCAGGCTCAATTTTAACATTTAAGAGGAATTTGGACAGGTAGATGGATGGGAGTAGCATGGAGAGCTATGGGCTGAGTTAAGGTCAGTGGGACTCGACAAATAAAAATAATGTGGCAGACTAGAAGGGCTGAAGAGGCCTGTTTCTGTGCTGTAATATTCTATGTTTCTATGGTTCTATGGTAACTGAGAGCATAATTAGAGTCATGGAGTCAAACAGCAGAGAATAAGCCCTTCAGCCCAATTCAATGGCATTCTTGCCAAGTCCCCTTGGCCTGCATTTGGTTTCCATATTTTTATAAGGCTGTCCATTTTTCTGTCTAAATGTCTTTTGTATGTTGTGATTATACCCACTTTTTTCACGTCATCTGGCACATTCTTTTTACAAGGGTTATAAAATGCATCATCTAGAGTACTTTGCGGAGTCATCTTCATTTCAAAAGAACAGCACTGGCAACGATTAGGACAATGACAACTGAGCTAAGTGAGACTCAACTATCGTAGGAAATGCCTTTAGCCTTGCTAAACCAAAAACACTTGGGAACTATCTTGGCAAGAATCTTCCCAGAGTTCAGTCCATACTTTAAGGAAACAACATTGAGTTGTTATTGCACTGCTGAGCTCAATTAATGATTAATCATTGCTCCCCTCACCCACCACCCCATCCCCCTCTAATCATCTGTGGATTCCTGTTTGTATCACTTCTTTATTGCAGTCTTGTCTCTTTTGCAACTATAGTCACAAGCAGCTTAAGGTCAGCACTTTCAAATAAAAATCTGTCATCACAATTGTTTTACATCATGGTTACCATGGTACTGGTAATTAAAATGCAACCTTCCAACATTCTTATTGAAGTTTGTATATAATCAACTTCCTAGAGCATGCATTGCTCTCGAAAGCGTTCACATTTGACACCAATGTTAGTTTAAAGAAGATTTTCTTTTGGTTCCTCAGGGAAGAGTAGCCAGAGCCGGGACCAATACACCATTGGCTCAGCTTCAGAAAAGGTGTGGAAGAAGAGTAAAAGTGTAGTAATATCAGGGTTCCAATAGTTAGAAGGATAGACAGTGCTTCTGTGATCACGGACATGACTCTACGGAGGTGCATTGCCGCCCTGATGCCACAGACATAAAGGGTGGGGAACTGCGAGAGATATTGTCCATGGCAGGAGCAATAATATCCATGGAATGAAGGATGGGGTACTGCCGTCTTTGGGAGCCTGGCAAGGGATTAAGGGCAGAAATTTGAGCAATCACCATATTATCACTACTGACGTGTGTTCATGAAAAGAAGATAGAGATGAATGAATGAGTGGCTGGACAGATTTGTAGGGGAAGTTTTTGAATTCTTCAAGAAAGAAAAGTAGCACTTTGGCAGGAATAGGACTGTGAAGCCAAGGGGCATACAAAATTGTTATGGGTTCTTGGGGAAGGTTAAAAACCACCCAGGCAAGGCCAAAGTAAAATTAGAATGAGAAAAAGCTAAACAGGAAGTAGAAGGTTAGGGTTCATTTGAAGGGATATTTTGGAAGGCCAAAAGAAAGGAACAGCCAATAATTCAGGGCTGCCATGGAGATAATGATAGCCAGAGATAATCTTGTAGGGACGGAGGACACAAGAGTGCATCAGCAAATTGAGTCAAAGCAAAAGAAAAACTAAGACTAGGGCAAGGTTCTTTATGTGGTTGAATACAGAACTTATAAAAATCTCTTTGAGTAAATGGCACAAATAGATACAAATTGTGTCTGATCTGTGGCTTATCAAATTTTAAGGATGATTTAACATTTAAGAAATGCGGCTAAAAGGAAAGAAGATGGGTTAATTCTGTAGATAAAGAATAAGATCTTCTTCTTTCTTTCTTCTTTGGCTTGGCTTCGCGGACGAAGATTTATGGAGGGGGCAAAAGTCCACGTCAGCTGCAGGCTCGATTGTGGCTGACAAGTCCGATGCGGGACAGGCAGACACGGTTGCAGCGGTTGCAGGGGAAAATTGGTTGGTTGGGGTTGGGTGTTGGGTTTTTCCTCCATCACTGCAGTGGTAATAAACAATATTGGCTCAGAAGCTCAAAAGAAACTGATAAAATGAAGATAAAGAGGACAGCTAAAGGAAATGGAATGATTAGACTTAGGAATTAATGGGAAATAGTGAAATGTAAGGGATATCCAACAAATATTTTTGATCAGCCTTCATGGAAGAAGACTAAAATCATCTCTCGGCCTAATGAAAAGTGGTGGCTTAAAATGTTGATCCTTCTTTTTCTCCCATTGATGCTGCTTGACCTGCTGTAGATTGTGTTTGCCTTCAGAGGCAAAACATTGACTGACCATTTCTGGCCTTGGAACCTGTCAGACCTGTTGAGTCCCTCTAGAAATTTTTTGACTGCACAAGATTCCAGCATCTGCAGTTTTTGTGTTTCTCTTATTTCTGCTTACCTCTTTTTTTCTTCTGTACTTGTGTTCTTGGAACCATTGAACCATAGAACACTACAGCACAAATTCAGCCCCTTTTGTCCATCTGGTCTGTGCCAAGCTATTATTCTGCCTGCTCCCATTGACCTGCATCCAGACTATAGGCTTGCCTACCCCTACCATCCATATTCATATCAAAATTTTACTTAAATATCAAAATCGAGTTGGCATTCACCACTTATGTTGACATTTCCTTCCACACTCTCACCACTGTCTGCATGTAGAAGTACACCCCCCCCCCCATGCTCTCCTTTAACATCTCACCTTTCGCCCTTAACCCATGTCCTCTATTTTTTGTCTTCTTATCAATATAATTAATTATTTCTTAAAGCAGTAATATAATGTTAATAACTGAACCTGGACTTCTACAATATAGTGAGCTATAGCACGAAACATTCCACACTGACTGTTGACCGCTGGTTTTACTTTTATCCTACGTTAATCCAGTTTTTATGCACCCCGACATTCTCATCATGGAAAATCTATGTAGTTCTCTGCCCATGGAAGCAGTGGAGGCTTCCTCAGTAAATATACTTAAGACAAGGTTGAATAGATTCTTACATAGATGGGGAATTAAGGGACATGGAGAAAAGGTAGGTAAGTGGAGATGAGTTTATCATCAGATCAGCCATGATCAAATTAAATGGCGGAGCAGGTTCGACAGGCCAGATGGCCTACTCCTGCTCCTATTTCTTATGTTGTTATGAGCTTGCCGATACTCTAGGGACAATTTAGAATGACCAGTTTAACCTGCCAATCTACATGTCTTTGGGACGTAGGTAGCAACAACAATGCTCGGAAGATTCTCATGTGATCACAAATATACAAACTCCATCACCCAGCACCCACGTTCAGGAGTGAACCCTCATCTCTGGTGCCGTGAGGTAGTGGTTCCATCAACAGCACGACTGTGCTGCCTCTCGACGTAGAGTGAAATAAATTAAGATCTTAAGATAAATTCTTCTTACCAACTTTTGAAAACTTATTCTTGAAAATAAAATAATATATAAAGTCGATATGAACGAATCTGCAAAAGTATCTTTTTTAGTCCACAAAGGGTTTTTATTTTTGAATGTCTCCTTTACACGCAATCATACTGTGTAGCTGATGTGAATAAATTGATTGTGTAAATATTTCACATATCAATATAAAATTATCACTGGTGCAGGCATTATTCTGCAGAAATTAACACTTCAATATTAATAGCAAGAACTTGATGCATATCAACTTCAACACACTTTCCAGCCTTAAATCAGAAGGACCAAAATGTGTATAAATGTCAGATCCATTGTCTGCACTGGGATTTTTGTCTGTATATAAGTCAGACATTATAATTTTCATAGTGTGGACCAGCTAATGAATGGGCTGTATTTCATCTCACATTTATTCTTTGATATAAAATAATGCTGAGGTCTAGATAATGTTTTGTGCTCACTGTCACACAGGAAGGTTGATGGGGCCATATTGCTAATTTATAATATACCAAGAATCTTATGCACTCTCTATTAATAATTTCTCATTATAAATTCCTGTGGCCACAATTATTTACAGAGAACAGTCTAATTACACTTCCAATAAAGGTCCTGTAGCGCCAAACAGTGGCATGAATAAGAAATTACAGTATTAAATCAGGATGGAGAAAACACATAATAAAACAAGCCCTGAACTTCACTTCAGATGGGACAAAAGTACGGGGAAATGATTCAGAATGTCACTGCAACAGTGACAGAAGTGAGCAGAGTATCGGAGGCAGGGAAAATGGAAACATTGGAAAGGATCCATTGTGTCTCTGCCATCTGGCTGGGAATGATACTGGATCAGTGCAGGATGAGGCTGATGAACATGGGTTGGATGTGCATACCCAGGGTACCACCTGGCATTGTCAAAGAATCAGTCTGATGCCAATGGAATGTGCACTTCATGCCGATCTGTTCAATATTCAATAGGCGCCAACTTAACTTTTCAAAGAATAGAACTAATTGGAGATTGAGCAAATATTTAAGGACACATTCTTCCTTTGTAGTAAAATAGTGAAATAGAAATACTACCATTTTATGTGTTTTAATAGCCAATTATACAATCACATAATGGCTTTATGCAATTTGTGTGCTTTGATGTCATTCAATAATCTATCTTCTTGACAGAAAATATTGGCCATTATTCCAATATGGTTAAACTCCAGCAAGTTCTTTTTAAATTATCATTGCCATTAAAGCATGAGTAGGCTTCAGTGGAGCATGAATTGGTTGGGGCAAATGATCTCTTTTGAAGTGTCGGTGATGGGTTCTGACCTGAAACTTGGACTATCCCTTTTCTCCTGCTAATGCTGCTTGCTGCTCAGAGGCCCTGCAGTGCATTGGGTTTTTGGCCCTTTCTGTGTTGTACATCCAGCATAATCCTTAATATGCCTTTCTTTGCCTGGCTTACTTTTAGATTGCACCATGAAAAAGGTTTCATCAAATAAAGCAGGCAACTGCTAACAGGAAAAAACTGCCATCAACCACAAGTGTGGTCTATAAAATCTTCTGCTTGCTACTGTAAAGAGACTGGATGATGGCCTTTCCATCTTCGTAATTACTGATTCTTCTATTCAGTACTACCAGATCTTCCATCTTATACAAATAATAGACATGCAATGCTATATTAGTGTTATAAAATACTACCAGGTGATGAATTCTGAGGGCAAGCTTTAGATGTGTTCAACCGATCAGTATTGATCAAAATGCATGAGTAAAGCTGGGTCTCAGCTATATCAATATTTACACATGCAAGATCCATTCATGTAGGTGGATTGTAGTCTCCATAAGTTATAATAAGGTTGGTGTGGAGATTATGGTCAAGTATGACAATGTTTGGGGTAATGCAAAGAGAATGTTCTGCTGTATTTTGTCATTGCGCCACAAACTGCAATGACTTGATGCTGATATCAAATAATAAATGTAGAGAATTTATCATTGTTCATCTTTCCTTCAATTAGTAGAAAATGTATCCATTTCTCTTCAAAGGAATTCAAAGGTTTCTCAAGGTAAAATTCAAGACTAAACAGAAGTTGAAAGAGGTTAAGATCTTCCAAGATGACAACATTTAATTTGCTATTTTGTTCAAAGAAGTGGGTAAAGTTAATTTTTATTTGAATGAAGAATTCATATCTTGAGGAACAAAACATTGTCGTATTTCTGATCAAGTTTTCAAGCTGCATCAAATAAGGCTTGGGATTAAGATTGATATTGCAGTTGACACTGGATTTTTAGTCAATTATCAAGAGCAGATTTCTATTCCATCATTTTGGGTCCTAAATTAAGACTGTAGCAGTGGAACTCACTTCACCCACCCAAGCCAGATGAGTGCAAAAGTTATCAATGGATGCAGAAAGAAAGCATTCTGGGAAAACACGGGTTAAATTCAACCCAGTCCTGGCAGATAGTCTCTGAGAATTAATTTCATCCCAGTAAAGCTCATTGGCTTGGATGATAGCCAGATTTTCTTTCTGCTATCAACTCTGACTGACAGCTGCCACTAAATATAATATTTTGGTATATAACTTGCTGAAATTGGAATGAGTTCTTATTAACCACTGACATCAGTAAATATAACTACATCTGAATAAACAAATTAGGAACAGCTGCTCTTTGTCCAATTATGTCTAAAATGTTGTGAAGAATACCTGCTTCTGTCCAGACTCTCAAGCCTGCAGAATTAAGATAGATCTGATTGTAACCTCAGCTCAGAATTCCTGCCACCCCAAAGGCATTTCATCACCTTGCTTATCAATAATCCTTCAACTTTAGCCTTGCAAATATCCAATGACTTTGCTCCCAGTGCTGTTCTTTGAAGAAGAGAGTTTCAATGTCTTTCTAAGAGAGAGGAAAAAAAAATAAGGGAAGCTCCTTATTTTTTAAATAATGACTGACTACTTCTACATTCTACTTCAAGATGAAATGTCCTCTCAGGATCCTATAAATTTTCCTCAGGCTCCTCCGTATACCAAAGTCTAACATATCCAATCTTTCCTCATATATTCTGCGTTTTGGAAGAGTAAACTTTCTCTGAACCATTTACATCCTTTCTGAATTGAAGAGACCACTTCTATATACATTCTTCCAGATGTGGACTCACCAATGCCGGGTATAACTGAGGCATAACCTCCTTTCATTGTGTTCAATTCCCCTTGTAACAGATGATAACACTCTTGTTAGTTTTCTTATTTGGTTGCTAAACCTGCCAGAAATATATATTTTTTAATATGCTAGGACTTCCATAACCCTCTGCATCACAGAGCTCTACAGTTTCTCACAATTTATGATTCTTTCTTATTTTACCTGCCAAAGTGAATAATTCACATTTTGATAATTATTCATACTCATGTAGTTTATTTATGTTCCTTTGTTGCCTCTTCCACAACTTGCTTCCCCAGCTTTCTTTTTATCATAAATTCATTTATATATTCTGTTTCTTCACTTAAATCATTTATATTATTATAAAAGGTTGAAGCTCCAGCGCCAATCTAATACATCACATGATGCATTGGCAAACAAGAGGACACCAAGTTACATTTTCTGTTCACCCAGCAGTCTTCTATGCTTAGAGAAACACAAAAATTGCAAGTACTTCAATCTTGAAAAAGTGAGGAGAACCTGAAGGGATCAACAAGTCAGACAGCATCCCAGGAAATGGTTCTGGCCCAAAATATTGACCGACCATTCCTCTCCATGGATGCTGCCTGACCTGTCGAGTGCATAAAACCTCTTATTGTTCACTTGGTCTTCTACACATGCTAATATTTTCTTCTATGTTGTGAATATTTATTTTGCTGAAAAGCCTTTAGGAAGGCACCTTATCAAATGCCTTCTAGAAAGTGAGGTGGAGCTCACCATTATTTTGAATAATGTTACAGGAAGAAGGGAAATAAGAAAACTGCTAGTCACAGCAATAACTTCAGTACAATGAGTTAAATTATGACATGAGGAGGAAAAGACCCCAGTGAGTTATCCAAAACATTCCCTGCTATCCAAATGTGGCTAATTGAGAATCCAGATGTGGCTAATTGCATGTCTAACTAGGAATAATATACAGCATTATTGGGCACATGTTCTCAGTTGAATTCAAGGAAGATGTTTTAAACTGTCGTGAAGGAAAATAAATTTGCATCCTGCCTATCAGTTGTGCAACCAAACAAACCAAATGTGAAAACCAGCTCTGAGGATTAGTCCAGATTGCAAGTTTGGAAACGGTATTGCCTTCTGAGGTAACGGGATCTGTCCAGTTCTCCACTTAAAATCTCATGTTAGGATTTGGACAAGGTACGAGCAGGACTTCCCATTCACTTGCTTCCATTATCTGCCACGCAGAGGCATTTTCCACAGTTTCCCCATGGAATTGTGCCGTTCCTCTCTCAAGGTTTATGCCAAAGGGTTAAAGAGAAACAATGAGTAAGTGGGCAACCAAAATACTGAAAAGGAACAGAGTAGGTGAATATAACACATCAAGTCAAGGAAATACTGCTTTATCAGTATTGCTGGAACATTGTCTCATCATGAGGAACTAAACTTCAATCAAACATTTTAAAAAGGGTCAAAATGGGTTCAACATAATGGTTCCAAGGAAAAAGACTAAATGGATAGGATAAAGAAATGGATCCTATTCTCCTGCTAGCAGGGAAGGTTGTGAGGTGAATTTGAAATTCAGAAGGTTGTAGAGGCACAGAATGCAGACAGGCCCTTCAGCCCACCAAGTCGACACTGACCATCAGGCACCTATTTATACCCAATTTAACATCACTTGGCCACAGCTGTGGCCATTCAAGTGCTCTTCCAGTTACCTGTTAAGTGTTATGAGTGTACTTGCCCCCATGATTTTCTCAACTGTGTTAATTCATGAAGGGTTTGGAGAAAAACATGTTTCCAAGACCTTGGAGGTTGGGGGAGGGAGCCCAGGGCTGATGGAACACAGGGCTTCATTAAAAAAAAACAGAATATGAGGAAAATGTAGTCCGTAGTTAACTGTTGGCTGACTTTTGGAGAAAACGGGTTAATTGAAGGAAGAGGTAAATGAAAATAAAACATTGTCTCTGCATGGAGATAGGCAGGCAGTCGGTTGCTTTACACAGGAACTAGAAGGGCAAAAGCTTGCGGAACATTATTTCACTGCATGTTTATTGTTGTAATGCCCCTGAATATGTCCAGGGCATCTGATAACGTGATCTGCTTGGACTCAGAAAAGATTTGGAGCCGGTGAGTGGGCTGGAGAGTTTATCAAAAGTCACTCATTTTCCGACTTTATTTCGTGAACATCAAGCAAAAAAAACTCAACAGCTGGAATTTTGGGGACCCCCCCCCCTCCCCGTGAGATAAATTGAAGGCACGTCCCTTCCGTGTCACAGAAGTGAATGCTGTCCTTCACCCTGCTCACACACCCCGATGTGGGGCTGAATACAAACACTGGCGCAAGTGTCAGAACTGCTGAGGTTCGACTCCAAGGGAGGGGCAATACGTGTGGGCCGCTTATACAGCAAGACTTGGGAGGGGACCAAAAAAAAACACTCAGTCCGCTCCCGGCAGCAGAGCAAGTTATAGGAAGAAGTCGGCACCGGGACAGGGACCACCAGACCGCGGGATCAGGTCCGAAGCAGCCCAGGGCAACTCGGAGCGACCTGCGCCGCCGCTCACCTTGCCGGGCCACTTCAGTCTCACTCCGATTGAAGTTTTAAAGAAAACGACACACACACCAAAAAAAAAGCTCCAGAGGAGAAATGCCTGAAAGGAAAGAGAAGGGGAGAGGTAAAGGAAAAGACAAGGGGAGAAAGAACAGAAAAAGACCGAGACTCCAGGGAGAAGTTTTGCCAGGTAAAAGTTTTGATTACAACACAACTTTTTTGTTGTTGTTGAGTGAATTCGGAACTGTCATTCAGAAAACGTCCACGCTTGCGAGTTCTCAAGTAAGGAGGTAGTCTCCCATTAATCCTCTCATGCTCCAACTTTCCTCTAAAATTGATTATGTTTGCCTTCCTACTCTACGACCCTCTCATCGGAGTCTGGGCTGAAATAGTCTCCTTCTTTCGATTGCTTTCCTTTTTTAAAAAAAATGTTCGCTTGCGTTTCCTCCTTCTCCCCAGAGAAGGTGGTTGAGTTTGAGGTTGTGTCACTGGAGGCACCTGGGGCTAATGTCAAGGCAGCCCCCCGTTGAGTGTGCATCGAGCCACTTACACCTGGAAATGTGCCTCTCAGCGCGCTTGACAGCGACCGCTGGACGTCACGACGGCTCCCTCTGCTGGACCCGAACCCTCCGTCCTTGTCCTAACCCGGCACTGACACCCCCCTCCCGCCCACCAGCCACCCTTTTCTTTCAGCCGGTCCCTTTGCTTGCTTACCTTCCATGAACTCTGCGAGGAGAAGCAGAGAAGGGACTTGGGTCACTTTAAGCTCGGGGTGGATCAGACCAGCGATGTACCAGGTAACAAACACATCGTGGGGGGGAAAAAAGGGGATATGCAAGACAAGCAGTACTTTGGCCAGTCACCCAGAGCCCTCCTGATAATGCTTCTGAGTAATAAAGCTGTAAGAAGATGCAGAGGTCAACACAATCCCTTAAAGAGGGCTGGAGGGGTAAAAGAGCAGGCAAGGGGTTGGGGGGGGGGGGGCATAGTATAGGCTAGGTCTTCATCTTGGACTGCAGTTCCCTGAGAAAGGAGGGAAGAATTTTGGAGATAGCCACAGGAGACCTTCTGTGATCAGAATGGGCTGCCTGAAAGGAGCTTTCGAAGGGGGAAGTGTTGAATAAATACTTGGAATGGAATCAATGGCAAGGGAAACACACAGGAATGGGGAAAGCATGATAAGGACAGCACATACAAAGAGCCAGCAATGAGTGTGAATAGAACCGGAGGGTGCTGCAGCCCAGAAACAAGCCCTTTGGACCAACTTGTCCATGCCAACTCTACTGCCCATTTATGCTCATCTCATTTGCCATCTTGAGGTCCTGATCTAAATGCTTGGCTAATGGACTTGGAAAGTACAACTGGTGGTAGTGCTTGAAGTCAACTCAGCATGCCATATTTGAGGCAATCAGAGAATGGTGCTGTTTTGGTTTTTAATCATTGAGCCATACTTAAGTTGTGAATCTGGAGGGCTGACAGGACAGATTTAATACCTTGTCATGGTGACTTTTCTTTGTTAATGAGATGGGACAAAATAATTCCTGTGCTTCACAAAGGGGCCAAAAAAAATCCCGATTCCTGACAACTAAGCTTGTTATCACATTACGGGATGTGCTGAGAGCTGTGTTAATCTGAAGTGGGTTAACTCTTCTCCATCTCTGAAACATAAGCTGTGTCTAAAAGGTTCACTGAGCACTGGCTGGGGCACAGACTAAAATAACATTCTGGACCAAGTTAATATTTACTATCTTTCATTGCCACAGATTGTCATTATTATCAGTTAAAGGATTTTACTTGAGGCTATTGATCAAATTAGGAAGTTAGAGGACTATAATTTACACTTTGCTTTCCACTATCCTTCTGCTACTGTCGTAATATAGACAGCTAATTTGGATACAGCAGCCATGTGATTGCTGGTCAAGGGATGGACATTGTCCAAGTCACTAAAAAGATGTCCCTGTCTTTCTTTAAAATTATGTCACAAGATCTTCTGCATTGAACCTGGGAGACTCAAAATTAAACCTGTTATTTTAATGTAATAACATGATTAAACACAGATGTATCAGAGCAATTCAGAAGATGCGCCAATAAGGTGACCTTCATTCCACAAGGGGTGACCAGTCATTTCTGATTAATATCATGAATGATATGCTGTGAAGGAATCTCAGACAGATCAATTTACACACACTGTTCAAAACACTAATTCTAAATCTATGAATTAATTTTACTTTAAACACTTAACTTCTGTTTTATACTTATGAATATTGAACTCCCATGTTAAATGTGTTGTTTCACAAAAGCACTGATGAGAATATCTACCTTTTGAAACTAAGAAACTTTTAAACCTTTTTTTTGTGTGACTTTTCAGTCATTTGCCTCCATATAGTCTTTTTTTAAAATCCTGTGATTGGAAATGAGGGAAGAATGAGGGGTTATTGTACTTTGAAGAATTGAAGAAGATATATCCACAGTAGAACCAAAATATTGTAGGGAATGAACATAATTGGGTTGATTCACAAAATGCTAGCATGAGCAAGACTCTGCTGGAACAATTCGGTGATTCTAAATGTGGCACAATAAACTTCTTGCCATATTAAAACTTTTTCCATACTGTCACTGGGTCAGATAAGGTTAAATGTTTAATTCTTTTGACATTCTTTGGCTAAATAGTTATAACTATTAAATTCATTATCATTATTGCAATTTTATTATTGCTTGATAATAAAAGCAAGTTTAAAGCTGCCTTGAGAAACTTTGTATTCTAAGGGAGAAATTATTTTGGGGGTTGCTGCTTTGACTATTTTAATGTAGCACAACATATCTGAGGTAATACTGATATTTTGGACAACTGCTATTTTTAAGGATGTGGCTAACATGTGCATTTCTGCACAGAGCACTTAGAAGGAGCTGTGGATTAGCAGTCTCACAGAGCAGGGTTTAATCCTGAACTCAGAGACTGTCTGTGTGGAGTTTGAAGGATGCATAGTCTCGACTCTGCCTCCACAGATGCTGCCTGATACATTGAGCTTCTCCAGAATTTTGCTTCCTTGACGTTCTTCCTCCCCATATAAGTTGTCCCAGGCTGCTCCGATTATCTCCCACATGCCAAAGATCAGGTTGGTATGTTAAACTGCCTAAGGTGTGTATATAAACATTAGAATCTGGTTGGAAAGTCATTTGATGGGAGTAGAAGGAGAATAGATTGCAGTGGATATTAGAAGAGGGATAGGATTACTCATCACAGGCAATGGGCCAAATGGCCTCCTGCCCTGTTGCAAGGAAATAAATTGTGGAAAAAAAGCAATCTGTCACAAACTGTTGCATGGAAGCTCTTTTTTTGTGGCTGATTCCCGAATTTTAATTTTAAGCTAAAATCTATTCTCTCATTAGAGGACAGGATGTTGTGAGCCTGAGTTTGGACACTAGTCCTGGGGAAATGGCAGAATTGGTTGCTGTGGGATGGAATTAAACCAAGGACTCAGTCCTTTCTGTGCCCTTTATTTTCACCCTCTAGTTTGTGAAGATTGAAGTACATGAGTCTGGAAGTTAGCATTGATGATAATGAATTTATTGTGATGTACATGAATACAATTTACATATGTAGCAAAATTCTTACTTGTTCCAGGCAAATGGATATTTTTGTCAAAAAAACAGGTATAATAATACATATTAAATCATCCCATATGAAAAGAGATAATAAATAGAAAAAATAGATAATACATATTCACAGTTACAGTTATTGCAATAAAAAAGTGGTGTTTTAATAGGGCAGACAGGCCTTTTTGTGTTTATGGTTAGAGCAGTAAGGGGAGGTTCAAGAGCCTTCTACCTGTTGGGAGAAGAACTGTTTTTGAACTTAAAAACACTGAACATCAGGTTTTTGCACCTTCTTCCCAAAGGTCGTGGCAAAAAGAAGTTATAACCAGGGTAACGGGGGAACCTTTTTGATGCTGGCTGCCTTCTTGAGTCAGTGCCTCACATAGATGTCTTTCATGAATGGGAGGTTCTTGCCTGTGATGAACTTGGCTAAATTTACTTCCATCTGTACCCTTCTCATTCCTGGACACTCAGATTACCAAACCAGATCATGATGTAACCAGTCAGTATATTTTCCACAGTATGCCTATAGATATTTGATAGGGTATTTGACAACATGCTAAATCTCCTCAGACTTCATAGAAGGAAGAGATGTTGGTGTGTCTTCTTCATGGTTGTCTAGATGTACTGGCTCTAGCAGAGGTCCTCCAATACATGAACCTGCAGGAACTTGAAGGTGCTAACCCTCTCAACCCCATCCCATCAATATAGACAGGTGTGGACCCTTAGCTTCCCCTTCCTGAAATCCACAATAAGCTCTGTACACACAATAGAGCCATCAGTGTGTCACTGTTGAACTAGAAGGTGAAATAAATTCTTTTGCAAGGCAGGGACAAACATAAAGTTTGTTGGTATGGAAGCACCTTGTGGTTTCTAAAGGCATTTAAACCATTCTGAGTGCCTATAACAGGAATCCATGCTACCATTTGATGCTTTTAACCTGACAGCAACCCCATCATTATATTCCACTGTTTAGTAATAGTAAAGTTGACAATGCAAGTGATAATGTGTTAATTGTTCACCCACTGCAATTACATCTGGATGAAATACTTCTGCAAGATCCTTCCACACTGAATACCAAGAGATTTTCTGATACATTGCAGACTTTGCCTGATAATTCAATAGTTGTAAGACGGTTGATAGCAACAGAGCTTTGCTTGTGTACTAGTATGTGTGCTCAGTGTTATGTGACTTCCAATCATCTTTCATCAAATTAGTGGTCGGAGATTTAATTCATTAATTGCCACAAGGCCACGGGAAACACTGTGATCATTTTAGAATCAAACAGATCCATGAAAGTCAAGAGAGTTTTTTTTTTAATCTGCACGCTTTAGACTTCCAAGTATTTCTCCCCAGCTGGAGGGTGAAATTGTCTAGGACTTACCCCTGTGAATGTAGTATCTACAAGTGGTCTTTGGTGTCTGATTTTTGAGCAATTTCAGGTTGTCCCACATGGCCTCATAAAGTAAATCTGATTCAGGAATATTGATACTAAATCTGTTATTTAACGAGAAGCCTTCAGGATCATTGTGTTACAAATTTGCATTATACATTAGGAAAAGTGCTCATTTATTGTCCATTCTGGAGTGAATTGATTAAATGGAAGGAAGTTTTTAGCCAACTGTGCTCTATCTGATTGAGAAGTACCTGAAGCAGATCTGCTCAGTGAGCTCACAGCTTTTAAACCCATTGTGTTTTATAACATGTTTATGAAGAAATGCATCAGGGATCAGCATGGATTGAACATACTGTTGATGTATCTGCTTGTAGGCATGTTGTATGACAAGGTTAAACATTTTGTGAGTGTTTATACTCCAGCACCAATGGTGAATACTGAAGTTCAAACTCTCCTCCTCCACAGACAAAACTAAGTGTCAGCAAAATTTAAAAACTCTTCAGCTTGTCTTAGGGACGAATGATATACCCACATTTTTCTGTTGGCTTCTTTCACTCTGAAGTTTATGAGAGCATACGAAACAGGAGCAGGAGTCAGCCACCTGGCCCATTAAGACTGCTCCACCATTCAATAAGACCTTGTGAGATCTGGCTGAGGACTCCGTCCATTTACCTGTCTGTATCCTATAACCCTTAATTCCCCTATTGTTCAAAAATCAATCCATTTGTATCTTAGATCATTAATGGATCTGACTCTACTCTTATGTAAAGTTCCATTGAATGTAACTAGACAGAGCCAAGTTCTCCAAATCAACTGAGCTGATATTTACACTCCACTTAAGATTCATCTGATTGCATTCACTTTTTTTTTGAGGAATTTGGTATCATTTTCTTTTAAAATATTTTTATTGAGTTTACCATATAAACACATCCAGAATTTTAAGAAAAGCACACAAGAAATAAGAATTTGAGTATCATTTTCCATTCCTATTTCTCTCATGCACTTACTTTTCCTTTCAAAATCACCTACCTATTTGCCTGAATCACTTTGCATTGTAATGAATTTGCATTCTAACATTTCTCTTCCTGATGGCTCTCCCAGGATATAGATCTGGATGATAGGGGCATATTTAAGTATCTTAATTAAGAAACTATCCCATAATCTTTCCAGACCATATTCTCATGACTGTGTCAAGAAGGATTAAATTACCCTCTGCTGCACATGCACACATATCTGTCAAAGTAGGATCTCTCACTCAATGCAGATTGGTTGTCAACATTTACTCTAATATTCTGCATGGTGCATGAAAGAGATGTGAATAGTATCTCTGGAGGAATGCAGAATTCCTTGAGTTTGGGGTTGGAGAGGAGGAGACTGTGGAGTCCTAGTGGTATTAGGTACAAACCAGGCCCTTCAGTACAAATATTCCATGTCAACCATCAACCAGCAATTTGCACTAATCTTGTTTCATTTTCTCCACATTCCCATTACCTACCCCACCCCAGACCCAAAGAGATATTTGTACACAATAGATATAGATGTATATATTTAAAAAACTGGATGATAGACTGATGGGTAATGTATTAGACAGATGTGGAAGAGACGCAGGAGGCAAAGAATTGAGGCAGAGGTCATATTACAGAAAACATTCTAATCAAAATCAAGGATGCAAGCTCTGAGATAAGGCTATAGACCCAAGGTGTTAAACATGTCTGACACAGGGGATCTTATTGAGGGAGAAGGTATGAATGTTGGAAGCTCAGCTCAGGACCAAATAGACAGACAAGTAATAGACTGTCTGGGTAGTATGGAAAAGTGTCTGGGGATAGTGTACAGAATCAATAACGAGAATTCTATTTAATGAAATGCCACAAAAATATCTGGAGTAGATTGCTGTTCTGCGATTTTAAACCATGTTACCAGTTCATTTCAGAATTCATCCTCCTAGTGCAAGGCATAATTACTCCGAACAGCTCCTCTGTTGTAAGAATGATGATGAAATAAATTCCCTTCATTGTCTTCCTCTGCATGACAGAAACAAAATAAACTCTGCAAATGAATTAAATCGAGTAAACTTCTTGCAGAATAATTGTGTGGTCTGTTCCAGAAATGCCTCGAGGCAACCAATAACCGTTCGTCGGATGGGCTTCTTTTCCTCTGAATGAAGGAGGCTGAGTATTCGATAACCTGACTGAAATAAACAAAATTAGGAAGCATAGAGTGGTTCTAGAATCTAGTAGACATCAGTTTCTGAAAGGGACGAGCTGTGGTGAGTTTCAGCCAGAATGTCATTGGACTCTGGAGAATTCTGCAGGTGATGATGACGACAGGTATTCTCACAACACTAAGAAATATTTAAGTGAGGATTTGAATTTCCAAGGTATATTATTGGACCAAATACTGATAAATTGGTGGAGTTTTAGTGGGTCGCTCATGGCCAACCTACGCCTAGTGGGCTGAAGGGCCTACCTTCCAACGATGACTTGCACACCTTCTTAGTTTGTTTCAGCAAATGGGGCAGTGTATCTGGTCTCAGCAGCTCATGTCAGGGATGGAAAGGTGGATTGGGGTTGGGTAGGTAGGAGAGAAGCTTGAGAGGTCCCACTCTTAATTATTTCTCAGGGACCACTGCGGGAAACTGCTTGTGTGTGTGAAGTTCCTGCACTTTATTTCATCCAGGATGAGGGGAAGTGATCTACAGAGCAGCTGGAGCTGCATTTGAATGGGTCAACCTGCAGGGTATTGAGATCAAAGGGGGAGATGAATTGTTTGGATCAATATTTAGTTTTAGCCCTCATAATCTTAATGAATGAAAACTGCAGAGTGGTACATTGATGGAGGAATGATAACTTAGCCCAATTAAAAATATAGGAGTAATTTTAGATTTTATTGTTGGGTGTTCAATATACATAACCTTATGTTCTTGTTACAATTTCATTATCAAGTTGACCATCCTGCTTGGGTAGAAATGGAATGAAATTCCACCAAAAATGTTACTTACTTCGCATTTCTTGGGTTCTCTCTTTCTTTTGTTTCATATAAATTAACTGAGAATCTGGTTGTTAAATACAGTTTGAGAAAATGGGTACATTATAGAAGGTATTTTAGATTTCAGGGCTTTTCTCTTGCAAGCCCCATTTTGTCCAATCACCTTTTCCAGTCTTTGCAGGATTCTGCTTTTAATGGTTGGTATAGATTGGGTATTAAATGCTTTAAAAAATTTTTTTATTGATAACAGATTTGAATCTTTTGAACAATTAGTTGGAAAATTCATTTTACAGAACACTAATTTTTTTTCAGATATTTAAAAATCAGGCATTTTATTCAATCTCAAATCCCTGATTTTCCGTGAGCACACAAGGTAAATATTCTTGATAAATTATTCGGATTACAACTTCCAGTAATAGTTCAATATCTGTTGTTTGTGACAAATTGACTGGTTTAAGACACGCCCCTTTAGTCCAAATTAAGAATTCCTGGGAGCACGATTTGAACTTTTGCTGCCCAATGAGGTTTGGGACTCTATTTTCAAACTGATTAACACTACTTCTCCACGTGCTCACTACTGTCTAATGTCTAAATGTCAAATGTCTAAACTCAAATTACCTCATTTTTACTCAGAAATAAATCCTCGTTGTGATTAATATAAAATTGACAATGTTTCTCTAATTCATATGTTCTGGATGAGCCCTAGTTTGGAAAAATATCGGTGAGAAGTTTCTTGAACATTATCAGTGATTCTCAATTTAAAATTAGAACTAAATTCCTTAGTTGCTCTGTTTGGAACTCTCAGAGAAGACTAACTCTAATTAAATGTTGCATTTTATCATTTACTTCGTTGCTTGCCGGATGTGCTATTTTGATTAAATGGAAAGATAGTACCCCACCTATTCATGCACAATGGGTAAGGGACATAATGTCCTGTTTAAATTTGGGGGGAAAAATTTAGGTATGTAATTAATAATTCAGGCATTAGGTTCCAAATGTTATGGGGCCTGTTCATGGACTATTAGCATAATCTCTAGGTTCAGAGTTAATACAGAACTTTGACACTGTGTTGTCCCACTTCAGCGGGAGCTACTTTGTTTCATCAACCTTGTTTAGGGCTAGGGGGGTTTGAAAAAAATTAAATTTATTATGTCAATTCCTTATTATTATGGCTGTGCTTTGGGAATTCATATGTATGATTATTTTTGCAGTGCTTTACTTAGTTTTATTTTTCAGTAGCACATTCCATAATTGTACTGTACAAACTTATTATTACTGAAAATCAATAAAAATATTTTGAAGAAAGAAAAATATAGGAGTAATCTAGGATCTGAATTACCTTGGTAATTTCTAAAGACAAAATGGATTTCTAATCTGGAGTGCAATACACCAAAGTGTTGGAGAAACAAATCAGGTCACGCAGAGGCCTGAGCCCTTTGATATAATATGCTCATACCATGATGAAAGGTCTAAGCCTCCACAACCACCCCTGGTGCAGGCACCCACCACTTTGATATTTTTTTCTAATATCCCAAAGTCTCCCTGGGATTTTTCTCCCTGGGATTTTCCTCCCCTCACTTTAAACAGATGCCCTCTAGTATTTGCTACTGTCACCACAGGAAAAGGTGCTGGCTGTCTACCCTATCTATGCCTTCTCTAACGCATTTTGTAATTTATGTCATTATTGAACTCAGTCACATAAGCCAGTAGGATATATTGGTACATACACAGGGGACCACAAAGATTCAATGTCAGACGAATTTTGAAGCGTCGGTGGACTAAGCTGACAGCGAGTTGTAACAATAATCATTGGGAATGAGAAGTGAAATAGTACAATGGCCGATCATATCTTTGACAAGGACAGTGAAGAGAGGTAGCAGCAGGAAATGGAATTTCCAGCTGGGTCTTTTGTAAAGATGAAGTTCATGTGAAGGAGGACACATGTTGGCAAAGAAAAAAATCAAGAGCATCAAAGTGTTTAAATGAAGCAATATTCACTCCGGCTGAATGCATACGTTAGGGCCAATCAAAAGTTTCTTGTGGTGCTGTATTTTTATTAACCTGCTGTTTAAAAATCTACCTGGTACATAATAAAATCTGTTTTCTTTCCAGAAAACACATTGTTTTGCTATTGCTAATAAAATTTGTGCTATTGCTTGAAACTCTAGTTAATGCAATTTTATGAAATACTATCCTTCGTACTCATTCTGCCATGGTCATCTGTAAAATGTTACAAATATTTCATCTGCTATTTTTCCCCTTGAGAAACCCCTGTGTCTCAATTTACATTGCAAGCTGTCAGGGACTTGGGCTGTTGGACTCTAGCTGCATTATACCCTCCCTACCAATGGTAGTGCTGTTGTGCTTCAGTTTTGCCTTTCTGAGTCCAGACAGCAGAAAAAAACTCCTAATTTCAAATCAGCTCTGCAATTTGTGATTTTTTTTTCTCACAATCAATAAACCTGGAATATATAAAGACGTCAATACCTGTAATGCTCCAAGTTCTGAGTGATATTCAATTCACTGGTAGATAGGATTGTAATGTGTTGAGGTAGTAGCATTAACTCACCAACCCCACTCTACTTCAATGTGATTTATGGTGTGAAAAATAAAAATTAAAATAAAAACAAAAAAAAACAAGTCATCTTCACTGCATCTGTTGTATCAACCAACCTGAGAATTTTAACTGCAAAAAAAACCTCCAAAAGTGCTAAATGAGGGAAACAGAATATTGTAGGAACTAATTGGCATAATCTTTCACTTCATTAAAGTCATATAGCTCCAGTCCAATACATCCATGTTGATCTTTTTTTTCCCCCCATTAGCCCACATGAGTTTTGGCCCATTCTACTTGCTATCCACACCCAGGACAATATTCATCTTTCACAATTCCTGTTCCGTTTAACAGTCACATATGTCTCATGTGAAAATAATATTCTGACAACAGTCACATTCATAGTTTTTTTGGATGTCCCTTGAAGTCATTGTATAATGGTGGATCTAGGCAAAGTTCCAAGTGTTTCAGCAGGTGAGTGATCTTACCTGATGTCTGTGCCCTCATTGAGACGTTGTGTGACTCTGGCTTGAGTTGAAGTGATAAACATTCAGAATTCCTGGTTAATCGATACTCCTGAGTCAGTTAAATAAGAAAATCTGCAGATGCTGGGGTCGAGTACAACCTACAAAAGTGCTCAGAAACTCACCAAGTCATGCAGTATCCATTAGGAAGTATAGGACCTGACAAAGGGCCCAGGCCTGAACGTTTGTTATCCTTTGCTTCCTCCAGATGCTGCGTGACCTCTGGAGTTTCTCCAGCACGTTAGTGTATTGCACACTCCTGATACTATTTAGCTCTGGAACCCTGATCTAGTTGCCAGCCAACTTTCTAATAGGAAAGCTGCTCACTGTGTCTAAACCCTAATATACAGTCTTGGATCTCACTGTGTGTACAAATGAGCACCACAAGGAGATGGCATTGCTGGTAAGCACACAGAGTGTGAATATTCTCCCACAGCCGATTGGCACTGCAGACCAAGAATCCATATTGTTCTGATTTCAAGGTGAAAATATTCTTCTTGAGTATGGAGATCAAAGCTCTTGGAGTTCCCAGAAACACTTTCTCATTTCTATCCTCTTATAATCAAGACCAATGCCATTTGATTTCCTCATCGCTTGTGGTCCACATACATTTACTTCGTACATCACAAGCTGCTTACCAACATACATTAATTTCTCAGCATTCTGAAATCTGAAATGTTTTACAAAGAGGAACTGATTTTCTTTGAAACATCAATGCTTTAAAATAAACTGTTGAGACAGGATTTTTATTTAGAAACTGTGGTACAGATAAAATTAAGCCAGAGTCAACTTCATTCAATTGAAATCTTTCTGCTGCCATTCCCAATATTCAGCACCGGACATTCTGTTCATTGTGAAGCAAGATTCTTGTTTAGAATTAATATTGACTGAAGACCTTAAATCATTTATGTGCTTCACACATCGTATGGTATAGTGTAGTGTGTGTAATTCAGGGAACAGAAGATCAAAATTTGTTTCTGGCATGCAACATTTTAATTTTAAATAAGTCACATCTAGAAATATAAAGAAATTATATCAGTGATATGCCATAGACATGGACCAGACAAGTGTTATACTAATACAGGGCTTTTATTAACAGACTATGACCACCACTAAACTGACCAGTGGGAAAGCATTTCCATCAGTATCTCTACAGACATAGCCAATAGTGAGCAGTCAGTATAATAGTCCCCTCCATTTCATCAAACAATCAGTAAAGATGATCAAGACCCTGTCACCAGTACACTGCAGCCTGAATTAGTTTGAAAACATCTGTCCAAGTCCTGCCATAGGGAAAGTTACACTGGTTCAGACACTGGGTATCCATGGAGAGGTTGCAAACTGGATTTGAAATTAGCTAAATGGGAGAAGACAGAGAGTGGGAGTGGATGATTGCTTCACAGACTGGAGGCCTGTGACTAGTGGTGTGCCGCAGGGATCGGTGCTGGGACCATTGTTGTTTGTTGTCTATATCAATGATCTAGATGATAATGTGGTAAATTGGATCAGCAAGTTTGCTGATGACACTAAGATTGGAGGCATTGGACAGTGAGGAAGGCTTTCATAGCTTGCAGACAGATCTGGACCAACTGGAAAAATGGGTCAGAATATAGCAGATGAAATTTAACGCAGTCAAGTGTGAGGTGTTGCATTTTGGAAAGACAAACCATGGTAGGACATACACAGTAAATGTTTGGGCACTGAGGAGTGCAGAGGAACAAAGGGATCTGGGAATACAGAAACATAATTCCCTGAAATGGCATCACAGGTGGATAGGGTTGGAAAGAAAGTTTTTGGCATCTTGACCTTCATAAATCAAAGTATTAAGTATAAGAGTTGGGATGTTATGATGAAGTTGTATAAGACATTGGTGAGGTGAAATTTGGAGTATTGTGTGCAGTTCTGGATGCCTAACTACTGGAAGGATATCAGTAAGATTGAAAGAGTTCAGAGAAGGATGTTGCTGGGTCTCCAGGAGTTGAGTTACAGGGAAAGATTAAATAGGATAGGACTTTATTCCTTGGAGTGGAGAAGAATGAGGGGGGGGGGGATTTGATAGAGGTTTACAAAATCATGAGGGTATAGACAAAGTAAATGCGAGTGGGCTCTTTCCACTTAGATTAGGGGAGTTAAGTATGAGAGGACATGGCTTTAGGATGAAAAGGGAAAGGTGTAGGGGGAACTTCTACAGAGAATGGTGGGAATGTGGGACAAGCTGCCATCTGACATGGAAATGTGGGCTCACTTCTTAAGTTTTAAGAATAAATTGGATAGATGCATGGATGGGAGATGTCTGGAGGGTTATGGACCGGGTGCAGTTCAGTGGGACTAGTGGAGTGATATTTTGGCACAGTCGAGAAGGGCTGAATGGCCTGTTTTCTGTGTTGTTGTGTTCTCTGGTTCTATGGAAACATTTTGTTGGGACTGAGGGGAGAAGGGAATGTCAATCATAGGTAATAACAAAATTCAGCTTCCACATTTAAAGGGATAGATTAGCTTCATTAGATAGGCCTCTTGGAAAGGTCCCTTTAAATCTGAGGCATACTCATGTTTGCCGTGATTGGAGTGGTGAGGTTGCCAACCCTACTGAGATATTTAATTACAAAGGTAGACCATTTTGGGTCAGGGTCTCATGTTGGCATCAGTCTCTCTCTATTATTATCTCGCAATGATTGTCATTCCCCCACCTCATTTCCTCCAATGGATTCTCACAGAGGGTAACAGGGCCCAGAAGATGGATCAGGTTGGTGACTTGAATTCTGCCATCATTCTCATCAGCAAAGGGAACAATCTATTGGTGGAGCTCAATGGGTTGAGCATCATTAGTGGGAGAAACGGAATGGTCAAGGTTTCAGGTTGGAACCCTTCATTAGAAGTCAATAACCCCCTTTTACATAGAACTTAAAAGCCAGGTTTTATCCGCATTTCAAGCACTATGTAAAAGAATCGCAAAGTGGATTGGGGGAGAGGGGTCTGCATTTGCCCATCTTCGATCCACCTAGGTAGGTAGTCTCAGCGGTGGAGTGTATTTGACTCAAAGAGCCGGCTTTCTTTGGTTCTGTGTAAACGAGCAAGCCAGCTTCCAGAGACGTGTTGTGTATACGGCAATAATGCAGCTTTTCTGTGTTTAAAAAAAAAAAAAAAGACTAGTGATGCTCCTTGACCCACTTGTTCCTTCCAGCTGATTGTATTATTTTTTTGTTCCACATTCCAGCATCTGCAGAGTCTCCATCATTGCAGTCATATTCATTCAACAAAAGAACTGCCTTTGATGAGGGGTGGCACAGTTAGTGCTTTTACAGTCCCGGTGACCCGGGTTTGAATCCTGAACGGACTATAAGGAGTTTGTATGTTCTCCCTGGATCTGCGTGGGCTTCCTTCCACCCTCCAAAAAATGTTTGGGGTTTGTAGGTTAATTGGTGCATTTATACGCAGCATGGGCTTGAGGGCTGGAAGGGCCTGTATCACTACATTTAAAAAAAATTCAAATACAAATTAAAAGTTGAGCAGGAAAAGCATATTTGCCTTTCCGAACAATGGTGGACCCAAACCTTCTGGTGCTCTACTCCACTACTTGTAATGGTTTTGAAATGATCTGACAAGCTTACTCTTCTTAGGCACGACAAGCCTGAATAAATGACATCCCTGTGGACAGGACATCAATTGTTTTGCTTATTACAGTCATCATAATGAAGGACGTTATGCCTGACTGGAATGCCAAGTGCACAATTGCCTTTGATCACAGATGTACATTGCATCCATGACACTTAAGCTTTCAGCATGACTTTCCTAAATGTCAACCGATTTCAGAACTTGCTGCTGTCAAGTCTTTCTACCAGCAACTGTGTTCTAGAGGGTACATTTTAAACTACTTTGACTCCTATTTAGATTTGAATTCCTCATCTTCAAAGAAGCAAAACAAAAAAAAAGTACTTCTCTACTTTTTTTCTTCAGGTGGCAAAGAGCTCTTTGCACTTTGCCTCCACAATGTTCTGAATCTCCAGGGGTGTTACTTTGACATGTGTGCCTTCTTTAGATGAGACTGCTCTATGGGAGATAGTATACACTGCAGTACCTGGCAGGCATGCACTATTGAGCTAACAAATTGACAGGCCTTCATCCCAGTACCTTTGGCCAAATTCAGAGCTTTGCTCCCTAACATGAGAAGGTAGAGCATCTCCCAGATAATTGCTAACTTGTTTTTTTTTTATCTCAACCCCAGTGATATCTGGATTCATTCAATATCTGTTGCCATCAACAGAAACCAGCTCATCATTTATTAAAGGTATTAAGATATTTTGCCAATGTCAGGAGAACTGTTTATTGATCTCCACTGAGCTGCATCCCAACCCATTGGCATATATTTCTTCTGCTGCCCTTTACATCGTTTTTCCACATTAGCTCTCTGTGACTCCTCTCTTCAGCTTCTTCCTGGCAGACAGGGTTTTATCTCCCGACAACACCCCAGATGTCAGGTTCCCCATGTGAGTTCCAGCATTGGGTGTCAATGAGCCAATCAAAGGCTACCAGTCCACAGCATCAATTTGCCTCAGACAAACAATTCCCTTCCTTCATAGGCTGGATAAAGATAATGTGGAGAAAATATTTCCAGTAGTGAAAGAGTCTGGGACCAGAGGGCACAGCCTCAGAATGAATGGGCAAATCTTTAGGACATAGATGAGAAGAAATTTCTTCAGCCAGAGGGTGGCAAATCCATAGAATGTGTTGTCACAGGATGCTCTAGAGCAGGGGTGTCAAACTCAAATTCACAGAGGGCCAAAATTAAAAACTTGGACTAAGTCGAGGGCCAAACTAAATAATTATTGAAAATTTTCAACAACATCTGCATGTTTCCTCTTCTTTCAACATATGTAATGTTAAACTTTTTCTTATTAAAATAAATGTTTAATAATAGTTTTGGTTAAACTCTTTCCAGAAGAAGCAAATGAGAAATAAAATATTCAATAAATAATATTTCTCTATAGCCTTTAAGCTCCTTTTAAATGTTTTTTTTTTTCACAAGCCAACAAGTCAAAAAAATAACAACTTGCTTCAATGACAAACAGGTTTGTTTTTTAAAATGATGAACATATAGTCTGCCTCCCACCTGTCTTGAAAGGTCCTGTTTTCTGTCTTTGGTTTGGCCATTTTTCGTAAGGGGTTTATTACATGTGAGTTAGGCGACAGGTCGCAGATGCTAATGGAAGTAAAGAGAGGAGGTGGGGGTGATTAGCGGGCTGACGGGCCGGCGCCAATGCATTTGTAAAGCATTCTGGGATTTGTAGTATTAGCTGTGCATGCACTATACTGGCCCGGCAGCCAGCGGGCCAGCTCTAATACATATTTGATGTGATCTTGCGGGCCAAATATAATTATATCACGGGCCAAATTTGGCCCGCAGGCCTGATTTTGACATGTGTGATCTAGAGGCTAAATCATTGGATATATTCAATGCAGAGGATGATAGGTCTTGATTAGTGTGTCAAATGTTATGGGGAGAAGGCAAGAGAATGAGGTTGAGCAGAAAAATAATGGCCTAATTCTGCTGTTATGACTGATGGTCAATCTACTAAAATGCCAAAAGGGAAATTAAGTACTTCCTACGACAGATTGTAATAGGCTGGTTGATATGAGGCTTGTATGGGTGTTAGATGTTCAACTATATTTTTGATCATCATGTACCCTTCCATTGGTTGAACAGCTGGCTACATTGTGCATGGTCTATGCAGATTTCCATGAAGAGGTTTTTCAGTTCATTTCCACGAACACAGAAATGTTAACTGAATCAGTGCATCAAGCTGTGTGATAGAAAGCTTTGAAAAGCCCCTGCCCAGTCCTCAGTTTTCCTCAAGATAAAATTAAGTTGTGGGTTCAATCCTGTGCTGTCCATGAACCTTCAGTACCATTGTGTGAATACACACCTAGAACAATAACTTTGCACTCCACTATCAAACAGCCTTCATTGTTATTAAGTGGTCAGGAGGATTGCTTTATGTTTCACAGACCAGTCTTGCTCCACACCTAGCTGGGAAGTAAAGGAAAGCTCACCTTGGCTGTAAAGGTGACCTTCCCTTCAATACTCTCTCAACGATTCAGCAGAAAGCAGCAAATCAATATTTGAAAATTATAAACAGTGTTTGAGGAGCTTTAATGAATGGTGATGACCCAAGAGCAGATTTTCCTGGAGAATCATTAGCCATTTACAAAAGATTCACCCAACAGTGCACTGTTGACAGGCAGATATTATTTTTTTTAATTGTTTCTATAAAGGAATGGTTTTCACTTAATCAGATGGGTGGCATTAGGCTATTGTCAAGTCATTGAACCTCTCACCTCCAGCACATGTTCATTTGGCATGTCAAGTGCCCCATGAGAAATGGACCTCAATTAAGTCTTCCAAGTGTGTGTACGGGATTGGGTGGTGGGGGGTGTTGGAATGAATTGGGAACTCACAGCATCTTGTGGATGGGTTGGTAGCTGCCACTGGTCAAAGGTCAACAGCTGAAAAGCACAACGCACAGCTGTTGAAATGAACAAGTACTTTGTTTAACATTAACACGGAAAGGTAAAAAGAAATGAGTTAAGCAACTGAGAATTAATATCCACACACTTCAGCTGAAATTGGATGTTATTTTTATTCACTTTTCAAGTTGTGGGCATCTCAAGCCAGGCTAGCATTTGTTTTACCGATCCCTGATTACTATTTCAGAGTCAACCACATTACTCTAGGTCAGTGGTTACATAGAAGCGAGAATGGGAAACATTGTGAAGATTGTATGCATTGAAGAACATTGCTGAACCAGATTGATTTTGTAATCTTCTTGTTAAGAAGGATGATCCTATTTGTTATATCAGTTTCAGATAATGATGTTGAGACTGTATAAGACGTTGGTGCGGCCTAATTTGGAGTTCTGTGTGCAGTTCTGGTCGCCTAATTATAGGAAGGATATAAACAGAGTGGAGAGAGTGCAGAGAAGGTTTACCAGAATGTTACCTGGGTTTAAGCATCTAGAGTATAGGGAGAGAATGGACAGATTAGGTCTTTATTCTTTGGAGCGTAGAAGGTTGAGAGGGGATTTGATAGAAGTATTTAAGATTATGAAAGGGATAGACAAAGTGGATGTGGATAGACTATTTCCGTTAAGAGGAGGAAAGATTAAAACAAGAGGACATGAGTTAAGAATTAAGGGGCAGAGGTTTAGAGGTAACATGAGGGGGAACTTCTTTACTCAGAGAGTGGTAGACGTGTGGAATGAGCTTCCGGGAGAAATAGTGGCGGTGGAGTCAATTGTATTATTTAAGAATAGGTTGGACAGGTATATGGATGAGAAGAAGATGGAGGGTTATGGGCATTGTGCAGGGAGGTGGGACTAGAGAGGGGTGTTTGGTTCGGTGTGGACTAGAAGAGCCTAATGGCCTGTTTCTGTGCTGTAAAATTGTTATGTTATGTTATAATTAAGCTAATTTAAATTTGACAGCTGGCTCAGTGAGATTTGAACACATGATCTGTGTACTCTTGGTCCAGGCATCTAGGATACTAGTCAAATTAGTTAACCGCTGCACCATCACCAGACCATTGGAATTATGTGCAGTGAGGTAAAGGAGCACCATCGAAGCAATGCAGGGTCTCTCATCCAGTCTCCAAAGGATTTGAATATCCATTTCCAAAGCCTTCAGCAGAAATTCACTCCATACACTTGGCTCGCGACTGCTTTCTAGACTTGCAAGAGCTTGCAGAGCTGAAAATGTTAAGATAATGCTTATTAATTCAGCAGTTCCTACTGTGCCCACCAACACTCACCATTCCTCTTAAAGATCCTGACCCTTGTGTATATCTACTGGGATATATCCTCAAGGTTCAGGGTAGTAGATTTTGGACAGAGATGAGGAGGAACTGCTTTTCCCAGAGAATGGTGAATCCATGGATTTTGCTGCTCATTGAAACAGTGGAGGCTACCTCAGTAAGTATATTTATGACATTGTTGGACAGATTTTTACATAGCAGGGGAATTATGTGGAAAGGGCAGGCAGGTGGAGATGAGCTGATCAACAGATCAGCCATGATCTCATTGAATGGTGGAGCAGACTTGACAAGCCAGATGGCTACTCCTCCATGTATTTCTTATGTTCATATGTTCTTGTGTCCTCTTGGAGCAAGAGATGAGGTACTTCCATGATGAAAACAGTCATGGTTTAGAGGCAAGTCAGGCCCCAAAATACCATCGTGCCAACAGTATGAAATACCAGTGTGGTGCCTGAAACAGTCCCTATCCTGGAATAAAGTGTTTCTCCATAGGAACAGCCTGGACCTGATTAACCCCTTCCAACTTTCCTAGCTGAGGCTCTATCATTTAGATCAGCTCACACGGCCACTATGTATTCCCAGGTGTTATTGAGGACCACTGATTTTTTTTTTTATTATTCCTTTCAATAACTGAGTGTGTGCAACATCTATAGACTGCCTCAGATCGATCTCTCTGTTGATGAAACAAATTGGTTATAAACACCTTGTATTCTGTTTTCGCATTCTCCAAGCTGACAGCATTAACATTGACCTCCAATTTTCTTTAACCTCCTCCCCTGTCTCTCTCTTTTCTCATCCCTCTGTCTCTTTTTCTCCAGCTGCCAACCCCCTTCCCTTTTCTCTCCCATCAGAAAGCTAATCTTTTTAACTTTCTGTCCTCTCCTGTAGACAACCGCTGCCATTGGCTGCTTTGCACCCGCTGCAATTGAATGCAGCCACCATACTTGCAACAGTGTGCTGTGTATGCATGAGCTCCATGAGGGAGTGTTAATTGAATTGAGTGCTAGCAGGGAGCAGACTCCATGCTATGGGCTCTCTCTCCCTCTCTCTTGTTGATTGTATACAGTAAAGTTGTTTGGTTCACCTCACATACCGCCTCGTCTAGTTATTCAGCTCACGATAACTAACATCTCCCCATCACTTTTCAGTTTTTTTCTCTTCTACTCTCTCCTCCTGTGACCTCCTACCAATTAGCCTGTGCTCCTCCCCTTGCCCCTTCCTCCCTCCTATCTTCTTTCCCCCCCCCCCCCACACCTTTTTGTTCAGACATCTGTCCGATTTTGCTGATTCCTGATGAAGGGCATAGGCCCGAAACATTGGTTACCCTTTAACTCCCATCAATGCTGCATGGCCTGCTGTTTCCCAGCATGTTTGTGTTTTGCACTCGACCCCAGCAGCTGCAGACTTTCTTGTTTTACTCAATAAATCCACATGCAGCATCACACTGCAGCTGTTTTCAGGACTGGCTGTAAATTGACAGCCAGTAAGCCGAAAGGATGATGAAGTCCCTTAAAATATTGGATAGGTTATTTACAAGATTCCTTAACCCCATCTGGTATCTCTGTATAATTCAGTCTCTGTTCAACTTGGTTTGAAAATGTGGTGCTGAAGGGGTTAAAACACAGTCTGATTGAAAGCAGAATGACTCACTGTGTATTGATCTCTGTCAACTTTAGTGTAAGTTTTTGTACAGTGACGGTAGCTATGAACGTAGACCCAAACCACAGCCAGGAGCTGGGCAGTTGTCAGAGTCTCATGGATTAGGTCAGCAGACTTCCTCAGGTGCAATGAATGGGCGGAAAAAGTGGCTGGTTGTACACAATTGAAATTTTTTCCCAAATTATTTACCTTGGCAAAACTATCCATTCATCCATGTTATGCTCAGAGGCTTATCTAGGGTCCAGAATGGTATCCGGCCACGTGTCTGATTGGCTACTGTTTCTCTTGGCATTGTGGAGTTGATTGTGGTTTTCCAAGAGGCAAAATGAAGGAATTTTCAATTATCTCCTAGTTCTGGAAATACCCTTCTCCCAAGCAGTTCTGCAGTTAGCAAGACATTGCAGTAATAACATCGATAATTGTGCAAATTCTCATTTATAATCACAATCTTTGACAAAGCCCATTAAACGATGATCGTACAGAATGGCTAGTGTTATCTTTTCCTAATTCACTCACAGAATATGGACATGACTGGTAGATCTAATTTGCTCCTAACCTAAGCGACATGCCAAGCAATTCTGAATGAATCATATGGGCTTGGAGTCACAAATGGGCCACACAGGGTAACATTGGCATAATTCCTTCCTCAAGGATCCTTTTGAATAGAATGGTTGTACAATCTGACTGACTCTCTCACTATTACCAACCTCTTATTCTAAATATATTTAATTATTTAAATGTAAATTTCTTAGCTGTTTTAAAGGGTGAAATGGAGGCAACATGAAATCATGTTCCTGTACTAATAGTGTAGGGTTCTATACATTAGTGTTAGATCTTAATTGCAGTGATAGAGAATACCAGTGTGATTTGCTTTCTGGGTACTGAAAGGTCACTATTTTTAACAATGGATCTGGTGATATTTCATACATGTACTTCTTTTCTTTCCCTTATCCAATGGGAGGACGCCTATGTTTTGCATCAGGAATCTTTTCAAGGGTCTGTACCCAGAAGGAAGAATGCCCAGACTCTGCCTATATTAACAATGTATGTAATACATCCTCAGTTTTCTTCAGGCTGACTTCCAGGCCAAACATTTTGGCAGTTTCCGCAAAGCAGGACGTCAAGCGCTGAAGAGCTGGCTCTGAATGGGCAACTAAAGCGGCATCATCTGCAAAGAGTAGTTCACGGACAAGTTTCTCTTGTGTCTTGGTGTGAGCTTGCAGGCGCCTCAGATTGAAGAGACTGCCATCCGTGCGGTACCGGATGTAAACAGCATCTTCATTGTTGGGGTCTTTCATCTACCAGCCCCCCCACATCTCCATCGGGCACACAAAACTCAAAACGGTCAACCAGTTTACCTATCTCGGCTGCACCATTTCATCAGATGCAAGGATCGACAATGAGATAGACAACAGACTCGCCAAGGCAAATAGCGCCTTTGGAAGACTACACAAAAGAGTCTGGAAAAACAACCAACTGAAAAACCTCACAAAGATAAGCGTATACAGAGCCGTTGTCATACCCACACTCCTGTTCGGCTCCGAATCATGGGTCCTCTACCGGCACCACCTACGGCTCCTAGAACGCTTCCACCAGCGTTGTCTCCGCTCCATCCTCAACATCCATTGGAGCGCTTACACCCCTAACGTCGAAGTACTCGAGACGGCAGAGGTCGACAGCATCGAGTCCACGCTGCTGAAGATCCAGCTGCGCTGGATGGGTCACGTCTCCAGTATGGAGGACCATCGCCTTCCCAAGATCGTGTTATATGGCGAGCTCTCAACTGGCCACCGTGACAGAGGTGCACCAAAGAAAAGGTACAAGGACTGCCTAAAGAAATCTCTTGGTGCCTGCCACATTGACCACCGCCAGTGGGCTGATAACGCCTCAAACCGTGCATCTTGGCGCCTCACAATTTGGCGGGCAGCAACCTCCTTTGAAGAAGACCGCAGAGCCCACCTCACTGACAAAAGGCAAAGGAGGAAAAACCCAACACCCAACCCCAACCAACCAATTTTCCCTTGCAACCGCTGCAATCGTGTCTGCCTGTCCCGCAACGGACTTGTCAGCCACAAACGAACCTGCAGCTGACGTGGACTTTTTACCCCCTCCATAAATCTTCGACCGCGAAGCCAAGCCAAAGAAAAGATGTAATACATCACTCGTGAAGTCACGGCTGGAGGCGCAATCCCGAGTTGCAGAATTCCCTGCAAATAGGGGTGCGGTGTAAAATGCGGCTGGGTTCAGCCTGCCCTGCAATTTTTCCCGTTCCCTAGATGGGTTAGTAGTGAGAAAAGGGCTTAAGACTCTCCCTAGTTTACCTTGATGACAGCCACATCTTTACATCAAGAATTCTGAATTCCACAATGAGTGAAAATCTGCTTAATTATGCGTTGTGTAATTATTTTAATTATCTTTTAATTCCCATTTAAAATTCTGACACGTAGCAAGTGAATGTTGATATGCCATTGCCAACTAACAAACTACTGTAATTTCACAAATGAGCCTTAGTCCAGCCACGCTGCTCTGAATAATATTTACTAATTTTTTTGCAAGATTTTGTGTAGTATTACTTGCATACTGATGTAATCCCTGGTTTCAGTAGGTTTCCTGCTCTTATGTTAACTTTGCACATCTGTTTCATTTGGATATTCAGAACCATGCACATTGCCTTCAAACTGTATTTATCACAACTCAAAGAAGTCCATCCTCAGAGTTTATATTCTCTTCTTTCTTTGGCTTGGCTTCGCGGACGAAGATTTATGGAGGGGGTAAAAAGTCCACGTCAGCTGCAGGCTCGTTTGTGGCTGACAAGTCCGATGCGGGACAGGCAGACACGATTGCAGCGGTTGCAGGGGAAAATTGGTTGGTTGGGGTTGGGTGTTGGGTTTTTCCTCCTTTGCCTTTTGTCAGTGAGGTGGGCTCTGCGGTCTTCTTCAAAGGAGGTTGCTGCCCGCCAAACTGTGAGGCGCCAAGATGCACGGTTTGAGGCGATATCAGCCCACTGGCGGTGGTCAATGTGGCAGGCACCAAGAGATTTCTTTAGGCAGTCCTTGTACCTTTTCTTTGGTGCACCTCTGTCACGGTGGCCAGTGGAGAGCTCGCCATATAACACGATCTTGGGAAGGTGATGGTCCTCCATTCTGGAGACGTGACCCATCCAGCAATATTCTATTGTGTCCATAATGGGTGATTTTTGAAGGCTTTGCATAGGAATATAAGATGTTGGATGAGCAAAATGTCATTTACCTCTCCATTCTTATTAAAACATATTTCTGATAAATAAAAATAAGAAAGAAAAACTACAGATACTACATGTTTGAAATAAAGGCACTAAATGTGGGAAATGTTAAGCAGGTCAGGCAGCAAAACCATGGAATATGGAATGGTTAGTGTTTTATTTCCAGGGGACTTCTTCGGAACGTGAAAGAGAAATCCCTTTTACACCATCGATTCCATGTGGGTTAACCAACTAATTTAATGGGTCCATTCCTGGTAATTGCACAGTGTGAAACATCCCAACCTAGCAGCGCAAGTTAAATTCAACTGGGCTCCGACACTTGGTGGGGACATGTCAGAGCCCGGCTGCGTTAACTCACTAATCACCTTCTGGCAGTGTGAAAGTAGTCACCACTGGAGGCAGGACCCCACCCCCTCCCTCCTTTTAAATTCTAGGTTGCCAATTAACCAGGTGGATCATGCTGCCGTGGGAAAGGTTCCCATGTGCAGCATGCCCAGTAAGTTTTCTCGCTTCCTTGGAGGATTGGCAGTGTGAAAGGGGCTTCCAGTTAGTTTTCAATAGCAGAGAAGATAGAACGGCATAGGTAGAACGAAGGAAAGGTCTCTGGTAGCGTGAGACCTGATGGGTGGATCAGGTAATGAGAATAGCAGATGCATACACGTTATGCTCCTTTGTTTGAATAATGTGTTGTTAATAGTGACTCTGTGTAACATGCCGAGCAGGCTAGAAAATATAATGCAGCACACTCTCAGTACTGCTCTATCCAGAAATATGTGTGTGAATTTGGGTCACAGGACACTATTACTTGAAGGCTTACTCACAGCAGAGTGCAGAGGTGCAAGAGAGCTATGGAAACAGAGGAAGGGAGTCAATAAGAGGTCTGGTTCCTGTAAAGTAACACCACATTTTATAGATATAGAAATTAAGTAGATAATCCTATTTGGAGATTAGGGAAACAAAGCAATATTTCTGCCTTTACAAAATACCCCATGGACACCTACAACATAAAGATGCCCAAGGGTCTCTGCAGGAATGTTATGATAAAATTTAATGCCATTCAAGTTACAAGTGAACAAAAGCTGGGTTAAGGAAGTAAGTTTTTAAGTTTTCTCAAGATAGGAAGGAAAGGAGAAATTCAGAATTTGAACCATGGCACCAAAGCCATCAATGCTAATAGCAGAGTGATTAAAATTAGGGATTGTTAGGAGGCAAGAACTGAAGGAAGGCCAAGACTGCAGATGCTAATAGAGCTGGTGGAGAATTTGGAGATGGATTCATCAGAGAGGAGGGAGAATTTGACCACCGGCATAAAACTGTAGGAAGATTCTCATGCCTCTGAGAGAAAAAAAAGCCACTTGCGATTCTGCCTTGACAACCTCAGAGCAATTGTAGGGTCCTCCGATTTAATTCAGTCTGGTGGTGCTGTTGGAATCGAGCCATTTTGAACACTTTCCAAGATGTCGTATCTTTTTAAAGAAAAAAATGGAAATGTTGTATTTGAACATTTTAGAATAATTGAATTTAAATGAGCTGTATCCTTCAGTGCCATTCGTTTGACCCAATCATTAATAAGGCAATGAGTAGTGTTTGGGATACTATTGCGCAGATGTTGTGGGAGCTCAAAGCAGCTGCGGCAATAATGAGGGTGATGCATATAATTGGCATCCAGGTGTCTTCATAATCAAAGTAATTAATGAAAGTTTTGCCTTGGCTTTGAAAGGTTCTAAATATTGCTTCATAGAATCTCAAATCAATGTGATTGCCGTCATCTTGTTTCCAAAAAAAACTTTTATTTTGGTCTTTATGGAGTGGTTCAACTAAATTTTGCCTGTCAAAATTCTGTTTGTAAGTTGTCGTTTATGTTCAAATTTAAGAGTCAATGTCGAAATTGCATTGAATGCAAATGACTAAAATGCAAATAGAAAAGAAAATCTAAAACACATGAAAATGCTCTTTGTTGATTAATAACATGTATATATTGAAATTAAGAATAAATAATGAAAGCTTGTCTAATAATTTCAAAGGGGTGCAGAAGAGATTCACCAGGATGTTGTCAGGACTAAAGGGTGTTGAGTTATGTGGAAATGCTTATAAGGCATTTCTTCATTCCGTGGAGCAGAGAAAGCTGAGTGGTGACCTTAGCGATGTCTCTCAGATGATGAGGCTCATGGATAAGGCAGATGCTCACAGTTTTTTTTTCTTTCCTGGGGTAGATGATTTCTAGGAACAGAGGTCACAGGTTTAAGGTGAGAAGTAAAAGATTTAAAAGGGGCCTGCAGGCCAACTTTTTTCACTTGGTGGGTTTCTGGAATGATTTGCAAGAGGAAGCTTTAAAAGTGAGTACAATTTTGATGTTCAAAAGGTATTTGGACAATATATGGATAGGTAGCTTTTAGTTGAATTGGACCAAATGCCAATAGGACTGGCCTTGAATGCTAATTTGGTCATGAGAGTTCAAGTGATTGATTGCTCCTGCTTTGTACAAAGTCATGTGAAAGACAACAATTTGTTGCATCCCTAAAAATATGTTATCCTGAGACACCTTAAAACATTGCAAGCCCATGTCCTTCTGCTCGTTTGATCTTTTTAAATTCTTTACATATTCTACACCTGAGAGACATTTGCACCATAGTGAAAGTAAATTTGTTTTGGCCAGGGCCTAGCATGAATGTTGCCAAATCTAGCCTCTGATAAAATCAGTGATGAAGTTGGAGTTGAAAACAGCAAGCAATTCACCACGTATACTCAGACCAGACTTGATGCTGAAATTTGCTAATCAATGAACATGAAAAACTTTCTATAATCTGCAGGCAAAAGAGATTCTTGATGCAGTAATCTGGAACAAAAGCATAACTGCTGGAGGAACTAGTGCAGAGTCTTAGCATGAAAGTTGCCCATCCCTCTGCCTCCATAGATGCTACCTGACTGAGTTCCTCCAGCTATTTGCTATTTTTCTTACTGAAAACTGCATTTACTATTGATGTCGTGTGAAAAGTAGACATCCCCAGGAAACATCTGTACCGCATGCAGACTTAAATATTGGTCATATAAAACGCCAATAGGTTTAATGTCATGTCTGAAAATATTGAGACTCCTGCCAGTTGTGCATGTTATTTCTTTGCAACACCTGATTAACTGGCCATCTTCTCTCTCACAGCTTCAGCTCCAAAGATAAAACCACTGAAGAGTGATGTGGTGGTGAATGAGGGGAGGAAGCTCGTACTGAGATGTGAAGCGATTTCAGGATATCCACAGCCCACCTTTAAATGGTATAAGGATGGGAAGGAGCTGATTGTCAATAAAAAGTCCAAAGAAATCAGGATCAAGAAAAAGAAAAGGTATTTTCATATCTGAGTTTATGATCTAGGGATTCCTGTCAGAATTGGAGGTATTTCAACAGTTTGAACAATGTTTTCTCAATGGAGTCTAAAGATACCATGTAGGACTTTATATCCATGGATATAGTGGTGTAGAGACTATCATCCTTGATTAATAAATTGAAAGATAAAAGTTCACATGCCACTAGAATATATTGAACTAAGTAAACTTGTTTATTCAAAATACTTACTTTGAAGAAGGGCCTAGGCCCAAAACATCAATTATATATCTTTACCTCCAATGGATTCTGCATGATTGCTGAGTTCCTCCAGCAATTTTGTGTTTTATTAGAAACACCATGCAGTTTTGTAGCTAAATTATAAGACTATCATCCTGAGACATGAACCATTGATCCAGGGACATGAATTTGAATCCTATTGTAACAGATGAGGAATCCAAATTCATGTAATTCAATAAATTTAGAACTAGAAATATATTAACAGTAATGATTAAAATGCTGGATTGTTGTGGAAAATATCTGGTTCAGGGAAGGAAATCTTTACCCAGTCTCGCCCACGTGACTCCAGATCTGTAATTGTAGTTGATGCGTAATTTCTGCCTCCATTCAGGCAGTTTGATAAGGCTATCATGTCCACATTCCATGAGTAAATAAATTAAAACAAAATGATTTCAGCGCATGAATTACACTCTATTGATGGTGGGAGATGAAGAGAGATGGCACTGTTGGTAATGCCCAGAGTAAATAAGAATATCCATTGAAGTATGCAAGTCTGAAAAGTGTATCTCTTCTCTATCCCCAGTAACTAGAGGTAACAAATCTAAGAGTGTCATGTTTGCTGGCTACTTTCAAATGTTCCTGTGCTTACTGGTAGCTTGTACTGTTGGATAGTTATTCTATTGGGCTTTGTTGATTATTTTTCTTTTTAAAAAAAAAATTGAAATTTTATAGTTTTGCATGGCAACTTTTAATAATAGCATTCTCTTCCAAATGAATAATTCCTACAAGAGAAAATTGCATCTATTGTTCTTGCAACTCTCTGCTGTTTAATATGCAAACAAGACCTCAGCAATGAGAACAATAACTACTTGTATTTGTCCAGTGCCCTGATGCTAGTGATATATCCAAAGATATTTCACAAGAATGAAATCCGATTACATTGGTCATTTTGGCTATTAGAGGAGCTAACCAAATGATTGTGTAGATTCTAAAGCATCTTTTTCGTTGGAATGAGGAAACTTTTTGGAACAAGTCACAGGTGTCATATTTCTGCAAAATCCAGATTTATTGCTATTAGGAAATATTGAAATATTGAATTAAAATTATCAATATACCAATTAGAGTTTGTTAAAGTTGCATTAGCAGTGGCAAAAAAATGTATTGCAGTTACTTGGAAATCAGATATCCATTTGAGTGAGGCATGATGGAATTCAGAAATTCAAATGCAGAAATTCAAATCCCTTAGAAAAAAAATTACATATAATTTAAGAAAAAATATGCAGTGTTTCTACAAATTTGGTGCCCATATACCCAATTATTAGGTTTAAATTTATAATGTTGGGATTTCTGTACCTCTGAACCCATGAGAAATCTCCTTTAGAATGTATTAAAAGATTTTGGTAAAGTAGGAATGTTGGAAGATATTCCTCTATCCAATCCTGAAAGTCTTTTTTTTCTTTTTATATAACTATATTTTATTCTTCCATGGATTATTCTGAGGGTGGGGGGTGTTTGCAAGGAGGGGGTTTCATGGGTGGCGGTGTTATATACCACATGTATGTAGTTTTAGATTGTTATCTGTTTCTATTTTGTATTAACATGTTGAATTTGATCATACATGTTTGAAAAATTTTTAAATAAAATATTTTAAAAAAGAGATCCAGGTTCTTACATAATCGTCCATCATCACAGTCTGTTCTCTCCCTGAACCTCATGATGAGCTGGGTAGTAGTTTTAAAATCAAGACTTAACTGTGATCTTAGCTTTATTTTATGTTGCTGCCAGGTCAAGATACATATCTGCAAAAGATATCAATGTTCCCCAGAATATTGCCTTGTGCCTAACTCAATACATTTTCTCTATGCACTTCCTTTGTGATCCTTAAAATTACCCATTGGAATGAAAAATAAAGACACACCATGTGCTTAGCAGTTTAATAGACACCCTTTGAAATTGATGCTTTTGTAACTGCCAGAAGGTCTAACTGGACCACTATGCCAAATTGGAGGGCACTACAGACTGTCATGTTGATGGGGCTGGTGTCACATACATATCAATCCAGGTCAGAATGGTGGAGAATAAAAGTGAACCAGACCCGTTTAACTAAAATTCCAGCAGTATTATGGGCTGTCATTGCTATTGGTAAGTTTATTTCTCCATTGAGATTACTAAATGAATTTAAATTCAACAACATGTTGATTTTCCCCTTTGTCCATCTAAAATTCTGGGTGAAACTTATTTCTACTCTGAAGCCACAATTGTCCCATAGGCTTCAAAGGTGGACAAGGTCTGGGGTCTTTAGCAATGGTGGGGTTGTTACTCAGATCAGGGGCCTGTGTGCCACAGTCATTGATGCTGGGTCCATCTATTTATTTTTTTTGCCATGTATATTAATAACTTGGATGGCAATGTTGGTCATTTGGTTAGTGAATTTTTAGATGACACCAAAATTGGTGGTATAATAGACAATGAAGAAGGTTATCTAAGACCACAACAAGAGAGATCTAGATTAATTGGGAAAGTGGGCCAAAAAATGATCTAAGAAATTTAATTTGGACAAGTGAGTTATTGTACTTGGTAGGTTAAAGAAGGCCAAGACTTGAAAGGGTCTTGGGGAGTATTATAGAACAAAGAGACTTGAGATACAGGTTTATTGTTCCATTAAAGTGGAGATGCAGATAAACAGAGTGGTGAAGAAGTCATTTGTCACACTTGCCTTCATCAATCAGGAGCATGAATGTCATGTTGCAACTGTACAGGACAATGGCAAGACTGGATTTGTGCTATTATGCGCAGTTATAGGAAATATATCATTGGGCAGGAAAGGGTTGAGGGAAGATTCAATTTAAAACTAGAGCGTTGATTTAAGTTGAGAGGGGAATATTTAAAAGGGACCTGAGGGACATCTTGTATCCAACATGGGGGTTGGATATAAAGAATTAGCTGCCAGAGGAGGTGCTGGAAGCAGGGACAATTGTAATGTTCAAAAAACATTTAGAGAGATACGTGGATTGGAAAAGGTTTTGGCAAATGGGACAAGCTGAGTTGGCAAGGACAGGTTGGGCTGAAGGATCTGTTTCTCTGCTGTAGGACTCTGACCTTATAATATAGACCTGGGTGGGTTAGTGTAAGAGGAGAGAAAGCCTCAACTACAGGGGGCATTCAAATTGTTTGGCTTCAAGTTAGCAGTAGGATGGATGGATCTGTAGATGCCAATGCCTTAAGCCCACTCAGGGCTAATTGATGAATGTCCATCAAAGCAAATGCTCTCTAGTAATGCACTATTGTACTGCAATTGTCCTTTCAGCTTGAAGGTGGTTCATGAGAGAACTAAAAGGATATTGATTTGTAATGGAGACTGCCCACACCAATTGGCTATTTTATTCCCTTGATTTGAATTATGGAAATATTGACTAACTTAGAAAAAGTTATTAATATTAACATACTTTCGTTAAAAAGAATTTGTCTCACTATTGATTTTGGAATCTGATTGTTTGAACAGTGAATGCTGTCATCATTGCAGGGGGAGCGGTAAATATTTGGTATTGCTAAATATCTGAAGCTAAATTAATCAACACTTTGTTGTCAATGAACTAATTAAAGGTCAATGATCTTTCTATGTTTTTTTTTCAATTTTGCTTCACATCTCAAAGCTTTTCTTCACGACCAACGATGACTGATGGGCAATTCGGGATTTAACTATGGGAGAGTCATTTTATTCTTGGCCAATATCTACAGCCTAGTTATTCCTGTCAGTCATTACTGGTTTGTGGGCATTTTTGAACGTCCTCATGAACTACTACTTAGAGGAGCCATTCTGGCCTCTGAGGACTCTGCTCAAAGTTTATGGGCCTCCTTCCCTATGAAACAATCAAGTTTAGTTTGTTTCCTCTATACTTTTCTCCTACCAACTACATTAAAAAAAAAAAAAAAAAATTTTATGATTTTTGTCTGTTCCCACCCCTCCCCTTCAATGCACTGTGGCCCCCAGGGGGTGTGTAAGACCACTGTTGAAAATGGCTGCTTCAGAGTGGAGAAAGATGATTTAGCCTTGCCCTGTGCATACAGAAGCACCTCATAAGTGACAAGAGGCATATACCATCTCATAAACTGCCCTTCCACCTGGCTTATCAGGTACCTTTTGCCCCTCCTGTAGAAACATTAGCAATTCCCACATTGATCACATCAGCACATACAAAACTGGATGATGACCAAGTCATGCTTGATCCCGAGGGACCAGCCAAGCAGGGTAGTAGCCCTGAGTTAGCAATGAACATTCCTTTGTCACTGCTCAACACTGACCAAGGAGTGAAACTGTTGCCTGCAGCCAACATTTTTGGTGTACGCACCATAATTAGCACCTATAGATGATTTCAAAAGAGTAATATTTCTGCATTTTGAAAATAAAAGCAGTTTAATAAATGCTTTTCTTAGAATTTCTTGAAGTTATTTGCACAGTTTTGAAATTTTGTCATAGCTATGGTGTTGGAAATAAGTAGCCAACTTGTGGAAGAACCCTGATTAAATATTAACGTGATAACGGCCAGAAAATGATTCATGTTGAGGGACAAATTTTGCCAGGGACACCTGGAAGATCCTGCACTCCAGCTCACCTCCTCACTCTCTGTATCCTTCAACATCCCTGCTATGGGATCATTCATATCTACTCTGGAGGGGCCATGTCTGTAATCTTCAATAATAAGTAGATGCCTTTACTAAGATACTCAATCCTGCAGCAATTTCAATTGTGTTCAAACAGTTGAATTTTGAATACATTTTGTTTTACTCAAGCCATGTTCTTGCTTGAGGAGGTGATCTCTTAGATCAAATATTCTACAGAAAGAGGGTTGAGTGGCATAATGGTGGGGTCAGTGCTCCTCATGAAAGGTGTTTCATTCAGATAAGCTAACAGTGATCCTACTTCTGGCCAATCCAGTTGGAGCAGAAATTTATTGCCACAATGGCAAGAGGATCATTTCACTCCACACACACTCTCGGAATCATTGAAACAAGCTGCATTGATTCCACCGACTGATTTATGTGGGTGTATAAATTAGAAAAGATGTTTAATGAGTGGTGTGGGAAACCAATGTATGTACAGTTAACTGTCTGGACACACCCCTTTGGCTAACTGTACCTGTGGCTCCTCCCGCAGACTCCTGAATAAAGTGTATTGTCCCACAGCCCCCTCCCCAGTTCAGGACTGTTGACCAGTATGGAAGTGCAACCATTCCATTGCTAATAAAGGCTTATCAGTTTTACAGTACTTCTAGTTTTCTGGAGTTATTGATGGTGCATCAATTTTATTAGCAATACATTTTGACAATGGAGCAGATCCTAAAACCAGAGAAGTTGGAAATAGACCTATAATCGCTGAAAGTCTCCAACAACTTTGAACTCCAGCCACATTACTTCAAAGCATTCCTGCAGGCATCTTCTACTGTCGTTCAATCAGAGAACAACAAGCTGCAGATACTGCATTTCTGGGTCAGCCCCTGGTATACTCAATGATCAGGGACACCAAATCATACCCAGAGGCGATGGATATCCTGAAAGGCTAGTACCTGAGGAAGGTAAACAAGGTCTACATGGGACACCTCCTGACTACATGAAACCAGCATCCTGGGGAATCGAGTATTGAATACTATCAGGCCTTGCAAGATCTCGGATGGACGTGCAACTGTAAGCCCATGGTGAACACAGAGGTCCTGATCAGAGACCATTGTATCATCAGGTCCAACTGCATCTGCAGAGACTGTTGGAGCAAGGTGAGCTCATCTTGTGGAGGGCAGTCAAACTGGCAGGCATGGTAGAGGTTGACCTCCAGCATATGGAAGCCTGCTTGGCCAACAAAGCAGCCACCCTGTGGTTGCCATGGGTTCTGCCATCTTGGGACATGGGAGGGCCACAACCCTGCAGAATGCCAGTGATCTGACCATGTCCACTATACTCCATGAGCACCTATCACCGCTATATTCCCATCCTACCAGTGACCAGACCACAGGCACCATTCTCCGCAAGCACTCAAAGTGCTACTGCTGTGGCCTGAACAAACATTCGAGGCAACGCTGCCCAGCGAAAGATGCGGATTTCTCTAACTGTGGGAAGAATGTGTGGAAGTCCAAGTTGCCCCAACCCAGCAGTGCAGTGTGCAAACCATGGACACCATATTGGACACCGCCATATTGGGACTGAACACTCCACCGCATCTACAGACAGCTATCCAGTACTGGCCTACATCACACTGGATCACAGTAGTCTGCACCAACGTGCCAGATCAATGATGGAAATCCAGTTAAACAACCATAAGACGATCTGACTGTTCAATAGTGGGAACAGAAAGAGTTTCATCCACCCCGACATCTACTCCCTCGTGGTAAGGCCAATAAGCCACAGTTTTCCTGGCCTCAAAGTTCTATATGGCTGATGTTCACGGATACTAGGTAGTGACTCTCTGGGGCACAGACTATAAAGACTTTAAACTCCTGATAATGTCACAGCTCTGTGCTGCCAAGCTATTGGGGCTGGACTTTCAATGCCACCTTAAAAGTGGCATGGAGTATGATTGGCCCCATTTTCCCCCACACTGTCTGTAACCAACAGTTTTAAAACTGCCCACTGTGCTCCACCAGCAAAAACCCCTGGCCTCATCTTCCACCCCCCCACCCCCTTCCCATTTCTGGCCTGTAACCAAAGATTGCCTACTGTGCATTCTCAACTCTCAAGATCAGCACTCCATCATTGTTCGCTAATCTCACCCCCAACTTTAAACCCATTGCCACAAAAGGTAAGTGGTACAGTGCCAGGGACAGGGACTTTTATTAGGTCGGAGGTGCAGCGGCTACTCGTTGAGGGGATAATTGAAGGCAGCACTAGCCCCTGGAGAGCCTAAGTGGTGGTGGTGAAGAATAGGGAGAAAAATAGAATGGTCATTGACTACAGTCAGATCATTAATAGATTTGCACAGCTGGATGTATATCCCCTTCCCCACATATTCAATATGGTAAACCAAATCACTCAATATCGGGTATTCTCCACAATTGATGTAAAGTCCCCATCCACCCGGAGGACTGCCAATATACTGGTTTTGAGGCATCACCTGGTCCTGGTCTTCTAATGGGAGATGGACCAAATAGTAAATCAGAATGATAAACATTCCTGTGTCTGTACAATATCTCTATTTGTAGCCATGAGATGCAGGATCATGATGCCAACCTCCCCCAATATGCCTATGTGGCATACCCTGATGGCCACGAGGACATGATCTCTGTTAGGGACCTGGTGCCCTCAGGGGTTCCTGATCCCATTACTGATCACCCTTCACCTATCATTACCAATGATGCACCAGGGTCAAGACGTGTTGTCCCAGCAGATGGCTTGCCAGACTTATCACCACACATCTGCCAAGCTGATGCAGATGACTATATACAGGTGCTCCAGATAGTCCAGGAGTCGATAGTTGTGCTGTAGTTGCAGATGGTCGCAATGGCAGACCAGACCACCTGAAAGGCTTAATTTGTAATAACGCCTAATTCATTTCACCCTGCCGGACTCTTTCTAAAACAAAGGGTGAATGTGGGAAACCACAGTAGGTATGTTTAGCTGTCTGGACACACCTCTTTGGCTGACTGTACCTGTGGCTCCTCCCATTGTCTCATGCATAAAGGTGACTGTCCTACAGCCCCCTCCCCAGTTCAGGACAGTCAACTAGCATAGACGTGGCTCCAGTCTTTTGCTAATAAAAAGCCTTTCAGTTTTACATAGCTTCCAGTCTTTTGGAGTTATTGATGGTGCATCAAGTGCAGGACAGACTAAACACCTCACAGCATTGTACGAGGCCTCCATGAGACATGAAACACACCACCAAACCATACATACCATATAAAACACAACACAAGGCCACATAGCAAAATATGTCACACAGTACAGAAAGTGACATATAGACTCCATCATACAAAACATACACTGTGCAATACACAATATGCAATATATAACACACTTCACACAACATTCATGGCATTTATTTGCACAAGATCTGCAGTTGGTGGAATTTTAAGTTAACAAAAAGAAGCCAGAGGGATTCAATGGGGTCAGGTCAACTCCATGGATGCTGCCTGACCTAGAGACTCCCTCCAGCTTCCCTTTGTTCACTCATCTCTATGTACCCTCCTGCTGAATTGAAGGAAAGATGTGTCTGGGAGTAATGACAAAAAAAATTACTTATCCAATAGGCCAGTCTCAAAAAAGAGACCCAACTCAAAACATTGACTTTCCATGGATGCTGTGTGACCTGCTTCTCATTGTGCATCTGTCTGTTTTGTATACACACACACACACACACACACACACACACACACACACACACACACACACACACACACACACACACACACACACACACACACACACACACACACACACACACACTTTCAAAAACTTCTAGAAATTAGTAAAATACATCAAACACACAAAGAATGTGATAACCCAGAATCATTTCAGGTTTCACTTGCAGCTTAACATTAAATATTAAGCACCCCAAATGAGAGATATCAGGGAAATTCTCTTCTCTTTCCTACTCCTCAAAGTCATTCTTTCTGTCAACTAAAAGTGTCATATACACATGAATTTATAGACTATTTACAATAAGAATTTTTATTAAGATTTCATGTTTGTTGTGACCCTGACTATGCCTTACATTGGGATTTCACACACCCTTTATTGACCTGGAATTCTCTGCAAGAGGGTAGTGGATGTGATCTTGTTGGTACTGTGAGTTAGTCTATGTTTTTATTTGCTATGCATAGAGCATAGCACACAGTGAACTCTACCTCTCTGCTGAGATGCTGTGGAAGGAAAAGGTGTCATGGGGGCACTTTCTAACTTTTTACAAAGCTTAAACCCCTAAATTCAGTCCAACATTTACAAAAAGTAAGGTCACAATGGTGGAGAAACCCAGCAGGTCAAACAATATACTTTATATAGCAAAGATACGTAACTAACATTTCGGGCTTGAGCCCTTCATCAAGGTACCTTGGTGTATCTTTATCTTTGCTATAAAAAGGACATTGTTTGACCTGCTGAGTTTCTCCAGCTTTGTCTTCTTACTTCAACCATGATGTCTGCAGGCTTACATGTTTTACTTCCCAACATTGACAAAGTCCTTTACCGTGAAACTATTAGGCTGATAAAGTTTTATTTTAAAACATCTCTGCCTCTGCAAAGTTTTGAAAAGAAAAAGAAACGAAGAATGTCAGGACCGTAGAAAAGAGCATTCTCTAGCATTTGCACACATTGTCATCAATTACTATTTGGTTAGATATGGAACTTGTTCGATGCCAGCAAGACTCTTAAACCTAGGCACTGAAGAGAATTCTTATTTTGCCCATGTAGTACCTTTCTGTTTAAACCTTTCCAGAAAGAGCCTGACAGTAATTTAGCATTCCTGAACAGGATTGGTGGATTTTTCTGTTCTTGAGTACATGATATTAATCTTAATCTTTGCTGAAACGACAGAATGAAATATTCTTTGAATTATTGAAGGATCATCAGTTGCCTCTATCTTCAATCTGCATTCACCTCTATTGCAGTGTCTCTAATGACCCCTGCAGCAGTGACCATCATTCATCTTTTTGCTGCAGAGACCTCCATTGTCCAAAGTCTATATCAATGTGGATTCAAGGACATTGTCCCCAACTATTGCAGGGACCTACATTCATCTCTTTAGTTCAGGGGCTGCATTAATCTTCGCCTCTTTAGGGTCATTCTTTCTTTTCTCTACCATAGGGAGGTTCTGTCCAAGGCACCTCCTTTCTAAAGCAGGAACAACTGTTAAGCTGCACAGAAGCCACTTAGCTTTATTTTCCTCCCATACCTTTTCCACAAAGTGAAACATATTATGTTACTTTTGCAGGAAGGAATCAGAACTCCTAATAAGGAAAGTGAAGCCATCACATGCTGGAGAATACACATGTAAAGCTGTCAATCAACAGGGTGAAGATTGGTCAATAAGCAACATAGCTGTCACACCTGGTAAGAGTAATTGCATTGATTTATGTTGATGGATGGATGTCTGCACCAGTTTGTAGTCACCAGCCTAACAATGGACACTAATCAGTATCACCTGAGGCAGGTGAATGTATTCTGACTTTTAAGTCTGCATTGGCTCAACATATTGATGTCACAGAGAGAAATCAGTGGGAGCACCATTCTGCAGTTATAAAGAGTAGATGTGCAATAAGCGAAAGAATTTAGAGGATAGTTCAAAGAATTAAGTTGGCATGATGCCCAGGTTTGATGAACGGGCTTGTTCAATAGTAACGACTTATGTAATGCAACCATTTTTGCTGAAATTGTGATTTTTCCATTTTTATAAAGAACAATCAAAGATGATCAAATAAATTTGATTTATGAGGACATAGAAGCCATTACTTTAAATTTTGCATAATGGCAAAAATATTTAATTGCTTCATTTTCCAACATGTTGAAGTGGTGGAATATTTTAATCTCACCAGATCTTGGGGAAGAATGAGACCACGGGCTGCAAAAGTGAATTTTCTGAGTTGACTATCAATAAATGTTGGCACAAAGAATTGAAGAATGCTCCATAAGTATGTGCCCAATAGACATAGAAGGTCCTGATGTCAAAAAGCTCTTTGTGCAATAATTAATTGACAGCCTATTGTCTCCATGCTTGTTTTTCTATTGGGGGCGGGGGAAGTCAGGATATGTAACTTGCTGCCGATTCACTATTGCCTGTTACACGTTTGTGATGAAGGCAAGCTTTGCCCACAGCTGGGTTCATTAGAAATGTTTGTGTCCATCTTTAAAATGGCAACTTGTGACAAATTCCAATGACCTTTTCCCCTTAGCCTTACAACACCTCCAAAGACCAGAGGCTGAAATTGCAAGGCAACAAATTTACACAGGAAACTTGCATTATAAAAGGAAATCAAAAGCAATTATAAAAATAAGAATATGTTCAACATTACAACAAGAAGCATAATATCTTTCTGCTTGGTCCACTTGCAGCTTCCCTTTTGAACGTTCTGTAATTGAAATCTGTCCTTAGTTGTAACTCCCCTTATAGAAACATAGAAGATAGGAGCAGGAGTAGGTCATTCGACCCTTCGAGCCTGCTCCATCATTCAACGAGATCATGGCTGATCTTAAAGTTCAGTACCCCGTCCCCGCCTTGTCTCCGTAACCTTTAATACCCTTATACTGAAGAAATATATCTAATTCCCTCTTAAATATATTTAATGAACCTGCCTCTACTGCCCTCTGTGGCAATGAATTCCACAGATTCACCACCCTCTGGGTAAAGAAATTCCTCCTCATCTCGGTCCTAAATGGTTTGCCTATTATCCTCAAACCATGGCCCCGGGTTCTGGATTTTCCAATCTGCATCCATTCTGTCCAGTCCTGCCAGAATTTTATATGTCTCTATGAGATCCCCTCTCAATCTTCTAAACTCCAGCAAGTACAATCCCAATTAGCGCAATCTTTCCTCATAAGACATTCCTGCCATTGTTCAAGAGAGAAATTTGCCTTTTGTCATTCATTCATAAATGCATGTTTTACACTATCCAGCAATGGACTCATCTTCGTGCATTTGAATGCTTCGGAATCAAAACTGAAGCAACAGCGTGCTCACAATAAAATGATGTTATTTTCTCTCTAAAAGCCAGTATACATGCGATTTATATGCCAACAAGATGCCGTGAATATCTTTTTTCATTGTCTTGAAATAGTTCTGCTGACTTTTGTTCAAGATGACCTTAGTACTAATAATATTTTGTACAAGCTCCTTTTTCTTCTGGACTCCATCCTCTTGCATGTGAAAATTAGGAAATTCTAGAGAATATTGATGATCAGGGTCCCTGTACATCAACATTAAAGCAAATTTAATCATTTGCATTTAAATGATCTATTCTCAAGGTGTCACAATCATCTAAGACAGAGACTTGTCAGGAAAAATCAATGTGTGAATATCAGGAACTGTGTTATGTTCCCAGTGTTAAACAATGATCACTTATTGGAAGCCCGTCATTGCTGAAGAGCATGAGAGTTTTGCCCTTGTACTGATGGTATCAACCAAATACATTGATAGAAATCCTCTCTGTTGATGAATTACAGGATTTGTTCAATCGGCCTGTTGTTTTGCCATTGCATAAATTTCAAATGCAAAACCACAGAGAAATTTTAAAATACTCTTAAATCTTGGATTTTTCATTGCCTCATTGGAGAGGGGTGAGGTGTGTTTTAAGAAAAGCAGTAGGGCATTTAACATCGCCTCAGGGACTTGCCTGAATTGTTTGTTAGGATTTTCAACAACCTGGAGAGAATATGATATTTTGTATCCATCATGAGGAGAACCATTTTTTTTTAATTAACATTCAAAAACATTTACTGAGGTTGGCAACAGGTGTTTGGCAGGTCTGAAAAAGAATCTGACTTAAGTGTTTTGAGTTACACTGCATTAAGTATACTGTATGTTGGACAAGGTTGTTGTATTTCTTGGCTTGTCTAAATCCTTGTATAAATCTGCCGATATTTCTGTTAAAGAAACATCACCTATGTTCCAGAAGGGCCCAAACACCGGCTGTGTCAGGTGGAAAACTAGCCAGACTGGCATTTGGTAGGGGTGACCATTTTTCTCCTTTTGCACACTACCGTGCATTGTTACGTGGACTTTCTGGACCATTCTTTTAAGATTGAGAGAGTGGAAGTGAAATTAATGTTGATGAAGAGAGGATCAAGGTCTCTAATAGCATGGAAGACTTGTTGGAATTTATTCTGTTGCAATGTGGTAGATAGTGCATCTTGTGTTATTTAAGTGGCTTGCCTCCAACCTGTTTTGTACATGTCTGAATTCATTTATGTTGTGTGTTGTTTATCTCATTAACTAAAAAAACTTAATTTAGGAAAAAAATGCATTCAATTAAAGCAAATTATAGTTTATTCTTTTAAAGAAAAGGTACACTTAAATCTGCATATTTCTGTATTCTTATTCAAGATCTTATTCCCATAAGCTTTTCTTTTTGATTTGCATTTATGTTGGCAGGAAGTTTCCTGCCTGAAATATGAAGCATAAAAACATCTCTGCAGTAACTGGACACCACTGCTTGTTATCAACGAAGGCATAGAAGTTCTGTCAAAGCATGCCTGAACTATCGAGAAAGAGGAAATAATTTTCTTCCTTTATTACAGAAATCTGTGACCTGCACTTAAGTGTCTGACAAGCATCCGACAGCTATTAACACCACATTTTGAATTCATAAACCAAACACAAAAAAAGGTTCTTTTTCTTGGCCCTTCCATTTTACTTGATCAGATCCCGGTGTCATTTATGAGAAGGAGATTTTTGGATTATTTTGGATTTGGGTTGGCTTTCATGATCATTCCCCAGTCAGGGCAAGGAATTAATCTTAGCTGGGATGAGGTTGACTGTTAGAATTAGAACATGGAATATGGAACAGTACAGCCCACTATGTCAGTGCCGAACATGATGGCCAAGTTAAATTAAAATGCTGCTACTTGCACTGTTTACATATCCCTCTAACCCTTGGATATTTATGTGTTTATTTAGAAGTTTCTTAAACTATACAACATATGTATTTCCACCATTACCCCTGGCAGTTCATTATTTGTTTTTTTTTTAAAAAGGCTTGCCACACACATCTCCTTTCATCTCCCCCAAATCTAGAGGATGTGTTGACAGAGGTTGTATAGTTCCTTCTGTCTATTTCAACAATATCCAATGCTTGCTCACAAGAGGAAACCTAATGCCTATATCCAGCTACACATGATAATATCTCCCGTCAGGAGGAGAGGTTGGGTTATTAGGGTAATGTGGAGGATGACAACTGGTATTTTCAGGTAAGATACTGCAAGATACCCAAGCTCTGGGCCTTTGTGAAAGTGAAACAGGATCCATGCCAATGAGAATTAATCCATGGAAAATGTGGAAGCTTAAGGTCCCTTGTTTGAATGCCAGAGACCCAACAATCTCCCCCTCCCCATGCAATGTCAGTGCATTTGCTTTAAGTCAATTGCTCAATTGATTTGGAAGGAATAGACCAAAAAAGATTTCCTCAATATAAAGCAACTTAGACACCTCGATGAAAATAGCACCAGCCAATGAAAAACACCATGAATTAGCAGGTTAATTTCACACAAGGCTCTCTCCCACTGTGCTACATTTATTGATCATATATGCTTTGCTGCACATCTTTAATAAACTCATTTTCTCAGGTATTCTCATGGTCATGCTCAGCTGCTTTACTGATTGACGCCCATAATGCGGACCATCAATAGTATGGAGGGGAGCTCCTTGGAAAGCTACTCTTTAAAGTGCTCCAGGTGTCCGTACAAATGCGGAAAGATTTTTACTTGAATTCATAAATGCAACAGGTATTGCAAGAAAGAGATACATCAGTACCTTCTAAAATTGCAAAGTTTACACTAAAATATCCTCTGCAACTCTGTAAAATTGTAGAATCAGCCTTATTAAAACACAATAAAATATTAATCATTTGATCAATTTTTTTTTGCCTGCTAGAAAAGTAGATGCGTGCAGAAATTGGATTACTCTTGTATTTTAGAACTACAAGTACAGTTCAAAAGCCTAATTGGAAGTCATCCAAACAGAAACACAAAAATAGTGAAGAAATAGTTATAGAGGCAGATTTTAAATGTAAATTTTTAAATTTAGACACAGTACTTTAACAGTTCCTACCAGGCCCATGAGCCTATGCCTCGACAAGAAGTCTGCGGATGCTGGGGACACTAGTACAATATGTACTGGAGGAATTCAGAAGGTCACACAGCATCCATTAAATTATAGAGCACTATAAGCACAGAAATGGGCCCTTCAGCCCACCTAGTCTGTGCTGAACTATTGTTTTGCCTAATACCATTGATTTGAACCCTCTGTACCTCTCCCATCCAAATATTTCTTGTGTCAAAATTGAACCCGTCATTTCAGCTGGCAGCTCATTCCACACTCTCATCTCTCTCTTTGTGGAGTCCCCCAAATGTTCCCTTTAAGCATTTCACCTTTCACTCTTGACCCATGATCCCTAGTTCTTTTCTCACCTAAAGTCAGTGGAAAACAAGCCTGCTTGCATCTACATTATCTATACCCCTAATAATTTTGGAAATAATTTTGTTGACTGCCTATTGTTTTCCATGCATTCTGCATGATCTGCTGAGTTTCTCCAATGCTTTTGTGTAAGAAATCATTTTATTAGTTTATTCATTTCAAGAGCATTGAAACCCAACCCAGGTGTTTCACAGATACTGTCACCACTTGGACAGGCCACGCCAATGGCACTTGCCCACTAGCCCAGGTTGCCATGAAGATAAGGTCAAAGGGAGCCATGGGGTGCAAATTGTGAAATACACAGGTGGAAGGGAAAATATAAAAGGGAGGAGAAGAAATTGATCTGCTGGGAAGATTTAACCTGGACAAGAATCTGGTCAATCATGCCCTGTGATCACAAGTGAACCTAACAAGTGGTATCTACTGGAAAGCACATCGTGATGTCTATGGGCTGTGGTTATCATTCACAGAAGCCTCGATAAATATGGCAGTGGTGTTTTATGGAATCATAAATGGCAGGAGATGATTTTGAATGTTCAAAATCATCTCTCAAAGAGACTTCAAATCAGAGATCATCTGCTATTTTCAGAGACATACTTATTACGAAACTGTCAGTTTATCATGGTGATCCAGACTCGTAGCCCTTTATTGAGTTTTGGTTGGTAAGTAATTAATGGCCACTGCATACTTGATCGCATGTGAGAAATAAAGTGGGGAGAGGCCATCCCCATATTAGGATAAATTAAAATAGTAAGTCCCTAATCCAAATTCCTGACAGGCACCCTTCAATAGAAAACTGGTGCATGCACTTAAAAATGGTTTCGTATGTATTATATGTGCATTAAAAATGGGGCACAATGGCTCTTTTCCATTCTAACTTATAGACTTTGGTCCTTTGAGCTAACTGTGTGGACAGGAGATTTAGTAATCATGAAAACAGTGACAAACCATGAACCTAATATTAAGCTAAATTCACCAGCCATCAGGTTGTAAGTAGAAATCCAGAGTCATGCAGTATATGAAGAGGCCATTGAATTCTTGGCACCTTGAAAAAGATTTTCAACCAGATTAGCTTGCCATTCCCAGTTCCTTCTGCACACTATAAACCCCAACCCCAAATATACTTTCAATTCCTACTCAAAAGTATTACTCATCAAATGTTCCTGGAGAAACCACTCAAATCAAGATCAAATACAAGATTGCTGAATTAACTCGAGTCAGATTCATTGTCATTCGAGCAATTAAAAAACAATTTGATCTATCAAACAAGTCCTTCTGCCATCTTCAATTAAGATCTTTGTTGAGGGACAAATTAGGTCCATGTATGACCCTGCTGCTGTTTTGTGTCATGGATGCTCTAATTCGAAGGAGGAAATCACACACAAATTTATTTCAGCTTTGTATCTCCTGTTCCAAAATGAGAGCCTGGAACTGGGTCTCCATAAAGCGAGGCAGAGTTGGGAGTCGAATTTGGGAACCACAATTCCTGAACGATGATGGACTGACCTCTGTCAGGACAGCATGAAGGCAGTTACTAATGCCAGACATAGACTGGTGCAATACAACTTGTTGCATCAATTATACCTCATGCCACAAAAATTACTTGAGGTCAAACTGGAAATCCCAGACTTGTGTTTTAGATGCAGTATTAAGACAGGAAATTTTGTGCCTTCAACATGGCTATCCACAAAAGTGAGACCCCTTTAGGTAGAATTGGGGAGCATTTAGGAAAAAAAAATCACAGGGTTGGAATATCTGCAGGACCCTTCCCTGTTCCTTCTGGGTGACATTACGGACTTGTGTCTAAAATTGTGTAAATACCAAATTCAATTTGTGATGGTCACCTTGGTGATGGCCCAGAGGTGCATAATGGTTACCTGGAAATTGGACTCTCAGCTTAGCATAGCAAGATGGAGCATGGAGATGCAGAGCTATTTTCCCCTGGAGAAAATTACTTATAACTTAAGGGAGAAATATGGCACCTTCATTGAGATATGGCAGCCATATCTGCAGCACATTGAAGCGCAGGTGTGATTGGCCTCCCCAGATCCTTTATCAACAGGAATAACTGGACTTTACAAGCCCTGAAACACTGTGAACGAGGAGACAACTTGGAAATCCTGCTGGCTCCCCCTCTTTTTTTTCCTCTTCCCTTATATTCTTGAATTATTATTTATCATAAGTGATATTTATGTTTTTGCCTGGGTTGAATGGGAGGGGTGTGTGTAGGGATAGGGATAGATAGGGGGGGGGGAAGGAAAAGTAAGGACTCGGTAAACAATGATCTATAAAAGGGGAGGATTGTTCTTCCTATACCACTTGGTTAATACAAGTTTGTAAAATTATAAATAAAATGTTCAAAAAAAAGATTGTGAATGAACTCGGGCAAGAACTAGCACAGCAATCATTAAGAAAACATTGCACAGTGTGAAGGAGATAATCTCCAATCTGTAAAACCAAGTAATCTAGAATTACCTTGCACTCATTTCTGAGCATCTGATTCTCTACCTTTTGATGTGGCTCTTCATTTATACAGCATTAAAGAGCAAACAGCATTTGTCAATTCATTAATTGTTTACTTTCCTCTCTGTGTCAGAAACAATTTTCGCCAAAGGATGTCACGGTAATTCTGTGCCACTTCTCCGGTGAGTGTGAAAGAGAATACCTGTGGTGTGCTGCACTATTAATTGTGCTGCTAGCACATTATTTTACACAGCACTATTTTGAAAAAGGCCATGTACATATGATGTACTTCCACGGGGAAAGGCCAGTTATCACAGCAGCACAGGGTCACAGCATCAAATCATGCAATATAAGTGAAACTCATTTATTGCTTTTTAAACCATTATTCTGGCTATATGGAATGGATGGTTTCAAGTTTATTATTTTGTTGTGCCTTTGCAGTGAGATAGAAGTAATAGATATGTGGCAGTTGGATATGGGGATGGAAATTGCCCACTGTCTAAATGTCCATAAAGAAACCAAAGAACTTTCTCCTTCAGGTCTCATTGATATCCTTTGAACATTTTCTACTTTGTATGATCATGGCACTTTGACACTGAATGGCTGCTGTCACATCAAGTCAAGTAGGAATGTGAAGAATTAATTTCAAAGGATAGATTTCAACCATGTGTTCAGAATCAGATGGCCTAAAATTGATGTGGAAGTCCAGTTTAAAGGGATATTCTTGTGTTCAATGTACTGTCTTGTCACCGCTCTGAAAATCATCTCAAGCAAATTAAAAAGCTTATGACTGGCATTTTGCAGTCTATGAATATCCTACACATTCCTTAAAAAACTACATAACAATAAACCCACAAAGAATAAAAATCTTTCAGAAAACAACTCCTGCTTTCTTTTACCATCCCCACTTTTGCTGTCTCCTCCATCCTTGGATCTCAGTACCTCTGTTTCTTGAGTATCCACGCCATTGACAGTCCTGCTATTTAAGTCCAAAGCTCAGAAATTCCTTCATTCAATCCCCTTGCTCCTCCAAGAGGGATTCCTAATCCACACCACTTTGACCAAACGTTGGGCTGCCTTCACATCGCCTTTATTTTAGTGTTCATTTTATACCCAGGTATGTAACACACCTTGGCATATCTTGCATGCATTGAATGGGCTGTATGAACATGTGCAATTGTACTTGCATTGGCTGTAGAGGGGCACAGTCTTGAAACAGGCTCCCAGCCCACAAAGTCATCAACCAGCATACATTATATTTTACACTAATCCGACCCCAACTTATTTTATCCTCCCACGTTCCCATCAACTAACCCCAGATTTTACCATTCATCTCCCCTAATACAGACTATTTACAGTGGCCCATTAATCTATCAATCGGTACATTTTTGGGATGTAGGAAGAACCTAAATAATCTGCAGGGAGTCCTTACCTCGATACAGATAACATCAGTGGTCAGGACAGAACCCAGGTTACTGGAGCTGCCAAACTGCATTATTATGTAGCCCAATGATATCATCTTTATGACTATTTTAATATTTAATTTAATATTATTAGAACCATACTCTTATAATAATGTTTGAGATGGGAAAAGGTATGATGCATTGCCCATTATTGGTTGAGCAAATCTTATGTAGTGTGGGTAGGAGTGGCAGATTCTCTTGCCAGTGAGACTGTATGAAGCCAGGTTGATTTTGACGCTAATCTGACATTTTTTCAAGGCCCTTATTGGTGCAAATTGCCAGATTTATTAAATTCCATTTAACAATTTAAAAATAATAAAAATCAAATGTCAGTTTATAAAATTCATCTGTTGCCTAAGGTGAGCGATCACCATCAATCAGGGCTAGCCAACAGGTTTACCTACTGTTGCTTGCCAGAGCAGTTGGTGGACGAATAGATTGGTGTCTGATTTGTTACGAGATGCTAAATGTGAAATAAAATCAGAGAATGTTGGAAAGATGAGGAAGGTAAAAAAATTAAAGCTGCAGATGCTGAAAATCTGAAATGAAAATGTAAAATGCCATGGATACTCATGCATACACTACACAGAAAGTGCTAGAAAAACAGCTTTGGCAGTATCTATTGAGGATGAAACTGTGGTAATGGTTCAGGTCAGTGACCTCTCATCAGAGCATATTGACAATCACTCATCTTTTACTGTACTATGTGCTCTTTCCATGCTTACTCCCTTAGTTAGCATTTTAAAATTCCTTTCATATTTGACTTTCCTGGCTCTCACAAAAGAGTGTTGATCTGAGTTGTTAACACTGTTTTTCTCCCTCTCTGCAAATGTTGAAAATCTCCAGTATTTCCCATTTTCCATTCAGAATGAGTTTTTATGTAATGTGCCAATTGTGTGCCTGCATTTTTGTGCACATAAGAAATGAAGGCTATCTTCTAGCTGCCTTGTATTGTAGTCATAGGTACAGAAGATGCCATTTTGTTAACCAACCAACATAATTGGAGCTATTTTATAAGGACACTACAGTATTTGCAAGACACTGTTTTTATATATGCTTTTAATATGAATTAAAGAATTACCAGCACTTGTATATTATCTTATTTGACCTTCAGAGATCCCAAAAACTTTACAGGCAATTATTTTTTCTCATGAAGTATTTCCTGTCCTACCATAGGAAATGAAGCAGATTGTTCACACACATCAAATTCTTGTAAAGAGCAATCTGATAGGGGCCAGATCATATGTTTTTAATGATTCTTGAAGGATAGATACTGACCAGAACTCCAGGCAGAATTCCTCTGCCATTCTTATTGCAGAATATTTGTACTCTTTGAGAGGCCAGACAGGGTTTCACATCTCCTCCAAATAACTGCCCCTCTGATAATGGACCACTCTCCCGACATGAATTTCACTATGGATTATGCAGTCAAGAACTTGCAGTGAGATTTGAACTTGCAGTGAGATTTGAACCTGCGACCTTTCGATTCAATGGTTGAGAGTGCTAGCTCTGAGCTCTCATTGTTATTTCTGTCACAAGAGGCATTCTATTAAAAAAAAAGGGCAACTGATGTTGGAAAGGCACTTTCTCCTGTATCTTGAACATTATCTTAAGGAGGCATTCACAGTTTGCGCCAGAGAGCCCACTAATCGATGACTAACCAAAACAAGGAAAAGAAAAATATTATGATTACATAAAATCTGGAAATACTCCTCATCAATATATTGCTGATGACGAGAAGATTTTTCTATTGGATACATGAAGGGTATTCCTGATAAATATGACTGAACCATTCTTTCCCGAGACCACATTTTGGCAAGTCTGATCACCTGGCTGTGCTCCTTCTACCTTCAAACAGACAGAGCCTAAAAAGGAGAGTCTCTAGAGATCAAGACACCTAGAAGGTGGTCACAGGAGGCTGAAGAATGGTTACAGGACTTCCTCACGTCAATGGATTAGGTGGTATTCAAGGGCTTAGCTGAGGATCTGATGATTATACCAGGGATGCCACAGACTTTATCAAAGCACCTGTGGATAAGTGTGTCCCCATCAAATTGTTCAGAGCTTTTCCCAACCAGAAGCCCTGGATGAACAATAAAATTCAAAACCTGCTGAGAGCCAGAACACAGGCATTTTAGTCCAGAAATGCAGAACATTACAGAAGGAGCCGGTATGCTCTATGGAAAGTCATCTCCTGGGTGAAGTGGAGTTTCTGAATGAAAATGGAAATAACAAAGGATACCTGGCAGCTGTGGCAGGTAAAATGATATAGCCTGCTACAAAATGATTTGAGCACAAGAACAAGGAAGAAAAACCACTGTGCACCCCAATGTCCCTTTATGATCTTATGCGGTCTGTATCAGAGGATTACGTGCAGGCTGCCTTCCATATAACATATCTTTCTTTGGCTTGGCTTCGCGGACGAAGATTTATGGAGGGGGTAAAAAGTCCACGTCAGCTGCAGGCTCGTTTGTGGCTGACCAGTCCGATGCGGGACAGGCAGACACGATTGCAGCGGTTGCAAGGGAAAATTGGTTGGTTGGGGTTGGGTGTTGGGTTTTTCCTCCTTTGCCTTTTGTCAGTGAGGTGGGCTCTGCGGTCTTCTTCAAAGGAGGCTGCTGCCCGCCAAACTGTGAGGCGCCAAGATGCACGGTTTGAGGCGTTATCAGCCCACTGGCGGTGGTCAATGTGGCAGGCACCAAGAGATTTCTTTAGGCAGTCCTTGTACCTTTTCTTTGGTGCACCTCTGTCACGGTGGCCAGTGGAGAGCTCGCCATATAATACGATCTTGGGAAGGCGATGGTCCTCCATTCTGGAGACGTGACCCATCCAGCGCAGCTGGATCTTCAGCAGCGTGGACTCGATGCTGTCGACCTCTGCCATCTCGAGTACCTCGACGTTAGGGGTGTGAGCGCTCCAATGGATGTTGAGGATGGAGCGGAGACAACGCTGGTGGAAGCGTTCTAGGAGCCGTAGGTGGTGCCGGTAGAGGACCCATGATTCGGAGCCGAACAGGAGTGTGGGTATGACAACGGCTCTGTATACGCTTATCTTTGTGAGGTTTTTCAGTTGGTTGTTTTTCCAGACTCTTTTGTGTAGTCTTCCAAAGGCGCTATTTGCCTTGGCGAGTCTGTTGTCTATCTCATTGTCGATCCTTGCATCTGATGAAATGGTGCAGCCGAGATAGGTAAACTGGTTGACCGTTTTGAGTTTTGTGTGCCCGATGGAGATGTGGGGGGGCTGGTAGTCATGGTGGGGAGCTGGCTGATGGAGGACCTCAGTTTTCTTCAGGCTGACTTCCAGGCCAAACATTTTGGCAGTTTCCGCAAAGCAGGACGTCAAGCGCTGAAGAGCTGGCTCTGAATGGGCAACTAAAGCGGCATCATCTGCAAAGAGTAGTTCACGGACAAGTTTCTCTTGTGTCTTGGTGTGAGCTTGCAGGCGCCTCAGATTGAAGAGACTGCCATCCGTGCGGTACCGGATGTAAACAGCGTCTTCATTGTTGGTGTCTTTCATGGCTTGGTTCAGCATCATGCTGAAGAAGATTGAAAAGAGGGTTGGTGCGAGAACACAGCCTTGCTTCACGCCATTGTTAATGGAGAAGGGTTCAGAGAGCTCATTGCTGTATCTGACCCGACCTTGTTGGTTTTCGTGCAGTTGGATAATCATGTTGAGGAACTTTGGGGGACATCCGATGCGCTCTAGTATTCTCCTGTCCAGAGAAGAAACAAGCCTTCCGTCGCGCATGCAGCCATCTTCAGCGCAAACTCCGGGAGATCCAAAATGAGTGGTGGACTAGCCTCGCCAAACGAACACAGCTCAGCGCGGACATTGGCGACTTCAGGGGTTTCTACGAGGCTCTAAAGGCTGTGTGCGGCCCCTCACCCCAAGTCCAAAGCCCGCTGCGCAGCTCAGACAGCAAAGTCCTCCTCAGCGACAAGATCTCCATCCTCAACCGATGGTCAGAACACTTCCAATCTCTTTTCAGTACCAACCGCTCAGTCCAAGATTCCGCCCTGCTCCAGCTCCCTCAACAGCCCCTAAGGCTAGAGCTGGATGAGGTTCCCACCCTGGATGAGACATATAAGGCAATCGAACAACTGAAAAGTGGCAAAGCAGCAGGTATGGATGGAATCCCCCCAGAAGTCTGGAAGGCTGGCGGCAAAACTCTGCATGCCAAACTGCATGAGTTTTTCAAGCTTTGTTGGGACCAAGGTAAACTGCCTCAGGATCTTCGTGATGCCACCATCATCACCCTGTACAAAAACAAAGGCGAGAAATCAGACTGCTCAAACTACAGGGGAATCACGTTGCTCTCCATTGCAGGCAAAATCTTCGCTAGGATTATACTAAATAGAATAATACCTAGTGTCGCTGAGAATATTCTCCCAGAATCACAGTGCGGCTTTCGCGCAAACAGAGGAACCACTGACATGGTCTTTGCCCTCAGACAGCTCCAAGAAAAGTGCAGAGAACAAAACAAAGGACTCTACATCACCTTTGTTGACCTCACCAAAGCCTTCGACACCGTGAGCAGGAAAGGGCTTTGGCAAATACTATATAACATATAACCATATAACAATTACAGCACAGAAACAGGCCAGTTTGGCCCTTCTAGTCCATGCCAAACACCTTCTCCCACTTAGTCTCATTGACCCACACCCAGCCCATAGCCCTCCACTCTTCTCCCATCCATACAACTATCCAACATTTCCCTAAATGTTAAAATCAAACCCACATCTACCACTTCAGTCAGAAGCTTATTCCACACTCCCACCACCCTCTGAGTGAAGAAATACCCCCTCATGTTTCCCCTAAACATTGACTCATTCGGGAGAGTGAATCTGAGGAAAGCATGCAGTCCAGATGGAGTGCCCGGCCGAGTATTGATATTCACAGATTTTTTTCAACATCTCAGTCCAGCAGGCCCAATCGTACCAGTGCCCAAAAAGAGTGTGGTAACTTGCCTAAATGACTATCAATCAATGGCCCTCACATCCACAGTGATAAAGTGTTGAAATGCTGGTGTTGAAGCATATGAGCTGTCTGAATGGTGACAGGGATCAGTTCCAATTTTCCTATCATAGCAACTGGTCTATGGTGGTTCTTATTGGCTCAAAAGCAAGTCCTGGAACACCTAAATAGCAAAGATCATACATCAGGATGCTTTTTACTGAATACAGTTCAGAATTATACACCATCATCTGCTCAAAATTGATCAGCAAACTCCAATATCTGAGACTGTGTAATGGGATCCTGGATTTTCTCACCTCCAGACCACAATCTCCATCAGTACCAGAGCACCACAGGGCTGCATTCTTGCCCCATGCTCTTCTCACTCTACACAATATGACTATGTGACTCAGTGCAACAACATCACCATCTACAAATATACAGATACCATAGTTATGGGCTTTAAAGGGGCGATGAATCCGCATAGAGGAAGGAGGTAGAAAACTTGGCTGAATGGTGCACCAACAAGTACCTTGCACTCAATGTCACCAAAACCAAGCAGCTGATCATTGACTTCAGGGAAGGAAAAACCAGAGGTGTATGATCCAGTGATCATTGGGGGATCAGAGGGGAAGAGGGGGCACAAATTTCACTTCTTCTGAGTCACTATTTTGGAGGATCTTTCCCAGGAAAGATCATGAAGAAAGCACGTCAGCACCTCTGCATCCTCAGGAGTTTACAAAAGTTGGTATGTCATCGGAAGTCCTGGCAAATTTCTACAGATTATATGGTTGAAAATGTGCTGACTGGCTGCATCACAATCTGGTATGGGGACATTAATATCCCTGAGTGGAAAGCTTTGCAAAAGGTAGTGGGCACAGCCCAAGGAACACCTGTAGGGAATGCTGCCATCAGAGAGAAGTAGCAATCAAGGATCCACATCACCCAGCACATGATCTAGCTGCTAGCATCGGGAAAGAGGTACAGGCACCACATGACTTGCACCATTAGTTTCAAGAACAGCTGCTACCCCTCCATCATCAGATCCTTTATCAACAAACTCAATCAGGGATTCATGTAAAGACTTACTTTTGCACTTTATTATTTATTTTCTTGTCTGTTTTGCACAGTTTGCTTACATTTCTTATTTGTTTACATGTGCGCATTGAGTACAGTTTCCTTTGCACGACCAATAAGTGGTAATTCCCACAGGAAAAGGAATCTCAAAGTTGTATGTGATATCAGGTATGTACTCAAACAATAAATCTGAAAATTTGAATCGATAGGTGGTCTGTAAAAGTGGCAGGATGGGTGGGATTTATAATAGGGTGGAGGTGAACAACTTAATTAATATTTAGGTAGGTTTTCATTTATTGTGTGCTGAAGTACAGTGAGAAGGTTTGATTTGTGTGCTATCCACCAAGTCTATCAATAAATGCATACAGAGAGTAGATAGAATGAGAGGTCAGTTCAAATGGAGTAAGGGCAACATTACTTCACTGGTGCGAGATTTAATCAGTGTGTGATAGCAGTAGGAAAGAAACAGTCTTTGTATCTGATGATCCATGGGTTCATGCTTTTGGATCTCCTTCCAAAGGAAGGGGGAAAGAGTGTAGCCAGGATGGCATGAATCCTTTGGTATGCTGTCTACTTTTCCAAGGCATTTGGTGGGGGGGGGGGGGGGGGGGAGGGGGATGGAACAATGAAGGGAAGGGAGATTTGTGTAGATGAAAGGCAGGTCAATGATATACATTGTCACCATCCCTTCAATCTTGACCTTTCATGACATTACCTAATTCCCTTTTGAAGCCCCCTGTGAGTCTGCTTCTAGTGTTCTTTCACTGAGTATATTCCCGAACATGGCTCTGGGCCTGTACTTGCTGAAATTTAGAAGCGTGAGGGGGGAAATCTCATTAAATATATAAATATTGAAAGGGGTGGATAGAGAGGATGTAGAGAAAATGTTTCCGGTAGTGGGACAGTCTGGGTTTAGGGGACACAGCCTCAGAATAAAAGGATATCCCACAGAACAGAGATGGGGAGGATTTGGTGAATCTGTCGAAGTCATTGCACAAATGCCTCACGATGCCAAGTCATTTTTAAAAGTGAAAGTTGATAGGTTGATGATTAGTCAGTGTTATAAGTCATGGAGAGAAGGCAGGAAAATTATGTGGACAGAATGAAACATCAGCAATGATTTGAAAGGCAGGGCAGTCTCAATTGGTCAAATGGCCTAATTCTGGTCCTACATCTTATGGTCAAAAGAACATCTCCATTAAACAGAAAATATCTTCCTCCAATCACATTTTGGTTAATTAACAGGAAAACAATGTTGGAAATTAGGACTGTTCGGTAAGTTTTTTTTCTCTGTAAGCGGCATAAACAGTAAATTAACAGGATCTCTGAATGTAAGAGGAGTGCATGAGAAATGTTTAGGTGGGGTCAAATTATTAAAAGCAGATGGGTCTTTTTGAGCATTCATTTTAATGCTTTTGTAATCTCTGCCAAAAGGATAAGTATGGCATGGCTTTGAAATGTGATTTTTAACTTAAATCGGTGTCTTGTAGATCCAGGAAGTACAATAAAAATTTCACAAGCTTTATCAAAAGAAAAAAAAAATGGAAAGGAATGTACTCCCCACAGAGCCGTGGATCCATGGAATAGATTCTCATGAAAATGAAGTAATATCTTGCCAGTCAATTCCTTTAGAAAGACGGAAGTGGCTCTTAGGTCATGAAGAGAATTATAGCCATGCTCCAAAGAATAGATGAAGAAATAAAATAGTGCATGTGGCAATTTGGTTGGAGTCCTGCTTTCAACAAAGAAATGGCTCTGGCAGAGCAGTTATCTGGGATTGAATAATAATGTTCATTATAGTCTCAGAATAATAGTGCAGGATTTCTACTCAAGATTTTCATTTTGTAGAAGACTTTCTGTGATGATTTGCTGGTGTGATTTGCCTTGAGATGAAAGTGAAATCAAGCATAATGCTTGTATTGCACTGTCCAAGGTCTGAAGATCATTGCCAACTGGAATTTTCACTTTCCATCTATTTTTATTTGTGAAATGTAACCCTGCATTTATAAACCATTGTTCATAACCTTACAGAACCCAGTGCATTACAACCTCTAGCTAAATCTAAAAACAGGATTATCTATTGCTCAACGCAAAATAAGGAGTACCTCAGTATTTTATCGGAAGTTTGATTTTTCTAGTACCTGTACTTGGGATGAGATGAAAAGTAAAAATGACAGGCCTTTCCTGTGAGGTATTTTGAAGCCAATCAGTGTTAGAAAACAACAACCAATGATTAAAGAGTTTGTATACAGCAAGGTTCCACAAACATCAGATGGCATAAATGACTCCAAGAAATCTGTTTCAGGTATTGGTATACTGACCAGGACACTGGGGACTACTTTAAAAGAGATCCATGAATCCTTGTACTTGGACAATACAGGCCAGATGGGGCCTCGGTTTCATGTCTCATCTGAAGGCCGGTATCTCTGAGAGTGTAGCAGTCACGAAGCACAGCACTGAAGTGTCAGTCTGGCCTGGATCATTTCTCTCAGGCCCCCAGTGTCTCAGCTTGCCTTGCCTGCAACCAATTACATAGCAGCAGATGGTCAGGAGCAGGTGTTCAACTTGAGAATGTGGGCTCCAAGATGGAGAGATGAAGGATGAAAAAGACAGGAAGACTGAGAATCAAAGGGAGAGAAAACTGAGGTTGTGTTGCTTAGGAGCAGCATGGCTCCCTTTCAGTTTGTAGTTTTTTTTTTAATTAAATTTCCGATTGAAATTGATCCAAAAACAATAATTTGGACTGAAAATTCTCTTTTTTTGTTTACCCAAGCTCATCTGACAAATCGGGTCGATTAATGAGGCTTCCACTGTATTTATTAGCATCTCAATTAATTGTTTTAAAAAAGTCTTTTTCATCAACAGCATCTTCCAATCTAAAACAGTTCCTCTCTCTCCCAATATTTTTATTCAGGCGCCTGCCTGTTTTTGCTTCTACCTGATGAAGGACCCAGGCCTGAATCATTGGTCAGCCCATGCTTCCTATAGATGCTGCGTGACCTGCTGAGTTTCTTCAGCGCATTTGCGTACAGTGCTCAGCCTCAGCATCTGCAGACTTCCTGTTTAAGTGAAGAGCCTGTTTTGTTTTTGAAGCAGCAATGTTAGACCCTGTAATCTTGAACTAGGAATTAGAGACATGAAAGAAGAGTCAATTTAAGGGGAATTCCAAACCAACAGCCCTCAGCTACAAAATAGATAATAAAAAGTTCAGGAAAAATATCTTTAGACTTTTAATCTTTAGATTAAAAGATTTTTCTAGATGATGTATATGCAGTTAGCCACTTGTACATACATTCTTGAAAAGTCCATGAAGGGTAAAAGTGATAGAAAGGTATGGTGATCTGTGAAGTGAAGAACACCAGCAGTTTTCTACTTGCACAAGAGCATTCTTTTTAAAAATGTAAATCACATTAACAATGGGGTGTCAGGTTCCCTTGTTTGGATTCCAGTAAAACAGGTGGACTGGCAGCTATTGTTACCTGTCATTTATCTCTGCAACTGAAACATGTATCTAGGTTTGCAATAGCTATTTTGACAAAGTAGTTCAGTGAAATTAAGAAATCCCAATGAGTTGCCAGGGTTCCACTGTGTGTCTTTGGCATTATCTTTTGGGCAACTTCATTGAAGTAAGCAATAAACTAACTAAATTCCAAATTTCATTTCATACAATTTAAAGAACAAATATGACATTTATCGATATGGCAGCCATATTTGTATCATATAGGAACCCAATTATAACTACAATAATTTAAAAAAAAAATAGATGCTGCTGTAGTATAAATGCAGGTGACTTCCCAAATAGAATTTTTTATGGAGAGTTTACTATCTATATTTATGGAAAAAACTCAAATTTAAAAAAAAAAAGGAACAGTGATTGTGCTTCCATTTATACAATGCCTGGGCTTGAAGAAGTGTTTAGAACTGTTAGAAGGATAAAATGAAGAGATTTTATTGTGGTATATTGTAGATTTATGTTTTGCAATAATGAGATTTTAACTCCAATTATGCTAAGTCTTGACCTCTTGCACTCTCTTTTCCCTATCGCTTCACTTTCTTAAAAAAAAACAAAAATCACCAACTACAGAGAAGGGAGAAAATGACACTGAACATTTTGCTTCACAGGGAGATACCCTGAACCTAGTGCATCAAATAGCCTCATTCTGTGCTACAAAGGTTCAAATTCCATGCATTGTCCAAACTAAGATATTCAGCAGTGCAATGTGGATGTGATCAAGCTGTTTGATTCTTCATTTGGAAGAAGTGTGAAGCCACTGTTGCTCAAAAGAAGGGAAGGTGATTTCTCATTAAAGTCCGTTGGGATTTTCAAACTCCAGTTGTATAAAGTGTTTGACATCGCACTATTTCAAGGTAAGTATTCTGGATGTAATTATTACTGGACAAGGCATTTCAAATATTATTCCTGGAAGTGAGAGCACAGCAGCCAGGGTGTCATGTTTTGCCCTTAAGGTCTGGTGGTTTCGTATATTTTCTATGTTATTCACAGGACAGGTAAGGATATCAGATATCCTTCCCTGAAGGAAATTAATGAGCTGGATGTGTTTTTATAGCAATCCGGTCATTTTGTGGGTTGAAATTAGTTTTATTCAAACTTCAAGCTGTCAAGCTTTATTTATGGAGTCTTATGGCATGGAAACAGACCATTCAGACCACAAAGTCTATACTAACTAATGCCCCCCCCTCCCCATCTTATTAATCGCATCATCCAGCACTTGACTTCTAGCCTCCTCTATATCGGCAATTTAAATACTCTTCTTTTATGCTCTCTGTGACTCTGCTTCTACCACTCTCAAGGAGTGCATTCCTGGGTACTCGCCTTTCTCTAGCTTAAAATGAATCTTCCTTAAATCCCCTCTAAATCACTTACCCCTCACCTTAAGTCAATGATCTCTGAATTTAAATTCCCCGACTGCCATATGACATTTGAGCTCATGTCTCCAGACAATTCCCCGGAACTCTGCTTGTGACTGTACCCCTATTGGAACATGCTAATCCTAATCCATTCTCGGAAAGGAATACACAATCCTTTTGAGGCGTGCTTTTTGCTAATTTAAACTAGCAAGGGTGAAAGAACAATTATATGCTCAGATCAGGAAGGTATTTGATTTGGAGGTGCTGCCTCAGTCTTTCTGGGCAACTGAGCTTATGGGTTTAGTAGGTTCCTATTTCTCCTGAAAAGTAGTCCTAGTAATGACAGATGTCGTTTGCGTGTGCACTCTTTCATGGAATGGAATTTGTCACTGTGTGATAGGAGGTCATTTCAGCCGATGTTTTGTTTTCCCCTTGACCTCTTCCATTAACATAAAGAGTCACATCATCAGGGAAACACAATCATCGCCAAGATTCCAAGTTAGTCATCGGTCCTGATGCCGGGTCTTAAACTGAATGTTTGACAATCTTTTTTCACCACGAATGCTTTTTGACCAGCAAAGTTCTTCTGTCAGTTTGTGGGATTTTTTACTTCAGATCCCAGCATCTGTTGTCTCATATCTGTCCGATTTAAGATCACAAAGTCCTGGAACTTCTGGCCTCCTGTGTGGGAATTCTTTCCCCATTCTGACTGTAATTGTTCAAGAAACTGGTTCAGGACCATCTTCTTAAAGGCTATTACAAAGATTAATAAACACTGCCTAACTGATGCTGCCACTTCTTTCTTTCTTTTCCAATCTTTTTATTATTATTATAATTTATAAACACATACAGTTCAAAGAGATATGAAAAATACATAGTAAATAATGAATTAATACAGAGATATTAAACAATAATATTGCAGAATAAAAATATATCATAAAAAATTTAGATCAGTTTAGAGTATGAACTATCTCTAAAAAAATGATATAATTAATAAAAATATATAAAAAAAGAGAGAAAAAAACCCCAAAAAGGAAGAAAAAACAAATCTGAATTCTTAAAGAGCAAATGAAAAGCACCTCTGGGAAAGACAGGGAACTTAGTTGAGTAGCTTCCATATTGAGGTGATAAATAGGTGGAACAGATCTTCAGAGCATACTATAACATCTCAATCCATTGAAAATCAATTTCAGTCTGTAAGAATTGGTTGATGAATTCCACCACACTAACTACCAGGGAGTGACGATTATATAATAGCCACAATCAGCTATGGGATGCCCTTTGCTGAGCTACCTTTGTGCGCGTTCTGTTTATCTCCTATATGAAAGGAGTTCGTTAAACCTCCAGTTGAAACCTCTTTTATCAGAAAAGTCTAGCTTTAGAACAGCACTGTCGTTTTCAAGTTAGGACCACATTACCACCAGGGAATGGTCAATAATGACTATGAATCACTGCTCCCATTCCTTATCGTCATGGGGTCAAAGGATTTGTTTTCCAGCTCTGGTCATGGTCTGTGTTAACCACTGAGCAGTAAGACTGTGGTCAATCCCATGAAGCATATTGCAGAAGTGGATCATATCCATGCTGGATCTTTGTGCTTCTCTCATTTAATCATCATATTACCTCCTTTCTACTACCATTTGCAATGTTGCCCTCTGTCATCGAGGCTTTAAGTTCTCATTTTGTCTCCTATTTCTCAACTGCTCTCTCCAAGTTCTAGATTCAAGATTCTGCAATAATCATTGATAATTCTTTGGGTCCTACCTTGAATATTTTGTTATATGGCTTGTACAGTAATACAGTCCGAATACATCTTGCCATATGTTGTCTTGATAAAGGCATAATGTTAATATATGTTGTTGTTTATGGGCCAGTCACATGGAAATCATTGTTGATTCTGAAAGGAGAGTTTAATTTTGCTGGTTCTATTTATAAAAAGGAATTAATTTAACGTAGTGAAATACAAAGGTTACATAGGCTGGATTCTTGACAAAGAATTACTGGAGGCCTTCAAGTTCATGTTATTATCATCTGACTGTGCATTTTCAACCCAACAAAACAGGGTTTCTCCAGACTACGAAGCACTTGCATACAAAAACATGGTACATAATAATCAACATATAAGCATAAAAATATAATTTTAAATAAATATATATAAATATTTTGGATTAGTTACTCAGTTTCAAGATACTGTTCATCAATCTCATAGCATGAGGGAACAAGCTATTTCCCAACCTGACAGTCCTGATTTTGATGCTCCTGTACCACCTCCTTGATGGTGGTTTGTCAAAGATATGGTGTGCTCGATGGAAAGGGTCCTTTATAAATCTTGGAGCTCTGTTTAAGAAACACTTCCTATAAATGTTGTCAATAGAGGAAAGGGAGACCCCATTGATTTTCTCAGCCATGTGCATTTACCACACCACACAATGATACAGCCAGACAGGACATTTTCAGTTGTGCTCATGTAAATAATTGTTAAGATGGAGGCGGGTAGCCTTGCTCTCCTCAACCTCCTGAGAAAGTGTAGGCTCTGCTGTGCTTTCATGAGTAACAAAAACAATTGTAGATCCAGGATAAGTCATCCTTAATATGTCCACCTAGGAATGTTGTGCTCTGCATTTTCTCCAAGATGGAATCACTGATGCCTAATGGAGAATTGTCGACCTTTGTCTCCCTGAAGACCACAATTTTCTCCTTTGTCTTGTCCATTTTGAAACAATATATAATGTTATTCTCACACCATTTTATGAGCCATGCAGTTCTTCTTTGTAATCTCACTCATTGTTGCTGATGAGACCAACTTCTGATGTATCATCTGCAAACTTGATGAATCTGTTTGAACTGAATCTGGCAGTGTAGTCATGAGTCTGCAGCATGAACAGTAGCTGGGCTGAGCACACAGTCCAGTCCACCAGTGCTCAGTGTGATGGGAATAGTGGTTTCACTACCAACCTAGACTGAAAGTGTTTTTTCAATCAACAAGTCCAGAATCCAGTTGCAGAGTGGGCTATTGTGTCCTAGCGAAGACAGTTTATCTACCAGCCTCTGAGGTATGATCATGTTGAACATGGATCTGAAGACAATGAACAATAGTCTGACATATTTATGTGCCATAAATAGCATCTTTCTCTAGATCAATACGGAGTGAAGGGTGACCAGTGTGGGTACAGGTCTATCATTGCTGGTAGGTGCCATTAATGTGTTTTGTTACCAGTGGATAATGGTCATTTAGCCCAGTTATCATCACTCTATTGGACATTGGGATGATGGCGGCTGCCTTGAAACCTGAGGGATAGTGGATTGTTGCAGTGAGATGTTGAAGATATCCATTAAGACTGCTCTTAGCTGGGCTGCACAATCTTTGAGTACCTGACCAGGTATGTTGCCTGGTTCTGATCCTTGGCTTGGGTCAGCCAAGATCCATGACTAGAAATGGTCAGTTTCAAGACAAAACCTTTTATCCTGACAATTCTTTGTGATTTCACATGGAGTTGGGCAGTAGATTGTGAAATAAATATGGGAGGGATTGTTTCAGTGACTGAACCAGAACTCCTCTGTGAATTAGTGACCTTTTCCTTGAGAAAGATAATCAAATTATACAGAAAATTACTTTCTTCTTTTGGATCACACATTGACTTGAGAGTAATTAGGTGCAAATGGATTCCTTCCACTCATTCTGATTCACTGACGTTGGCATAGAGGGTCACTCAAATGGTGGCATTGATGATAATAGAGGGCTAGGAGATTGACAGATCATGTGATGAGAGTGAGACCACAGTGGAGGTCAGCTCCTCTTGCATATGGCCAAGCTGCCTGTGTAATATTTCCACCCATGCATCCCTGTGCCAGGCAAGCAGTGGCTAGAGGCAATAAGCTGCCAGGAAACAATAAAACAACAGAAGGCCCCTCAATTTGAAGTGAATTTGAATTGTGGCTAATTTACTCCTCCAAAAATCAGATCCGTCTCCAAGGCCTTAGGCTTTTCTGTTAATAAATCTTATTGCTGAGGAGCTGTGCAGTCAGGATTAAAAGCTCATTTCCTAATGGACTGACTAACTTTCTTCAACCAATACGTTGATCTTGGGCTGCTTCCCTAAGCAACGATGCAAAATGTTATAGATTTTCATCAATATGAATAATATATATAGCTCCGTTTAACCATACATTTAAGGAGTGATTTATGCCACAGCCATTCAATTTAAAAACATCTGTTAGGCGTAATTGTCTGTGATTAGGATCTTCCATCATTATTTATTTAGTATTGGGTCACTTTGTGCTGCAAGAGCTCCCTTGCTTTGGGTGACATTTTGAAAAAGGGAAAGGAGACTGCATCCTGGAAGGGGAGAAAAGTTGGGTTTTGGTCAAAGTTCAGATTTATTGTCAGAGTACATATGTGAAATCACATGTAACCCTGAGATTATTTTTCTTGTAGGCAGGTAGAAATTCTGCTCATCAGTTATTGAAAACTGTACTCAAGAAAAAAAAGATACACATAAAAAAGAGAGAAATGTAAAAAAAAGAAATGTAAACAAACTGTGCAATACAAAAAAAAAAGAAATATTCAGTAATGAATAATGTGCAAAGTAAGTGTCCTTAAATGAGTCTCTGTTTATGTCTGTTGTTGAGGACTCTGATGGTGAAGGGGTAGCAACTCTTCCTGAACCTGGTGGTAGAAGTCTTGTGGCACCTATACCTCTTCTCTGTTGATAGCAGTGAGAGCAGATCATGTCCTGGGTTGTATGAATCCTGGTTGTTTGATGCTGCTCTCCCACAGCAGCATTCCAAGTCATTGTTCTCGATGGTGGGGAGAGTTTTGCCTGTGATGTACTGGGCTGTGTCCACTACTCTTTATAGGCCTTTCATCTTAGAGATATTGGTGTCCCCATAAAATCCATGATGCAGCTGGTTAGCACACTTTCCACTCCACATCTGCATAAGTTTGCCAAGATTTCTGATGTCATACTGAAACTCCTGAGGAAGTAGAGGTGCAAATATGCTTTCTTCACAATAACATTAGTATATTGGGTCCAGGAAAGGTACATAGGAGCATGATTCATGACAATTAGTCCTAGTTTGATCTTACTCCTTGAGTTCAGTGTACAATGACACAGAATACCCAGAAGATCTCTGGAGTTATTGGCATCGAAACATAGACTAATTGCATTCTGACTGAGCAGTGGAAGAAACTGAAAGGGCCGACTCACTCGGGCCCAGGCATTTATTCACAAGTACACTACCATTACGCAATGTTAGACTCTTGCACATGGACATTCTTCTTTCATTAGTCAATAATGATATTGGCTACACTGTACTGCTTTTCTGAAATTTGGTTCCATCAAAGTGAATTTTGTAATTGGGGTGATATGTCTATTTGGGGGAAGCCATGCCTTCGGTTCCCCCAAATGAATCAAGGAAGAATCTTTCCCCATCTCCTCACAGCAAAGGGCTATTTCATAAATCCAAAGGGTTTCTATAAGTACATTAAAAGTAAAAGATTAGTGAGAGATAAAATTGGACCCCTTGTAGATAGCAAGGGTAGGCTGAGTGAGAAGTCAGAGGAAATGGGGGAAATTTTGAATGATTTCTTTGCCTCGGTATTCACTAGGGACAAAAATGTTGAAGTAAAGAAAAATAGTGGGGAGGTCATGTAGCATATAAGGATAACCAAGGAGGTAGTGAAGGCTGAGTTAAAAAAGATAAAGGTGGATAAATCTCCCGGACCGGACAAAGTATTCCCTAGGACACTCAGGGAGGCTAGTGGACAGTTGGTGGGGCCATTAACAGAGATATTTAGGATGTCACTGGCCACGGGGGTGGTGCCAAATGTTTGGAGGGTGGCGCATGTGGTTCCTCTGTTTAAGAAAGGGTCCAAATGCAAACCTGGGAATTATAGGCCTGTAAGTCTGACGTTTGTGGTGGGCAAGTTGATGGAAAGTGTTCTGAGGGATGCTATTTACAAATTTTTGGAGGTACAGGGATTGATAGGGAGTAATCAGCATGGTTTTGTCAGGGGTAGATCATGCTTGACAAACCTGATTGAGTTTTTCGAGGGGGTTACAAAAAAGGTTGATGAAGGGAAAGCTGTGGATGTTGTCTGTTTGGACTTTAGTCAAGCTTTTGACAAAGTTCCCCACAGGAGGTTAGGAAAAAAGGTGGAGGCTTTAGGTATAAATAAAGAGGTAGTGAAATGGATTCAGCAGTGCTTGGATGGGAGGTGTCAGAGAGTAGTGGTAGAAAATTGTTTGTCCAATTGGAGGCCGGTGACTAGTGGAGTTCCTCAGGGTTCGGTCCTGGGTCCACTATTATTTGTTATATATATTAACGATCTGGAAGTAGGGGTGGAGATTGGGTAAGCAAGTTTGTGGATGATACAAAGATTGGTGGTGTTGTGGACAGTGAGGAAGATTACCGTAGATTAAAAGGTGATTTAGGAAGGCTGGAGGTGTGGGCTGAGAAATGGCTGATGGAATTTAATACAGATAAATGTGAGGTGCTACATTTTGGAAAGGCAAATTTAAATAGGTCATATACATTGAATTGTAGACAATTGAGGAGTGCAGAGCAACAAAGGGATTTAGGAGTTACGGTAAATAGTACCCTCAAGGCTAATACTCAGGTAGATGGTGTGGTGAAGAAGGCATTTGGAATGTTGGCCTTCATAAATCGGAGTATTGAATTCAAGAGTAGGGAGGTTATGATGAAATTGTACAAGGCATTGGTGAGGCCAAATTTGGAGTACTGTGTACAGTTTTAGTTACCAAATTATAGGAAAGATATAAACAAAATAGAGAGAATGCAGAGAAGGTTCATGAGTATGTTGACAGGATTTCAGGGTCTGAGTTACAGGGAAAGGTTGTGCAGACTGGGGCTTTTTTCTCTGGAGCGTGGAAGATTGAGAGGGGACTTGAGAGAGGTGTTTAAGATTTTAAAAGGGACAGACAGAGTAAATGTGAATAAGCTTTTTCAATTAAGAAAGGGGGAGATTCAAACTAGAGGACATGGTTTAAGATTGAAGGGGGAAAATTATAAGGGGAACATGAGGGGAAATTTCTTTACGCAGAGGGTGGTGGGGATGTGGAATGAGCTTCCGGCAGACATGGTCGAGGTGGGATCATTGGTTACATTTAAGGAAAGACTGGATCGTTACATGGATAGGAGGGGACTAGAGGGGTATGGACCGGGTGCTCGTCAGTGGGACTAGGAGGGTGGGGATTTGCTACGGCATGGACTAGTAGGGCCGAACTGGCCTGTTCTGTGCTTATATGGTTATATTTGGGTTGGCCTTTCCTCGGGTCGAAGCACAATCTTACTTCCAGTTGTTAAATTGGATTTAATTGATTGGATCTTTCTCAGATGACAAAGGTGTGGATCATATGGCTGCTCCACAGACATCCATAAGCCTTCATCCCTATCCCTCTTGATGTTTAAGTGAGGACTGTATTTTGAACCCTCCTCTATGTTAGAAAACAATCTTGCAGTCAGTGTAACTAGTCTGTGCAGTAGGAGAAATGGAAGAAATCACTCTTTAATTTTGTTTTGATTCACTCTTATTTTCTTCTCCTCTGACAAAGCTACGAGGCCATTTCCCATACTGGAGGCACATTGAAGATCGTAACAACAGGAATTTAGCCTCAAAACCCCAACATGACATTGGATTGAACTCCTTAGTAATTCTATTTGTCAAAAATACATCAAACTCACATATGATCCAGCATCAATTTCATGCTCTGGTCTGTTCCTGCCTCAGTATGGGGAGTAAGAAGGAATGTAATCAGAATGTTGGTGCAAAGTAATGACTGGAGTAAGTACTTTATTGTACTTTCATGTAAATGTTCTTCCAATAACGCATGATGAAAGATTACTCAGTAATTTTTTTAAAAAGGTCTATATGGATGGGGTGGGGGGGGGGGGAAGATGCTATCCTCAATTTCAGTAGGTCTTCCCTCAAAAGCCAGCCTCTCCGGTAACACCACACTCTGCCTATATTATAGGCTCATTTTGGATATGGCTTTTGAGCTCATGACTTTCTAACTCAAAAATCAGTGCACTATCTCCTGAACCAAAGTGGGATTTAAATTTGGAATAAATACAGAGCGAACATTTTGTTTTTTACTCTGGGAGAATTGCTATTCCGACCAGCAGTAGCTGTGTATTTTCATTCTTTTTCTGCACTTTAAATATGGCAGTCTCATCATAAATTCTTATCATCATTTCAGCTTGGCATGCATATTTAGGAAAAATGTGCCTCATTTGACACAGGCTTTTAAACCATTTATTCTCAAAGCCTTGGCTGATGACTGATATGCAGTGTTTGAGCCAGCTGCATTGTAATAAGTGATAGGACACACCTGGGAGCTTCCGTTGCACTAGCTATTCTGGGGATTGGGGGGAGGGGACGGGACTGAATCAACCTTCCAATGTACAAGCATTGGGTACTCTGGGACTGGCTCTTGTAGTACCAGTGGCTTTGATGGAACTGCAATAGACAAATCACCTGGTGATGGTAAAGCAGGAGGTCTACCTTGGGGCCAGAGAGAGGTACACTATCATTAGGCCAGTCATGGATGGATGGTATTGTCAATTCCCTGGAAATGTGTTATCCTCTTTCCAACACCCCTGCTCTACACACTTCCATCATCATTGTTCCACTAATATAGCAATTCTCACACTGAATGCTGATTACAAATTGGCTTCCCCTTGCAAATGGGAAGAAAATGAGTACCAATTCCCAGTTAAGCACAAGAATTAACTCAACATGGACAATTACATTGCTGAACATTTCCTTGCTTCTAAAGAGTACCTTACATTTACACTGGATGTGCACTGTCTTCAGAATATCCTAAAATAATTTAATGATCAATCAATTGTTTTTAACTGGTTTAGCCACTGCCGACAAGAAAGATACAAGCCAACTTTACTCAAAGCACGCTCCCACAAACAGAAGGGTGATATGACCAGATAATCTGTCCTCCTGACAATGATTGGAGGATAAATAGTGGGCTGGACTCGCTATATTCCAGTGGTTGTTTTTCCAAATAACATCATAGGATGCAAAAGTGCTCTGTGGTTAATTCTTCTTTGGCTTGGCTTCGCAGACAAAGATTTATGGAGGGGGTAAAAGTCCACGTCAGCTGCAGGCTCGTTTGTGGCTGACAAGTCCGATGCGGGACAGGCAGACACGGTTGCAGGGGAAAATTGGTGGGTTGAGGATGGGTGTTGGGTTTTTCCTCCTTTATCTTTTGTCAGTGAGGTGGGCTCTGCGGTCTTCTTCAAAGGAGGTTGCTGCCCGCCGAACTGTGAGGCGCCAAGATGCAGGGTTTGAGGCGAGATCAGCCCACTGGCGGTGGTCAATGGGGCAGGCACCAAGAGATTTCTTTAGGCAGTCCTTGTACCTTTTCTTTGGTGCACCTCTGTCACGGTGGCCAGTGGAGAGCTCGCCATATAACACGATCTTGGGAAGGCGATGGTCCTCCATTCTGGAGACGTGACGCACCCAGCGCAGCTGGATCTTCAGCAGCATGGACTCGATGCTGTCGTACTTCGACGTTAGGGATGAAAGCGCTCCAATGAATGTTGTGGATGGAGCGGAGACAACGCTGGTGGAAGCGTTCTAGGAGCCGTAGGTGATGCCGGTAGAGGACCCATGATTCGGAGCCGAACAGGAGTGTGGGTATGACAACGGCTCTGTATACGCTTATCTTTGTGAGGTTTTAAGGGATTACTTAAGGTAGTATATGAGTGGGGAGGGGGAGGGGAAAGGGTTGAGAACCACTGCTCTATTCCTTTTCTTCAAACAATTCCATATATTCTTTGGAATTCACCCAAGAGGACTTTGATGCAAGCAGTAGCACCCCCAGCAGTTTTGCTCTCTGTCTTTTCTGCACTGGAATGTGGACATGATGTTTGACCTTCAGCATCTGGTACAGAAGGCATGAATCTCATTCATATGTGCTGCATCTACTTTACCTCGGGATGTCCTAAAGAAACAGACGAAACAACACCCACATACATAGATGTACCTCCTGTGCTGCGAGCAAAAGAACTGTTCATGGAGAAAGCATTGTGTTTGAGTTGCCATCAATCGTATTCCTGACCATTCTGGTCCATTCATGTTGTGACAAGGTGGTTTAGCCTTTTCCCCCCCTACAGAGAAACTAACTTTGATTTCCCGCGTGCCTCAGTTCCTGCTCTGGACAGTTGATGAAAAGCTAGCAGGTTCTGCTTATGGTGACGTGCTGGAAAAGAAGTCAGATGGCTGTTGGATTCCAATTCTGCCATCATTTGAGAAGATGAACTCAACCTACACCTCAGGTGGATATCAAGGATTCCACTATGCTGTTTGAAAAAAAGCAGGGAAAGATTTTTCCACGGCCATTAATTCTTCCCAAACCAACTAATAAAAAAAAGTTAAGTAACCAGGTCTCTTTATGAGATCACATGAAATTAGGTCTATTTTCTAATGCTAAAGGATGCATTTAATTGACTGCAAAGTGTTTGAAACATCCTGAAGTTAAGAAAGGTTCAATTTAAATGCAAGCTCTCCCTGTACAAGAACAATTTATTGAAGATTTCCACTGCTGCAAAGCAAACTGAGGGGTTCTGGCTTGAGGGTGGATAATCAAAATACTCTTTAGTCCCAAGTATGAAATTAAATTAAATTAATAAAATCTTTGATCAGTTTGTTGAGATGATTGATAAGTTTTCTAACCATCACCCCCTGGACTTCAGAATGGGGTCATTCTTTCTATTCCAGCTGTGAAGATGCATTGTGCATCAAAAACTTGCAGTGACCATGGGGAGGGAGAAAGCAAAGATCTTCGTTTCCATTTCCATTCAGTGGGAGCTGACAGCCAGCAAATTCCCTGCAGCAAGTCACACCTGTAATACCACCAGCAGAGATGGCAGGAAGTTTAATAAAGCCTTATCTATCACAGATTCACAGGTCAATTCCCTTTGGTATAGTTTACAGAAGCAGTTGAATGAAGTGCATCAAAAGTTGGCAATGTCTGTCTGTAAGATAGATATTTATACAGGGGTTGATTGATTCAGCCAGAGGCATGAATGTGGAGATGCTTCATTATGTAGAGGCTGTGGCTTCACTCCTAAGGTGAGCAGACAATATGAAGCTATGAGATAGAGAAAAACAGATACATTTTTTACACAGCCTCTGTATTCCAGGAAATTATTCCAAAAAGGGACTCATTCCCATTCTAACATTTTACATCCTTGATCCCAAGTTATTTTCAAGGATAGCCTACAGTCTAACCTGAACTGCAGATGTTCAGCCTCCCTAAGTACCGCACTTCAGGTATTTTGTCTAAACTGGTGGTATAATAGGGATATTTGGAGTTTTGGTCATTCCTGCGTGAACGGCCACTCCCAGAAGGTAGGGAAACACTTCAGAACAGAAAAATCACCTAAGTTCTATGTAAAATAAAACATAACAGACAGTATCAGACTGGCACACAAAAGCAGAACTCCTATTGATGAATGAAATTACAAAATATGTCCTGGTTCCTAGGGTGTAAAGAGATATTCTTTGTCTCCACTCATCCAGACTTTGACATAAAAATCCCCTACTTCGCTCCCATCTGAACTCTAGTTTGAGAGTTGCGCGCAGAAAGCAACCCCTCAAACCATGATCTCTTCATATAAATTGCACTAAGTATAGATCTTCTGGTTCCCAGAGATCATCTCCCATCCATAACATGGTCACTTTGTCAACTACTCAGGAATAAGCTATCAAAGAGATGGTTTTGTGAACAGGAACCTTCCCATTATCCTGTTTCTTGGAATCAAATAAAAACCTCACAATTCTTGAAGCAAGAATTCCTTTGAACAGCTCATCAAGAAAGGGACAGAGGTCCAATGAAGCAAAATATAGTATTTTGAAAGACAGCCATAATGAAGGCTCATGATACGGCCATCTGAAAGAGAAGGGCCACTCTCATACAGGGGGACCCAACGTTTTGTAGGCTCTAATTAGAAGAAATTTTCAAAACAATATTTTCACTTGTCACCCCAAAAATCGGGGTATTTTTCATTTTAAGTACAATAAACCACCTTGAAGCCACCTTCAAGAAAAAAAGCATGTGCATGAACTTACATGGGACGAAGGTGTAAAATCTAATTTTACAATTCCCAATTTTTCTTATGTTAATAATACAGCATAACAGAAGCTCCTTCAGGCCTATGTCACCCAATTACACCCTATTAATACCAACCCCACATGTTTTAGATATGGAAAATATTTATTGCTGCTTTCTGTTTTCACTGTGATGCCATTGTGAACCACAGACATAACCTGAATGGCTCGACACACCCTTCAGAAAGCAGGCATAATTGTGTGGTTTGGAGTTGCATGGAACCCAGTCACAAGGATGACAGGAGTTCTTTTCAAACAGATATTAGGGAACCATATTCTGACAAATTTTCAGCTTCAGGAGAACTGTTGCTGTTGGTGTCCCAGCTTTTTATTTTGTTGAACCTTAATTCTATATTTGCAAATTCCCATAAATAAATTTGATCTTAAAACTCTTTAGGTTATCTGTGCTGATGTTCTCATTACTATCAGACCACCTGGAAAATAGCAGCTGGTGTGCTTTGTGCAAAATAGCTTACATTGCATTAAAAAGTATTTCTTTGAATTTGTCCAAATGATCCCCAGTGAAATTTTACATGATTACATTCCAATGTGCATTTCTAGTCAGTTTACTTTAGCTACTTCCATAATTTGTTTTATTTCCCTTGTTCCCCCAGGACTACATTTGTTCATTTCTTAAAGATATGGCTCTGAAGCATCAGGCACAAAAGTCACTCTTCTCTGACCTACTTTTAAGATGCTGCTTTCAAGACCCAGCTGGTTGTACGGGGCGAGAAACATGATTTATTTTATTAATTTGGTGCTTTAAGCAGAGAGTTAGGGTATCCATGTGGCAAATTGATGCACTATTTATAGACAGAGCCCACTGTGTATACAGCTCCATCTTCCACAGCTTGCTGTTCTCAATGGTGGCAGCTACAGTTATTGCTGGGGGTTGCGTGATTTGCCAAAAGAATAATAATAGATGCTGCCAGGGTCTACACTGATGATGATCCCCAAGTGCCCATTTTTATGATATGTCCTGTCTTTTAAATTTTTTTTTGTTTTCTCTCATTGTTTTTTGTCTGTTCTGTCTCTATTTGTCTCCATGTCTGACTGGGTCTGTCTGTCTGTCTCAATAGGCACTTTTATACAGCCATTAAAAGACAGGAATTAACTGCCTTTTAACCGCTTCACCTACCTATAAATGCAATGAAGGTGGGATTCCATGACTGATACCACCAAGGTAGGTAGTATCAGAGCCGATGGCAACGGCTTTTGTCTAAATGGGTTACCAGGCTTGCCAGGTCCAGGATGGTTGAAGGCTGTGACGTATTGATGACATTGAATGCGTGCAACTTACCAGCGGGAGATTCAAACTTGAACCCAGTACCAACGAAGTCTCGTATGTCGTTCATCACACAGGACACTGACGCTGACCTGCTACAGGTCCCATTTCCTTTTGCTCTGGGATGCTGGCTTGCTTATGTAAAAGGTCGCACTGACTCGGCATTTCTTGGTTCGGTGTGAATGACCTGAGCTGGCTTTAAACACAGTCATTCGCATACCAATTAAATGGGGTTTCTGTTTAAAAAGGCATAATGTTGCCCATCTCTCTTCTACTGTATCATTTTGTTTGCTTCTCTCTCAAGATAACTTTCTCCCTTTCTCTTTTTATCCATGTCTCTGTGTATTACCCCTTTTGCACAGAGATCCCACTACAAAGTGTAAGTGACCCATACTTAATGCCAGGTCGGGACAGATTGGAGCATTCATACTGAACCAAGAAAAGTCGGTTCAGTGTGACCTTTTGCACAGCAACCCAGCATCCTGGGTCAAAAGGAGGTGAGACCTACAGCATTACAGTGCCAGTGTCCCGGGAAGGTGGGTAAGCCTTTTACCCTGGAGCCAATGCATTTCACATCGGTTTTGATACTACCCACTTTGCCGAGTAGGTACCAGGATGAAAATGACCCCCCACCATCCCATGTCCATCATGTAACAGTAAAAAGGCAGTTAATTACCATCTTTCAAGGGCAGTGGAAAAGGGCCTTCTTCTGACTTTCCATCTCTCTCCTATTCTTTGCTTGTCTAGCTCTAACTTTCTGTCTCTCGCTCTCTGTCTGACCTTGTATGACTGCCTTTCTATCTGTCTTTCTCACTTTCAGTCTCTCTCTCCCTAACTTTGTATGTCTGTTTCTGTCTGTCTGAATCAACCTGATATTATCTCTTTCTCTTTCATTCTAATACCTTTTCTTTCTCTCTCCCTCGTTCCCTGCCCCTCTTGTCTGTCTCTCACTGTCACATTCTATATATTTATATATCATCCCAACAGTACAATATTAATTGCATTCACATTGTCATTCTCGGCTCCACTTTTCTTTGCCCTTTCCATATCAGTAAACTTGCCAGTCACTCGGAGGTTAATTAGTAAACTGAGACAGGATTGGAGTCTCTGGAACACTGGAGTGGATTAAGAGTGCTTCCTTCAGAACTGTTAGTCCTTCAGGGATTGTTCACCCTAGACCTTGCCCGACAGCAGCTCATTTCCAGACCTAAAGCTTTGCGAAAACAAATTAGAAAAATAGTAAAGTCAGGCAGCCAGTCAGTTGTGAAAGATCAGAACTCCTCTCTGTCTACCTGTTAGCTTGTTTCAAACCATTCTCATCTCTTTACCATGGGTAATGAAGCATGATTTTAGGATGAAATCTGATCTCCAGGAGTATGTGAGTGAAATTACCGGAGGAAACCCCATTCCCCTGGGATGCACGCAGCGTCTGCCAGTTTCACCAACCTTGCTTTACCCCATCACATCCAGCTCCTGTGCATTAGCATAATCAATTGCTGACTCGTCTATATCGAGCAGAGGGAGAGTTGAAGCCAGAGAATTTACTGCTGCCTGCCTCCTCCCGATCTGATGGCTCATTCCTCTTAATTGGATCAACTAGGAAGTTGTACGCAGTCTGTGCATTTTTGAATGGTGCGTGTGGATGAGTCTGTCTGTGTGTGTGAGTGTGTGTATGTCTGTGCTGCACGAGAGCGTGCGTGTATTCTGATTTCTGGAAGATCATCCTTGCTTTGTGTGTGTGTGTGTAAAAGTGTATGTGAGTGTATAAGGACAGAGGAGGAGGAAGCTTAGTTTGGGCTCTCCCTCTCTCTCCCCCTCCTTCTCTGCCTCCCACCCTCTGAGTTTAGCAGCATCCCTATAACTAATGACCTCGCTTCCACTGTGCACAGAAGACAGGCACCTGCTGCTCTTTAATGACTTCAGCGTTTCTCTGTCGCGAGAAGTGCCACCACACTGAGAACAAGAGCATCCTGCTGCTTCCACTGCCGCTGGCTTGTGTGTGCTTCTCGTGAAGGTGTGGGGCCAGCCCCCAGCCCTGCAGGTGAGAAATTAGAGGGAGAACCAAAAGACATTCGACTGGGAATAAATGCCACTCCCTTCTTGCAGGGACTGGGCAGCTGAACCCAGGAATGACTGAGCATTTTGTATTGAACTCCTTAAATTCATTGGAAGGAGACTGAAACAGTGAAGAACTACCACGTTGCCTCCCGTCCTTCTCTGAGAAAACGATGCTGTGGTCGTTGCTTGTTTGATGGCTCAGTTCCCTGCTCCTCCCTGCCTTCATCCGCTTGATATTTGAAAGGCTTCAGAGAACAGCAAATGCAGCAGAATGATGACTGAGGAAGTGGGCTCAAGCTCGCCCGAACCATCCACCCCTCCTTGTCCGACCCCATCCGGTACAGCAGAGGATAGTTCAACAGCGAGCCAGGTGGACAGGAATGGCACACTAGGACTGAGTGGTCTTATTGCTACCTGCTGCATCTGTATGGAGGTAGAGCGTGTGCGAACTTGCTTAAACTCAGAGAAGATCTGCATTGTACCCATCCTAGCCTGCCTAGTGAGCCTGGGTCTATGCATTGCTGGCCTCAAGTGGGTTTTCGTGGACAAGATATTTGAGTACGAACCTCTGACGCACCTTGATCCCAAGCGCATAGGGCAGGGTCCTGTAATCTCTGCTGACCAAGCAACAGTGGCAGAATGGCCTCCATCGGCTGCCTTTACCACCACCATTCCGATATCTGATCTGGGACAGACACAGAACACTCCTGATGACCCTCTGGTGCTCACTTCAATGCCCTTTACCAGCCCTTCTTCACATCCCCCAACTTCCACTCCATCCTTTCTCCCCTCCATCATTTTTGAGTCTTTCTCCCCAGAAACTGTAGTCACCAAAAGCCGTGAAGTGATAGAATCAACATCTGTATCACTTTCCCAAATGACTGACACAAACCTTGTTATTGCACCACCGTTTAGTAAGTACTTTACTCTTTCTATTTCATTTTTGTCAATCTTGGAAGAAAATTCTTGCTGCTTTTTAAAATCTTGCATTTTGATATTAAAAATATCTATGTCTGGGAATGCTTTTATGATAGTCAAACTTAATATATAGTTTAATCATTTAGTTAGTTTTATTCAGGAAAATTCCATTTATTAAAAAAACTTTTACAATTCTATTGATTCTCCATTTAATTTGGAGCAATTATTGACAATACATTTTTTATTCCCTTTCAATTCAGATCTACATGTTTGTAAATTGTTGATCCTTATTTTGGTTTTGATGTTTGCATCAACAGGGCACTTATGAACATAGTCTTCTGTAAGAAAGCTGAGAAAAATGTACCTCACCCAGAAATAATGTCAATCAGAATTATTGTGTTGCAGCAAAATAATTTAAATTGCTTTTCCCTTCCCCCACCCCACCTCCCTCACCACTTTCCCCATTTACAGGGCTTTGTGCTTAATGATATTACAAGAGAGAAACTGAGGCAGTGTTTGTGTGTTTTAAACCCTGTGAGTTCTTGTTAATAACTCCTTTTATTTAGTGTGAAACATTGCATTGTAACGGAGGTCCTCTGCTTAGCTTCTGAGCTGATTGATGAAAATTTTGACATTTAAAAGAAAATATTTTGCTAACTTGTATTCTGGCTCTTCTGTGAGTAGGATCCATTATGTTTGAAAATAGATCCTGTGCTTCACTTTATATGTCAAGAAAATTAATTGAATACTCTGTGGTGAGTGATTAATCAGGAAGCAGTATATATAGTTTAAAATTATCATATTGTTTTGTGTGTGTGTATGTTCTTTTCCATTGCTTTTCTGCTTGGTTCTGAGATGAATTTCAAGGTCATGCTTTTCAGCTAATTAATTCCTGTCTATTCTGGAGACTTTGGGAAAGACAATCTTGTTAATGCTGCCTTGTAGGTTACCCACTTGTACAATGACTTTGCAAGATTTTTTTTCCCCAGCTAGTTTTTGGCCATATGCCAAGCCTTTGATATTCCATCTTCCTATTTGTTTCACTGCAATGGTGATAATCCACTAACTATTATCCACAATTCTTGGATTCTGCATGCATGCATCTTTGATGGGAATCGGTGAGATTAATCAATACTGAGCAACTTTGATTTCTCCATTCCCAGGCCATTAAATTACACAAGGTTGCAATGCTGTTCATTCTCAAAATCAATACAGAACAATTGGTCTTAAAAAAAAGGATGAGAAGTCAAGGACAATATAAGGACATTCATGCTGCAATTTCGCCATTGGTTAATGGTACATGAGGGCACATATTAGCCCTTCATGTTGTTGTCTTTTCATGTTCAAAAGAAAGCAAAGAATTTAGAAACTATGCTTATAAAATAACCCAGAGTGTCCAATGGGCTCAGCTGTTTTGCAAAAATGTCCATTTAGAAGAGTTTTTCTTTAAGGTATGAATTCAGAGTAATTAGATAATGGTTTAGTTGGTTTAAGACATGAAATTCCCACTTCAGAGCTTGATCAATCCATGGTAATCTTTGTCAATTGTTGATCTCCTCAAGCATGAAGAAATGGAAGTTTTGGGAAGACCATGATTTACACAAGCTTCCTGTTTGCCCTCGGGTGTCCAGAGATTAAAGATTTGTCTGTGGGGCATTTATAGATAGATGCAAACAATTATTATTTTCCATTTACTTAGGACCTTGGAATTTTATGCACCATATCTTGTCCCCATTCTATTTGCAAATAAACTTCCACCAGATTTATACTTGCTCTGAGAGGATGTTGAAATTAGATTGGGCCCATTAGCTATTGAGTTTAAAAATAATGTTTATTTCATTGAAATATATAAAATTCTTTGGGGCTTGAGAAGACAAATGCAGGGATGATGTTTTCAGTTTAGAACCATGGAGAATCTCAAAGTAAGAGGTCTTAATTTGGGAGAGAGAGGAGTAAAAGCTTCTTGACATGGAATTATTTACCCGAGAGGATGTCAAGGCTGTGTTGTGGAGTGTATTCTATAATTTCTTTTGCATATGAAGGTGATCAAGGTATTGTGTGGTTTCTGCTGGAAAATACTGCTGAGGGCAATGATCAATGATGACCTTGTTGTATGGTAGAGCAATGCAAAAGGTTGATCTGCTTATATTATCTATAATTCGTATGAAACAGATAGTTTTCTGATGATTTACATGGCTGCTATCCAAAAAGAAATGCCATGCCACCAAGGGAGATATTAGTGCAGATCTGCTTTAATTAATTTGTTCACAGACTATGAGTGTCACCCATTCCCAATTGCGCATGAACTGAGGAGGTACCTAAGGTTCAACCACATTTCAATTGAGTCACCAGAGGATAGACAGTGTTGACCTGCTCTTCATAGCCTTGCTGCTTGATCATTTCACTGAAGAGCAGGGTTTACAGGTAGATCCTGATGCCAGGACAAAAGGAACAGGAGCCGGTAATTTGGCCCATTGAGCCTCCTCCACCATCCATTTGAATCACAGCTGAGCTGGCCATGGCCTCTGCTCCACTTACCTACCTGTTCTCCCTGACCCTTAATTCTCCTTTTGTTCAAAAATCCATCTATCTTTGTCTTCAATACATTTTAACTATCTTTAAAATTCACAATCAGATAGACACTGTCAAAAATCAGCTAATAATGTTAAAAGATTAAAATCAGAGTAAAAAGATGTGCACACAAGTGCATAGAAAACAATTAGTAAATAGTATAGGTGCATGTATGAAGTGACTTTACAAGCATGTAGGGAAGGGGAATAAAGGATCACAATAAAGATTTTGCAAAGCTGGGAGAAATATACGTGCTAACATGAATTGATTGGGCTGAATGGCCCATCTATTGAGCATATCCCATATAATCCTACATCAAATAATGAAACCAAATTCACTCAAACAAAAACCAGACTCTGGACTGCCAATCATTTCAAAGGGCTCACTCAACTGATGCAAGGTGAACTTGGCAAAAGTTCAGTGGACATGTTGCCTAGCCTGAGAGCCAGAAAATCTGCAGAGGTTCATGGTATTCTGGCAGACTCATTGAGAAGTCCATTGGACCTGTATGGAAATCCCACTGCTGGTACTCTGCCAGGAGTTTTGGGGGAGGGGGGGAGGGGTAGGGGGTGAGGAGAGGAATTCCTTCATTCTCTCTGCTCAGGAATTTCAAGTCATGGGCATTCCACTTGCCAAACCTGTCAAAAAATTTGGCCCATTTAATTGAGAGATGAATATTGCCCAGGATACAAGGAAAGTAGACTTGGCGAGAATGGAAAAAGGTGCTTTAGCCCACACCATCTGTCAAACACTCAGTGACACTAATCCTACACTCCCCATCACAACCAGACAATTAAGGAAAAGTTAGTTATAAGTTGCAGAGAGGGTCAGGGAGGGATGAGTAAAAAAAAAATACAATATTTCAAATAAAGTGAGTCTAAGGCTGAGCATTTTGGGGCAGTTAAAGAAAAAGAAAATAGACACAGGGACAAGTTAAAGCGGTAAACTGCAGGTCATAGTCATTGCTAACAGTTGAAACCAAAAGGAGAATGTTGGAAATGCTCAACAGATTGAATAGTGTTTGTGGAAAGAGAAATAAAAAATTGAATTTATGTTACCTGACAGGAGAACTGGTCGGTTCTGAAAAACTGAGTTATGTGAAGTAGTTGAATACAATATTGAGTCCAGAAGGTTACAAAATGCTCAGATGGAAGATGTGTACCTTTTCTTCAAGCTTACCTTCAATTAGATTTCATCGTCTTTCTCTATCTCTATCAGTACATCAGATTTCAGCTAGAAGATTTGATATGTCTGTCAGGAGTTTTTGTGTTCATGCTCCAGAGACCAGGCAGGCACTTACAGCAGTACTGAGGGATCTCCATTCTGTCAGAGGTGTGACCTTTCAAACAAGTAGTTAAATCCACACCAAATTAATCTGGTACTAGTTGAAGCCCCATTGAAGTCAGGAGGAGAAGTTGTCTACTCAGAAGGGCAATTATTCAGCAGTTTAGGTCATTGTTTGTTGTTGTTTTATGGGGCTTTGCTGTGTGCCATAGTTCCCTGCATTATCTGCAAAATATTCTATGTAAGTACAATTACACAAGAATATGTGCTGATGCTGGGGACTCCTGCAATAAACAAAAGTGCTGGAGAAACTCAGCAGGACATGCAGCATCCATAGGAGGTAAAAGGCAATTAATGTTTTGGCCCTGAGCCCTTCATTAGGAATCCTGATGGAGATACCTGATGAAGGGCTCAGGCCCGAAATGTTGATGCTTATCTTTCTCCCTCAACTATTATCAACCTCATTCCCTCTTTCTCAAGGGGGTGGAAATGTGGGATTTTTCAATTTCATGGAGAAAGGGAAGCAAATAACATGTACACATTTAAATAAACACAGGAAGGAGAAAAGAGTGGATTATATTGATAGGATCGGATGAGTTGTGTGGGACCAAAGCACCAACTAGACTGATTGGCTTATAACTATGTTTTAATGCCAAGTAATTCAGGACCTAGTTGTTCTGCACAGCCTGATGTTGCTTGAATTGAATGAATATGGTCATTTGAAAGTGAATAATTCCAGGTTAATAAATCAATTAATTATGCTGATTCACTCCTTTTTAATACTACATTAAGTATATTTATCCTTCTCACGTTGAAAAAGCAATGAAGAGCTGATGAAGGAGTTTGTTTTTTTTAATACCATGTCCACAGACAGTTAGAAATCATCTTTGACAGCACAGTTCTGGCCATTGGCAGTTGGTCCTTTTCTTACCTTTATGACACAGCTCAGACAAGTGACGCTTTGTATCTTGACATATTGACCTTCCGGGAGCACAAAGAATTAAATGTTTTCCCTCCATGGCCCAATAATACATTGGAGATTAAAACCAGAATGGTGTCATTGATAAAACACCAGGGCATCATGAAGAAGTGGATTTAGGATCAGGGTGAGTGAGTGGAGAAGGATCGGTCATTTTAATATAGGTAGGTGTTTTCTGATGGATTCCTCGGTCACTATGGATGCATTTGTTCCCCCCAGAGGTTCTATCGTAAATACTTGCAGTACACATGAGTATGCCCCCCACCAAGGGATACCAGGGTGCATAGTGGTATGTTCCAGAAGGCTGTTTTACCCAGTTATGTTCCACATGTCCATGGGACTTAATCTAGCCCCTTCCCCATGAAATACTTTGGGTATCATGATGTAGAATCAAGTGATCCAAAATATTAGAATAAAGATAGTGAGCAGTAAGTTTTATAATCAAGATAGATCCAAGGTTCATTGCCTTACTGTGCCAATCTAATTGACCTTTGCTTGAGTTGTAATTGGAATGTGTTAGTTGGGCTCAAGTAGCCAAAGGCAAATAATGCCAAAAAAATATTTTAATTTGCTGATCATCATAACCTTATGATGATCCAGTTGGAAGATAATGACATTAGTAAATGTGGGTGATACCTATCAGTACTTTAATATCTCAACGTATGGTCAGGTTAACAAAAGACTTGTGCTGTTCACATATTTGTTTAATAGAAATAAACAATCCAATGGCCATACAGAAAATGCTCCCCAACTGGACAAATGCCAACATGACTGTGGGCAGCTCTGGTTCCCCAACACAAGGAAAGATGTTATCAGTGGGGCAGAAATGATTCATAAGGATGTGACCCAGACTGGAGGGTTTGCACTATAAACTGAGACTGGATAGGTTAGAACTTATTTTTCCGAGAGTATGGGACATTGAAAGTTGACCTGATCGAGATTTATCAAATCCTGAGGGACATAGAAAAGATGAATGGGTAAAGGAATCTAAAACTAGGGGACATTTGTTTAAAGTGAGAGTGAAATGACTTAAAGAGGACCTGAGGGGCAACTCTTTCACATAGGGGATGGTGCGTATGCGTACCTGCCTCCATTGCTTCAACTGGCAATGGAGGCAGGTACATTTTTGGCATACCTCGACTTACGCCCGATCAAGTAACATCCGATCACAGATACATCTAAGTTCACCATAACATAAGGGCTTAATAACAATCTTTAAATTTACATTGGGACCGACATTGGTGTGCATTAGTGGAAGTTAAGTCATGTATCATGCATTCGACATGTGGGCTCGAAAGCCTAAACAAAGCAATTGCACTGCCAGCCATTTAATAGTACACAGTATACACCTAACATAGTACAGTACATATATGTAATTATAATCTATTATATTATAATCTATAATATATGTACATATATATTCATTTATCTTGGCGCCTCACAGTTCGGCGGGCAGCAACCTCCTTTGAAGAAGACCGCAGAGCCCACCTCACTGACAAAAGACAAAGGAGGAAAAACCCAACACCCAACCCCAACCAACCAATTTTCCCCTGCAACCGCTGCAACCGTGTCTGCCTGTCCCGCATCGGACTTGTCAGCCACAAACGAGCCTGCAGCTGACGTGGACATTTACCCCCTCCATAAATCTTCGTCCGCGAAGCCAAGCCAAGGAAGATATGTACAATATAGAGGTTTAGTTAAATATGCATATGTGTCATGGTATCTTATGTCATACAGTCTATTTCACCTATAATGATCAATTTGCGCCCAAATTGCCTTATGCCCAGTTCCAGAACATAACCCAGATGCAAGTCGATGCCTGGCTGTACAAAGTTTAAAAGACAGAAATGGACAGAAAAGATTGAAAGGGATATTGGCAAAACACAAGCAAATAGGATGAGCGCAGGTAGGCAAGTTAGTCAGCATGGAGAAGGGCCTATTTCCATTCCATAAACTCTTGTGACTGTGAGACCAGAAGCAAGCCATTCAGTCCATATTGTTTTTCCTTCATGTGTTTAGTAAGTTCTAATCACGCTTCATTCCCATATTCAATCAAAAATTTTTTTTTAAATTCATGACCAAGGACATCTTGAATGCTGATGCCTTTTATGTGCCTAGTGTTAATCCTGGGTGAACTCAACTGCATCTTTGTGTGGGTGCTATGAAGAAAAGGTCCCTTCCTCAATTTGAATATGTGAATATGATCCTTGACTACAGGAAACATCCTGAGCTATAAGGTATTAATGTATTTCATTCCCTAAGCATCACCACCACTCCAATGATCCTAGTCTCGTCATGTCAACGACCTTTCTATTCTGTATGAATATCTCAGTGGGCACAAGCACCATTTAATTCTGAAACAAGTCAAGTGGATTTGAATTTTTTTAACTTAATTTTGCCATTTTTGCAATGTTACCAGTTATGTGATCTCAGAAAAAAGGACTTCCATATCCTTGCGAATAGAGGAGACTTTGTTCTTCCTTTTTTGTGAATCATGAGGTGCTCATTCTGAAAACTATTACATATTCAGCATAAATATCTTTCCAGGAAAGTTTGTTTGAACATAGAAGATTTAGTGGAATGGATGCATAACATAGAACGCTTCACTGTGTATCCGCGCAAGTGATCTACTGCATCCGGTGCTCCCTTTGTGGCCTTCTCTACATTGGAGAGACAGGGTGCAGACTGGGAGATCCCTTTACTGTGCACCTTCACTCTGTTACATCAGTAACTTGGGTCTCCTAGTGGCCAACCATTAAAATTCAGTGTCCCACTCCTATATTCTCATTTCTGTGCATGGCCTTATGTTCTATCCCACCAAGACCAGCTGTAAATTGGAGGAATAACACTTGATTTTCCATCTGGGCATTCTCTAACTAGATGGCATTAACATTGACTTCTCTGGTTTCTGCTAGCCTACTCTCCATTCTCCCTCCCTTCCCTTCCCCCATCTTCTTTCCCTTAGCTCTCAACCCCATTCCCTCTCTCTTCACCGAGCCATCCCTCCTTCCCCTGTTTGCTGCTGTGCCCTCCCTCCCTTCACCCATTACCTCTTGCCTTTGGAACCATGCTCCTCCATGCCATTTTGTTCAAATCCGAAACGTTGGTTATATACCTTTATCTTTGCTATATAAAATACACAGTTTGACCTACTGAGTTCCTCCAGCATTGTTTTTGACTTCAACCACGGTGACTACAGACTTGCATGTTTTATGCTTGACATAGAATCCATGATATTTTCTTTGGGAAAGTGGGAAGTGGAGGTTGAGACCGTGTATGGCATAGAAGAAGATAATTTAACCCATTGAAGTTGTCCATTCTTGAATTGGTTATTATATTGTTTACCATCACATGTACAGAGATATAATGAAAAACTTTGTTTTGCATGGTATCTAGGTAAGGCAACTTACTCTTAATTACAACAGGTAGTCCAAGCACTAGGAATATTCCTATCAATTTTTATGTAATCTACCATACACATTAATTTCACTCTGATTCTTCGACCAACGACCTGCTTTAGGGGGAATTTACAGTAACAATTTAATTACTGATTAGCAGAGCTTTGCATTGTGGAAGGAAAACAGGAAACTCTAAAGATTTCATCACAGCCACAATCACACATGCAAACTCCAAACAGTCGATGCCCAAGGTCAGGACTGAACCCAGGTTACTGGAGCTGTGTGATGCCACTGTGCAGCCCTCGATGGGGAGAGAGCAGTCAAACGGGATTAGTTCAGCACAAGATACACAACCTCTTTCTGGAGGGAACTTGTCACATATTGCCATGCTTGGATTAAATTTGTCAGCAGTGCACCCAGAAATATTAAATGGAAGAAGGTGTGAGCAAATTTTCTCATGGTTTTAATTCCCATTGTGTGCTATTTTTATTGTGTCAATCATATTCTTTATGACTATACGATTGTAACCCAGGGATTAAACTATTCTTACAAAACACTTAACAGGTGAGGTAAGATGATACACAGAGATTAAACAAAGCTGATCAAAAATGCAAAGGCAATAGTTTGGTGCAGTGAACCATTGTGCACAGGGCTGTCAGTACCATTCCTAGTTGCTGTGGTGAATGAGTGGCATCTCAGAAATTGCTTCAAAATGATAGCAATTTGAATTTTGTACTGGGCCACATCACAAATATGTAAAAGGAATAATTAATGACAAGGAATGTCATCACTTGACATAATAGTCGGCCTGTAAACCCAAGAACCAAAGCTCTCAGTCATATAACAAACAATAGCTAACTTTCAAAAATAATTTCTCACTTTGTAAGAATCCGCACAATGTTGAGAATGATTATGAGACAAGATTTCTCACCAAGATGGACAGATTACTAAAGCTTGTTCAGAAAGATGTGGTTTTAGGGAAACTTTAAGGAGGAAAAAGCTGGAATGGGCGGGGATTTACACCGTGATTCTAGACCTTAAGGCTGAGGGTCTGAAAGCATACGGAGCAAGGCAAATGTTATATGTGCAAGAGGTGATGAGTGTATCTGCAAAGAATTCAGGGCTGAAGGTATTTCAGCAGTAGGTTGCTGAGAAGCAGTGAAGGAGTTTGTCTATCAATGGTCAAGAGTGGGACCATCTTGAATTCAGACCAACTCTCCAAATATATTCCTGTGCACATAATATCCACATCTAATTTTGAGGCCAATTTCCCCATTCTTCATTCAGACCAAGAATTGCTAGACTCTTGATGTCACAGGACATGTAGAAATACCAATTGCTATGATGCCATGTGCTTTGTTTCTCTGGGAAGTGTCAATGACGCTATTGCTAAGCTTGATACACCTTAATAAAAGTGTCAAAAAAACTACAAAGTTGCAACAGAAGCCCACATGTTGTTTACACACCAAACAGCTCCTCATTTACACATTTTAAACCATCAACAGATTTGGGATTTTTTTTTTTACTAAGTGCGAAAACAAACCCCAAATATAGAAAAGAATTAACGAAGAAAAGAATTGCAGAAAGTTTAATGTGGCTGATTGTAAATAAAGACTGTAAATTTAAAAAGAAATGATGCAAATGAAAGAAAAGTAAAGGTCCAACCTTAATGATAGTGAAATGGAAAGTGGCATTTTCTTCTAAGGCTGACTGATCTGCAGTGTAGTTTCCTGTGCTGGTCTAAATACTGAATGGATGTATGTATGCAGGTTTGTGTGAATATATGGCTGTGTGTCTGATTGTGTTGACAATTTCATTTGTGCCAATGAAAATCCATTTTTCTTTACGAGTTAATGTAAATTTAAAAATACAAATGCACTAAACATCTTTGTGCTCATGCGTGTGTGTCCATGCATGAGTGTACTTCTATTGGTGCGAATTAAGCAAATATGAGCATAGATATTGATAGCTCTCCTCAAGCTTGTTCCACCTTCTGTAAGATCATAGCTAATTTGGTTGTCACCTCAATTCCACAATCCCATCCACTTTTCACCACTTACTTATCAAGTACCTATTTACCATTGCCTAAAAATATTACAATAAATATGAATTGTTGTGTGAGTCTTTATGTGAATTTGTCTCTGTGTGTGTGTGTGTGTGTGTGTGTGTGTGTGTGTGTGTGTGTGGGTGTCTGTATACATGTGTGATAGTACACATAATTGAATGGGTGTAGACATTCAGTATTTCGACTGAAGAGTAGATGATGACAGTACGATAATGTAGTGTTGCTGATATGTAAAAGGAACACCTCTATTCAGGTCTCCCTTGGACACCTGTGCAGATAAGGCACCAGATGACTACCATTACCCAGAGGCATTGAGAACTCACTCAGAAAATTGCAGTGCAAATAATGCAAGGGAAACTCAAATGAACTTCATTCATTCAAGGGGGTTTTAAATGATTTAGCTTGCAGCTGCTGTTGTCTTATTGTCCATAATGCAGTTTATGAATCTGATTTTGTTAAAACTAATTTGCGGTCACCTCCCACTCCTCTATCTCCCTCTCTCCTGCTTTGAATCGATATTCGATTTTCACCTCGGAGAGCTCGGTGCTCTTGGGAAGGCCTGAGGAGTTGAAGGCATTTGTAATGGGGAAGGCCCGGAAATGAGCGAGCTTAATGCCAGACATCCTCAGGGAATTGATTAACTTGCTGTCAGGCAAAGAGAGTAGAGAGCAAGAGAGTGCAGTGAGGAACCAACAAAAAATATGAATTTAAAAATGGAGCCAAAATCTATAAAGGGAGGATATTTAAAAGGAAAAGGTAAAAGAGCCCAAGGATTCACCTTGCCTTTAGCTTCATCATTGCTGATATGGCTGAAGGAGTAGTGGTAACTAAAGACCCAATTCTGGGCATTTCTTCTGTCACCGTCAGCTGTGTATCAGGATAAAATTCCTGTAAAAGAATGGTGGAAGTATTCCTTTCTCATCATTCTTCTTCTTCCCCTTGACTATTTGTCCACCCCCTCTTCACTTTGTACCTATCCTTCGTTGCATCTTTCTTTCTTAATCACTTCATCTGCTTCTATTTCTCCTCTCCTGAATGCTCTATCCTTCCTTACTCTTCTTCCACATCATCTTTTCCTTATTCTTCCCTTCCTCATCGCTTTCTCATCCCCACCTCCTCCATCTTCTCCATTCTACTTACTTTCCTTTGAGTTCTCTTCAAGCCTGCTTTCCTCCCTCCACCATCCTCATTTTCTTTTCCTTGTCTATCTCCTTCTTTCCCTCCTCATTTTCCTCCCTCAACTCCTCTTTGTCCTGTCCCATTTCACACTCCTCCTCATCCTTCTTTCTGTCCATCTCATCCTTCCTGCTTTCCCCACCCTTGCCTATCAATAGCTTTGCAGATTTACAGTTGCTTCCTGGGACATAAAGCACACACTATATGTTAACCTTGACAAACCATGCAAGTTTTGAGCAATATAAATATTTAATGTATTCAGCTCTGCCCTGAAAGACATTCCTATGACTCTGGAGTGAAGCAGTGCTTCCTTTAATGTAAGCAGATTGCCTTTTCTTTCAGCCTCTTGAAATTAATCAGCAGAATGATTATTGGCTGCCCGCCTCCCACTGAGATTTATAGAGCTTGATACTGGTAGTGAAATAGTGCTGTCTGTCCAGCATCTGGGAACTAACCCAGTCTAGGACGACTAATAGTCTCAGGGTCTGGACATACTGAGAATGTGCTTCAGATTCCTCTGGGTCGACGATCAGCAGGAATATGCTGCCAGAGCATTGCTGATTATTCTTTGAGCTGCAGAGATGGTGCGACAAAGCTCGTTCCTGGGTGGTCAGAGAAAGAAAGAGGCCACTATCTATACCAAATGCAAATTATCTGTCCATAGTAGAGGGTATAGGGTGGAGATATGTCCTATTTAATTTGCTGTTCTGACCTTATTATTTCCTTCTTTTATTATTTTGTTCATTATTTAGAGTTCTGGTAAAAGTACAGATATAGGTAGAGTCAAGTGGTACAGCTGGTGGAGCCACTTCCTCATAGTGCCAGGGACCCAGGATCCCAGTATATTTCGGACTTTGAGCTTGGGTTTGCACATTCTTCCTGCAATGGTGTGGGCATTCTCCAGGTGCTCTGCTTCAGAATCAGAATTTATTGTCCTGGACAAGACGTGAAATTTGGTGTTCTGCAACAGCATCACAGGGCAAACATTCACATTGTAACCATGTTACAACATTACTATAAAAGTTAATAGTGCACAAAAATAGGGGTTCATTGATTATTCAGGAATCTGGGGAAGAAGTTGTCCTTGTGCCGCTGAGTGCTCGTCTTTAGGCTCCTGTACCTTTTTCCAATGGTAGCAGAGGGAAGAGGGCATGGCCTGGGTGGTGGGACCTGTGAGGATAGAGGTTGCATTTTTAAGACACCACCTCATGTCGATGTCCTCTACCGCATCTCAAAGATGTGCCGGCTAGTAGGTTAATTGGACACTGTGAGATAAATGATAGATCTTGAGCTGATGAGAATAGGCTTCGGCACTCCTGTAGAAAGTAGCTTCTATTTAAATGGTGGGCACTTCTATCACCTGATTGTGTGTCTGATCTGATCCATCGAGTCCATTTTCAATCTGACTCTGCAGACAGGAGTCAGCAAGACAATCCAGTGCAGTGAGAATTGATGCTTTTGACCACACATGCAGAATGTAGACTATACAGTATGGATATAAATGCATTGCTTGAGCTTGTGCCAATTTGAGTTCAAATGCAGGACAAGGATCAAACCTAGAAATTGGGCTGGAAATTTATTCACACAACACAGAAGTTGTTGAAAATTAAGTTGACCTGGAGTTGAATGAATTTGGACTCACTACATTTGGTATCTTAGCACTAGGCATGAAATTGGTCTTACCTTTCCACCTGAATTGTGTTCTGCCTTACAATTTATATCTAGGTAAACATCCCCAGATAACCTTAACAATAATGCAATATGCAAAATCCATCTGCTGGGAGACTCTCAACATCATCACCACCATCAAAATGAGACATTGACCAGCCATTATGACAACCTCCTGCCAGACATGTTTAGTTGTAACCTTGAAGAATCTCCATCTTGCTCGTACACTAAGAGCATGTAATCCGTGGGCACAGTTTTTCACTAGACGTGCAGGGAACTGCAGGAACTTGCAGAGCTTGTGAGTGTCAGTTAAGGATATGAGGATATTGAGCTAGTACTGGACAAATACCCTCCTCTCCCCTCCCTCTTCTTCAAACAGTGACATCTGTGAGAGCAGACAGGGTCTTGGTTAAGTCATTCTTCCTAATGTTAGCACCGTCACCTCTGTGTGATCTCTATGTACTGTGTCAAAAAATTCAAGCTAAGATTTTGAAATGGAACCTGAACCCATGATCTCTGAATCAGAATGCTCCCAGTGAATGCTCAGGTTTTAGAGCCTTCTGCATAAAGCTGACCCATTGTAGAGCTCGTCGAAAGAATCAAAGACTTGTTAATCCAAACCAAGGCTTTTATTAGCAAAAGACAGGAGCTCTTCACAGGTGGCCGATCAGTCCGGAATGATCCGACCTGGCTAGGGACACAACCCTTTAAGGCCCAGACAGTAGGCGTGGCTAAGCTCTCAGCCAATCGCTGTAAGCACAGTCTAGATACTGTAACTATATACACTATATACATTGGTGATAGATCTGTACTATCACACCCATAATGATAAGAGGTGTCTTAATTGGTATCTGTTTCCTTCAAAGCACGGTCCAAATTATATACCACTGTTCCAGCAAGTGTCCTTTGTTGAAGTTAATTGACTAGTTTTAATTCTGACCATTACCATAACCACATAGGAAGTTAAACTGAAATGCCAGCATTTCAGTCGATTAATTAATGTTTCTCAAGAGGACTTTGAAGACAGCTAATTCATTTCAATTACTCAAGACAAGAGAGGGTGGGAGGTAGAGATTAATTGAAACTTGGCCCAAACTAGCATGACATTTCATTAAACTGTTACATCTTGTGTAGTAATCAAGCATGACATTCTCTACATGGATAAACTACCAGAAAGAAGCCTATTGCCACAATACTGATGCTTCAGGTCTCAACCCTAAATGATGCTAAAGGTATAATATGGTTATATTTCCTATAATTAACTGAGTTAAAATATAAAAAAAAACTGCAAAACAGTTCTTGAATGTTAATCTGGAACTCCAATCTTGATTGTATTTGATTGGCCCCAGCACCCAACCATTCTTGATATAAATGATGTAAATAATCTGCTTTCAACCATCAGACTGCCTGACTGACTTAGATTGTGCAAGATCTCCACTAAGCCTACCGCTTCCCATGATTGCACTGCTTCTAGTCTACTGAAATCTCATGCAGGTGATAATCACACATAGGAAAATCCGAGATTTCTACACTAATCATTGAATGTAAATCAAACTTCCAAGGCACTTTATTATACAAGAAAACACCTGCCCCTGGTGCTCTCTCCCTGGCTTAATTTAGCAAAAGTCATATCCTTTTACTGATTTTTCAATACTTCGTCACATCTCTGTTTTCCAAAGCTGCAAAATGTCATGTTAAGGATAGGATAAAATGGTAACAGTTGGGAATAGTGTATATCTGTTGCAAGCCTTGTTCACCTGGTTATGAATTAAGAGGATGCATGTGTGTCTCCTGTGGTCAATGCTTAAAATTTTAGAGAGTTTGTGCTTTCTGCTTTTCCTCCCTTAATCCCTTAAGTAGAGAGTTGATGTGTGACCTAGCTATCTTTCTGAACTTCTTTCTTTCTTTATTCATCAGTATCAACTGTAGAGTGATGGGGCAAACAAATTAAGCCTCCATTTTGCTGGATAGTCCAATTACATATAAGGAAAAATAAATTATTATGGTTTCCAACAAAGGAGTAGATTCTGCAGTACAGAATTGATAATACATGAACTTGCTGCTTAGTTAGATTTTGGTGTGGGTGCTATAAGAATCCTGTTAAGGGAGTTGACAGTGTTTCTTTTAAATCTGCAATCACGGGGTCTGTGCCCAAGATGGCAGCGCAGTGCTGGACAGTGTAGAATGAGGGGTGCAGACTCGGGGTAAAGCAGCAGAACAGTGCAGGGCACCAGGTATGGGGATAACACCCCCCACCTCCATTGAGAAGAAACACAGGTCGATGATCATGGCAGCTAACATGTGAGGGGCTCAGCAACAGAAGGACCCACACTTGAGGTAGGAAGACTCATACAAGCTGTGTGTTGCTGGAGACTGACTCATGGGAACCACGTATCAGAACCGGGATTTGAAAGGGTGCTGAGGGCTTTGTGTGCTGAAGGCTTCCTGATCGTATCATAGGTTTGGATTTGGAGCTTAGATTTGAACAGGAATCTGTGCAGCTGCAGAGGCCATGGGAGCACTGGAGGTGAATCCACGGACACTCAATGTCTCTGAAGGGACTATCTTTTGCTTCTCTTTCTCTTATTGTTAGGGGTGCCAGGCAACACCTTTTTATGCCAGACAAAAGTATATGATATATGTTCCATTTTTAATGTAGTATTTATTATCTGATAATAAAAAGAATCTTTGACGAAACCTTAACTTGTTTTGTCCATGATGCTGTGAACCCTAAATATAAATTTCTTAGTTTGTTCCTTCAAGGTGTAAGAATGAACTGTGTATGCCAGGTCTACTGCATGGTAATAAGTATATTTACCCGAAATCAGCATTTATCTGTGTAGAGTCAGAGTCATAAAGAACAGAACAAGACCTTTGGCCAACTCATCCATGCTGACCAAATTGTCCCATTTGCCTGGATTGGGCATTATCCTTCTAATCCAGTGGTTCTCAACCTATTTTTTTCCCACTCACATACGTCTTTAAGTAATCCCTATGCCATAAGTGCTCTATGATCAGTAAGGGATTACATAAAGTGATATGTGAGTGGAAAGAAAAAGGTTGAAAACCATTGTTTTAATCGTACCTAATTGACTCGTTATGTGCACGATGTCATAACTCCAAAGGAAATGGGCTAATGACAATTTTTCTCAAGCAAAATATTTCAGTAACAATTGGGACTAGAGCAGTGATTTTCAACCATCCCCTCCCACTCACACCCCACCCTAAGCAATCCCTTACTAATCACAGAGCACTGAAGGGATAGGGATTACTTAAAATATCATGTGTGTGGAAAGAAAAAGGCTGAGAACCACTGTTCTACTCCTTCAAATCCATAATTGCTGGTCAGTTAAAATTCTGAATTGTGGCAGATTGATTGTCCATGCCTATAATTCTCGATTCTCTGATTTATTTTGTTCTCTATTATCATGAAAAAAACAAGAGAACTCAAACAGATCCCTAAGGGAGACAAAGCAGGATGCTTAATTTGAACTCTTGCATCTTGAAGTACTCAACACAGGAAATGTTATCCATATTAGAATGAAGGTTTCTTCTGCTGGAAGGGGATGGGGAAAATGTTACCTTAACCCACCATGATCTCAACTCATTCTGTACGCTCAAAGACCATCAGCTGGGTTTTCAGTGAATCCAACAACTGGCGAAGAGAAAAAAGGACAAAACTATTCTGAAGGTTTGACATGGTACTCAAATGGTGGCCATGTAATGGGCCGAGTCTTTTTGGTTGAATGCTTGGGGCCTTGATAAAGGGATAGGTGCTGAAAGATGCAGAGCTGGCAGAAAAATATTTCTTACTGTGTTCTTGGTTTTGAGGGGGGAAATGAGTGAACAAAGATTTTCTTATCCATCTCCCATTTCCTATCTTATAGACTCAGTCATAGAGGACAGAAACAGGACCTTCAGTCTATTAAGACCTTGCTGACCAACAGTTACCCAACTATAATAATCTCATTTATCAGTATTTGGTCCATGGTCTTTTTTGCCTTGATGTTTCAATTGTTCATCTAGATACTTCCTGAATGATGGGAGAATCTCTACCTGCACCACCCCTTCAGGCAGATAATTCCAGATTCCAATGATCCTCTGGGTAAAAAAAAACTTTCTTATTTCCCCTCTAAGCTTATACCATTTATATTAAACTTTTTCCTCTGATATAAGATGACTCTACTCTGGGGAAGTTTCTTTCTATGTAACTGATACTATATACCTTCCCCTCCCTCCCCCAGCCTCCTCTGTTCCTAAGTTTGGAGTTTAACTGCAAATTCTACAACATGTTTTGTTTGTCGAATTTCCTTGAATTCCCTCAAAGTGCCCTCTCTTCCCTGCATTGCTATTGGCTGCTTTGCATCTTCCTTCTTCTGATTCAAGTTTCAACTCCCTTAGCAAGCCCTTGCATGGAATTTGTAAATATCTCAGAATTGCTCATGGTTTGGATGTTAAAGATGGTAACAGCCTGTTATTTATCCATAGCTGCAAAGTAATAACAAACTAATTTTGATCTTAACACTCTGATGACACCCAGCACCCTTAAAATGAGGTTGGAACAAATCTTCTAAAACTGTGACTCTGGGCTGCTCCAGATTTGTTTCCTCAAGAATATCAAAAGCACATTGGGGAAAACTGAAGGATTGTAGGTAACTGCGATGTTGTGGACATCCAATGATCACACTCCTCCTACTCCAGCCTGCAAGCTGATCCCCATGTTTGTATTGGAGTCTGACCTAGACCAAACCAAGGCTCCCGCAGAAATTCTATCTGGACGTCAAATCATATTGGATGCAGAGCTGCAATATGATGCAGAGTTCCTTATTTTAGTTTCAAGATCAGAGGGAAATGTCATCAGAGGGAAATGTTAATACTTCTAGAGGTAGGCCATGCTTTTGAGAGATATTCTGCTGGGATGGTGTGCATGGAGATTATTGTCACCATTTAATTAGCTCCATTATTCAATAAGAGATGCATGCAGAAGCTATGACTTGTGCCCAAAGGTTAACTTGACACCCACTCTCTCCCTGCCCCATTATTAAATAGGCAACAAAATTTGTTGAATGATGGTAACCATTTTCAAAATCCCCAAAAGTGCTGCTTCTCAAACTTGTAGAATCAAGTTGTCCTTGAACAAAAAAAATTGCTTTGCAGCTCCCAGAGAATTTAAAAAAAACCTTGGATAAATGTTGAAAATTGTTATGACTGAGTGGACAGCTGCATAGGGATATCTTTAGGGAATTCTGAGAGATTTTTCTGGCCAACTGTACAACAGGGAGAAAAAGGGGAAAGTCTCAATGTTTAGTAGAGTCTGAGTCTCTGTACAAGGAAACTAAAAGACATTCCTCAACAGAGATGGAAATAACATTTTTTATTTGAAAAAGTATGTTTAAATGGCAAACTAGATCCCCAAACAAGGACCAATTTGTGTAAGCAAATTTTTTTTTCCACACTGGAGATTGCTTAAGTGCCATTGCTACTGAGCTAATTTTCTGGAATTGCAGCACAATGATTACAACAGATCTGAACGTGTGGCAAATTGAGCCTTTTACTCAGTAAATCCACAGTCCATTGAGGATCATGTATAAATGGAGCGCTTTACTACACGCTGAAGCTATCCACATTCAGATGAGATTGGCAGAAGGCTTGGAAATTGGGTCTGTGTGATCAGTCAGCACTTTGTAATACTCAAACTGCCTCGTTAATATAATCTCTGTGACAATCCATTGCAGTTCCGGGCAAAATGTAAGGGTACATTTACATGAATTTATATGCCATGAAACAGTATATGAGCATGAAAATTATGACCTCATATCCTAACACTGGATAAAGCAAGAGAAATGTTGGCTAATTCAAAACACAATAAGCATTTCCAGTGGTGTATATTAAAATTATCCAAATGTTGTGTAATCACCTCAAACCATGCATTGCTAAATCAAGCTACTGTCTGGGGAAGTCAAAGGAGATTTCACTTAACTTTGCTTCACGAATAAGGTGAAAAGAGCATTTTAGTTTCTTTTTTTGAAGTTTTTAATTAACATATTTGGACAAAAATGTAAATGGAAAACTCGATGCCCAAAGAAGCCCCAAGTTATTTAAGCAAACCCTTGTGTTTAATAATTATAGGGGATGGAAAGATAACACTTCCCTTCGCCATCATCCATCCATCATTCTCTGACCTCCAGGACAGATAACCTGTCCAAACCAAATGTGAACATTCTTATTGGGATAATGAGCAATACTATAAATGGGGATGGGAGGAGAGTTGTGGCAGCCACTTCAGGTGTTGGTAACAGAAAATACAGGCTCGATTAATCTTAGAAGCAAAAAGTATTGTAGTTAGCTGTGACATAAGGGGCTGCAAATGCTGGAAACTGAAGCAGAAAACAAACTGCTGGAGGAGCTCAGTGGGTCGACCAGCATCTGTAGCGGGGGAAGTAAACTGGCACAAAGTAATTAGTTACAGCTCTCCCTGAATTACTTAATGTGCAAGGAGTTGCTTTAAAGTGGGTGTCTTACATAAGTCAGAAATGCTGAGGAAAAGGGGAGGGAGGACAAGACCTGAGTCGTTCTGCAGACAAGATGACTAGCTGAATCATAACCAGACTTGATTAGTGGAAAGTGTGTGAAAAGTTGCAAAGAGGTGTCTAGTCTTGAACAGTATATTGCATTGGAGTAAATACTGCTTAATGTTGCTAAATGTGCTGTGTAGCTATGACTGAGCATTGCACTCTGCCTCCAAAATTCACTCCCTCGATGTCAGTGGGAAAAACTTCAGAGGGAGAGTGCAACACCCTGACCCACTTAGACGGGTTCTATTGATTGAGAATGATAACTGAGGTTGATGGAGGACTGGAAGAGATGTGTAGGAGCAAAACTATCTTGCTTCTCAGTCACTGAACAGGTACATCCCAGTGGGGCAAAGATGGGGAGCAGAGAGTTGGCACGGTGGTTGTAGCTGGTCGAGTTCAATCTGGTCCAAGGGTCCTGTCTGTGTCATTGCATGATCTGCCTGTGATTATAAGAGTTTCATATGCCTGCCTGTATTCATTGTACAGCAGATGAGAGGGGTAGTACCTTCAAGTCCCTGGGAGTTCGTATTTTTACATTTTTAAAATTTATTTTATTTACAGCACTGTAGAAGTGGATTCTGGTCATTTAAACCCATGCCAGCCAAATTAACCTTTTAATTTATTACACCAAATTAACCTAATAAATTTTGAAAGGCGGGATGAAACAGCGTCATGCTAATCACTACCCTACACTAACCGTGCTGCCCCATATTTTAGAAGACCTCTCCTAGAACCAGCACATCAAGGTCAATCTGAAGAAGGCTCACCAATTCCTATACAGTACTTTCAAAGAAGTCTGAGGAGATCTGTCATTCCGTTAAATACTCTATCCAACTTCTACAGGGTGCATCACAGCCTGGTCTGGTCATTCAGGTGCCCAGGTACATCATAACTCTGATTTCCCATTCATTGAAGATATCTATGTGAGGCACTGCTTTAAGAAGGCAGCCAACATCGTAAGAACCCCCATCAGCCTGATGACAAACTCCTCTCACTGCTATCTTCAGGCCTGCTGCTTGTATGTCCTTCAACCACAGAATATTTGTTATCTATCTTTTGTATTTATTATCTCTTTTTATCTCTTATTGTAGTTGGGGTTTTTTTTAATGAAGTACCTGTTCAGCTGCAGCAAGTAAGATTTTTGGTCCATATGTACATTGTACAATGAATATGATAATAAACTCATTATCCTTCCCTTCTGGGTATTCCAGTGTCCTTGCACATTCCAAATACAAGTTGATAGGACACTGTAAATTGTCCTTAATGTGTAGGTAGGTGATGGAATCTGGAAGAAGTTGATGGGAATGTTGGCAAAATAAAATGAGTATGGAATTCGTGTCCATGGATGCTTGTGATCAGTGTGAAGTCAGTGGACCAATAGGTCTGTTGCTATGCTGTTTGACTCTATAACCACTCGTTCCATGGCCATCTAAAAGAAGGTGTTAGAAAAGAAAGCTGCCAGTATCCCAGTAAATATTTTAAGAAGATTACACTCTACAAGAAAATAGGATCTGGATTAAGTCACCTTGCCCCTCAATCCTGCTGTACCAGTCAGTATTGACCATGGCTGATTTGCCTCTGTTCCAACGCATGCACAGTTAGCATCGTAGTTAGTGCAATGGGATCCAGGTTCGAATCCGGCACAGTCTGTAAGTTGCTTGTACGTTCTCCTTGTGACCTGCATGAGTTTCCTCCAGGTGCTCTAGCTTCCTCCCACCCTCCAAAAACATTTGTAGGTTAATTGGTGTATTTGAGTGGCATGGACTCATGTGCCAGAATATCATGTTACCATGCTGTATCTCTAAATTAAATTAAAATAAATTAAGCTGCTGACCCGTCTGTCTGTGGAAGACCTCCCACCATCAGAATGGTGAAACTGCCTGCGTCACTACTAACTCATTAGTTTGGAGAAGTGAAACGGAATGAAGCAACTCACAGAACTGGTACCTTTTCATCAGTCACAATATGATAGTCATGGAAGTAGTCCATTCAGTCCCTTGAACCCATACTATACAATTCCCGTCTGCAGCAGAGGAGAGCTGCAGGCAAGTCCCATCGCTGATTGCCTTTGAGAGGCTGGAGGAGAACCACTTTGAATTGCTATGGTCTTTGTGGTGAAGGTGGTCCAATGTTGCTATTGAATCTTCATTTACCACCCTTCCAACTCACTGCATAAAGAAAAATTCTCCTTACCAGCAACGAAGGCCAAATAGTCGCAGGTAGAATGTGCAAACTCCTCAGAGACAGCATCAGGTGTCCTGATTAAATGCTGATTACTGGAGTAATTCTCTTTGCTGCATCATTCTGCCATCCCTCTTTTCAGCTTTCTACCTCACTGGGATATTTATGTTTTCCGACAGAAGATTGATGGATTTGCTCTGCAGTCTTCTGTTCCAGTCTCACGACTAATTCAGTTGTGATTGCAATTTATTAATTTCTGCAGTTTTCTGAAAGAACTGGTCTTTAACTGTCCCGCCCTTGTCTCTCAGTGACCCTTGTACAGTAATCTCAGGATTCCTGTGCTCCTCTGAAAGCCCTTGTGTTTCAGAGTTCCACCAATAAGAATGTTATACTTGTTTTAAGTGGCAAGACAGAATAGTGAAGGGTGAACATTTTTTTTCCAAAATGAGGAATGTGAAACTGGTTGTGATAAAGAAAAGAATCAGTGTTTTTCCCCAAATTAAGTTTGTTTACAAACTCTTCTGAAATGCTATAAATGTCAGTTTTAATCCTTGTTCTATGTAGAATTCTGAACCACAATGCAGTACCTGACCAAGTAGGTATTAAAAATCTCTGCTGACCAACTAACCAAGGTATATTCACAGATATCTTCAATATCTCACTCTGGCAGGGCGTAGTATCCACCGGTTTCAAACAGGCATCAGTCAAACCGGTCCCCAAGAAGGAGTGTAGTAACCTGCCTTCATGACTTAATCAGTAGTACTAACATCAACCGTGATGAAGTGTTTTGAAAGGCTGGTGATGAAGCAGATCAGCACCAGTCTGAGCGGTGACATGGATACGTCCCAGTTCACCTATCATAGTATGCCATCTCATTGGCTCTACACAAAGCCCTAGAACACTTGGACAGCAAGGATAAATATATCAGATTACCTTTTATCAACTTCAGTTCGGCATTTAACACCATCATCCCCTCAAAACTGATCAGAAAACTCCAAGACCTGGGAATTAACACCCCACTGTGTAATTGGATCATGGATTTCCTCATCTCCAGACCACACTCAGTGAAGATTGGTAAGAACTTCTCCTCCACAATCCCTATCAGTACTGGAGCACCCCAGGGCTGTACACACTTTACACCTATAAAAAATTGAAAACTTGGCTGATTGGTGAACCAACAACCTTGCACTCAACATCACCAAACCCAAGGAACTGATTGTTGACTTCAGGAAAGTAAAACCAGAGGTATACAATTCAGTGATCATTGGGGGATCAGAGGTGGAGACAGTGAACAAATTTAAGCTCTTGGGAGTCACTATCTCTGTGGATCTTTCCAGGACCCAACACACCAATGGCATCATGAAGAAAGAACACTGGCGCTTCTACTTCCTCAGGAGTTTGCGGAAGTTCGGTATGACATCAGAAACACTGGCAAATTTATACAGAGGTGTGGTGGAAAGTGTGCTGACCGGCTGCATCACAGTCTGGTATAGAATCACCAATACCCCTGAGTGTAAAGTCCTCCAAAGGTAGTGGACACAGCCCAGGACGTCACAGGAAAAACCCTCCTCACTATTGAGTATCTCTACAGGGAATGGTGCCATCAGAGAACATCAAAGACCCTCACCACCCAACGCACACACTTTTCTCACTGATGCCATCAGGAAAGAGGTATAGATGCCACAAGACTCACACCACCAGGTTCAGGAACAGCTGCTACCCCTCCACCATCAGACTCCTCAATGACAAACCCAGTCTGAGACTCATTTTAGAACTCTTACTTGTAAATTTTATTGATTTTGCACAGTCAGTTTGTTTACATTTATTATCTGTTTACAGTTCTTTTTGCACATGTACGTTGTGTACAGTTTAATTTTTGCACTACCAATTAATAGTAATTCTGCTGCGCCTGCATGTACATGTATGTACTCTGAGAAGAAATCTGGAATCTGACTTACAGTGACCACAAAAGTTTCAGTGTTGTTCAGGAGGGTTTCAGGATGGCCTTGCGCTCCTCCTGACCAGCATCTGCATATTGTGCTTTAATAAGCAAGCTGACTATTGATAAATGTGTGTGAGCTTTATTGTATATGAGCTATTTCCAACAATACTGTTGTAAGTTGACTTGGGCGGGAGGATCCGCAGTAAACTGGCTCTGGACCTGTCAGCATGCTGCATGCAGTTAAATTTACAAAGAGCTGGACTCCAGCCAGGGACTTAATGGATCATGAGAGAGGTTTTTTTTTCATTCAGCCTCTTAGGAAAGTCAATAAGTGAGAGAGCATAAAATTTACTTTCACTTGGAAAATTCTTTCAGCATTACCTTTCATTTCTGCATTTGGATAAAGATTGTGTAGAGAGGAAAATCATTGTGTTTAACTGTTTATTTTTACATCTTCAATTGTTTATTGAACAAAGCCTCACAAGGCAGTGTGAGCATAATGAAGACAATACCACATATTACTGGCAGAATAAAGCCAGCATTATACAATATTAAAACTAAAGTCAGCACAATGCAATGCTGGTAAATTAAAGATGACTTCGGCACAGTGATGGTAAATTAAATTCAAACTCTTCAAAATTAGTAGAGATCAATGCAGTGTGATGTCGGTGGATTAAAGTGAGAGCACTGGAGTGTTGGTAGGTTAAATTTATGGTGTATAACTTTGGTAGATTAACGATCACTGCTCTGTAATTTTAGATTAAAATCAGTCCTCTGCAGTGTTGGCAAATTTTAGTCAGTCCCTCTGCAGTTTTGGTAAATTCAATTCATGCTGTGTGATTTTGGTAGATTAAAGATCACTGCTGTGTGACATTTTAGATCAAAGTCATTGAGGTGAGTGTTTGTGGACTTAACTGCTGTGCAGTACTGGTGAAATGAATATCGTACTGTGCAGCAAAGGTAGATTAAATTTATGGTGTACAGTATTGGCAGATAAAGTGAATGCAGTGCTGGTATCTTAAAATCAACACTCTGTAGTGTTTGTAGAGTAAATATATCAGGTGCAATATTGGTCAATTAAAGATCAATAGTGTGTAATGTTGGCAGATTAAATTAGGTGCAGTACCATGTTGGTAGATTAAAGACAGTGAGGTGCAATTCTGGTAGAGTTAAGTCATTAGAGTACAAGGCTGGTGGATTAAAGTCAGTCCAATGTCGCGCTGGTAGATTAAAGTCAGTGCAGTGCCGTGCTGGTAGATTGAAGTCAGTCTAGTGCCGTGCTGGTAGATTAAAGTCAGTGCAGTGCCGTGCTGGTAGATTAAAGTCAGTGCAGTGTCGTGCTGGTAGAATAAAGTAAGTGCAGTGTCGTGCTGATAGATTAAAGTCAGTGCAGTGTCGTGCTGGTAGATTAAAGTCAGTGCAGTGTCGTGCTGGTAGATGAAAGTCAGGGCTGTGTCGTGCTGGTAGATGAAAGTCAGTGCAGTGACGTGCTGGTAGATTAAAGTCAGTGCAGTGTCGTGCTGGTAGATTAAAGTCAGTGCAGTGTCGTGCTGGTAGATTAAAGTCAGTGCAGTGTCGTGCTGGTAGATTAAAGTCAGTGCAGTGACGTGCTGGTAGATTAAAGTCAGTGCAGTGCCGTGCTGGTAGATTAAAGTCAGTGCAGTATCGTGCTGGTAGATTAAAGTCAGTGCAGTGTCGTGCTGGTAGATTAAAGTCAGTGCAGTGTTGTGCTGGTAGATTAAAGTCAGTGCAGTGTCGTGCTGGTAGATTAAAGTCAGTGCAGTGCCGTGCTGGTAGATTAAAGTCAGTGCAGTGCCGTGCTGGTAGATTAAAGTCAGTGCAGTATCGTGCTGGTAGATTAAAGTCAGTGCAGTGTCGTGCTGGTAGATTAAAGTCAATGCAGTGTTGTGCTGGTAGATTAAAGTCAGTCCAGTGCCGTGCTGGTAGATTAAAGTCAGTCCAGTGCCGTGCTGGTAGATTAAAGTCAGTGCAGTGCCGTGCTGGTAGATTAAAGTCAGTGCAGTGCCGTGCTGGTAGATTAAAGTCAGTGCAGTGCCGTGCTGGTAGATTAAAGTCAGTGCAGTGCCGTGCTGGTAGATTAAAGTCAGTGCAGTGCCGTGCTGGTAGATTAATGTCAGTCCAGTGCCGTGCTGGTAGATTAAAGTCAGTGCAGTGTCGTGCTGGTAGATTGAAGTCAGTGCAGTGTCGTGCTGGTAGATTGAAGTCAGTGCAGTGCCGTGCTGGTAGATTGAAGTCAGTGCAGTGCCGTGCTGGTAGATTAAAGTCAGTCCAGTGCCATTCTGGTAGATTAAAGTCAGAGCAGTGCAATGCTGGAAGATTAAAGACAGTGCAGTGCCGTGCTGGTAGATTAAAGTCAGTGCAGTGCCGTGCTGGTAGATTAAAGTCAGCCCAGTGCCGTGCTGGTAGATTAAAGTCAGTCCAGGGCCGTGCTGATAGATTAAAGTCAGTGCAGTGCCGTGCTGATAGATTAAAGTCAGTCCAGTGCCATGGTGGTAGATTAAAGTCAGTCCAGTGCCGTGCTGGTAGATTAAAGTCTGAGCAGTGCAATGCTGGAAGATTAAAGACAGTGCAGTGCTGTACTGGTAGATTAATGTCAGTCCAGTGCCGTCCTGGTAGATTAAAGACAGTCCAGTGCCGTGCTGGTAGATTAAAGTCAGTGCAATGCCGTGCTGGTAGATTAAAGTCAGTGCAGTGCAATGCTGGAAGATTAAAGACAGTGCAGTGAAATTCTAATAGATTAAAGTCATTGGAATACAAAGATGGTAGATTTAAGACGGTGCAGTGCCATGCTGGAAGGTTATAGTCAGTGTAGTGCAATACTAGTAGATTACAGTAATTGTTGTGAATTGTAGGTAGAAAAGTTAATGCATTGCATTATTGTACTGTAGTTGCAACCTTCATGCTTTACAAAGCTGGTAAAGTCAATGCTCTGCAGTGGTGTTAAACCTAGTTGTGCACTAATAGAATGCAATATAGCATTTGTAGGTTAATATCTGTGCTGTACAATAATAGGACATAAAGTTATTGATTAAAAGTCTCTGTTGTTCAGTTTAATTTTTCACAATGCTTTTTGAAACAAATTCTATGCTCTACAGTGTTGATCAATTAGAGTACGAATCCACTATCAATAATCACAAAAGTTTAAGTTGTGAAACTGATAGGCTTTTATTAATTATAAACAGGAACAACCATCAACCTCATTGACTGTTCAAGGCAGATTGAAATGGGAAGCATGCAAAGGGCTATGGTAGGATAGGTCTCAGGAGGCATGTCCAGCCAGCAGCAGCCTATCATAGCATAACAGTGCACCACAAATACATTATTAGTAGATTATTGACAATACACCAAAGTGTTGGAAGAATAAAGTTCATGCCATACTCTAAGTTAAAGTTACTGCTCTGGAATGAATTCTATATAATAGTTAATGCCCTCTGTTGTTAGTTGCTTAAATTATCTGCCATGCAATGTTGGCAGTTGAAATTTAAGGCCCTGCATATTGGAAGTTAAAATTCAGTGAAAAATGTATTTCTGTTAATTAGAATTATTTATTTGCAGTGTAGTGAGAAAAGTCTGTGAAGTTCATTAAAGTGGTTTTTGTTTGCCCTTTTCATTCAAGTCAATTCTGTGCAAGGACAATTAAAGTCCGTTTGAGCATTGGGGGTAGATTAGAATCAGCAGTACCGTGGTAGAGTCTGTATTCAACTCTTGATTTCAAAAAAAGTCCCAATCTGAAACATTGTCTGATCACCTAACCCTCCGAATCCCTCCAGCCCCTTTTTGTTCACTCAAGGTTCCAGCATCTGCATTTTTTGTGCTTCTCCAATATTTTACAGTGTTTGTAGTCTGCAGTGCTATGCATTTTTAGTAGATTGCAGTCAACTTTTGGCCATGATAAGCAAGCAGATTCAATTCTGCACAGAGTGATTATATTGAAATCAGTGCTCTTGAGTGTTGGTTATTTAATACTGCGCCAAGTTGTTGGATTATTGTCGTAGTTGTGCAGGGTTGGTAGATTAAAATCAGTGTTATGCACCACCTCTCGAGCAATCAGTGCTGCTCAGTGTTTTAAGCCATAGGTCAGTGCAGCTTGTGCCTGCTTTGATGAATCATATTTTGTGAATCATGCAGTCCTTTAGCACAGAAGGTAGCTATTCAGTGCTTTCCAAAGCTGCTTTCAAATATGGCTCCTGTTCATCCCTGCACTTCTGTTTATTTGGAAATCTAACCCTTTCACACTTGCAAGTGATCCCAGGAATCAAACATAAATCAGCCTTTAAAATGCCAAGTGTGAAAGCAAAGTCAGCTCAACGCTGATGATGTCATCTCACGCTGGGGATGGACTGTATCTACCCCTAGTACAATTCACGGTGTCTGCAAGTGTGAAACTGGTAATTGCACCATTAGAAGGTAAAACAGTCCTAACCCCAGGAATGGCTCCTTGCAAGTGTGAAAGTGTACAGTGTCCCAGTTAGGAGTGGTCAAGAATAAAAAGTCAAACCTCCATTCCTATCCCAGGACACTGAATGGCCAACTTAGTGGGATGCAAGTGTGAAAGAGGCTTAAGATATGGGGATGTGAATTGTGAAAGTTGAAATCTAAGATTGATGGATTTCAAAGTATTGTTGAGAGGAACATGCAGATCTATGTAGTTTGCAGATAATAGCATCAGAGGCTTGAAGGCAGAGTAGGCTGATCTTGGTACTGTCATCCTAAAGCCCCTTTCACACTTGCATCCCAGTAAATTGGCCATTCAGTGTCCTGGGATAAGAATGGGGCTTTGGCTTTTCACACTAGACCACTCCTAACTGGGACACTGAACGCTTTCACGCTTGTAAGGTTTATCCCTAGCATTTGGTCTGTTCTACCTTCAATAGGAAAGCGCCTGCAATCCATTTGCCCATTTCACACGTGCCTGATCTCAACACTGCAGATGTCGGGGATAGTACTAGGGGTCAAGGCCGGCAATCCCTGGTGTGAGATGATGTCATCTGACGCTGGCGTTGAGCATATTTTACTTTCACACTTGCAACTTTAAAGGCTGATTGGCGTTAGATTCCTAGGATCACTGGCAAGTGTGATAGGGGCTTAAAAGTCCTGTGGAAACTGATTCTGACACCTATTTCAGGGAAAATGACAACCTTTTGCATGAAGAAATTCATCTTCTATTCCCTCTCTATTTATTTTACAATTTAATTGAAATTATGTATCACTTGCAAAAGTTTCTCTTTACATTCTGCACTGATCCATCAATATCTGGTTCACTTTTGACCCTCTTTGTGAAGCTTCTCTATTGAACTGTTAATTTTATTTTGTCATGGCAGAGAACCCAATGGACTCTTCGGCCACTGAACAATATCTACCATTCTTTAGCCCTTTGATCTCATGAAGGGATCAACAATGTGAGGCCTCATATTGGCTCATAAGATCTTGACTACAGTAGATTATGAAGCAGAGAGAAACTCAGGTACATTTGCAATTTCAGCCAGAGCATTCACTCAAGCACTCAATTCTTTCATCTAAGGAATCTTCGCTCAAAGTTGTCATGTTTGATAGGAGCACAAGACATAGGAGCTGAGTTAGGCCATTCAGCCCATTGAGTCTTCTCCACCATTAAAATCACTGCATTCTCCTGCCTTCTCCACATAACCTATTATGCTGTCCTCGGCCTCTGCTTTATACCTAATTAATTGACCTTGATAGCATACAACTGCAACACACTTCAAAGATTTACAGCACCCTGCCTGAAGAAACCTCTCATCACTGTTCTAAAGGGATGTGTTCTCTGATCCTTGACTCTCCCAACTCTGGTAACATCTTCTCCACATTTACTCGATTTATCCCTTTCAATATTCAAAATGATTCACAGAAGATAGTTTCATTCATTGATCATTCAAATTGGATAAACAGTTAATTACTATTCTCCTGAGAGTACAAAACATTGGATGAGGAGCATCATGCCTGTATGCTGTTGGTACCACTAGAAAAAGAAATCAAAGATCCTTCACAATCCAGATCCCATCAACTATCCTACACCATGAAATCTTGTGTGAGAGAATGTTGAGCCACCTTCAAGTTAAGTAAAGGAAAAGGAGAGTCCCATGAGGTTTCCATTTCAGTTAATAATAATGGAAGTGAAGTAGGTCTGTATTGATTGCAAGATTTTGGATACTCCCTCACTGGTACACTCAATGACAGCTGTTAATGGGGGAGGGGACAGGAATAACCCACAAAGAAGATTTTTCAGGCAAATTCAACTTTTATCAAGGGATGGTCACTCAATCTCAGTTTCAAGCTAAATAAACTTCTCTTGCATAACATTCAGACGTGCTTTTCTTTTGCTCATCCTTTATGTTTTAACTGCCACACTGCCTTGACGTGCTTTTGTTTTGCTCATCCTTTATGTTTTAACTGCCACACTGCCTTGTGTTCGCAGATTTACCATGTGCTCTCGAGGCCATGTGGGAGTTATACACCTACACATTTTTCACCACCCTTCTCCCAACTTTCTCTGTCTGCGTTAATAAATTGATTATGGTTGCTTGAATTTTTTTCTTTCTTTCTATGGTTCTACAGTGAGGTTGCCTGCCTCCCTCTGATAAACTTCAGCTCAAAGTATTGTTGGAAGGAAGGAAGGAAGGGAAGGTTGTATTGAAGGCGTATGGAGAAGGGGGATGGATGATGCCTTCTCTTCTTTGGCTTGGCTTACACAGGACATAAATATCTGCACAGTCCAAGTAACTTGTTGCATGTAAAAAATTTATGTTAACCAGCAGTAGAAGTGAGCATGTGAGGTGCTACTGGATTACGCAGGAATGAAACATGTACATATCCCTGCCATAATTATGGTAACATTGTGTATTGTCCATGTGGCAATGCCCAGAATAGATACTAAGAATTAAAACAGAAAACAGTGGGAAAACTCAGCAGATCAGGTAGCTATGGAAGAAGGAACAGGAAATGTTTCAGATCTGAGACCGTAAACCAAAAATTTTTATTTTGTTTCTAAGATGTTGTCCCACTGGCAAGGCCAACACTTAGTGCCCATTCTTAATTCTCATTGAGAAAGTGGCAACATGAAACCTAACAGTCCTCATCATCAAGGTAGGCCTACAAAGTTATAAAGCAGGATGTTCCATGAATTTGAGCAAGTGATACTGAACGAAAGGTTGCACATTTCTAATTTTGAGTGATGTACACACTAGAGGAGGCCTTCATGCCCCTTTGGCCTTCTGGCTGACAGAGGTTGTGCATTTTAAAGGTGATGTAGAAGATGCAAGCAAGTGTTCTGTAAATGGTGAGGAGCATACTGCTGTGAGGCAGTGGTGTGGTTCATAATGGTGGATCAGAATACCAATCAAATGTCTCCTTTTGACCTGGATGATGTAGGACATTGTTGGAGTAGCAAAAACCCTAGGCTTTGGAATGATACCCTGTGCCTTGTAAATTGTGAATAGACTTTGAGGAGACGGTGTGTGAGCCAATCACTAAGAACCCCAGTCTTTGAGCAGCCCTTGTATTTATTTGATTGGTCTGGTTACATTTGCACTTAATGGTAAATGTCAGGATGTTTATGGTGGATTATTTGATGATGATGCCACTGTGGATATCATGAGGAGGTGGTTGGACTCTGCCTTGTTGGAAATGGTCATTGCCTGGCATGTGCTTGTTATGTATCAGCCTATGCCTGATGTCTCATGCATCTTGCTGCATAGCAGGGCTGATAGCATATTTACATTGAGCTACAGTGATCGAATTGAACATTGTGTAGAACTCTTTAGATTGATGAAGGGAATGGTTAGAGTGAAGTAATTGATCCCCCAATAACCAGAAACATCTTCCTGTTAACTGCATTTCACTGCAATCTGCAGTGGAATCAACCTGGACATTTTGTACAGAGTCTTTGTCAGAGGATTAAGAAAAAAAAGGAGAAAATTATCAGCACAAATAGGTTCTTTAAACATTTTAGTCCCCATCAATTCTGAGGGTGTGATAAAGTAACACTGACAATGTGACAGGCCAGAGTTTTATTGCAATTGATAAACAAGAGTTTGTGTCAATAAAAAACAGGTTTCAGTAGTTTTAGTGCACATCTTATTTGTACTGTTCTAGTCATAGAGACTGAATACACTCAAGCTTGCTTTATGGCTTGAACAAACTTTCCTTCCAGCTTTGAACCAGATTGGGTGAAGTATAAATGTAAGCTGTTTCAACTGTGGATATACTCCTGGACATATCATCACATTCCTATTGGCTTCACCCTGCCCTGAGCTCCCATCATTGGTCACTTGCTCGCCACACAGTCAGCGCCGACTGGAAAGCAGGAAAATTCCTGTGGACAATTTATGACATCAAATCAAAAAGCCTCTTCCCCCCAATGCCCAAGCCTCTCCATTATTTTATTGACTATTCGAAGAAAATTAAAGGAAAATAAAACGTTTACTTGTGAGCATATTGCTCACTGCAGTTTTGGGGAGATAGGTCCTTAAATTGCAGAGATTGCAGAAAGATCCTGGAGAGATGACAGCCATAATTATGAAATGGCAGAAATAAATTATTCCATCAAGTTTATTTCTGCTGGTAGATGTTTGACACTATTAGTTTACGTATTGTTTTGCTTTCACTGAATAGCATCAATTACATTTTCTTTTGGCATCAGTGGCAGCAAGTTGAAGAGCTTCAATGGGATGGGATTAATAGTGTTTTAGATGGGGAATGAAACAATGACACAAGGGTGAACTTGTATGAATGGCGATGGTGGGGTAGTTGGATGTTGGGCCATCTTGTTGCAAGGTTGTCATTACTAGGAATTCCTGCCATAGAAGCGTACAGACAGTAAGCTTCATTTTTGTGTCAATTATCTTTTTATGATGAAATGTGCTGAACATGGGCAGAAAAGTGGCAGATGGAATTTAATGCAGACAAGTATAAGGAGTTGCATTTTGGAAGGACAAACCAAGGAAGGACATACACAGTGAATGGTAGGGCACTGAGGAGTGTAGTAGAACAGAGTGATCTTGGAATAGAGATGCATAATTTCCTGAAATGGCATCACTGGTGGATAGGGTTGTAAAGTGTGTTTTGGCATATTAGACTTCATAAATCAAAATATTGAATATATGAGTTGGGATGTTATGGTAAAGTTGTATAAGACATTGCTGAGGCCAAATTTGGAGTATTGTGTGCAGTTTTGGTCACCTAACCGCAGGAAAGATATCAATAAGTTTGAAAAAATATAGACAAGATTTACTAAGATGTGTTGCCAGGACTTCAGGAACTGAGTTACAGGGAAAGGTTAAACAGATTAAAACTTTATTCCCTGGAGTGTAGAAGAATAAGGGGAGATTTGATGGAGGTATTTAAAATTATGAGGGGTATAGACAGAGTAAATGTTGAAGGCTTTTGCCGCTAAGGGTAGGTTGGATACAGGCCAGAGGACAAGGGCTAAGCGTAAAAAGGGAAAAGTTGAGAGGGAAGATCTTCACACAGAGTGGTGGGAGTATGGAACGAGCTGCCTGTTGAAGTGGTGAATGCAGCCTCAATTTTAACATTTAAGAAGGATTTGGACAGGAACTTGGATGGGAGGGCTATGGACTGGGTACAGGTCAGTGGGACTAGGCAGAAAAATGTATTGGCACAGGCTAGAATGGCTGAAGGGCTTGTTTATGTGCTGTAGTTTTCTATGGTTCTAATGCTTTAAAATACTGTCATCTTCCATTGTGCAGGTAAGTATTTTATTTCATTCTGTAGGCAAGATGATTCTTTTAGCCACAGATGTTTTGTCAGCCAGCTGTTCTAATACAACAGGCTAAAGCTTGGACTTCAAGAAATTTGTAGTGCTCTTCAAATAAGGCTAATACCAAATATGATATCACCTCCCAAGAGTGGGCATTCTTGCTTGAAGGAATTGTTGTATTTTGCTTCCCTTTAAAACTTGACCTCCATAGTTCAAAGAAGGTAGATGTTTTCTGGAAAGGTGCAGGTTACATCAGAGACCTTTCCACGGTGGAACTGGGGTCTGGGAAGGGACATGTGTGACTGGGTCTCCCAGGGGTGCCGTCAGTAGAAGCATCACCACTATAAATTAAAGATGCCTTGTCAGCTGCTGTCACCTTTCACAGACCCCTCATTCTTTAAAGATAATGGCCAGCTCTGGTTGTTTAAAGATAAATATTACACATGAGGAATCACCTCACTCAAGGTTAACTATGTTTGGTGTGAAGTTCTCCTTATTTCATTGTGTCATTTGCCAAAGGTCATAAGTCACGAACTGTAGATTCCGTCTCCAGCACTAAACAGCGAAAATGTTGCCCACATCTTTTCAATATCATCAGGTGCTCAAAATACACCAGGTTAATGAAAATTCTGTTGTGAGAAATGATGCCTGAAAAGGCTGGGCCAGTTCCCCATTTGGCAGGACTTTGAGCAATTGGGCTCAAACATTTTAGATCAGGCACAAAGTGCTTTATGTGTGAGAATTATGCATTAGATACACATGTAAAGAGGTCCAATGTCCAGGTAAATCTATCTTTCTTAATGACCAGCTCAGTTAACCTGTATTGCATGGAGTAAAAATACAAGACTTACTGCAATTATACAGGCTCTGGTGAGTTCAAACTTTAAGTACTGCATACTGTTTCAGGTTCTGAATGAAGAGGTCAAAGAAAGCATTTAGTTCAGTTGATTGATTCCTTGCTTGAGGGCATTATCCTGTGTGGAGATATGGATGAAGATTGTCAATACTTACCGCATTTTGGAAGAATTGGGTATCTAAGATTCTGAGTAGAATGGACAAGGTTGTCTCCTGTAACTTGACTGGCTAGAACTAGCGGTCATTGTCTTAGAATAAATGGTTTAGAACTGAGGTGAGGAGAAATGTCTTCGCTCAGAAGATGTGAATCTTTGGCATTCTCTGTCCAGAGCCCAGTGGAGGCTAAGCCAGTGAATATATTCAGATGGGCTGAATGGTTGACTCAGAGTCTCATGTTAAATACTGCATATAATATATTGATTCTTGAGTAAATAACTGCACAACCAAATGTGATTTTTTTATAAAAGATGTCTGAAACACAAATGTTAGGACAAAAAAAAATTACTGACAGGACTTTATAGATCTTTTTTTAAAGTTTCCAAATGACATTTTCCTCAGAATATTTCTGTTTATTTAAAGCTGAGAGATGAGCTGTCAATGCATCCTTACAAAGTGTGCCTGGAGGTTGTATCCTTGTAATATGAATGGTGTATAATAGCTTGACTAACACCTGCAGGTCATGGGTCAATGACTGCAAGTGCCTCCTCCCCCAGCTTCAGAAGCATGGCAAAAGATTGCATCCTGCCAGAGAATGATGGATTGGATTTACCTTCTGCCCTCATTATCTTCCAGGGTTTTGGTCAACAGAAACAACATGTTTACGGACAATATGTGGAGGGGAAGTGATAGGAAATGCACAGGATTGCCTTGAAAGGAACATAAGTTTATTGGTGAAAAGAAGGGAGCTTCTGCATTATTGACTGTGATTTGCTTAGTGTCCCAGTCACAGTGCAGAGGAAAGCCAATTTGTCATCATTTTGTAAGTGAGGGGAAGTCATTCAGGAAGAGATGCCTTTTGGGTATCAAATATCATATAATCCTTGAATGATTTATTGTCTGAGTGACCACGGTTTCTTTGTGTGTTCCATGAGGATTAACGTTGTCCAAGTTTTAGTTTGTTGAAATAAAATATTCTACTTATTTACATTGACCGATGTGAAGCTTATTGAAAAATTTAGGGCCAATAACTAGACATATTAATGAGTGACTGAGTCAGGCACATCAGCAAGTGCAATCAGCAGTGTTAGCTGAGGGCACTGATCTCAAAAATTAGAGAGTGGCAGATGGTGCAGAGGAATGGCCAGGCAAAAATCTCCAGCTCCTGGCCACCAAACAGAGTCTACCCTGGTTTGTTCAATACATAAACGTGCTGGAGAAACTCAGCAGGTCATGCAGCATCCCTAGGAAGTAAAGGGAAACCAACATATCTGATGTGTGGGCCCTTTTTTATTCTACTTTTTGTGGACGCTGCGTGACCTGCTGAGTTTCTCCAGCACAGTTGTGCATTGCACTCAACCCCAGCATCTGTAGACATTCTTCTTTATCTGCCCCAGTTTGTGAAGTTCCATTCAGTGAATAGTATCCCGTCCATTCTCTAATTAAACTCAGGCACCATGCCAAGAGGTCACTTGGACTTTGTTGAACCAACATGGGTGTCCTAAGGAGAGGAAAGAAAATAACAGACAAAAACCGAAACAAAAAATGCTGGAAACACTCAGTGGGCCAGGCAGCATTGGTGAAAAAAGAAATGAGTTAATGTTTCAGATTTGTTTCTCTCTCCACAGATGCTACTTGACTGCAGCACTTTTTTTCATATTTCCAACATCTGAATATTTTTGATTTATAAGATCATATTTATCTAATGATAAAAGAAGATATTTCTGCAGGCATTCATTATCATGCAGTAAGTAACTGTGTCATAAGTAGCCATAATATATGATGGTCCTTAGTAAGTAGGAGTTCTGGTGAGTATGTGTAGTATACAGTGGAACCCCAATTTAACACAATTTCGATATAATGTGATGAGCCATCGGACCCTTTTTTTTGCTCTTTCCAGGACTGATTTTTTTTCTTCAAAATTGGACATACTATTAGAAAACAAAAGTATTTTTTCCATGAAAAAAGTCAAAAAGTCAAACCCAAGTTGCACGAGACCTCGGCATACCTAAATCAAAACTTCGTGGCTGGAAATCTCAGAAATATAAGTATTGCACGTCGCTTTGTAGAGTCAAGGACGAGGCGGGACTAAAGGCAAAATTCATGAAGACAGCCAAAGACGTCAACCGTGATGACTCCTTGTACGTGGTTCATTCAAGTGCACTCAGAAAGCCTTGCAATTTCCAGGCCAATGCTCAAGCCTAGAAGTTTGACCAACTGATCAACAGAGAAACCTCACAGTTCAAAGCTAGAAATGGATGGCTAGACCGGTTTAAAAGCAGTCATGGGATTTCTCAAGTGTTAGTGTCTGGAGAAATTCGCTCAGCCGATTGTGAAAACCCAGCAGAACAAAAAACTCTTAGAAGAAGATGGCTACGTCAAGGAACAAGTGTACCACTGTGATAAAACAGGTCTCTGCTACAAGATGATCCAAGACTGCACGCTGTGTAGCAAAGATGACACTCACAGCCAGTGACATGCTACATTCAAGCAACAAACACACCAATACTTTTTTAAGAAATAAAATGATGATATTAAGGAATAAAATAATGATTGCAAATACAGGTATTGTACATGTATTCTTGATTGTTTTGAAAATGCTGTTTTTCGTGAACCCTGATTTACCACGACCCTGCTTTTTTCATTTTTTTGGACCCAAACTATTGCATTATAATAGGGTTCCACTGTATTATTCAATGACAGAGATTGTGAGTATTTCCATTAATGTTGAAATCAAATACAAGTTTGAATGGATGATGTATATACCTCATCCTGTGACTTTCACCATACCAATCTTTACCAAAGCTTATATCCACCCTGATTTTCCACCATTCTAGTCCACCTCTGCCAATCACCTCTTAACCTTTTTTGCTCCAAGGAGAACATTACCAACATCTTCATTCTAAAACTGTGGCTATGATTTCCCCCATCTCTAGATGTTTTGCAGTAATATTAACTACAGATCCTTAGATCTTTACATCAATGTTTAGATACACACAATATCCAGTTGTGCCTTTTGTTCAGGCTTAGTGTAACTTTCTGGCTCTACTTATGAATACTTCTAGCAACTCTCCCATCACACTTCAAATCTTCCTAATTTAATACAGCACAGCAGCAGGCCATCGGACCTAAATACACCCGGGTGACCAATTAGGCTACTAACCCTGAATGACTTTGCAACGTGGAAAGAAACCCGAAAACCCAAAGGAAAGCCACGTGGACATGGGGATAATGTACAAACGCCTTATGAACTGGAGTTAAGGGTTATGGGGATAAGGCTGGAAAGGGGTACTGATGGTAGTGATCAGCCATGATCTGTAAAATGGCGGTGCTGGCTCGACGGGCCGAAGGGCCTACTCCAGCTCCTATTGTCTATTGATGAGCTGACCACCACACTAACCGTGCTGTCTTAATTCCTCTAGATAGGAGGGGGTGAAGGAAGTGTGTCTGAGGTGGGATGAAACTATTAATATGTTGGCTGCTTTTCCAAACCAGCAGGTTCGCAATCCTCTGCAGTTTTGTGTGCTCTTGCACTGTGTAGCTCTCATACCATGCACTGATGCACCCTGATAGGAAGCTTTCAGTGGTACACCTGTATAGATTATTAAGGGATGGTTGCAACATGCCACTTTTCCTTAGGCTTCTGGGGAAAGAAAAGCACTGGTGAGCTTTGTTGGCCATAGCATCAATGAGAGTGGAGCAGGACAAATGACTGGATATTTCTCTTTTCCTTCTAACTTGTGTGGAATCACGTGACCCTGTGAACTGCTGGTGCTTGGTCATCATTGAAAGATAGACCTTTACATCCAGACTGGTTACAGATATGCATTGTCCCTATGACCTCACCATCAGCACAGACCTGCTAGAAACCAACTCAGCTACTTTGTTCTTTTCAGTAATTGTACCTAATGCAGACATCTGCAGAATTTTTCTGCTTGTGGCAGCTCACCCCACAGCAATTCATGGGCCTCATCGATTTTACTGCAATTTATTGCCAAAGGCAGTTTAATGAATCCTTCCAAGTTATAAATTGACTGCGAAGGAATGCGATCCTGCTATTGAGCAGGATGACACTGATCCTGGTACATTTCTTTAACGGAAGAGAACTGGTGCGGTGGATGGATTTTAAAGTAAATCAGAAAATCAATTAAGCAAATGAGAAAAGAAGGACGTTTGCTCTTGAAACACTTGCTCAGTTGATGTATTGCTGCTTTCGCAAAGCAGCCATTTTCATCCTTTTCCCATTTAGCTGTATGTTTAAGTAACAATACATGGCTTACTATTAACTAAGGGAACTGTTTAGTGACATAGGTGTAATTGTGAAAGAAGGTCTCACCTATCATTCCTATTTGCTGATTTCATCAGCTTCCCTGGAGGTTTTTGGAATATTTTATTTGTCCCTTAGAATTTAGTTTTAATTTCTAAGCACTTCAAACATTGGTCAATCATTAAACTCAAACACTGCCCCTATCCACTATTTCACTTCCCCATCAGTGCATTGAAATATCTTGTGTGATAATGACGACTGGATGTGATTCGCCAACCTGCTGATTTAGAGCTCGTGGGAGTGCTGTTCTGGCTGTTGATTGGAGATATCTCAGGTCAGGTCTTATCTTTGGCTTGGCTTCGCGGATGATGATTTATGGAGAGGTATGTCCACGTCTGCTGCAGGCTCGTTGGTGACTGACAAGTCCGATGCGGGACAGGCAGGCGCGGTTGCAAGGGAAAATTGGTTGGTTGGGGTTGGGTGTTGGGCTCTTCCTCCTTTGTCTTTTGTCAGTGAGGTGGGCTCTGCAGTCTTCTTCAAAGGAGGTTGCTGCCCGTCGAACTGTAAGGCGCCAAGATGCACGGTTGGAGGCGATATCAGCCCACTGGCGGTGGTCAATGTGGCAGGCACCAAGAGATTTCTTTAGGCAGTCCTTGTACCTCTTCTTTGGTGCACCTCTGTCTCGGTGGCCAGTGAAGAGCTTGCCATATAACACGATCTTGGGAAGGCGATGGTCCTCCATTCTGGAGACGTGACCCACCCAGCGCAGTTAGGTCTTCAGCAGCATGGATTCGATGCTTGCGGACTCTGCCAGGTATTTACAGGAGAAACACCCCACCTGAGGCCGCTGTAGCCTTTTCAGGAACTCATTGCAAAGATGGTACAAAGTACCGGTAATTGTTTTATTTCAAAGTAATATTGAATGCCATTTAAATTGGCAAGAACTGCCAGCTTACGAACCATATATTCCTGATAACCAATGCTTTTTTCTCTCCTGTGGAAAAAGTGTATAATCAGAAGGAATCCTTCTACATTGTGCCTTGATGTTTGAAGCGAAATCCTCCATTGAAGTTGCCAAGCATCCTGCTGTTTCTAGTTCCACTGAGGTGAGATGGGGTCATATTACTTAACCTAAGAGTATCACAGAGCCAGTTAGACAGAATGGCCGCAAAATTATTTTTGAATATTGCAGCTCTCCATAAGAGTTGACCAATGCATATTCACAGCACATATGCATTGAAGACTAAAAGGGCAATACTCAAAGAGATATCATAAGTCAAGATTTAGCATATCTTTAACCAACAAAATTGCAAGTACAGGACAGTGTGATGCAAAGATTTTTGGATTTTTACTTTGATCTTACATATTTTGCTTCATAGCCATTTTATTGTATCTCAATTCCCCCCCCCCTTCCTTTTTTAGACAATTGCTGTTCTTTTTATAAAAAAAAGCTTATTTTATACAAACAGGCCTTTTCTCAACTATTGGACTGTATATCCATGAGTGCTACAGGAATGAATAAGTAAGTAAAGCATTCAGAAAGAAAGAAGCCATTTGGCCCTGTGATAGTACAGACCTATCACCACTGTATAGAGTTACAGTATCTAGAGTGTAATGACTGTGCTTACAGCGATTGGCTGAGAGCTTAGCCACACCTACTGTCTGGGCCTTGTAAATTTTAAAAATCAAGTCCTCTTAAACCCTATTAATGCGTTTCTACAAACGTCTTCAATGCCATTAATTTTAGAACTATTTGCTCATTTCTGATCCAGCAGTCAATGCAATTGGTTCTTCCAAATCTACAAAAAAACGATCTCATGATTTTGAATACCTTTGTCAGAACTTCCCTTTGCAAATTACTGCAGTTTCTGGACACCTGAATTAAATCATAATCATGGAGAAGTACAGCAATGAGCCCATGATGACCTTCCACAATCCATGCGCACTATTCCAGCATCTAATCCCACTTTTTGGTCTCCAGCATTGCATCAGCTCCACCACCTGCACACTTGGGGTAATTTACACCAGCTAATTAAGCTCCCAGCCCACACAACTTTGGGATGTGGTAGAAAACTGAAGCATCCAGAGGAAGCCACGAAAATGTGCAAACGCCATGAAAACTGCACTTAAGATTTAATCCAGGGCTCTTGTACATCGAGACAGTGTCTTAACTAACTGTGTCATTGGACAACCTACAAAAATCAAAGTTAAACAAAAAGCTAGAAGCATGAGCAGAATGAAGAATGTTTCAAGTTTTTTTTCTGAACTGCAGAGATAATTAGACAAATTGAATTGCAATGATTGAAGTTTTATTAATACAGCACAAAAAAACTTTGTTTTACGTGCTATCCAGGCAAGTCAACCTACACCCAGTATAACGTATTGTGAGAATAAAAGCAAAAGTGATGGTATTATAACAATTTAAAAGTGCAGGATATATTATTTAAAGGAAAAGAATAGTTAAATTGGCAAGAACTGCCAGCTTGCGAACCATATATTCCTGATAACCAATGCCTTTTTCTCTCCTGTGGAAAAAATGTATAATCTCAGTGCAAAATTATTTTTTTTACTGCTTAGAGCTCTGTTTAAGTGTCTGTTAGCAACAGGAAGGAAACTTTCACACTCATGTATCTTCTGCCTGATTTGGGGAGGGGGGAGTGGGGAGAAGAGACTATAACTGGAGTGGGATGTGCCTTTAATATATTGGTTGCTTTCCCACGTCAGCGATAGGTGAAGGCATGGAGGGGAGTTGGTTTACATTTTATACTTACAGCTCTGCCATACAGTATGGTCTTGGAGGTAACAGTTTGTGAGGCTGTAGTATAAGAGGTAGTGATCACATGTAAGCACCTGGGAATTTATTGTGTTGAATAATGATTGACCATTACTTGTTTAGAACATTCATTAAAATGCTTTGAGGAAAGCCATGAACAGTGAGAAATATACTTTTAATAATATGTCAACCAGAACTTTATTCCTGGAGAAATATAGAATGGATAACACAAAGATCCTTTTTTTCAAGGAGAACTTCAAACTTTGAACTCTTCCTCCATGTGTAACAGAAACATAGCTTCCCAAGTCTGTTGAATTCCTTACCTTCCACTAGCACCATCAAGTAACTTATCTCCAGCCCAATTTCACACAATGAGAGGCTGATACTTTGCCTTTTGTGTGAACAAAAGCTCTGCAATCAAGTTAGTTCAATTACCTTGTGTGGTGTGCCAGCTGTAATTTTAAAAATCGAGAGCCTGAAGACTTTTAAGTGACTGGCCTTCAGAAACTGAATTAAACCAGCATGGGGAGCAAGTGGTTGCATAGATCACAAGATAGTAGGTGGCTATTTGGCCCATAGTGTGTCTCCACTGAAAATAAGCCAAAGTTAATACAATACCTCACTGTTTTCTCATTGTTATGAATAATATTCAGGCCCAAGAAACTGTTCATTTCCCCTTAAATCTTCTGTCTGAACACTCTTTATTCAAAGTATACAATATTATGCATCCAACCTTCTCCGTCAAGATATTTTTCCAAGCTCTCTCCTAGTTTCAGTATCAGTTTTACATAGATAGTGCCTGCATCACTGATATACAGTGCTCTCTGAAAATCCTTTATCATTATAATTGGTTAAATATGCAAGTATGGAATTACTCAGCATCTGAGGTTTCTCTCCTTCCACAGTGCTCTGTACCATGTAACCTGATACCACACAGTATCATAAGACTATTAACTGTAACCTAGGTCCTGATTATCCTATCATCCCAGTTTGCATGCTTCCTATTGCATCATACATGCTGCACCATTTGCTCACATCAGCCTGAAACTAAATGCACCATCTATTGCATGATACCATTTGTCATGTACATTGCACCCTGGGTTTTCTTTCATGACATGCACATTTAACTCATTCGTACCTGCTATAATGATGTAATTCCTGGTCCGAAAGCATTTAACAAAAGAACATTTCCGTACAGGTTATCAGACGTTTCTTTATCCGGTCAAGGACAGCAGTTCTAATTGCCCTTCAGGAGGTGCTGTTTTCTTGGACTGTTGCAGTTCTTGTGATGACAGAGAGACGATAACTTACCAGTCTGATGTGTAATTAAGAGTCAACCATCTTGTTGTAAGTCAGGAGTGATATATCATCGAAACTAGGCCAGGGTAATGAACCAGTGGCGTTATTACAACAAAAAATAAGATGCTGGTGAAGTCACTGGTTCAGGCAGCACCAAGGCAGAAATGGTCAGTCAATGCTTCAGGTCAGGACCTTTTATTTGTGGCTGAAGTAAGAAGGGTTAATATTGATAATATGAAGGGAGAAAGAAGCTGGGGGGAGGGGGGGAATAAGAGGTGATAGGTTATTGGATCGAAAGTGGGAAACTTGGAGCCACAAGAGAAAGCATGGAGAAATGGGACAAGGGTGTGGGATAAGTTAGAGAGAAAAGTAGGTAAAGGAATGCAAATACTGGAATCATTTAGGGCTTACCTGAAATGAGAAAAGTTGATGTTCATGCTGTTGGGTGTAAGACTGTTCAGGAAGAATATGTTGTTCTTCAAGTTTATAGTTGGCCTCCCTGACAATGGATGAGGCCGAGGACAGACATGTCTGTGTGAGATGATAAGAGGAATTGACATAGTTGACTCCTGGAGGTTCAGGCTCAGACCTGCAGACAGAGCACAGGAGTTCAGCAAAGCAATCACCCAGTCTGCCTTTGTTCTCACCACATAGAGGAGGCCTCACTGAGTTGCAGATTATTACCACAGTCCAGTAGGTTCCTTGTCACCATCTCTGTGGCTACTTTGAAAAATATTACTCTATTTATATATATTTAACAAAATTTAAATTAAGGTGTTGATGTGGCATTTGAACCTATGATTCTGGATTGTTGGTACATGCCTCTGGATCGATAGAATAGAGGTCACAAGCTGAAATCTGGAGAAAAAATATAAAGTGCTGGAGGAAGTCAGCTTATCGAGTAGACTCTGGATCAAGACCCAGCATCAAGACTGAGAGTGTAGAGAGAAGGAGGTGGCAGGGAGGGGTGAGGTAGAGTTGATGAGTGATGGGTGGAACCAGCTGTGGGATTTACAGATTGAAAGAGCAGACTATGGGAAGGTGAAATGTTGATACAGAGGGAAGGAGATGATAGGCAGGTCAGGAAGGGAAGGAGTGGAAACAGAGGCTGGTAGGCAATCTGGTAACTAATCCATTTCTCTTTGAATTTATCACCATGTACTGAGTTAAATGAGGTCAAACTGCAAGCTAGATGCATTCCCAAACCCAAAGAAATGACTGGAAGATGCCCATGAGAGAGCAGTGAACCTTTCTTGTTGCTATTATGTTTTGTAGCTTGTGGCTGTACTTCAACCTTGAGTAGATTCTGCCCTTTGATTTTTTTTTGATGTAGTTATCAATGTACTTGACCCTGGGTGACACATTTAACAGTACATCAATATCAGTTACATCAAAGTGTCCCCTGTTATCAAACTCTATTGTGCACCTAAATTGGATTTGTTTGAATATTATTGCTGCAATCTTGTAATAAACAAAATTTAAAAAAAAACTTTCTACTCTACTATTGGCTGGGCCACCAGAGGATTGAGTGATTGTTGTTATTTCAATAAGAAAAGACAAGTGTACAATATGCAGCATTCCATCAGCTTTACTATGGGTTCCCAGTGGGGAGTCGGGTTCAAAAGGTTAGAGCCAATGAATTAGGGGCAATTTGGCAAATTGGATCCAAAATTAGCTGATGGTTTGTTTTCACATTTGGGAGCTGTGACCAATGGTGTATCATTGGGATCCGGTACTGGGAACCTTGCTGTTTGTTCTAAATATTAATAAACTGAAAGTGAATGCAAGATATATGATTAGTAAGTTTGCAGATACAGTAAAAAACCCTGTTCTCCAGAATTCAAACACCAGCAGCCTCAAGCAAATGGCGAAAAACTCACAGAAAATAAATAGGTTAAAAAAATATAGAAGTTTAAAATTGGTGTGCCCGCCATTAACTCACCAATCACACAACACGCAGTCTCAAGCAACCGCAAAATTCACTTATAAGGCATCTACCAATTCCCCATTGGTGCCAGATACCAAGAGTTGTAATATGAAGATTGGATATTGAGAAGAGTAGCCTGTGACTACAAAATTATGTCAAGAAGTCAAGTAAGATGTGCAGAGAAACGCGGATGGGTTTTGATCTAGAAAATTGTGTGGTGATCCACTTTGGTAGGACTAACAAGGTTAGAATATATTCAATGATTTATAGGACCCTAGCAAGTACTGAGGAACAGAGTGACCTTTGTGTTTTCAGGCATCTACCTGTTTTCCTAGTTTCCTGATAAAGGACTCAGGCCCAAAACTTTGCCTTTCTTCCTGTGTTACCTGCTGAGTTTCTCCAGCACTTTTATGTTTTGGGCTAGAGCCCAGAATCGGTATATTTCCTTATTTAACTACTGATTAGGGCTGTTTGTTTTTTGAAGCAGAGAAGGTTGAGGGGTTTCCTGATCGAAGTTCTCAAAATTATGAGGGGCGTAGAAAGGACAGATAGTGTGAAATCTTCCAGTCTTGCAGAGGTGTTTGTAATCAGATGTCAAATTTTTAAGGTAAGGGGCAGGAGATTTAGAGGGAATCACAGAAAGAATCTTTGCATACAGGGGAATGAACTGGAATGAACTTGCTGAAGTTGGTGGTGGAGACAGGCATTCTGATCTCATTTGAAAACTACTTAGATGAGCACTTGAAATAATTTGATCTACAAGGATATGGACCAAGTGCTAAGAAATAGCATCAGTTACGGATAAGTGTTTGATGGCTAGCATGGATGTGGTGGGCCAAGTGGCCCATTTCCAATTCCATGAGTCTATTTTATGCTGTAAAACGGTACTCAACCAGCCACAGTAGCTTATATAATAATATCAATATTCATGTTGCATGGTATAGAATATTCTTAAAGATCTGTCCACACTCAAACCATAAGGACAAATTAGGAGAGGAAAAATAAATAGAATTAAATTAAGCGGTAATGAGAGGGCTGCAGTCGTATTGTTCTGCCAAGTCATACTCTTTTAAACTTCAGTATATACAGCAGTCATAGAGAGATACCAGTGCCTAGACATTTTCCCAGGGGGGTGATGTGAATGATGCTATATTATACTCTGCCTCTGGAATTCATTCCTTGTCTTTAGTGAAGACAGAGCACATACAAGATACTGATGGAAAACAGAAAAAAAGAGCCTACTCTACCATATGATGATGGCTATTCCTTCTGTGCAAAACCACATTCCCATTCTCACCCCATGTCCCTTGGGTCTAACCTTTCTGAGAGACAGCCAGCAGCTTTCTCCTCCACTGGCTTTTATGATAGAGGATTCTACAATGCTCAAGCTTGCATTGGGACGTGTTGCAACAATGCAGGAGGCCACAGACAGTGATGTCAAAGTGGGAACAGGAGAGAGAAATAAAATGGCAGGCAACAGGAAGCTCCAAGTCCTCCCAACAGATCCCATTTTATGGGAATTAAATTTACCAGCCCACCAATTATTTTCCCGTCTTACCAAAGGGGAATCACCTTCTAGGTGAAGAGGTTTCTCCTTATCTTAGTTCTAAGTGACTTTGCCTATATCCTGACACTATGGCTCCTGATTCTAGAACTAGTGGAGACATCTACATCCAGACTGCCATATCAAACTGTTCTCTGTTTCCTTCTGACACTTTCACAAAGTGTATTTAATTTTAATTTTAAGGATACAGCGCAGTAATAGTGACCTCCGGCTCATGAAACCCATGCCACACAATTAACCTACTAACCCCATATATGTTGAAGGGAGGAAACTAGAACACCTGGAGAAAACACACGCAGGTCTCGGGGAGAACATACAATCTCTTTACGAACAGCGCCGGGTTCAAACCGGAGTTACTGAGGCTGTAATAGCATTGAGCTGATCACTTGACTACACTCACTGTGTAGTCAAGTGTTACCTAAACTTTTAGCCACACAGTTCCACCTCAAAATCTATATGTTTGGTTAAGCTTGTGTTCACCTGAGCTAATATCCTGATGTGGCTTGTTGTCCAATTTTGGATTATAAACTTTGAAGGGCATTAGGATGTTTTTTCACCAATAAGTAGAAGATGCTGTTTGCTGTTTCCCACCTCGGTGTTCTGAGCCCCGAAAGAGATAGGTTTTGCAAGGAACAGTGCAGATCTAAGCTTCTGGAAACACCCTTCCAGATGGCGAACAGCCTTGTTTTCACTGGACACCCACAAGGTAGGAATGCTTCCAATGAACTCATTGAACAACACCTTTTTCAGTCGACTCTACAGTTCTCAGTGATGAACAATTTAAAAAAAAATAGATCCTCTACTCCTGAGGCATGTTGTGAATTAAACACTACTTTCAGAAACACTTTAATCGCAAATAGAGACGATTTAAAAACTTCCTATAATTTCTTTCTTGATTCTATCTTCATACTGTAATTTTGTTAACATAAATGCTAAATTCCAAGACAGGATTTTATCAGTGATAAAATAAAACAAAAATTTCTGGAAATACTCAGCCCAGCAGATAGTATCTGTGGAAAAGGAAATAATTAGTATTTTGCTCCCAGGACATTTCATCAGAACTTGCAGGGAAACAGGTAGTCTAAGTAGCAGGGAAGGCAGGGGAGTATGATAGTTGGGAAAAAAAATGGAATGTCTTAAATTAGGTTGAAATAATGTGACTGTTAAAATAAAATGAAGCTTCATTCTCTGTAATCTTGTATAGTCTGATGATACAAAATAAGGATGATAGGCAAATTTGTTAGTTCACATTCAAGCATAAAGAAAGAGCATGTTTACTCAAGTTGGAGAACTCATTATTGAATCCCACAAGCCTCAATGTGCCTGGACAGAAGATGAGGTGTTGCTCAAGCTTGCATTGGGACTTCTTGCAACAATGCAGGAGGCCACAGACAGTGATGTCAAAGTGGGAACAGGAGAGAGAAATAAAATGGCAGGCAACAGGAAGCTCCAAGTCCTCCCAACAGATCCCATTTTATGGGAATTAAATTTACCAGCCCACCAATTATTTTCCCGTCTTTCCAAAGGGGAATCGCCTGGCCTATCATAATGGCTCCATTCTATTGATGTAAACTTTCACAGAAAAGATTCAAAGTCATCAGGTGATCTCTCCCAGAAGGTTTGTGAGTAGCCAACCTTCTTTTATTATCTAGTCGTACACTGCACATTACACAATGATGATATTCCAAAATCAACAATTTCTTCAGTGTTGATTCAAAAGCATACAGGGTCCTGGTGATCTGGGGTTTCCACAGACATCCTTTAGTGTGACCCTATTGTCTACCTGAGCTCAGGAATTCAGCAAATTGGAAGATTCGCAACTATGAGTGATCAATGAATTTCACCAACTGAAGCCCCATCAACTAACTGGGTGGCAAAGAAAAGCATTAACTCAAAATACAATAAATCGACCAACCATATCCTTTTCGAATTCCTCCAGCGCTTCATTGCTGAACATTCAAGCAGCTGCAGTCTTTGTGCTTCTCCCCATCCTTCTCACTATTTGCTTCTGAGAATTTAACAAGGAAAAACTTAAAACTTTAAAGTATAAAACAGGCGCAATTATTTTTTTTTTAATCTCTTGAGTAAACTCCTAATGTCCATTTTCAGAGGAAATTTACCAGAGTCAGAATTGAGGTCATGAGACAATGACCATTTTATATTTTTAGCGTGTTAATGGTCATCCCAGATGTTTTGTAGCTTGTGTAAGAGTATTTTTCATCTTCTTCTTCAATTTGATTCTTTGCATTTGGTAGAACAACAGACTAAATGTGTTGCGGCAACAAGACTTATTCTTTCCTCTTCCGTTATTTTGGAATTCATTCTGCCTTTGGTCAAACAATGAGTGTCCAAAGTGCATCACATCCCGAGTGTTCAGATTTGCTTTGTACCTCTTGTTCTCTTGTTTACTGGTACCTTTCACTGCACTGCTTGAAATCTGTCAGCCACTTGAGTCTTCTGAAAATCCCAGTGGGAGTTTGGGCTTAAGGGCAGGAAGAAGCAAATATGCACAACAGCATTAAGAGGTGCAGTTGATTCTTGAGAGGAATGTATTGCCAAAGGCAAAGACACTTGCCCAGGGACCAGTGAACCAACCTACGTTCACATAAGTCCATCTGTGGTTAATCTGTTGGGAAGTGGCACTCTTGTTACAAGTGGGCCAGCACAGAATTCAGGTCAGGAACAGGTCCGTAGGCACACTGCAGATGTTGCACTTCAGAGATTGCTTGAAATGAGCCAATCTCTAAATCCGTTGAGGATTTTACTTCAGTGGGTTCTCAACAATAAGTAGCATCTAAACAAACATTTACCTTGCAGTGAAATCTCTTAAAATGTTTGGAAACCATTGATGCAGTGCATGATTTGATGTCTATATTTAGAGCATTTTTCTCATACTCCTGATAAGAAATGTTCATTAACAATGCAGGGGAAAAAATGTTTTAATGAAAATATTTCTGAATGAATCTGGACACATTATTCAAAAAAAGACAAAACGACATCTACTTTCTTTATAGTAGGTTCAATGGATTCCTAGTTGAAATTTGTGGAAATAACATTCTTGGAGCATTATATTAATGGGAGAAAAGAAAGGTTCCAAATCTGGCAATCATTTGGGAAAAATGGCAAAGTTGAGAGATAAGATTAAACTGAAAAAGCATCTTCATATAAATGCTGTGACTGAAGAGACTTGAATTGTTCTTAGAAGATTAAAATGCAATATATTAGAATTCAAAATGATGGTTTTTCAATATAGAGACAAAAATGTTTCCATTCAATGAGGTCACAGATTTAAGATGATTAGAAAAGTAAAGAAGAGTTTTGTTGCTGATACTGAAGAGGAAGGTTTGTTGAGACAAATTCATATGTAACTTTCCAGAGGGAATTGAACATATATTTAAATAGGGAAAAAAAAATGCAGGACTACTGGGAGAGAACACAGAAATGGAATAGTAGGAGAGCTATTTCAGTCAGCAGACACAGATTTAATGAGTCTCTGTGTTGTTGGAGTCTGGGATTAGTTTACAATACAGTATACAAGAGTAGCAGATACATCCAGTGAGTGATCAGTGAAGTGCGCATCTTTCAAAATAAATTTAATAGTTAATGGGGGAGATTTTCCATTGCTTGAAATTGCTATTTGCCTGCCCCTGAACCATAGTCTTTGTAACAGAGCAGACCCCAGGGCAGTCTTCTGCTGACAGCCTGGTTTCCAGCATTTTGGCACAGCAAAGGAGAGCACAGGAGCTACATCAGCGCATCCAACCAGCTGTACACACGGCTTTCACAGCCGGTGAGGCCCTGCTCACAGATTATAGACTGGCAAAGTTATTCCTATTGCTCAATGTTTGTTGACATTTACCAACACCCAAAATAACTTCGGATCTTCCAAAAAATTACTGCTGAAAAATATAAAATGATTTAAATGTTTAAAAACTTAAAAAAGCAATTAAAAACTTTTCATCAAACTAACAGATCTAAACTAAAGCTCCACATACCTTATTCACAACTGTTAATTTTGGCCATTTATTTGAAAGGATAGGACTTCACAACCAAGTGCCTTTGAGATTGAAAGTCTGGAGATTTGCATTGACATCCAGGAGGAACATGTTGGGACACATGGGCAGACGATACCAATCACACTCAAGACCCAGGCTTCCACGAGATACCAGGTGGGACCTTGGCAGAGAAGCAATGAGGATCGCAGCATTAGCCCAATGTCCAGTCAAAAAATCAAGCTCATTGAAAGATTTGACTTATTGCATAATTAAGAGTCATTTAGACTTCAAAGTATTTCCCATACACAAAGCAAGAGCTAAAATTAATCTCTGAAAGTTTATTGCGTTAGATTAATTTACTAATCTTAACCCCTCCCAATGGAAACCTCGATTGTGAATTCTGTTGACCCTAATTAAATTAGGGGAAATTTAATTTTGTGATAGCAAGGGCCCATTTTATTCAGGACTTGTTCCCACTTCAGTAGCACTGACCCCCACAACACTTCAGGATATTCATGTTTCAATATACCTCATCATTCATGAATGTATTGCAACGTGGAACATAATTACTAACAAGCACCACTTACAACACACTTCAGCATGAACAGAGAGAATAATGGAAAGGTCCTGCTGTGTCGGTACTTTATTCATTTAGTTGCATAAGTATCTTTTATACATCTGTACTTGATGTTACAATGTTAATCAATAATTTGCACTGCAGTCTTAGTCTGATTTTACAATAATCTCTTTTGAAATGTGGATATCTAACAGGTCTGTCTAATAATTTCAATATACATATCCACAAGCCCTAAAGAACAAAATTGAATTTTGACTAGAGTTGAGGAAATGTCCCCACAAATCATTGAAAAAGAGAGATGCAAATTTCAGTGGCATCAATGCCATGCAGTGCAGGTCTGTCCAAGGAACGAACACACCCTCTTGGCGTCTATCTGCTCATCGTGGAAATTGAATTTGATATTGTTATCTTGGAGGTGATCCTGCAGAATTATACATGGTCCGGGGTCAAAGCTGAAAGAATTTTTGAAATCAAATGATCGATTTGGCAAAGGTGCATAATTCCTGGCATTGTGTGAATGGCCCACTGCAATCCCAGGAGCATATCAGGCACAGACTGTTTCTGCCAATGTGGCCACATTGCTTCTATTTGGTTTGGATCATGGCAAAAATCATGTTTGTCATTAAGGAAATAATTTGACTTTAGGCAGGAAAGATAATGTTGACACCAGGGTAGAATAGGTTAAAAATAAGTCATGAAAATCTGTAGACACCATTATTGAAGTAGAAACACAAAATGCTGGAGAAGCTCAGCAGGTCAAACAGTGTCCTTCATGTAGCAAAGGTAAAGACACATCACCATCATTTCAGGCTTGAGCCCTTCATCAAGGTATGAGAGAATGTCAACAGGCATCCATACAAAAAGGTAGGGGGAGGCAAAGGCAGGAGATGACAGGTGGAGAAAGGAGGGAGGGGACAGCATTGATAAGGGGGAGGAGGGATGACTGGGTGGGTAAGGGAGAAGGGAATGGAGAACTGGAAAGAGGGAGGGGAAAGTTTAGCAGAAAGCAGAGAAGTCAGTGTTAATGCCATCTGGCTAAAGAGTGCCAAGGTGGAAAACATGGTGTTGTTTCTCCAATCTGCGGGTCAGGGAGGGATAGTACATAAGGCCATGGACAGACATATGAGTGTGGGAATGTGACTCAGAATTGAAATGGTTCGCTACTTAGGTATTGTTGTTGTTGTGAATGGAGAGGAGATGCTCAGCGAAGCGATCTCCCAATATGCGAATGGTCTCTCCAATGTAGAGAAAGCCACAAAGAGAGCACCGGATGCTGTAAATAAGTCCTGTGGATATACAAGTGAAATGTTGCTTCACATGAAAGGCCTGTTTGGGGGAAGAGTTATAAACCCAGCAGCAATAGATATTCACCAAGACAAATGGTTACTTAAACAAAAGTTGCTTTTAATTATATTTAAACATGAAAAAAGAATCACACTTTAACTTATCACCGTTGACTTAACTAACCTAACTTAACCTCTTAATTCCAAGTGCACATGTATGCAATGTGTGTGTAATTTCAGAAAAGTTATTGAATTCACAGTCCAATCTCACTTCTCATTCCTCAATGGTTGCAGATAATTCTTTAACTGTGCACAGAATTTAACATTTATAAAGTTTACCAGGCTTTAGTGCTTGAAAGGTAAATGGTTACTGCTCAGAAAGATTCTTGTCGGTTTTCAGAGAGAGGTTTGCTGTACGCTGGACACTCACAACTGATTCCTTTTTAATCAGCTACTCAGAGTCTTGCCAAAGAAACTTGCCCCCTCTGGGTTCTTCAGATGATAACCTCTTTCTTTCAGGTCACCTCAGAGTTTCTTTTTCCTTCTCTTATTTCAAGTGAAACATTAGACAGCCAGTCCTCTTCTCTTGCATGAACCACAAGGGTTTTGACCAGGCTGAACTAAGCACTCACAATCCATCTTCCAAATGGGGTTTTCCTCAAGTTTGCCAGCTTGTCCTGTTCCACTCCCAGCTGCTGCTGCTGACTGTAAAACTGTAGAACTGATCTCTGTATGTCTCTCTCTCAGAGAGAAAACCTGTTTGACTTTCTTTCTGCTTGCAAAACCACATGACCCTGCTAGAACAGCAAGTTCCACTTCAGACAGTCTGCGGCTCTGACACATTCTTACATCTGTTGCCTTTCATAAACAACAATCCATTAATGAAGTCTCTTGGGCACTCTCCAACACTTTTACAAAGGCTCTAGGACCAACATGTCTAGCATTGTCAGGGCTCCACTATTTTAAATAAGATCTGTTTTAAAGTGTTTGTATGTGACCTACTCTAAAAAACCTGCCCCAATTTATCTCCCAAAAACATATTTATATTCTGTCACAGTAGGCTCAAGTGTTGCACCTCCTGTGGCCACAGGGAAAGGTGCCGTGGTAGCGATAGGTGGGGAGGGATGTGCACAATGGAACCACAGATGGAGTACTCCCTGCAGAAGGCCGAGAGTGGAGGAGAAGGAAAAATGTGCCTGGTGGTGGGATCCTGTAGTCAGTGCTGGAAATTCCAGTGGATAATGTGTTGGATGCATGGAGTGGTAGGTGAGTATGAGGGGCATTCTTTGTTTGTTGTGTCTGGAAGATGAGTGGGAAATGGTCAGGGATCTGATGGCAGCGGGGAAGAAGCTGTCTTTGTGCTGTTGAGTGCTAGTCTTTAGGCTCCTGTAACTTTTCCCTGATTGTAGCAGAGTGAAGAGGGCATGGCCTGGGTGGTGGGGGTCTTGGAGGATAGAGATGCTTTTTTTTTAGACACCACCTCATGTAGATGTCCTTGATGGAGTGAAGTCTGGTGCCTGTGATGTTGCAGGGTGAGTTAACAACCCTCTGGAGTTTATTCTTGTCCTGAGACTTGGCACCTCCATACCAGGCAGTGATGCAACCAGTGAGAATAACTCTCCACGGTACACCTGTAGAAGTTTACGAGAGTCATCAGTGACATACCGAATCTCCTCAGACGCCTCACAAAGTATAGCCGCTGGTGAGCTTTCTTTGTGATTGCATCAAAATGGAGGCTTGAGAACAGATCCTCGGAGATGTTGATACCCAGAAATTTGTATTTCTTGACCCTCTTTAAAAAAATATTTTTAAAAAATTAATATTTTCACTCATCGTAATCCCTTGATTTCCAAATAGCATCTTTGATGAAGCCATCTCTTATCTTCTAAATTCCACAGAATGCAAACCCAGTTTATATCGCCTCTCCTTGTAATTTAGCTCTTGATTTCATTTGGACAGCTCAATGTTTGATGTATACTCCAAGGTCACTGCAACAGCATATTATTGAGTTAGTAATGGGAGACGGTGCTTGAAGGCACAATGTAAATTCACCCTCACCAACTTGCGTCAAGAGTACAATCCATTATGAAACTGCAAAGGACCATCTGGGATTGCAAGTTTCAGAATCATCTTCAGCAAATTCATTTAGTTTAACAAACTTACATAAATTGAAAGAGCAACAGTGTTTTCAGCAGAATACACTCCTTGTAAACTCATCCATAGGTTGTGAAGCTGAATGACCTTCCGCAACCCTAAGTGAAATGAGGAAAGGTCGAAGGGGTATTCAATTTTGCAGCTTGCCTGCTTTTTGTTTTTGTGGAGCATCTGGCAATATTGATAATGGCCGTGCAATGAACAGGCCTTCTGTGTATGCATCGCTGGCTTCTATATTTAGCAAACAGTCTATTAAAATCAGCCTGAAGGCCTACATTGGATCACTTAATCGCAAATCAATCCTTCACAGCCAAAGGCCCAGAGCTGCCAAGAAATTCAAGGCATCAGAACCAAGACGGTTAGTTATTATATGTGATCCCTTGTTGCATTATAGCCATTCTTCCATTTATACAAAACCCAGATATTATTGAATAAAAATTTATTCAAATCCCTAATAAAAAAATTACTGATGGTTTCTAACTCAAATGAAATCATCCAGGTTATGTAGTTAAAACAAGAAAGTCTACAGACACTGTGATTATAGTGGAATACACACAAGTGCTGGAGAAACTCAGCAGGTCATGCAGCGTCCACAGGAAGTAAAGGGGTTTACTTTTGTTCCATTTAAGACTTCTCCAATCATACTCCATGTTATCTTCCAACTGATCTTTCTATTCCTCTGTTTCACTGACGCATCTTAAATGTATCAGAAAATGAATACTTTCTTTTATCTGATGAGCCAGATAATATTAGAAGAGATTACAGGTACTCCCTGACTTACAACCAACCATAATTCAGACCGAAGGATCAGTCATCTCTCGGAATGGTCATATGTCAGAATTGTGTCCTTACCTTGTAAGTCATCGTCCCAGGCTCTTCATGCTGGGCGCAGCCATCTTGAACCCTGTATGAATGCATGAGACTTTAGTTGGCACATATGCTGTGGGTTTGCTTATTGGAGTTTGGTTGGTGAATGCATGAGAATTAAATGTGCTAATGATATTGAATTCACACCCTTAACTGTTGCACATGCACCAACCAAACTCCAATATGCAAACCCATCACACATGCGCCACCTGAAGACTTGTGCATGGGCACAGGAATCAAGATGGCCAGGCCCAGCCTGCAGACTCTGGGACACTGATTAGCAAGGCAAGTACACACATTTTGGCTCTTACATGCCTTGTATCCCTGTTATAGTTTGTCAAATACAACATAAACCATGTAAATTTTATGTTTTCTTAATTTTTTTTTAACAAATGTTTGGTCGTAAGTGGCATAGGTAGCAAGTCAGGGAGTATTCTCAAAAGGCATGAAGCATGTTAGTCTACAGCCAGACTATCATGTAGAGTAATGGATCACAGGAAGAATATGGCAACATTCATGTGGATTCAGAGGAGATTTACAAGGACATTTATCATAGTTTGGAGGAGATTAATGATGCTTTAAATACAAATTTATTTACAACATGATAGAATCTGATTTTTGGCCATTGAAACCCATACTGCCCAATTATGCCCTACCAACCCCAAACATTTTTGGAGGGTGGAAGGGAACTACAGCACCTGTGGAAAACCTACGTGGGTCATGGAGAGAAAATACAAATTCTTTACAGTCACCTGGATTTGAGCCTGCATCACGGATGCTGTAATGCTGTGATTATTTTCTTTGAAACGGGAGAGAGGAAATATTGATTTAGTTGAGGTACAGAAAATTTAAGAAGCCTGAACAAGATTGCCATATTTCCTTTAGCGGGGAGATCAGTAATTAGGAGAATGGTTTAAGTTAATGGACTGAAGTCTAGAAGGTATCGAGGAAAGAAATTTCACCCAATGGTGTAGTGGGAGAGATTGCCTGAAAGGATGGGTTAGGAGGAAACCCTCACTTATTCAAATACACCAGGAGAGTATTTTCCCAATCCTGTGAGACTGCAGAATTAGAGCTGATAAATGATATCAGCCTAAGTAAGTCCTTTTGGCCTGCTGAATAACCTTTATCTCATGGTTTTTTGATATATGTTATGCTCAAATATTGCACTTTGATTGAGTTCTACACACTTGTTGTGATTTCTCACTTGTGTACTATTTGGAAAATCAGTTCTCTTCACGGTTGAAAGATCAACATCTATGAGGTAGACTTCAAGTCACATTCAACATTTAACATTTCCCATATAAATGACAGTACTCTGCATTGGAAATACTTTGTACTGTGGCCGATTTTCACGTTGCATATTTTCTATGCACTCTTATTTAGAAAAGCTGTTACAGCACCTGTACATGTTGAAGGGCGCTGTCTGCAAAGACTTTGTACGTCCTCCCCATAACTGCATGGGCTTTCTCGGGGTGTTTCGGTTTCCTCCTACCCTTCAACAGGTATGGGGGTTGTAAATTAATTGGGTGTAATTGGGCGGCATGGGCTCATGGGCTGGAAGGGCCTGTGACCATGTTTTATGTCTAAATTTAAATATCTAATTTAAAACCAAAATATAAATATTCATCCCCTTCAAAGTATGAAAACGTGCAAACAGGTTTTTGTGGATATTTGATGTAAACTGGTTAAAAAGGTTGGAGGCGGAGAGAAATTTACCAATGAAGTGAACTTTGAGGAAAGTCTTTACACAATAAGGAAAGGCAGAGTGTTAGACAAAGAATTTCAATGCACAGGTCTCAGCAATTGAAATGAGGTAAGAGTTTATTGACATATGCATACTGTATGAACAATTTATAGATGCATTGAAATTTTTGATTTTTGTAGCTACACAGGTGCATAAAATACACAAGCAAACAATGTAATCACTGAATAAAAATTCTGTCTAAAAACATTTTGCAGCCTCAAGCTATTTGAAAGCACATTGCAGCCAGTGAAGGACATTTCAATTGAAGAGCCTTTCTGTTTATGTTGATCCTTGCAGACGGAGTATTTTACACGTTGAGACTATGAGAGAGCAGTGTGTAGAATGAAAACCTCTGGACCAACAAAGTTGAAATCCCACCAAATATTCGGAATGGACAGTGTTCCAGGATTGTAAAATGTATCCTCGCATCTAACATCCTTTTCCTCTGCTCATTGCTGCATGTGGTTTACCTGCTCTTGTTCTTTCTCTGTATTTTAAGGTTCTTCTGCTATATTCATAAATATATTTCATTGCTTACTTACAAACTTCTAATATACAGAAAATAGAAAGCTATAAATGTGGCTGTACAATGCCTCCAACCCACCCCCCCCCCCCCCCCCATTTTGTATTTTGCATTTTCAAGGAAGCAAGGATTAATAAGCAGGGTTTTATTAGCATGGGAAATTTGTGTACCTTAATGCTGTTTTTTTCTAAAGTTCAAGTAACACACATGACATCAAAAAATGGGATCTGTTCATTCACAGATTAAATATTATTTTATGAATGTTGTACACTCCAATGCAGCATCATTTGATGGACCAGACAGCTTACTTCCTCATTTATAATAGAGTGCTAGAATGCTCGAGTGAACTGACACAAACTCTGTTCATAATCTCTGTTTTCCCAGGTGTTTTTAGAAAGGTACATCAGAAAAGTCAGTGAGCAGACATGCCAGAAGAAATGGTGTGTTTTATCAAAAATAGTTCCTCCTTCATCATATCAGAAATAAGAAGAAATGTACCTGATCGAAGTAGTTGTACCAAGAGACACAAGGGACTAGATGCCGGAATCTGGAGTAAAACAAGAGTTGATTAAGGAACTCAATGGGTCAGGAAGCAACTATGAAGGAAAATAGGGAGTTGACGTTTTAGGTCAGGATCTTTCATCAAGACTGAATGTAGCGAGGAAGGGTAGGCAGTATAACAAACAAGAGAGGGAGTGGCAAGATGGTCTGTGGAGGGATGAAGGATAACAGACAGAAAGAGCCAGGTAGGGGAAGGGTATAAAGTTGGGAGACAGATAGGTGGGAATGGAAGGCAGACAAACGGGAACAGAGATGGAGAAAGGAAAAGGTGGAGATATGTAGATGGTGGGGTGGGTCCTCTAATTCAAAGGGGCACTTGCTTTTTATCCACTGACAAGGTTGACTTTGTGTTTCAAACTCTGCCGAATGAATACAGAAGCTGTGTCTGTTGGAAGAGATTTTTATTGGTTTTACAAAGCCAGATCTCAAACACCGCTTCGGTTCCTCTGTAATGAAATCATACTGCAGACCCCTGCACATGATTTATGTCAACAGCTATTGATCATGACTGATGTAACCCATTCTGATGGGAAATGTTCTGAGATAGTAATCTACGGTGGAAAGGTGAGCTCTCTCACCACTCCTCTACTTCCTTGCCACCTGCTTTGATCTTTTCTTTGATTAGCCTCAAACATTATCAAGGATTATTTATTATTCATTTTTGAATTTCAGTCACTGATTCCATGTAAATACTATTTCCTGGGGAAGGCACAATTTCACCTCAAGCTTTGCAATGGAATGCAAGGATTTCAATCTCTTCAGGAACCATTTCCTGCATCACACAATGTGCAATAATAAACTTAAACCCCTCTTGTATATCTGTTCATCTGCATCTTTCTCAGGGAGCATCAAGACATGTCTTTTAAAACCTGGAGTAGTTTGGCTATCGCAGGTGGGAGAAAGAAGTGTCTTGCATTTACAATTATATTTACATAGCTCATTTTACTGTTAGATGGGGATCAGTGGTTAGCATTCTTGTCTTTGGCAAGCATTCAAGATCTTCTCCAGAGATCCGAGATCAGTTTCCAGGCTGATGCTGTGCCTGCGGTTATTGTGAGGGGGTGTTGCGCTGCAAGAGGAAAACTAAGATTCAATCTGACCTCCCAAAATGCCATGTCACAATCCCAAAGCAAGTTGTCCCCAGTTCTACAGCCATATAACATTCCTCAACCAACATCTTTGAAACAGATTATCTGGTGACTGTCACTGGTGGTGGAAACTTGCAGTTTCTGGAATTGCTACTTATTCCTTACATTTATATCAGCAACTAATCCGGATAAAAGAACTTAATTTGTTACTAAGCATTCACTAACTGCTCCCCATCTGTAACCCCTGCTGCTCCTCCCCACCACTAACTGCTCATTTCTCTCCTTTTCACATGCAATGCTAAACTGCAATCACACCCCTGTTCATTCATTGCTCTTGGGTCTGGATCTTGGAAACTGTGGCCCAATAGTGCTATGAGAGCACTCTCTCCAAAGGGATTACAGTAATCCAAGAAGATGGCTCACCATCACCTTCTCAAGGGTCTTTAAAGAAGAGCAATAAGCAGTTACGTGGGCAATGACACTTATTTTGTTGAAACAAAAATTAATTAAAATTCGAATTTCATGATAGAGGCCTGTATAAATGTATAATGTGGCTCTTTATTTAGAAGCAGGAATATGTTCAGAGGTTTTATGCTGTTTGATTTATGCGTGTCAACTTGCCACTTAGTGTGTAACTGAAGGGAGCTGGCAAGCTACCTCGTTATGCTAACTGGGCCGCTTGCTCTGGGTATAAATCCACTTCACTCAACAGCTCCCTGGCGCTAGTTTCTCCTTGTCAGAGTCATATGACTGCTCACTTGTATAAAATGATGGCATACGCAGATGTTGTATTTTGGGCAATGATGAGCAAGGAATTGATCGAATGGACGCTATGGCTGTTGACCTAACCCAAAAGAAAATGGAACAAATCTTATGTAAAGGAATTTAAGATCCATTAGATCCATGTCCTAACATTCGCTGCTCATGTTCTGAAATTTGGAAGGACAGAATTTCAATGACAAACTAATATCATCTCCAACTTCTGTCAAGGACGTGCCAGGGATCCTCGGAGACATTGTAATCCTGAACATCTTCACAAATCTGTTTGTTGTAACTGCAGAGGGGTCTCCCTTCTGTCTGCCAGAGGACAATTACTGTTGGGGTCATCCTGAACTGGCTTCTGTCAAGGCCAAAGATCTGCTCCCTGAATCATGGTGTGATTGCCAACCAGCTAGAATACAATAAACATGATCTTCACACTGCATCAACTCCAAAAGATTGCAGGGAGCTACATCACCCACTAGACATGACTTTTTACATCCTCCAAAAATCCCTTGGTTCCATTAATTGAGAGGACCATCCACCCCCTAACTTGGCTGCCCCCAGCAAGTTATCTCCAGGTAATTTTAACTAGAAGATGTAGCACAGGACCATAATCTTAACCATTATTCCACTGCAGGCCCATTCTCATACAGAATCATGTCATGCAAGACCTATTAATCACCCCGGAGCTGCTTCAAATGTCCCACAAGCTTCCTCAACCTAAAGCAGAAGAACCAGTGCAACCTACTGATTCTGGGCTAATGCCTTTCTGTTATTAACTAAGGAGATGTTAAAGGAAGATTCCAGAATTTAAAAGTGCTGCTCTCCTCCACACCCTCACCCAGTGAGCAGTTGGTGTAGACAGTACAGGAAATCCCAGCAGGAAAATTATTTCTGTTCTTCTTAACCTGCTCCAAACAATACCCTATGTGAGTGGAGCAACAAAAGTTTAGGAGGCCTGATACCATCCCATCATTCTTCCCTCATCCTTCTCTCAGCAAAAGCCGACAAGCAGACTCATGTGCCAGATAAATCTCTGTGCATCAATCAATAAATAAATGTGTGCAGGTCTCCATGTGTCCATCCACAATACATTCTGTGAAATAGGACGTTTTGCGATTTGGACGTTGTGTGAACACTATTAATAGTAACATAGGCGTTTATTATGACTGTCAAGACATATGTATTATAGGTTATAATTTGTATTGTTACACTTGCCTGGCAGTGCAATCACTTTGTAAACAAGAGGCATGTTGCGTGCATGAAGCCATTGCGTCCTGTTCTCCGATCGATATTTCTAAACTCTTTTATAACCTTATGGGTCCACAGACATATATGTGGTTGAACATTGCCCAAATGGACATTATATGGTGTATGACTGTATATATTTGTGTACACACACACACACCACACACACACACACACACACACACACACACACACACACACACACACACACACACACACACACACACACACACACACACACACACACACACACACACACACAGACGTAAGGATTCCTCAATATTAGGTTGAACGAACCACAGTGAGAAAGCTACACTAACCTGTAATGAAGGCCAAAACTAATGACCTGAATCACTTCCAGGGAACAATCACTTTAAGTTGAAGAACTCCTACTGGGAGACAAGGGAGGTTAATAATATTAACATGAAACCTCTCACAGGTGTCTCTGGCCCTGTGGGTTTTTGGTATCATATAGCTGCCTGTGCTCAGCAGTTCCAGGCAGCTGTGGATACTTAGCTGATTGACTGAGTAATAGAGAACACTGAAGAGATGGGATGATGATGAAAAATAAATAGAGATGTGTTTGGTTAAAGTGTGTGTGTGTGTCCTTCTGTACCTGACTGTAACAATCTTCATCCATTATGGATGTGCTTCATTGTAATAGAACAACCACTGAGCCTCAGCTTTGAAGGTCATCCTCGGCAAGCCCAGCTTGTATTCATTGTCTCAATCCCTGCAAACAGAACTGGAAATGAACCGTTCTAATGACCAGCATTTTTCGTGTCCATGGTCCTACACCTGAACTCGAATGCAGAATTCCATTAACTGGATTTGTTACCTTAACAGTGACTTGAATTGGTTCCCTTCCAGTCTTAGCCTCATGTTTCTCTATTTGGCAAGTCCATTCCATTGATTGCATACTGGTGGAAAATGGAGCTCAGTGATAGCCTCCATGTCCCATTCTAAACCCTCAGGTTTTTCAGCAGAGAGAACTGTTTGTAACTAAGTAGTGCCTTGGTCAAGATCATGAGCTGCAGAGCACATAGAGAACCCTCCCACTAAACCTCCCCAGCTCACAGTGTGATGGCCAAAATTATGTGATATTTCTATAATAGATTTAAAATCCTCAATGCATTGAATGTGTTGACAGTAACTACACCTGAACTGAGTATGTAATTTTCTATGGAAATACTTTTTGGAAAATAAAGCAATCTTGTAAATTTTAAAATAGTTCCACTGCAACATGAAAAAGCAAGTGCTAAATAAATTACAAACTTTGCATGAGACACAAGAGGCAACAGATGCTGGAATCTGCAGTTGCAACAAATTTTGTTTTTTTTTGTTAGAAAAATTAAGCTCCTCAGCTTAAATAACTGAGGAAAATACTTACCTTGACTGTTGACTTTGCTGGTGAAGGTTCCTTTATTGTCACATAATACTACATTAAGAATTTCTTTAACTTTGCCTACAGTAAGGAAGACAGGGAGTCGTCCCTCACAGAAATGAGGCCCCAGCGAGGAACGAACTTGTGACCCCTGGTTTACAAGACTAAAGCTCTAACTACTGAGCTATCGGAGTAGAACTTGAGATGTTAAATGCAAAGCAAAAACCCCAGCATATAATAGTGCAAAAGATACAGTGAATATAAGGGTGACACGATTAGTATCGCCGTTAAGGCAATGCTATTGCAGTGCCAGCAACCTTGGTTCGAATCTGGCACCATCTATAAGGAGTTTGTACATACTCCCCATGTCCACGTGAGTTTCCTTCTGGTTCTCCAGTTTCCTCCCGAGTATGGGGTTAGTAGATTAATTTTAGGCAGCCCGGGTCTGTTAATATGTTGCATCTCCAAATAAAATTAAATTAACACTATTTCCATATTTAATGCATGAACAGAAATGGGAATTATGCTTCCTGGAATCTGAGCATTATATTGGCATGGGATCAACCCAGCCTCAAATCCCTCCCCCACCCCTCCATATCTCCTAGTCAGACTAACCTCAATCTGTTAGATGTGAGAGAGAGGGAAAAAAAGATAACAAATAAATTCTGCTGGTTGAACTCAGCAGATCAAGTGGACTTTGGCTTGAAGAATCGACCATTCTTTTTCACCTACTAATGCTGCGTCACCCATTGACTTCCTCTAGCATATTGGGTTTAGCTTCAAGGTCCAGCATCTGCAGTGCCCATGCATCTCCACAGAAAAGAAGATGTTGCCTTGGGCCTCAGAAGAGAAAGGAAGTGTCAGCTTTCCGCACCCTGACTGCCGTACTATCTAATATGTCCTTGGTCCTGAAACAGAAGGCTGACAGCATTAGCAGCTTTGGGTCTTCAAATTGCTTAGAGATGGCTTATGCTTCTGGCTGTAAGAAAGTGAGAGGATGATGAGGGAAAGTGGAGAGGGAAGGAAGAGAGAGAGAGGGAGGAAGAAAATCTGGGTTAGAAATATTTATATATATGATTTACAAAGGAGTAAAACACGGAAGTGTGCAAATGATGTGACTGTAGTAAAAGCACACAGTAAATGCTACAGCAACTCAGCCGATCTATCAGCATCCATAAGAGGTCCATCAGGCCTAAAACGTCGGTAACATTACCTCCTTTGGATGCTGCGAGACTGGCTGAGTTCCTCCAGCATCTACTCTGAGTTATGACCTCAAAGGACCCTATGTGCAGGCATGACTTTCTGTACTCTAACCTTCAAAATCTGACCTGATTTATCAATTAACTATTTGAAGTAAAGCTTGGAATGAGCTCCGTGACTCATATAAACCTCACAGTGCAGTCAATGGTATTGAAAAATTCTTTAAATCAGACCAATTCTATGTTCATTTTAATCTCAAGAGCCTGAGGTAAAGAAAATAGGCACAGCCTTCGGTGTTTAATTTCAGCTGTGGGTGAACCTGATAAAATTTTATTGGGTCTGGCCAAGCACATTCAGTTGAATTTGGACATCAGTGAGTTATTGGTCAAGGAGCCTCAGAATTATTTCAATAGGATGTCCTCCTGAAAAGATGATGTAGACAAAACGTTCAACAATCAATGTTTAAATCAATACAGCATCAGTTTCTTGGAATATATTAGCTCAGTGGTTAGGCTACAGGACTGGCAAGCTAGATGACTAAACCGAAGGATCAGCTAATATGAAAAGAAGGTGTTACAGGGACTTCATTCTCATGAAACATCAATTAGATCCATTGGATCTAAGGAAGTGTTTTTGGCCCTCTCTGCCCAGTCAGATCTGTAGGTGACTCCATTACCAGTACTAGAATTCCTTCTGGAGTTCTAGAACATGGAAACAGACCTTTGGCAAAATGTGTCCTTGCTAATTCTATTCGCCTGCTTTCACCCTCTATTCTCTCCACATAGCTGTATATTTTTTTTTTCTGAATGCTTCTCTGGCAGCTCATTCCACAAGGCTCCCATCCTCTGTCTGAAGAAGGTACTCCTCTGGTTCCTTTTAAACCTTGTTTCTTACACCTTAAATCTATGCCCTCCAGTTTTAAATTTCCCTAGCCTGGGAAAAATAGTATGACTATTTACTTTATATATCCTATTACCATATCTCAAGAATATTTTTCACAAGTTCACCAACAGTGAAATTTTATATCAAAATGTCATAATATTTGAGGTGTCAAAAAAATATGTGATAAATATGTGCAAATGTTCAATGTCTTTCTCTACAGTTCCTCTCCCTGCTTTTTCAATAGTTCACTGAGGGTAAAACTCATCCACCAAATTAATGCACAAGGATTTCAAATGAACCAGTAAGTGCTTCAAACCTTATAGTCTTTGGTGCTTGTAAATTTATTTTTCTGCAGCCATGTAGCTAAGCTATCACTGTACTAACTAATTAATATTCATCTGATTGTTCTGTTGAATCTGTGAGATTTGCTTTTCTTGAATTTTCCCTTCTCAATTTGCATGGCTGACACAATGAAATCTGCTTTTGGTTTCGTCTAACAAAGTATTTCGAACACATTCATCTTCCTCGATTTTCTAGTCCTCCATCAGGTCCTCTTCAGCCTCCTGATGCTCATGGGGGAAAAGAAAGGTCAGCCTATCCAATCTCTCTTTGTAACTGAGATATTTCAATCCTGCACCGTCTCTAGACCAATCACATCCTTCCTATAGTTTTGTCGCCAGAAATGTACACAACAGAGTACATTAAGCATTCTCCACATTTAGTAATCCTTCAAAACTGAATTGAAGGAGAACTGGACATTGGTAGAGCTGTGGAAATAGGGCAAAGGGACTGGAACTATTTTTGATTGGAATGGACATAATAGGCCAAATGGCCGCTTTCAGTGCTCTGTGGTTCTATTCTGGGCTATAGGATTTTTTTTTCTCATGTATAACAGCACTCCCATTTTGTTACTGGATTTCTTTATACACTGATGTAAAATTAGTAATAGAAATAGCTAACCATTTCCTCTAGGCCCTGCAGGATATCCATGATGTGACAATACATATGTGAAAATTGCTCCAAAAGCATTCAAACTAATGAAGGTTTTATTATGCTGGTGGGAGCAAGGGAATCCTTGTCTCTATTTTATTCTTTCTTTTCATTGCACTCTCAGCCTGCTGTTGAACACATCAGTGCACCATTAATTTTACAATATGAAGCTCTCCGGGTAGAGTTACTCAGAGCAAAACATGCAATGTTAAGTAAGTAGCCCATTCATACATCGTGCCTGCCTGTTTTGCTGTCCATTTCACTTGGTTTTCATTAACTCCATTCAGACTGATTTTTCAGTGCTTGGTGCAGGGAAACAGTAATGCAGTTAAGCAGAGCCCACAGTTATTAATTGTACTTAAAATCCACTCGCAGCATCCCCGGCTTCCTGCTTTTTCCTCCTTATTCAACTCGCAATCCAGTTTAAAGAACAAAGGAAGGGTCAGGCAAGATAAAACAGGAATACAAATTATTGACTGACTGATTATTGGCTAGAATGGTTGTGTAGAGAATTTGTTTGTTACCCTTTCTCATTACAACTCTGATCATCATATTAGAGCAAGGATGTGATTGCACTCATGTAAATAGGTGCTTAAAGATGGCATAGATTTGTTGGACTGAAAGGCCTGATTCCATGCTATGACTTCAAAAAGGAGGTGATTTACAGGGACGTCTGCAAGCCTGAAGAATTTTAGTACCGTAATTAGAGAATTTTTGCTTTGACAACAAAATTGTTTTCTTTGTAACATTTCAGAATATTCAGTTTTGTAGATGCAATACATAAATTCTCTGATCTCCAGCTGTACTTCATTTGATCAAATGGGTCAAATTTCAATTTGCTGGGATGTTAGTTCTCTCTGAGGGATGTTCATGATGTGAGTTTTGACAGTTTGTTTTTTTCTGAGTGGAAAATCTTGATCTAGCAGTATAGTCTTATGATATGGGTTCAACATTTCTGGATGAAGATGAGTAATTTTGGAATACTCTACCCCAACAAACAGCAGCATTTTTTGAGCTTCAAGGGGATTAATGGACTAGGTGATTGAGCATGTTAATGTGCAGGATTTGGCAATGAAGATCCCTAGTGGATCTTATTCTTGCTCCTAGTTTTTTATGTTCTTATTTTATTTCATTGTCACTAATGTTGAGGAGTGATAGCTCCTCTCCACAAGAATCACCATCACCATCTTCATTGTCAAGTCATCCAGACAGATCTGTGACCAATCTCCATTTCACAAACTCCCCTCCTCCCCCCACTACTACCACCCCATCTCTTCTTACCACAGGAAGATAACTGCAGTGTCACGACTTAGCCTTGTTGCTTTTCATAGATGTGTTTTCCATTCCCCATCTATTGATTGCCATTTACTTTAATCCAAAAACAGCCTTGGAAAGTCAATGTTAACTCATCCAACCTGTAATATAATAGTACATTCAGAAATCTGGAAGCTAATTCCTTCTCAAGATCATTTGTAGTTTGTCAGGAGTGGATGGGGGGTTGGGAGGTGCAAAGCTGTTAGTAGATGAAACAGCGATGACCTTCCTCACTCTGATGCTGCACTGCCAGCCGGATGATCTGTGGACCATCCCACTGAGAATCTGTATATTATCCTACTGCAGCATATTAACCCACTTCTTTTGCCTGCCCAGCAGTATTAAATATAGCAGCCAATCACTTGCAGTTATTTCAATACTAAATTTCCATTCACAGGAAGTGACATTGAACCTTATGAGTGGGATATCCTCCACCAGGCATATCTAGGGAAAGAGGATCCAGGAGGGAGACAGGTAAAATCATGCCCTGGTTCGATTGTATCCGGAGGTATTATCTCCTATAAACATATGAGATTCCCCCAGCTCCAGTTTTCTTCCCACATGAATCCCAAGCACTTGTGGTTTGGGAAGTTAATTAGTTGTTGTAAATTGTCCTTGATGTAAAAATTAGACTGGATACAAAGAAAACACTGAGATAGGAGGAATGCACTAAAAACCAGCATAGACCCAATGGCCAAATGATCTCCTTCAATGCCACGAAGAGAAAAACATGTTATTTTCAATGATAAGTGACCTTGTGAGAAGAAGAGAATTTTTCCTCACAGTGTACTTTCTACAGAACATTGAGCTAAACACCAGATAATGTTCATGACACTTCTCCAGGTACCAACTCGACTTGGCTGAAGACTGTAGTGGAGAGAACAAGTGGAGAGGGCTCGGCTTCCACTGATTATAGAATTAAACAATCTGGTCAGCCTTTCAACCATTTGCACTGTGTGTGTGTGTGTGTGTGTGTGTGTGTGTGTGTGTGTGTGTGTGTGTGTGTGTGTGTGTGTGTGTGTGTGTGTGTGTGTGTGTGTGTGTGTGTGTGTGTCTGGGGAAAAGATAGAAAGGATCAAATATGCCACTGACTGTCAGCACTAACCAAGGAAATAAAAGGAAAAGAAGTATTATAAGATAATTTAATAGTCACAACTCTCATTTCAAAGAGATCACAGGCTTGGAGCTATTGACAAAATTTGCCTCTTCCACCGCTTTCGTCCCTCAGTATGCATGGCACCTTGTAGATTAACTCTAACAATGTGATTTATATAGATTTGGTTCAGGCTGGCTCCATCCGCACTTCAGGCTGAAGTGCTACTGCAGACGATCCATAAATATTGCATTTGAACTGGGGCAAACAATTTTCTTTGTACCAGACCCTGAATTTCAATAGCAACGTACCCAGCCTCTACACATATCTCCAATGTGACTTAATTCATGAATAAAAATGCTGCTTCAGAGAAGCTGTGGCGTGAAACAGAACAAATGACAATCATTATGTCATTGTCAATGTCTTTAGCTTGTCATACTCTCAACTGAAGATGAAATTCCACCCAGATAATGGGCAATCTTTGATAAAATATTCTAGGCAATATAATATATTGGTTATGCAATGTCAATGCCCTAAGGTGTATCTGTCCTGGATATTTTGACCCATTGTTCAATCACCATAAGAAGGATTTCTTATTCTCAACTTTGGAAGAACAAGGCAAACCCTAGAACACTAAATTGGTATGTAGGCCCAAAATGGATCTTGTAAATGGGACGTTGCACACCTGAACCTGACAAGTAATGTTAAACATCCTTCAAATGAATAAAAATAGAGAATGCTGGAAACAGCAAGATAGGGAAGAGAATGAGTTAATGTTTTGGGATCTAATGCTGTCCACAGATGCACCCTGACCTGCTGAATGTTTCTGGCATTTTCTTTTTTTAAAAGATGTCCAACATCTGCAGTTTTGTTTATTATTGTTCAGAGCAAGGCAGAGAGGACAAGCAGCGCTGAAGTTCAATTATGTGTTGTTAATTTCAAAGTCATGTGAAATAAGTGATATTGAAAAGGAAGTGAGCACAAACTGGCCTAAAGATGAATACTCTGGCTCGTATTAAGTATGAGATTGTGAATAACTATATCATAGAGTGTGATGTGCTTGAATGATCTTTTGGCATTGTGTCAGTCTCATTATCCTCTGCTGGGTTGGCCTATTCTGACCAAATACCAGAAATAAGAGTTATTTTGAAATAGAGAAGACTTCAATCAAGAAGTAGATATGGATCTAACCAGCAGACCTCTTTAGAAGTGGTTGCTGAAAAGATTTAGCTCTTTGGAAACAACCACAGTAAATTATAGAATTGAAGAATTAACTGTGAGCAGCAAGACCATAGACCCTTTCACCCTTCTAGTCTGTGCTGAACTATTACCCAGACCATCGCCCTCATACCTCTCCCCATCCATGTACCAGTTCAATTTATTTTTCTTAAATGTCACAATTGATGCCGCTCAATTCAGCTGGAAGGTAACCCCATACTCCCACCACTCTCTGCTTGAACAAGTTCCCCTTAATGTTCCCTTTAAACTTTTCCCATTTTGCCCTTTACCCATGTCCTCTGGTTTATATCTCGGCTAACCTCAATGGAAAAAGCCAACTTGCATTTCGTCTCTCAATATCCATCCTAATTTTGTGCACCTCTCTCAAATATTCCCACATTCTTCTACACCCCAGGGAATAAAGTCCTAACCTGTTCAACATTTCCCTGTATTCGGTTTCAAGGAAGCAGTGGTAGCTCAGAGGACTGGATTCTTTCACTCATCTGGAGGTTCTCTGGTCAAGCCCCAGCTGTAGATTTGAATGCAAAATATTGTCTGAAACTGTGTTGTATTGTTAGATAACTTTCAAAGTAATTGAGTCCCAATATTCTACTCCTCACAATAAAAGATGCCTCATTGCCATTCAAAGAACTGGGCAGTTTGTTCCTGATCATATGATTAAAAAGGTCTCGATAAAGGATTCCGACCATAAATGTTGACTAGCCACTTCCACCCATGAATGCCATTGAGATCCTTCCACAGCTCATTGTTTGCTCAAGATTCAAGCATCTGCAATCCTTGTGTTTCTCGGTTGCCCCTGCCACCCTGATCAATAGGCATCCCTTCATCCACATCATAATAACAGGTTCTTATGGATGCCAGTTATGCCCTATTCTTGGAACAAGAATGTGTGTGCTACAGAGTCAAATAACAGGACTTCCACTACTGCCCAGTAGCACTAACTTCTACTGTGATGAAATGCTTTCAAATGCTGGTCCTGGCCAAAATTCACACGTACCCAAGTAAAGATCTGGACCCACTGCAATTCGCCCATCATCACAATCGCTCCACAGCAGATGCAATATCGCTGACACGCCACTCAGCTCTGGATCACCTTGAACACAGGAATTCATACATATGGCTGCTCTGCATGGAGTACAGCTCAGCCTTCAACAACATTATTCTCTGAGTGCCAGTCAAGAAAATACTAATTCTGGTCATTTGCACCCACCTCAGCAACTGGATCCTTGACTTCTTTATTGGAAGACCACAATCAGCACAAATTAAAAACTTCTCCTCCTCCTCACTGATTATCAATACAGGCAAACCTAGCCTGTATGAAGATGGTGATGGTGATTCTTGTGGAGAGGTTGTCCCTCCTACTCCCCAGTGCGCTGTTCCATGCCTGCACAGGCACAGGTGTGTGTGTGTGTGTGTGTGTGAGGGTGTGTGAGTGTGTGAGTGTGTGTGCGTGCGTGCGTGTGAGTGCGTGTGTCTGTGAGTGCGTGTGAGTGTGTGTGTGTGAGGGTGTGTGAGAGTGTGTGAGTGTGTGGTGTGCGTGTGTGCATGTGAGTGCGTGTGAGTGTGTGAGTATGTCTGTGTGGGTGTGAGTGTCCGCGTGTGTGTGTCCGCGTGTGAGTGCGTGTGTGTGCATGTGTGTGTGAGTGTGTGGGTGTGTGTGTGTGAGTGAGTGAGTGTGTGTGTGAGTGAGTGAGTGTGAGTGTGTGGGTGTGAGTGAGTGTGAGTGTGTGTATGTGTGTGTGTGTTAGTGTGTGTGTGAGTATGTGAGAGTGTGTGTGTGTGCATGTGTGTGTGCGTGTGTGTGAGTGAGTGAGTGAGTGTGTGTGTGCGTGTGAGTGTGTGTGTGAGTGTGTGTGGGTGTGAGTGAGTGAGTGTGTGTATGTGTGTGAGCGTGTGTGAGTGCATGTGCATGTGTGTGTGTGTGTGTGTGTGAGTGTGTGTGGGTGTGAGTGAGTGAGTGTGTGTGGGTGTGAGTGAGTGAGTGTGTGTGAGTGTGTGTGTGTGAGTATGTGAGAGTGTGATTGTGTGAGCGTGTGTGAGTGCATGTGCATGTGTGTGTGCGTGTGTGTGTGTGTGTGAGTGAGTGAGTAAGTGTGAGTGTGTGGGTGTGTGTGTGAGTGTATGTGTGTATGTGTGTGTGTGTGTGTGTGTGTGTGTGTCTGTGAGTGTGTGTGTGATTGTGTCTGAGTGTGAGTGTGTGTGTGTGAGTGTGTGTGATTGTGTCTGTGTGTGAGTGTGCGTGTGTGTGTGTGAGTGTGTGTGTGTGTGTCTGTGTATGAGTGTGAGTGTGTGTGTGAGTGTGTGTGTGTGTGACACACCCTGCTTGGCTCACGGTTTCAACGGCCAATTGGCTCCTTTTGAAATTCGTCTGGAATTAAATCAGTGAAGTAAAATAAAAGCACACGGTTTAAAAAAAAAAGGATTGTATAAATTTAATGATCCTGAACTTCTAATTAAGCCCTGCCATCTGTTCATCCTACAAAGATTTTTTTTTCCCTGTTGGATGCGAACAGTAGCACTTACAAACACAAATCTGGCTAACTGCTTTGAAGTTCTTTTTATGTCTGCCTGGCCATCTTTCCTTGGAGCATTCGTTCTCTCCACCGGACCAATATTCAATGCAACTGGACTATGGCTTCATACCGCCATAGTAGGTTGGAAACTCCCCCCTTCCATCCCCACTTCGACACCTCCTCCTGTGCGCCACAGATTGCCTCGGACCATCTCCCTGCAGTTTCTGAGCAGCGACTGTTACTGCCTGGTCGCGCCAATGTCCTTTCACGCTGTTCCGAGTGTTTTGTGCAATGCGTCAGTGCTTCTGACTCGCAGTGCTGATATTCCGCGACAACCAGCAGTCGGCAGCGAGCTGCTTGGTCTTTTGAAATGACGTCCCGCCATCGGTTGATTTAACAGTGAAGGGAAACCCCACGGAGTTGTAAGCGAGCGAGAAGCCCGAAAGAAAAGACAAGAGTTGTCCTTGGTGCTGAAATATCCAACTGCATCAATGGGCTTTAGTATTGAAGTGCTTGTCATTTCACAATTATTGTTTGGTCCCGGCCCTGCTGCAAATGAGACTTGCATTGCTTTGAAGGTTCAAGTTGGCTATTGACCCTCAGAATGCCAGCAAGTCTCTTTGCATCGAAAGCTGCCTTCAAGGTTCAAGATAATTCAATCAGCAAATACTATCTTATGTTACAGTAATAATGCTAAATCAGAAATATACTTCGAGCTGAATGAAATATTCAGAATAAAGATGATGATTTTAAAAGCAATATTAATTATTATTTTCTTTTTTGTTCTGGGAAATGAGAAATTCAACCGCCTTAATTATTGTGTCTACATTAATTTTACCTGGAGAGAAATGTGATAACCTCCAAACATTTCCAGGAGTTATTAAACCTGGTGTGTCTGATATGATCCCTTCATCAATTTTACAGGAGATGACATTCTTCATTGGAACATTATGGAGGGAAATTAGACCAAGTTGATCATTGTTGAGCAATCTTAAAACAACTAAGTTTTGATACTACTGTATGGATTGTTATCCTAATTAATCCCATACTTACTTTTGTTCTGACAGTTTTTCTCAGTTTTCTCCCTCACGTTTGCCCCTGCAACAGCCCCTCCTCAACGATCAAACCATCTACCGATAACCTAAAGTCTAATGTTCTAGTTCCCCTAAACAACATTGGTTGTCCTGTTTCTTCTGTCACAAACACACATCCCCTATCTTTCACTGGTTGAAAAGCATGTTGGAATATTCTGAAAAGAACATCAAAAATGCTATCTAAACGCTAGAAGGTTTGCCAAATATATTTAGAGATCAATTCTGCTTTATAAATGGGACACAATATATCTTAGGTGTTTTATATTTAGGTATGCAAACCCTTGTATATCACAATATTTTATAGTTTGAGTCTTAATTTTTTCTTAATTATTGTTTTGTGCTGGTTGTATGTAGTTTCTGCCATGTGGTTAACAGGAGAAGATCAGGACTAAAGGACATATCCCACAATAAATATCTAACACCCAAAACTGAAAACATAAGAAAAAAAATTACACGCATTTATAGCTTGTCACTATAAATAGATTTATTCAAACAATCATCTTTTCAAGTTCTAAATGGAAGGTTAGTGAACAATGCGGAAGAATAGAGTGAGTGTCTTCGGCCTGGATTTGTAAACAATTGCATGTAATCCTCCGGAGACAAGAAATCAACATGATGTTGAGACCTACTTAATTCCAGAAAGTGTATGTACTTATTTTTGGATGGCCTGCTTAATTCCAATGCAGGCATATGATAATGAGAATGATGATGAGTTTTCTGTCATATACATAGTGCATTGTACTGTACATAGGTACTGAAATTCCTGATTGCTACAGCCGAACAAGTACTTTGTTTAAAATAACTACACTGAATTGAATTAAAATAGACAATAAATAAAAGAGATGGATAATAAATATTCACAGTTACCCTCCTGCAAAAGAAGTGATGTTGCAATAGTGCAGACAATTCTTTGTGGTGTTGGAGCAGTCCATGATTAGAGCTTCAAGATCCTGATAGCTGTTGGAAAGAAACTGTTCTTAAACCTACAGTTTTATTTTGAATTTAAAAAAAAATAGTCTGTGATTAAAGCCATGGAAGCTGAGAATTAAAAGTCTCTGTACTTGGGGACATGAGATATTTTCATTGATACCACTGATTGAAAAATGTTTCAAACTTTTAGTTGTAAAATCATTGCCAACTTGTTTTCTGCAGATTTGAAGCCATTATGTCAGAAGACAACCCACCTTCACGTTCTGCCGAGCACTTTACATGTTTCTATTATTAATTCACTTTCCCTCTGTTGGCATGATTCAGCATAAAAAGCAGTCCAGTGTAATAAGCAGGCTGACGGCGAGGTACAGCAGTAATTTAATCGAGCATTGAGAGCTCAAAGGTGAAGCTTATGCAATGTCAGCAGATTTCAACCTCTCTCATTGCCAGCCATTTGCTATTCTAACTGATGGACAAGGTCTTTTCTTCTTCATGCATCAGTGCTGACTCCACCAGTTGTATATAAGCAGTTTTGTTTGGCACGGATTCACTTTGCTGAATTAGTATTCCTCAAGCTCTTTGGACCAGGTCCCACCTCCCTCTTGTCATGAATTATGTGGAGCCCTTTCTATTCCAAATATAATGGGATGATGACAAGGTACAGAAATGAAATGGTCACATAGGGTGAAACAATACTCAAGACCATATTATTCTTTCCAAATAGTGATATTGCATCCAAATGATAAGATTAATGTTTGAATCAATTATAAGCTCAATGAGACATCCTGGATTCTGAAAGGGATTGGCAGTATAGATGCTGAGAGACAAATTTTCTCTGATTGAATTTTCTAGAACTGGAGATGCTGTCTCAGGAAATGGGCCAATAACTTATGATGGCCATGTTGGTTTACTCAGGATTATAAATTGTGGAATGCTTGACCCAGAGGATATGGATGCTAAAACATTGAGCAGACTTGAGGTTCAGTGTGGTGACGTTTAGGTCTAATGGATATTGTGGAATGGGAGGATGAGGCACAGGACTGAGTTCAAGAGTAGTGCAAGCTTGAGTGGCTATGCAAGCTCCTCCTGCTTCTCTTTGCTCTGGTTTTGTTGAGCATCTGAGATAAGCTGGCTAAGAAAAACTGTAGAATGAGACAGCAGTATGATACGATCAGGTCAGGATCCTTCTCCATAGGTCAATTCATTTACAGCCAATCGATTTGCCTTTGACCTATTTCCTTGTTCCTTTATAGAAGTTAATTAGATAGAAGACCAGTCAAACTGTCTCAACCATACAGGCTCTTTGAAAAATACATCCTTGTTATCTCCTACTCCCCAGACTTCTCCCCACAAGCCAAGGTATTCAGTAATAAAAGTCTATCCATTTCAATATTAATTGCTTCATTTTTCCCAGTATCCAGAGCTTTATGGATGTATAGTTCTGATCAATCTCCCCTTTGTGCGGAAAGATTAGGTAAGGATTATTTATTGTCTATTTTCTTGAGACCATGATTTGCTGGGTAAAGAATTCCAGAAATCATTATGATGTATGGCTTGGTGGGAAGCTTGGATTTGGTTTCTTTCTGATGCACTTGATGACCATGACCTGCTTGATGACAGAAATCATTCATTTGGGAGGTTCTGTCCAAACCATATCAGTGAGTAATCACAGAACATTCTTTTGGACTGTTCAAACTGTGGTTAGGGTAAGTGATAGTGCAGAGAGAGAGAGAGTGTTTTGCCCAGCAAACAGTGTGCCAACTAAACTTGCTTCTTTTCATTCTGGATGACTTCTATTGGGAGCTGCATTATTTCAGAGAGGTTATTCCATTGCATTAATGGGATATCAGTAGATGAGTCAACTGCTGCTAGATACCCATCCTCACTCCTGATGTTGCAGCTGTGTCAGTTGACGTTCTGGTCACGGGTGAGTCCAGGGCGTTGATGGACAAAGCTGATCCAAAAGTAATGTTGATTTGTAAGGTGGTGATGGTTATACTCTCCTCTGCAGGAGATAGTATAGCTTTGCATTAGTAACTTGTAGAATAGATTTATGAATATGCATTACCTTAAAATAAGAACTCCTTTGCTATTTAACTTAATTTATTTATCACCCTTTTCTGGTCAAAAGGATTATGCAACCAAGGGCAATAAGAATAGTATTGACATCGGATGTTAATAATATGCAATCTTGATTATGATACAGCCTCATAAGCTTATTATTTGCAGCATAATTATGACATTTTAAATTTAGACATACAGCACGTTCACAGGCCCTTTCAGCTCACGAGCCCATGCTGCCCAATTACACCCAATTGGCCGACAACCCCAGGTGTGTTTTGAACTGCGGGACGACACCAGAGCTCCTGGGTAAAACCCATGCTGACATGGGGAGAACAAACAAACTCCAAACATACAGCACCAGATTCAAAACCCATGGCTGGCACTGTAACAGCATTGCACTAACTGCTATGCTAACTGTGCTGCCTGAGGCAGAATGTGATGCATGCCCAGAGTAGATGTACGGCCATGGTTTTATCGATATAGTTTTGAAGGAACTTTGCCTCCATTCTGAAATCTATATGCTGAAATTGACATACAGCTGTACTGGTTATTAATGGAACTGTGGCTTGGTTTCAATCTTAAATTAGAATTTACAGCATTCATGATATTATTTCAACATGTAACAGTTTTAACACAATGGTCCCTGCTGTGGATTCTATGTTTACAATAAAAATTGGGAGGTTGAGTATCCAGTATGTTTATTGTCTCCTTCCCAATCATTTTATCTTTCTCTGGCAGACTTCTTTATGAAGGGTAGAAATATGCTGACTTGTTTTAAGGATCATTTTACATCTAGTCCAGTTTTGCGCAGGATGCTGATAAATTGATGGAGCTTCTGGTCTGTTCTATTGTTTAAGCAATATACCTGAGAACTCATTACATTTCCGTTATCTGAGATGACACAGGGATTCCAGATGAGTGAGTTGAGCAACAAATCAGAAGTAGCTGCTGTGGGATTATGCCAATAGACTGCAACTCTAGTGAGTAAATATAGAGTATCTTTGGGCGGGGGGGGGGTAGGGAGATTGGATAACAATTTGATATGAATATGGTGCAAAATGGATTAATTTATGTGAGCATTTTCACTTTGCATTCTCTTAGACTCAAAAGAGTCTTCCATTTGGTTTGACAACAGAATTGGTTATGATTAGGTTAGAAGCTTTATGTCTAGGTTAGAAGGGTTATGACCAGGTTAGAAGGGTTACGACTACGTTAAAACTATGACCAGGTTAGAAACTAGGTGGTTTCCATTCTTTAAATTCTTGTTCCTTCTGGAGTAAAGGAAGGAGATTTTGATGCAGCTTAGGTGTTTCATGCCTGAGATTTTTTGAAGGCAAATGTGCATTTTTTTTCTCAGCAAGCTCCACTGCATCAGTCTGGCATTGGCGCTGGGGTCAGTGAGAGATGACGTCTCATCTGCCAGTCTGTGCCAATGTGAGATAATTGACAGAGCGATGACGTGGCCAAAGAAATCTACTTAATGCAACAAAAAAAGGCAGTAGTCCTGATATTGCTTTGCGAACCACAGAAGCAGATTCTAACTTGAACTGACTGCAGCAAATTTAGGGCAAAGTCTCGCAAACTTACAAAGTATAAGCTGTCTTCTGATCTTAATGTTTTTAAAATGCGCACCTTCTCAGGTAAGGCAAATGTGAGGAGATGGTGTGGATCCTCACTGGCAACGTCATGTTTAATATTACTGAAATATTGAAGATGCTCTGTCTGTGTGGATGAGCTCTGATGGGGAATCCTATGGCTTACTTGTTCTGATGCTGAGGGGGGATAAATTACTGTTTTTTGCTTTGAGCAGCAGAGTCTGGTCATGAGCAGGAAACTTGTTAGAAAATTTTGAAAATGTGTATAGTATGGGAATTTATTTTGTGTTTCAATGTGGAGTTTGAAGGTTTTATTCCTCATGGCACATAACTTTCAATAACTTTAAGTGAAGGTTTCCTAAGATGGAATTGCAATAGTCAAGATACAGCATTACCTATGAAAGTCAAAGTCATAAAATAACAGTCTCTTTCTGTAGCAGAGCACTGATATATTTTGGGGCCAGACCATACTCCTTTCAAAGGTTTTGAGGTCAAATCCTTACAGATATTTTACATTAGTGACTTCACTATATTGCTAACCCATGCTTTTGTATGTGTGTGCATGTATATGTTTGTGTCTGTCTGTGTGTTTGTCTGTCTATGTGTTCCTTTCACCCATGCTTTATATGGGCTTTGAAGTCCTCACTTGGAGACTGCAGTGGTTTACGAGAATATTCTGCAACTTAAAACAATGCTCCAGCTAAGGTTGCTGTTCAATTAGAAAAAAAACTTAAGTTCCAGCACTGAAGCAAAGGGATTACAGGGTATTAAAAAGAGACAGAGGGAGAGGGTCATGGTCCAGTTCTAAGATGATTGAAATTGGTCATCTATTTTATGATTTAAATGTATTAGAAAATTTGAGGGTTCTTCTACCTGCCTGCAGATGAGGTATCTCCCTGTTTAGCTCTTGAATGTTGCCAGTAGTTAAAAATAATTATTTTAAATTTAAGTTGATGTGAAATCATTCTCTCTAAATATAAGCAAACTAATTTAGATATTGGAAATATCAAAATAAGGGTGGAAAATGTGAGGAGCAGTCCAGACAATATATGTAAAAAGAGAATCAGAGTTAATGTTTCAGTTGATGATCTTTCTTGGAAAAGGATAAAGGGAGAGATAAAAATAAAATTTTCAAGCTCAGAGACAGAGTTAAGAGAAGAGAGAACAACAGGGAAGGATTTGAATCAAATGTTTTCCTTCTGTTAAAAATAGCAATGAATGGGAATTAGGAATTACTGGAAACTCCATGTAAATGAATCAGAAAAATGCAGGAGACCCATAAAAAATTACTATCTGATGTGGATTGTCTGGTTCGTAGATGATATTTTGTTTTGAATAAGTTTTGCATTTCAAATTAAGAGAAACTGCACCAAGTGAAGTAAATATAAGGGACCCCAATTTGGTTATATGTTCTATTGAAAAATCACTGTTCGACTGTAAAATTAACAGGAAGCTTGCATTTGAATGTAAAATATGCAAACAACAATAAACAAATTAGATTTGTTTTGATCTTTGTATCAAAATGTTTGCCAGATTTCCAATGGGATTTCATTCCAATGGAAATAATAATGATGGTCCATGGTGCCATTTTGCATGTGATATCAGATACTAACACTGCTTTAATTAGTCAAGTGAGTTTAGGGCTCCATTTGTTTCTTGAACCATTGTAACTGTTGACACATTTTACTTCTTGGGGTGTGGAACGTAATGCAGTAGCAATTGCAAATTTAAGGAATCAGAACTCAATGCACCCTGTTGGGTGGAATCTATATGTTGTTAATTGAAATTGATAATGAATTATATGGATGGAGTACAAAATGTTCCACTAAACTCATTCTGCTATTTCCTATTGCAAAATTGGCTTTATAATTCATGTCGGAATGGTGAGATTTGAACCATGTCACCGCTGATCTGGGTAAAGTGATATTTCTTCCCTGATGCAAGACCTCAACAGTTCAGATAGCATCAAGTGTCAGGGTCAAGTTTGAGTTCAGATTACCCATTGAGGTGATAAGTGCACTGAACTCATTACCACTGTTCCTTTCTCATGGGATATGTTGCCTCAAATGAAAAGCCTGTGTGTAAAATACATAAAACACCCCGAGGCCCTTCACACCCACTAAAAGAAGAAGTATTTCAATAAGGGAGACACACAGAAAAGTGCAGATGCTGTGTCTGAAGCACCGAGCGCAATCAGTGGGAGGAAAAGATTGGTCGATTTTTCAAAACTCTTTCTACAGACAGATAAAATATTTAAATCAATGATCAAAACGATGAATGAGATTTTCTTTTGAAGAATGCATAATAAGGGGGTGAGGTGAAGATGCACAGGGGGTAAACTCCAAAGCTTGGGACAAACAGGCTGAAAACATCATCATCAGATAGAGTAACGGAAATGGGAATGTATCAGAGACCAGAGTTGGAGAAATGCACCAGTCTAAGGGAGATGCTCAGTTAGGGAGGGCACAAAGGGTGTGGAATGCTGGGGATTGAAGGTTATGTTACAGATTCACTTCATTCTCCCAACACCAACCTAACTCCGTTTCAGGTTCCTTTTTAACTTTCCTTTATTTGTAACATAAAAATGTAATATACGTGATAGTCTTCGACTTTTGTCTGCCATAAGACATACATAGAGATGCCCTGAGCAATGTCCAGCACCCCTAGCAATAAGAGTAAGAGAAACCAAAGCAAGTCCCCTTGGAGGCATTGAATTTCTGTGGATTCGCTCCAGCACTCCACAGTCTTGACAACATCGCAGACTCCTGTTTAATCCATTGACAACCCGAAATGATCAGTAAGCCTTCAGTGTCCAAGGCCCTTTGGGAGCCCTATTTTGATGAAGGGCTCAAGCCCAAAACAATTAGTTATGTATCTTTATCTTTGCTATATAAAGGGCACTATTTGACCTGCTGCGTTTCTCCAGCGTTGTGTTTTTACTTCAACCCTGGTGTGTGCAGATTTTTTTTCCCAGGAGCCCTTTCCCGGTTCTGATATTGGTTCCCATGAGCCAGTTTCCAGCAGCCTGCAGCCCGTTTGGAAGAACATTTAGAGGAGATGTTGGAGGAAGGTTAATTTTACACAGAAAGAGGTGGTGCCTGGAATGTGTTGTCCAGGGTGGTGGTGGAGGATGGTACAATAGAGACATTCGAAAGACTCTTGTATAGGCACATGGATGTAAGGCTTATGGGTGTAAGATGATGAAAAATGTTGTGGGCTGAAGGGCCTGTTCTCTGCTGTAATGTTCCATGTTCTAATTTCAACATCCTAAGAAACCATTTGTTACAAATATGCAGGAGACACAAACAAAGCACAAGCTTCACATTTAATGGTCTGCACTGTCAATAAGATAATGACAAGGCCCTTCTTTAATATCGTTCTTCTTCTCATCTGCAGCTACCACGTCACCCACACCTTGGTCAGGCCACGCAAGGCCATGCAACGAGAGTAATCGGCACTACTGTGTGAATGGAGGACAGTGTTTCGTGATCAATGGTATTAATAAGCTCTCCTGTCAGTAAGTGAATCCAAACTTTACTTCAAGTCCACAAAATTGTTTCATTTGGGTGTTTTATAGCTTCCTGCTATGTTCCTCGCCATGCTGGGCAAGTGATCTCTCTTAAATTGTCGTTTTATAGATCCTATACCCCAGTCAACAGAATGTACGGAGCATTGGAATGGCAGGACCAAAGATCCATTTAATTCACCTTCTGCCATCCCTGTGGTCATGAGATTCAATAATTACAGAATTATTGGCACTCACGCAATCTATCTCGATTAATTAGTCTGCATCAAATACGAATGTGGCCTGAGGGAAATCTCATACTGGTGGAAACCATTGGTACTCTTTTGCATAAAATTACACATTCCTTTAAGCTTTCATTAGCACACATGTTATCTCAAACTGTTCATAGCCACTGGGTCCATACTCTCTCAGAAACATCCCATCATTTTCAAGCTTATTGAACCTCCATTTGAATCATTCAAGATTAAATTATTTATAGAACTGTAATTGCAGTAATTACATCTCAAATTTGTTTCTTTTAACACTATATTTTAACTCTAAATTAAATAAACTGATTTTAATTGGAAATATTCACCCATTTCCTTTAAAATCCTTTAAAAACAGGTCTTGGCCTTTTATATTTAGGATCTAAGAAACTGATGGATTAATCAATGGTTTTTTTTTAAACTTTATTTAGATTAATCAATGGTTGAACAGAATATCATAACATGACCACTCTACCCTTAAATCCCCACTTAATGGGCTCAATATGTACTTCAAGAGAACTACTCACAAAGTATTGGAACACTTCCAATGGAAATGTAATGACCTGACATCATAGTGGAAAGCTTGTTTTACCAAAAAAGTAACTGATGAAACTGATTTGAGTAGTTTGATTTTACACAATATTTTCAATTTTGTTTTATAATCGCTCTCCTCTCACCCTCAGAACAATAAAAGCTGATTCTTGTGCAATGTGCAAGACTCCCTTCTCTCTCTCTTTCTCTCTCTCTCACACACACACATACACAATTTGCACACACACATGCAATTTACACACATGAAGGTGCCCACAATTCACATACAAAAAATTCAAATTCACAATTTACAGAGTTTACAGACATGCAAAATTTGCATGCACACAATTCACTCGCATACACACACAATTCACACACGCACATTTCAATCACAAACATGCACAATTCATACACACACAATAAACACACAATTCGCTCACATACACACACAATTCACACATGCACATTTCACACACAAACATGCACAATTCATGCACACACAATTCACTCACACACACACACCCACACACACAATGTTTCATCTTGTATTCGTATGTGTGAGTTCTTAGGCAACACATGGAAGAGGAAAAGGTTACTTTAAAGTTGATATAAACAGCACATGAGGCATGCCACAAGGCTGTAAGCCTCCATTACAGATCTAACATACTGTGTCTCTTGCTCTCTGTCAACCCCCTGCTGGTAGCCAAGTCTAATCAAACCGTAACTATAATCAAGGCCTTGCTAGTGGCCATGCAAACATGATCACTATCATTACATCTCCCTTTCTTAAAACAAAAGTAGCTTACTTTTAACTAACATGTTTTCTTTGTATAACTCTGCAATTTTAACTTTAACACTAGGAACATGCATTTTCATTATTATCAACATTGTTAACATTTTTTAAACTTGTTTTGTGTATTGACATTTACATAAACTAAAACTTGAAGAGCAAATAAGATAGCACTACTTCATTCTATAACAGGAGTCTTTAAATTTGTTCAATGAGTCTCTTAGGAGGATTCACGTGTTTTGACGATCTCTTAATTGATTGTCCTTGAATCTGAGTTGTTGCTTCAGACAATGTCTTCTCAGCTGTGTATTCAGGTTGTTCAACAGTCTTTCCATCTACTTGAAGGTTCCATTTGAAGGTCTCAACGATTTCTTCACAGAACAGCATTCATCTGTCTGCATGGTGTATTATCTTGGCTGGACTTCACTAAGGGCAGTTCCCTTCTGAGTCCATAAGTTTGTTTTGTCTTTTAGTCTTACTTGGTCACCAGTGTAGAGTTCTGGTAGTTTTTTTGTTCCTATGACAAAGTAATATGTTTGCTTTTCTTTCTGTTGTTCTTTGAATTTCCTCACCTTCTCCCCCTCTTTTGTTTTTAGGAGGTTCTCCAAATGGGTAGGTTTGATCTTAGCCTACGTCCCATAAGGAGTTGTGCTGGTGACATACCACACTAGAGCAGCATTGTGCGGTATACTAGGATGCTCTGGTAGAAGTCTGTTCCACTGTCTTTTGTCTTGTACATCAGTTGTTTCACTCTCTGTACTGATTTTTCACTAGACTATTGGACTGTGGAAAATGAGGGCTTGATGTGGTGTGTCCAAAGTTGTACTCTTTGGCAAAATGTCAAAACTTTGAATTGCAAAACTGGGGTCCATTGTCTGTGAAGACTTCGCTTGTCACACCATGACTTTCATACCTGTTACTACATCATCTGCAGTGGTGGTGTTCAGTTTACACACCTCTGGATACAGGGAGCAATAGTCTCTAACTACAAGATAATCCTTCCCTTGACATTCGAATAGGTCAGGACCTACCTTCTGGTAAGGTCTGTATGGTGTTGGGTTTGGCTTTAGTGGTTCTGCAGGATTGCTTGATTGATATTTCTGGCATATTTTACAGTTTGACACTTCATTTGTTATATCATTGTTGATTCTTGGCCAGTACATCACCTCTCATATTCTCTTCTTGCACTTTTTGATTCTGATATGTCCTCCATGGATCCTTTTTAGCATCTCTTTTCTCAGACTATTTGGGATAAGGATTTTACTTACTTTGTAGATGATGTCTTCAACCACTGATAGTTCCTCCCTGCAGTTCCAGTACTCTGAAATGTCAGGTGAGTAGTCCTGCTTCATTTTGGGCCATCCATCCAACATGTTTTTTCTCAGTTGTCTCAGTGTTTCATCTTTGTTTGTCTCTGACTTTATGAGCTCCATTTTTTTCATCTGATATGGACAGCGCCATTGTGATCATGTCCACGAAGGCGTTCACAACTTCATGCATTTTGGTGTTTATGAGCTCTCTCATATCAACAGCTCTAGACAATGTGACTGCTATGTGCATTAACTTACCTGGAGTGGAAGCCACATTCAGTGTATAACATTGCAGCCTAATCATCATTCTTTGTATTCTAAGTGGACATTCATTTAATGGCTTTTGGAGCAATGCAATCAAGGGCTTATGGTCAGTCTCTACACTGATTGCTTGTCCTGACACAAACTGATGAAATCTTTCACAGGCGTATGTGATGCTGAGCAGTTCCTTTTTAATGTGAGCGTATCACATCTCCACGCCTGTCATTGAGTGTGATGCATATGCAATGGGTCGCCAGTCATCATAGTTTTTGCAAAAGAACTGCACTGAGCCCACTATGTGATGCATCTGATGAAATCTTGATGGGTCTCGCTGGGTTGTAAAACTTCAGAATTGGTTCCTCTGTGAGCAGTGTCTTTAGTTCCCTCCATGACTTTTCATGTTCATGATTCCACTCCTATTAAATGTTCTTTTCTGTTAGTCTTCTCAATGAAGCCATCTTTTCTGAGAGGTTGGATATGAATTTACCCATATAGTTGATTATTCCATTAAACCTCTGTATATCCTTTTTGCATTGTGGCCTTGGCATGTTCCTAATGACTGACACCTTTCTGGGATCTGACTTGATGCCCTCACTGCCGATAATATCTTCTACAAATGTTAGTTCTCTCACCCCGAGCTGACATTTCTCTCTATTCAGCTTCAGGTTTGCTTTCCTTGTTGTTTCCAGCACTTTCCTTAGTCTCTCATCATGCTTCATTTTCGTGGTTCCTCATATTATGATGTCATCCATTGAGGTATCAACTCCATCCAGGTGCTCATAGACCATATGGATAGTTTTGTGAATGGTTATATGGTTATGGTTATATACTCAGGAGCTGAGGCAATTCTGAATTGTAAACTTAGGAATCTGTATCTGCCAAATGGACTATTGAACGTGCACAGTCTTGAACTTGCTTCATCCAATTTTAACTGCCAAAATCCTGATGATGCATCTAACTTGCTGAAAAACTTTGCATTTGCAAACTGTGACATGATTTTTTTTCATGTGTCGTAATGTTCTCTCATTATTGCTCTGTTTAAATCTCTTGGATCCAAGCAAATTCTAAGCTCTCAATTCTTTTTGTCCACAATGACGAGTGAACTTTCCCACTCCATTGGCTCATTAATTCTCTGAATAACGTTCAGACTTTCCATCTTGTCCAACTCTGCTTTTAGTTGCTTTTGAAGTGCAAATGGAACTTTTCTGCATGGATGTATTATCAGTGGCATTCGTTTATCCACTCTGATCGTGTGTTCTCCTGGAAGGCAGCCTAGACCCTGAAATAGGTCATTGTACTCTTTCATGAGTTCATCATAGACTGTCTCTCCTTCACTTTCCACAACGAGGACTCTCTTTACCAGGTTCACTTTCTCACAGACTGTTAAACCTAGTATTGCCTGTATATCCTTTAGTACCACAATGCATACTAGCATATGCTCTTTGTCCTTGTATTTCACTTTGACCTTGCATTCTCCTTGCACTGGTATATCGGTAATTGAATATCCTGACACCTTCAATTTTGATCCATACATCTTTGGTATGCATCTAATCTTCTTATAATCAGTCTCTTATATTAATTTAATTTGTGCTCCAGTATACAATTTAACTGAAATGTATATGTCATTCACTTTTAATCTTAACATCCAGTCTCTGTTTTCTTTCTTGTTTTCAGTCACAACATCTACATAAAATTCCTTTATCTCCCTTTCATCTACTGCATGAACCTTGCTTTGTTGCACTTGGTTCCTACAGCAACGGGCATAAAGGTTGCTTTTGTTGCACATATAGTATGCTTTACAATATGCTGGACACTTTTTTTGGTAGGTGTGTATCGTATCGACGATATGGCTTTCAATTGTCCCTTTCATTTTTGTTTGCTGGCCATGCCTCTCTTTCCACTTTGGCCCACTTTTTGTTAAATGGTTTATGTCTGTTCTTGCTCACTGCATCCACATTGCAGCTAGTTTCACTGAACAGCTCTTTTGTCTGCTATGACTTTTTCCTGGTCTAGATTTTGCTCTCTTAGTAGTCTTTCCCTTAGACTATTATTTGGAATATCATACACAAGTCTGTCTTTTATCAGCAAGTTGGTCAGTTCACCAAATTCACATATTTTGCTTCTGTTTCTCAATTCAGTCACATACTGATCAATATTTTCTTCCATTTTCTCTATGCCTCTCAAACATCACGTCATGTTTAGGTATGCAGTATGCCTCAAACTGTTCCATTATTTTTTTTCTGGCTTCACTTTGTCTCCTTCAGCAGCAAATATGAAGTTATTATACACCTCCAGGGCTTCATCACCCATGACATGTAAGAAAATTGACACTTTCACTTCACCACTTTTCTCGTCAACTCCGACTGCCACTAAATACAATCCAAAACACTGTTTAAATCTGTTCTAATTTTCTGCCACATTACCTGCCAACAAAAGTTTCGCTGGTGGATGTAATCCTTCCATTTTTCACTGTGCTAGCTTCTCTTCACTGACTTTAGATTTTACCTTTTAAAGTATTTCCTTCATCCCACTTTTGACACAAGCTTGTATCCATATGTGTGAATTCTTAGACAACACATGGATGAACGAAAATATTCTTTACTTTAAAGTTGATATAAACAACATGAGGCATGCCATGAGGCTGCAAGCCTCCATTACAGATCTAACATATCTTGCTCTCTGTCATCCCCCTGCTGGAAGCCAAGTCTAATCAAACAGTAACTATTATCAAGCCCTTGTTAGTGGCCATGCAAATATGATCACTATCATTACAACACACACACAATTTACATGCACATATACAAATCACTCACAGACACACACACACACACACACACACACACACACACACACACACACACACACACACACACACACACACACACCACAGATTTTCTCACACACATATACAGCCATGCACACACATACTCATACATTTATGTTTATGGTTTTAGTGAAGTGGCATGAACTCACATACATAGACATAGAGGCTCAAGAGCCTGAAAATGCTGGAATTTAGTATAAGAAGAAAATAAGGTGAGAATGTAGTCCAGTTGGTGGGCACTGTGGTTGAGCTGGTGGTGAGAACAGGGACTGTAATTCAGTTTAAGGGGATGTAGTCAGGTTGGTGGGGACCATAGACCAGTTGGTGGAAACTGTAGTCCAGTTGGTGGGGACTGTATCCGGTTGGTGGGGACTGTAATGCAGTTGGTGGGGACTCTGTCTGGTTGGTGGGGACTGTGTCAGGTTGGAGGGGACCGTAGTCCGGTTGGTTGGGACTGTAGTCTGGTTGGTGGGGACTGTAATGCAGTTGGCGGGGACTCTGTCTGGTTGGTGAGGACTGTGTCAGGTTGGTGGAGACTGTAGTCCGGTTGGTTGAGACTGTAGTCTGGTTGGTGGGGACTGTAATGCAGTTGGCAGGGATTCTGTCTGGTTGGTGGGGACTGTGTCAGGTTGGTGGAGACCGTAGTCCGGTTGGTTGAGACTGTAGTCTGGTTGGTGGGGACTGTAATGCAGTTGGCGGGGACTCTGTCTGGTTGGTGGGGACTGTGTCAGGTTGGTGGGGACCGTAGTCCAGTTGGTTGGGACTGTAGTCTGGTTGGTGGGGACTGTGTCCAGTTGGAGGGGACCGTAATCTGGTTGGTGGGGACAGTAGACTGGTTTTTGGGGACTGTAATCTGGTTGGTGGGGTCTGTAGTCTGGTTGGTGGGGTCTGTAGTTTGGTTGGTGGGGACCGTAGACTGGTTTGTGGGGACTGTAGTCCAGTAGGTGGGCACTGTAGACCAGTTGGTGGGCACTGTAGACCAGTTGGTGGGGTCTGTAGGCTGGTTGGTGAGGACTGTACATGCACACATCCTTCCCCCTCATTAGGCCCAGCTTTATATTCCCAATCTCTGCCTCTCATGCTCCTTCTTAAATTCTCTCTACACAGGGATCAAAGCCTCCAATTTTATCCCATGATATCAGTTAAGAATTCTTTAAAAAAAACATGGAGTGGTAACAAGAATATTTGAAAGTTAAGCTACAACCTGTATGTTACCCCATAGTAAATGTGTTTGGATTAATCTGGTACCAGACCAGATTATTTTCCACAGGACCAACAATATCATAATTGTTCAGTCCAATTTGAATCCAATTGAATTGTTTATTGTATGTGTTACAGTGAATAACTTTGTTTTCAGGCAAGTCAACACATAAGTAATTTTAACCAGTGAGATATTTAAAATATGTAATAAATCTGAAAAATAATGGTGTTTTGAAACTTAAATGTGAATTGTTCATTAATTTTTCATCCCCAGTAAGTGCATTGTATATTGCTCAACAGCAGTTTTCCTTCATGGCTGATATAATGATTTGGAATAAAATCAGATACAGATGTATTGTTTGGCTTAAAGTTCAGTTGAAGCAAAATTCACAGGCACTTCTATCAATCAACATAAGTGTTCCCATGTTATAATTAATGTGTTGCACTGACAGAGCATAGCAACTGGTCATAATAGCAGTAACAACATTCATGCTTATATTGTGATTTTAGGTCCAAACAATTCCTTCCAACCTTGGTTTAAGTGAGCTGCTTGCTACTGGAGAGAGAACATTGGGGGTTTAAAAAGTCATACACCTCCAAACAAAATGTTTTAAGGTGTTCCATTCAAACAGTTGCACCAATATGATGGGAACACCATATTGTAGACACAAATCTGAAAATACTTGGTTATGATCTTCTCTGAAGGTCTGAAATTGAGTGAGACTAGCAAGCCCACGATCGCTACCTTGAATTAAGTTACAAATGAAAATTTTATGGTGTTACGATGGGAACTAAGAAATAGAACCACATTTCAGGACATGATGTTAGGAGTTATATGGTACTGGCTTTGAACCTGCCCGCTACCTAAAACAGGAAGTTGAGATCCTGTCAGTGCATTCAGAAGGGGAAACAGAAAAAAAGATTAAAAAAAAACAATGACTGAAGATTATCAGTGGTGTGATGGGATGGCGTGTTTCTGTCACACTGACACACGTTATAATGACGTTGATCCCAATAAATATGCAAATTTATGGCCAAGAAATATTGTTCTTGGACAATGGTTCATCCTGCATCAGGACATGTTTCCAGATTTATTCAGCTGGCGTCAGTTTTGGTATCAGAAGCAGTTTTGATTCAAAGATTAAAAACACAGAAATAATCTGAATGAGTTCTATGCATCCTAATAATATTCTTTTACCAAGAGGCCTAGCAATAAAGTGTGGAGCAGTAGGTGTCGATAGAGGAAAATCCTCTTCGACACAAATCCTGTTTTTCCTTACAGAAAACACTTACAGAAAACAAACTGTGTTCACTGGGTCCAGATTCCTTTTGGACTTGAGAGAAAAGTTTACATCTTGTGAAACTTTACCTATTTGGACATCTTACTGATGGACAGACATTAAAGTTCACCAAATTATTTATATTCAATATTCCTGAATGTTTAAAATTTGTGATGACAGCTCACTGATGCTAAGCTTTCCTGCCTCCAAGAGACTGGTCCAAGCTAAATTGTTTGCTCATTTTTGTTTTATTGGCTATTTTGATACAGTCAATTGGTAGCAGATGCAGTTTAACAGCTTGTGAGACCCTTCCAAACAAACATTAAGTAACAAATTGGCTGTAAAGTTTGTGGTTACATATAGAACTCAAACCACTGGTTTCTTGTGCCTATAAATAATAGCTGGGGAATCATGAAATGGCCTTTCATTAACTTTACAAAGCATACTCCAAAATATTTTCTTGCCGAAAGAAATCTTGGGTCTGGAACTGGTGAATTATAGTGGAAATGTAAAGTCAACAAATCAGGAAATCTACATTATACACGTCTCCTCAATCTGTAATTTGTGTTCAAGAATTTTGTGAAGGGTTGGAACTTGATAATTTCTGATAACATATAGAGTTCTAATTGGATTTGTGAACGCCTAAATGATAATGCTATTGTATTTCTAGTTATAAATTAACAAATGACGATGAAAAATACCATTATTTTCAAAGGGGAGACAGTTAAACTGAAAGAGTAATAATTGTCCATTCAATACCAGCTGCCAAAGAGCTTGATTTCACTAAGAAGTTCTCCTTGGTGCTGGTTTGTCTATTAATGCGACGAGTTTTGTTGCTTTTAACCATGTGCGTGGTTCTGCTGAATGCATTTGTTCTGTTTGTTTATGTCCCATTTCTACCCTCCAGGTGCGATCGCGGATTCACTGGAGAAAGATGTGCAGAGACTGTACCCATGAGGGTCTTTATACCTGAACGTATGTGAAGATATAATCACATCTGGGTTTTTATTCTCTCCCATACAGCTCAACAACAACAAAAAATCCTTGGTGTTGTCAGTGATCTGAGAGAAAGAGGTGTGATAAAATATAACATTTATAATTTGGACAACTTCTGAAAATGTAACCAAGCACAGAGCAACTCTGTACTGTGTGCCCTCTTAAAGTTTTTTTCTTCCACTTTGGGGAACAGTGCAGTAGAAATTAATTTGCTTGGTAATCCTGAGGTTGAGTTTACAGCCATTGAGATCCTCTCATTTCTCTTCCATCGTTATTCAGGGTCCCAGCATGGTTTCAACCAATTCACGGATGTGTAGGGTTTCCCTTGTGAGGAAATAAAATGCAGAGTATGGATCAGATGCTCACAAAATATCACTATAAAAAATAGGAAACCACAATTCTAAACCTGGGGATAATTTCCAAATTTGAAAAGATATAGTTTCTAATGTGCAACTCCCAAGAATAATCAATTACAGAAAACTTCAGAATCCATTAAAATTTTTAAATGTTTAATGCCCCATATTGTAGAAGTAATCAGCCATTTTGCTTAAATTTGATTTGACTTTGATATACATTTCCAGACAGACTTGAGACTTGGATTTTCATGGCTTGTAAACCCACCCGCGGAATGAAATAAAATTGTTTTGCTGCGTTGCAGCAATAATTATTGAATTTGGAGAGAGTGATTCCAGGTCAGGCAATGACCACACCAAGGTGATGAAGCCTCGTGCTATCAATAGCTCTATCCTGACAGTTACTTATCTCTCTTTCCTCTCTTTCTCTCTCATTTTATTTGTCTCGTCAGGTGTCCAAATGAGTTTACTGGTGATCGCTGTCAAAACTACGTAATGGCCAGTTTCTACAGTACGTCCACTTCTGTCTCTCCCTGATTTGAAGCATGCTTAGTCACGCTGTTGGTTCCTGCTATTGATGTTGCTGTTAATGCTATCATTGTTGTTGTGTTCCTGCTGCTGCTCTTTCCCCTTAATCCCAATTTTAATGTCTGTTTGGATGGTGTCCCATCCTCTGGAAGAGAAGGAAAAGATACAGACTGAAGTGCCATGGAACCAGGCATACTAGTTAGAGCAAGTGGTTAATGTAAGGTCAGTCAGCAGCTACAGAGATGGAAGCAGACCCAATGTGGGAAGGCGGAGGTGGAATCATCCACTGCAAAGTTCAGATGAGGAGTTCATGTTGATTCGCTGAAATAAACACAGGAGGTTGTGGACTGATGCGACGAGAGGTGCTGTCCTGTGAAAAGGACATTAGATTCAGAGAGTTGATGAGGAGAAAGGAGACCATGTTTTGCATCAAGCACTGAAGCTTGGTGACCATTCTCAGAGTCACCAGCGGGATGAATGTGACATGAGAGCAATAGCTGGTCATATTCAGTAAAAGGAGAAGCTGCCCCAAATGAGTTATATAATCAACTATAAGAGGAAATTACATACAGCTCTTAGAGGATTTGAGAGGACACCTAATAATAAGGTTCTATTCCAGCAAGGATCTCTTTGACCAACATGATTTACTCTTTGCCCAATCACTCACAGAGTGCAGTGTTTAATGCTGGGAAAGGATGAGTGATGTTAAATTTCCCACATGTTTTAGCCCCATCTGGAGTTCCTTTGCATTCAATTCACCATTCTATATCATTGTCAAATATTAAATTATCCCTCGGAGTTCATCTGGTGAGATTATTTGTTCATCCAATCATCTGTGCTGAGTCCCTTGATCTCAGCCAGTACTTTTCCACTTTAATGTTGTTTGCAGAAATGTTTAGGTAACCAGCACCTATCATCAGTATTGGATGTCCCTCGGACTACTGGCAAATGAGCATAAAAGGCATTCAGGTGTGAAGTGCCCATATATTTGCTCACACCTGTTCGTCTCATTTTCCAACTTGAATTTCATTTGGATTATAGTTCAACATGCTCCAGCCATTCCAACATAAAACAAAACTTAGTGGCTCCTCAGAGATTCAGCAACAAGGTTACTTGCATTGGAGATGTTCCACATTTCCTACCATTATACCACAGTTTCAAACACTTTATTGACTTTTTTGGATGGAAGATATGATTATTCCTGGCTCGACCCCTATTTATTCCCCATCCCCATAAAGATGAAGAAAGTGGATATGAGCCACCTTCTTGATCTGCTGGTGTCTGCATTCCTGGTTACTTCTGATGGAGTAAGTTCCAGAAATTAATTCCAGTGATTATGAAAAAAACATCATTTTAGTTCTATGTCAGGAAGGTCTGTATCTGTATTGTCCTGCATACACAATTGTAATTTAGTCTTAACTATGTTCAATCAAATCTGCACAGGGAAGGAACAGCACAAATACTCTCCAAACAGAGGGAAAGATAGACAGGGAACCAGTATATACCCAGTAGTATAATGGGTGTCAAATGATACCATGACTGGCAATAGCTGTGAGCTCTTTAACAGCTGCTAAACACAGTTTAAAAATGTCACCATTTACTGAAATTCTCATGGAACCATATCCAAAACAGGGCATAAAACCTTCATGAGAAAAGAGTGGTAGATGATAAAGAAAACATCCAGAGAATGAATAAAGAACTGAATTTTCTTCATATCAGCCTAAATGATTAATCACTTTCCCTCAAACATTTAAAACTCCTTGTAAAATATCATGGACGCAAATCTGTGGACTCCTTCATAAAGAACCCGTATTGAGAGAGCACAGTTTTATGTATTCTCATGATCTCTTATTTGGGGAAAAGGGAATGGCAAGGGGGTGAAGTGGGGAGAGGAGACTGTCCTCAGGGGAGGATAGGATAAGGGGAGATTCAGTGTCTGCTGGTGAACTCGATAAAAAGCAAAGGACTTTGGCGCTGATGATACACAGGGAATCTCTAACCATAGTAAAGGCACGGACAGAAATGTCTGCAAATACAATGAGTATTAAATAGTGGTGGAATGATAAATGATGATGCCTTTCTCTGTACTATCAGAACAGCAGCTTAGCAAAAGATTTGTGATTTCCCATGTAACAAACACAATGTTAACCATTGGATGCATGCAAGACCATTTTCTGTGTCATTATAAATCACCCTGGGACCTCTAGTTTAGCATTAGCTCGATCAATGAAAGTCAAACATGCATTCAAGAGAAAAATACAGTATATACCAAGGTGGAGAACTGCAGCGATTAAAGAGAGGGATGATGTTTTACCGATAATATGCTTTGTCACTCTTACCTTTTGTACTAAAGGCTGGAGTCCTACAGAGGCAAGTTACAATGAAGAAATAGGAAAACATCAGGAAGAGAAGGCAATGATGTAATCCTTTCAATTTATTGCTAGATAAGTGACTCATTGTGAGTGGAACAGGCTTAAGTTCGAGGAAGAATGTAACTTTACCATGGGAGGCTCTCAGAATTACGAAGGGAAAAGTTGACTCTTTGAAGTTGTCTGAGAGTAAAGAAGTGTTTATCACCTATTCCATAAAAATGATGCACCATTCATAACACTGAGGTATGGTTAATTATTAGCTGTCGCCATGAAATCCCCCATATTTCAGTAGAAGATTTGCTTACATCCATAGGCATGGAGTTTGATTGGCGTGTGCTTTCAGGCCCATATCATATGCCAAATTCTTATTTAAATCAGGGGGAGTATGGATGCACAATAAATGTTGCATTTCCAATGATTCCCAGTTTCAAGCAGCAAAAGGAAAAGAAAAGCAGAAGAACAGAAATCATGAAAATGTCCAGCAATATAATCAAAGACCACAAATAGATGCATATGGAATGAATCCATCACACCTTTTTCTTTGGAGAGAGCCTCTATTAATTGCCTGCCAGATGTTTTATTGGTTCAGTGCATTTCATGATTGGAATCCCCCATTTCAGTGCACAGCAAGCAATCGCAAAACTACATGTCACTTATTTCTTTCTTCCCCTTGCAGAGGAAAAATGTCAGGTATCAATAGCAATATACAAAGGCAATATAGCAGATAAAAAAATAACATGTTACATGAGATCTCATAGAATCATAGAATAATCATAGCTTAGAAGGAGGTAATTCAACCCTTCATGTCTGTGCCAGCTCTTTAGTTCCACCCATGGACACCATTTCTTGACATATATTTATCCAATTCCCTCTTGAAGACTACAGTGGAACCTGCCTTCATCATATCTACATAAATTTCATTCCAAATTCCAACCAAACACTGCATATTAAAAAGATGAGCTTCCTCTCAATTCTCTTCCCCGTTATACCTATGATCTTAGTAGAAGTTTCCTAAAGTACAAAAGTTTTCAAGTTTGGAATGACACAACTGATGTAACAGGAAGTAAGAAGCCATCACAATGAAGGACATTAGAAGCAATGGAAAGTGGTCTAATCGTGGGGAGAACTGTGTGAGAAATGGGGGCATTTTCACAACAGCACATGTTACTTGACTGGCTGTGCAGGCTCATCAAAGTATGTTTGGTGTTATTTTTCTCTTCTAATCTTTTTAATGAATTGAAGAGAAATGAGAAACAAGGAGTGAAAAAAAATCTGAGGATTAAGGTATCGAGAATGTGCAAATTTCTTCTGCAACCTGGCATTAAACCAGAGGAATAGTTCAGGAACTGAAATTTGGAATAGATGAGTTATCTCTTAAGGAAAAGTTGGACAAGAAAGGCTTTTGTCTGCTGGAGTTCACCAGAGGGAGGAAAACCTATAAGATCCTAAGGAGCCTTGACAGGGTGGATGGGAGAGGATTTCTCTTGTGGAGAAATCTCAAGGATGAGACATAATACTGCTTTTTTCTGGGTGGGCCAGGCATTCATTGGTGCAGGGACACTATTTTGCAATATCTTCATGAACCTGTTGCCATCTGACCCACTTCTCTTAAAGTGCAATCCTTAGTTCTGAAATCTGCATCAGTCCTGCAAAAAAAAAAAATCCTCAACACTTTCATGTTCATATTCTCTAAGAGCATAAAATCCCACCGGTTTTCGAACTACAAATCACACACTTTTACACTACAAAATCATTGTATTCCATCAATTTCCTTCTATTTAATTATGACATTTGCCACTATCTCAGTGCATCTAAAGCCCATTCTCCTGCTCTTTCCCCATACCCTTCGATTTTTCCATTTTTCCATCCCTCCAATTCCACTTTCCTGCAAGCAATCGTATGAAAAAGGAGCAGGAATTACCCCTCAGTCTTCAATAAAGATCATGGCTGTGGTGATTGTAAGGTGCACTGTATTACATTTGAAATAACCTTTCACCCCATGCTTATCGAGAATCTACACACCATCTGACTTAGATTTGGTAGTTTCGTGGTCACCATTGCCAAGGCTTGATATTTTAAAAAAAAATATATTTATTCAATTAAATGTCTCTATTGTTGAGTTGGGATTTGAATTCATGATTACAGATCATTAGTCAAGGCCTTTGGGTTATTTATCCAGCCGTGTAACCATTACACTAGCACAACACTTCTAGAAAGTAAAAACAAGAACATTAAAGTGTTCTTTCAAGGAGGTGAAATCTATTGACCTTAGTAGTGTGACTTAGACCTACAGCCATTTCACTAACTGTTCTGTGAAATAGTCTATCAGTCTGTTCAGTTCAAGAGCAATTTGGGCTAAGCTTTAATTGGTGGCCTTATCCTGATACCAGCATCCTGAATTCATGAATTCATTAGGATGAGGAAACAACACAAACATATTCCTCCTAAACAGCCTTAAACTGTACAGCACCAACATTGATTGTTTTACATTTATTAATCTCCCACCTCTATCAGATTAAACTAATTCCATCCACTCCTGTTCTTACTTTTCTCTCTAACTTCACCCCTTTATCTTCGCAATGGCTTCTTTCTCCATCATCTTCACCATCTGTCCAGTACCCTTTCACCTCACTAGCTTCTTTCCCCCTTTGTATTCAAATATCATCTTTTTTTTCCACTTTATTCTCACTAAAGGGTCCTACCAGAAATACTGACTGACCCTTTCTACCCGTGGATGATGTGTGACCCCTTGAGTTTTTCCACTTAGCTCAAAATTCCAGTATCTGTGGCTTGTGTGTCTCTCTGTGTGAGTTGGCTGCTTGATATAAAAGGATCACCTATATCCTGCTTCTGAAGACAAAAAAAAACGACAGAAAGAAGCCAAAATATTTATAACAATTTAGCAGTTGGGGCAATCTTATGGAGGAACTTGGGAATCCAAACATCAAAAAGGCCAACTAATCTAGTCTCAGCTATTTCTTAATGGAGACTTTTGACTGATTATTGAACAATGGAACTCAATATATGTGCACCATTCAATGCAAAACCAGTTACACCCAGGCTCCCAATGCAGCCTTTTTGGAGTAATAGCCCTATTCTAACAGTAGCAGACTTGGCAGCTTAATCAAGAACTGGGAAATATAAGCAAGACAGGAAAATAGGGAGTGGTTTGACAGTTTAAAGAAAAGCAGACTGTCTTATGGCATCATTTATTGCAATTATATTTTATTGTTTAGATTAGCAGAATGGACAGATTGTGAAGTAATGGACAGAGCATCCCTTATCAGGGCTTGTAAATCACTCCCAAAGATCCAGACTGATGGTTCCTTGTCTGATTTGAGCAAACCACCTTGAATTGAAGAAGAATGTCATTGATTTAAAGCAGGGGTGCCTAACTTTTTAATTTTTAATTAAGACATACAGCACGTTAACAGACCATTTCAGCCCACGAGTATGTACTGGGGGTGTAGGTTAATTGGGCGGCATGAACTCATGGGCTAAAATGGCCTTTTACCATGCTGAATTAAAAATTAAAAGGTTGGCCGCCCCTGATTTAAAGTGATTTCTTTGCCAATAGCTGTCTAAAATGCCATTGAATCATTTATAGGCCTAATGCTCAGGCCATTTTGAACAATAGACTTAGCCTGGCCAGGAGGAAGGAGAGAAATAGCAAAGAAAAGCTCACACGGGGAGAATGTCTGTGGGATGGTCCTCGCTATGAAAATGTGATAAGAGCTGTAGTGGATGATCTGAAGGAGCAATAAAGAGACAAATGGAACATAAAAGAAGCATTAAGAGTGGGAGTAGATAGAATGACAAAGAGGGGAAGAGACTGAGAGAATATGAAAGAACAAAATGTGTGAAGGGTCAAAATATGGGGATAAAGAGGGATAGAGAAATATTTAAAAAAAAGAACAAAATACAGCTATCTAATCAGGATATGAAGCGAGTTCCCTCTGATGAATTCACCACGGATGTAATATTCCAACATGTAATCTTACTTAGAAGAACATATGCCATGTTCCTCATGAGATTTATTTGTGAAGCTCAGCCCACTCTTGCCAGTAACATTCCCAACAACCCATTATTTTTAAGGTTCTCTACTAACTCGTACATTTTTGGCTGCATCAGACAAATAAAAGCGATTGGCTGTTAAGAACATATTGTCATATCTTTTGTTGGTTTATATTTTGGAGTTTAAGGAGACAACCACAAAGAAATAAAGTTTTCTTTTAAATAGTTGGTCTCTGAGATTAAGGCCAAATTAGTCCATAAAAGTGAAATTATGTTACTGTTGATCCCTTTCATTATTTTCTCTAGCTTGTGAATTGCAAAGGATCCCAATTATTGTTGGTTTGCTCGTGGGATGTGGGCTGGAATTTATTGCCCATTTCCCATTGTCCTGCAGAGGTGAATGCAAGCTTCCTCTTCAAACCACCCTGAGTCCTTGCAAAGATGGAGCCCCAACTTTGTTAGGTCCAGATTCCCAGCATTAAGAATGCAAAATGAGGTCCATTGACCATCACGTAGAGCAGACTGACCGGTATCTGAATAATGCCTGAGGAAGCATTAAAGAATGCTGATAGTGCCATGGAGGAAACAACAGCTCAGACATGTCGCCTTCTGATAGCACGCTACTGCAGCTCCAATCTTCCTGTAGAACACATGGACAAAATGCTATTTGCTCTGACATAACCTAAGGCAATATCCATTCCACGGAGTGCCCAAAGAATGTGTTATTATAAAAAACAAAGGGAAGAGGATATGATAACAAGTCCACTAGTATCAGGCAAACATTTCTGATAATTCCTAAATTGCACATTCCAGAGCTTCACTCCTGTATTTATTTATTTTTCCAAACAAATCTTTGTTAACAGATAAAGTTTTGGCCCATTTGTTTTTAAAGATTTTCTGGAATTCATTCAGACCTATAGATGATCATCAAAAGCAGTTTCCTTTTTCGATAACATGCAAGTGTTTTAAACAGCACTTCATTCCATTAAATGATCCTGGATAGCTATTGTAGTAAAAGTCTTGGATCTGTAACAAATTATTGGTAGTTTAATGCGAATAGAAATTCTGATGTCCATGCAAACTTTAGAAACTGATGCCAATCTGTTAGAATGTAATCATGCCTTCCTATCAGTGGAGGTAATATAGTACCTCCACCAATGGGAGTAGATCAACACAAGATCCAAAAATTACTAAAAATACAAAATGCAAAGAGAAAAAAGTGGAATTACTTAGTCTATCTGGCAACATCAGTAGGGACAGAAACAGAGTTAACGTTTCAGGTCAATAATCTATTGAAAGGCTTGGAATTGTGATCAACCTGAACATTTATCGCTGTTTTAATCTCCACAACTGCCACCTGACCTGCTTACTATTTCCTGCATTGTACATTATGATGATGTGAAACATTTAGATGGCCATTTCCCATTATGTGTTGTGTGGAGACAGAAATTTTCAGTGGCAAAATGAAAATAAGGACAGCATAACTTAATAACCCGTGCAATTATTGCCCCTACACTCAAGTGCTTTTTATCTGTAGGATCTTCATGGTTAAGACTTCTTGTGCAGAATATCAAATGGGCTCAATTTCAATGAAGTTTACCTCCTTGCCCCAGTACCATTCACACATTCAGATGGTTCTTAATATCAATGTAAGCCTTAACACAAAAAAAATGTTATTCATATGGACTAATATGCGCTAATGGAGACCCTTTGATTGCCTTTATGGCAGGTAACAGTTGATGTAGAGTTGTGTATATTACATTTTTGTATTATTTATTACATGACAATAAAAGGAACTTTGAAATTGGATGAACTGAATACCTCCAGACAATGGCAAATAAGAAATAGAATTCCCCATGGCATTTGCTCAATTCTGCAAATGTTTTAGACCCTGTGCCAGGCTCAGGATTACTCTGCTAGCCAATCTAATGTTTGAAACATAGAATTAAATACTTGTTTGCCTTTAGCTTTTAAGGAAAATTGAACCCAAATTTTATTGCTTTCAAGCACTGGTCATCATTACTCTCCTGTGGTGTTTCCCCCTTCACTTAGAAAGCCAATTTCTCACAGTTTATAGTGTTGAAAATGTTTTAAGTGGTAGTCTGATAATAACCAGACAGCATTAATGGCTATACTCAGATCTTTAATGCAACTTTAAGTTAGTTGAGTGATGGAGCTTGGTAGGGTGCAGTGGGAGGTTGAGGTGCCTGTGGGATTATGATGCATGTTGAATCTATAAGTTAATGTTTTGTGAGCATCCATCTTTACTATTGTGTGGTTCTCATTATAATGTTTGTAAAATTACTCTATGTTTTCTCTCTTAGTGATTGCAGCTCCACCTATTAGTACAAGTGTAAACCAGCAATATCATTGTAATAGTCTGTACACTTGAGCATGTCTGCTGTCTTAGCTCTAGTTTTGTTTCTCTCTTCCGACACAACTAATGTTTGTTATGAGCAGTGCTCACACAAGACTGTGTACTACTTCCCACAGCCGGAAGAGGTTAAACCAGCAGATTTATCCCTTAAAGATGAATATTTCAAATTCACCCTTTTACTTACAAAATTGAGTCATTATTTGCTTTCAAAGGAAATTAATTTGAAATTTGTATATTTTAAAATTAAAATAATATACATTTAGCTTAAGCGGACACTCTGAAATTAAAGATTGTCTTGACTTCCTAAAGACGAATTTTGAACTGGGACATCAGGTTCCCTTTGATTTCAAAGCAACATCTTTTGATTTGCCTCCTGCGGAGAAATAATTTGCTGGGCCTGATTTTATTTACCTGATCTTAACTCTCATTCATTTAAAATTTCCCTGTATTGAGAACTCGGGCATAAATAATACTTCCAAAAAAAAGATGTTCACTGTGCTTGAACAGTAAATAATCTGAGTATCCCAATGGATGTTCTTGCAGTGTGACCCAAATGATTTTGTATATTTTTTCCTTCCAATGATTGAATTATTTTCAGCATTTTCCAACCTCCAATTTGTAGCCCAACTATTCTGTAGTTGTGTTACTCATCATTGAGAAAAGCATGCACTTTGCAAAACACTAAAGCAGCTTATGTGAGCACTGTTTCCTCTGGAATGTGGCCTCTCATCATTGTCTCCTAACGCGCAAAACACTGGCTAATCATGTTACTTGTGTGATTTTTTTTCCCGCAATGTGTTGAACTGCTCTTCTCTGACACTTTTTCTCCCTTTTTTTCCTTTCCTTTTTGTCAACTTTCTGCATTGGCAGAACATCTTGGAATTGAATTTATGGGTATGGACAAATAATTCCTTTTAATCTGCAGAATAGAACCTGACACCCATTTCCTTCCTCTGATTCCTATCTCAGTTTTCCTTCCCAAACCCCACTCCTATGCCTTTCTCCTGTTGCTTTTGGAAGGGATGATCCACTCATAACAGCCAGTCTGCCGTGGTCTCTGTCTTTTGTGATTGGGAACAAAGAAAGAGGCCGTGTGATCATCCAAGCTGCGCCGAGAGAAGTCGATGTGTAGTTAGCATTAAGCCATCTCGAGGCTGCTCCACCAATTGCACAACTCCATTGTTCCATTTGGATTTGAATTTGATTTCAATCATATTTAATGGCTTGACCCTTTATCTTTTTTTTGAAGTGATTCAAAGTAAATCACTGCATAATAACTTAAATAAAAATGGCTGTCACTAAAATAAGTGCATATGATTCCGAGCATAATAGAGCAGGACAGATATGTTTGATCGCTGATTTCAAGTCCTATTTGCAAATCTAACCTGAAGAAGGATTGAATGTAAAAGAATAAACAGTGCAGGTAATAAAGGAAAATTTCTTCCCTTAGTAAGCCATCATTTCAGAGATTTTAAAATAGTTTTACCATTTATTTGTCATTTCTCAAACATCACAAAGCATGGAATAAAATGGTGATTCAAAGTCATTTGAAGATTAATAACATAACCAAAAGCATTTTATCGCAGTTTCACAAAACCAGTTCTCAAAAATATCAAAATAAGCATCCAGACCTGCTTGATATGAATCTGACTTACAAATCTCCTTTTGCCATTTTGCCGTTTAGCTGGTATTTCTAAATTCTTGGGAAACAATGAATAAAAAAGCTAAAAGCCTCAAGGTCGAAGGAAATTGTGACCTGACAGTTTGAGTAGAATGTTCCAACAGTAATGTAAATAAAAATGGCCTCCATTTATAGGGGGTGACAAGTTTTTGTTTTGCCAAATTCAATGATATTTGTGGCTGAAGGCTGTGAAAATGCAGAACTATCTTTATTCTTGAGACATGGGGTTATGTGTTCAGCTATCTGTCCATGATTGGCCAAATAACTGCTGCTCTGGAGAATACAAAGAGTCTCTCTCCTCCCCAATCCACTTCTCTTGTTTAATTTAACAATAATTTAAAACATTTATTGCCTTCTCAAGCTAATGGCCACTTACTTGGGCCAATTTAAACTACTTTTAAAAGTAAAACCATCCACCAATTAAACATTGTTCTTACATTGATCATGGTATGAATCCAGTTCTTAAGGTCTTGTGAATTTATTACTCTAATCAGGGCTATGGTGAGCATCGTTTTTATGGTGGTAATCTTCCTCAGATTCCTATTGGCTGTCAGGAGAGGAACATTGTGTTCCTAGCTGGGGTGGCCTTGAACATCAGTGGTTAATTAGAGTAGATGTACAAGGCAAGGCCATCGACATATATTCTTCAAACAATTTCCAGACATTTGCAAAACAGGCCATGGAGAAATAATTAAGAAATGATAGTGACTATTTCCTCTTATGTGTAGAACTCCTCAGGTTCCAGTACGTTTGAGAAAGTGTCTTTTAGCCAAAGATATTTTAAACACAAAATTGAATAATGACAGCTTGCCAGAATTAAATCAGTTCTCTACCCTCAGGTTCCTTCATTGCTGGGGCACATGGGAATTTGGGCTGAGATTGTTGGGTTCATGGCAAATTTGTCAGTAAGCAAGAGTTTGAAAGGAAGTTTTTACTTAAAAACTTATGGAACCTGCAGAGATTTGAATTGCTTCTAACTTGGGAAGGAGTTATGAGAAATGAGGTTAGTGAAATCATAAAAATAAATAACACAATTAAGGAGCTCAGAGGAAAATGCAGAGCCACTTAAAATAGAACTTAGTAAATATTCCAGTCAGGCCCATGTGCACTCATGGAAAAATCCACCACATTCATTCTAAGCCAATCTCTTATTAACCACAACCAACCCTGAATCTGGATTCTAGCAAAGGAAGGAGATAAATAAATAGTGAAAGCAAAATGAGCTCTAATCCATAGAAACATGGGCTACTTAACCCATAAGCTTTGCATCATTAAAAGTTAGGCTTCTGTGCCCTCATGGCATCTACTTGTTGTTTCCCCAAATCCTTGAAAACATTTAGTAATTAATCTTAAATTAAATGTTTTAATAATTACTGACCCAGTATTTTTGCCATTTTCAGAAAAAAAGTTACAAATTCTATCTGCGTAGAGGTTTTTGCAATTTATTTCAACTAATTTTAGATCATAACCCTTTTCCTACATTGCTCAGCCAGATGAAATAGATTTCCATATCTATTCTCTTAGTTCTTCCTTGTAACATTCAACACCATCAAATCACCCCATAACCTTTGAACATCCAATGAATATCACTCTAGTTTGTGTAATAGTTTATAACCTATGCTCAGAAATCATGAGAAAGGAAAAATCATTCGGGTAAATTTATGCTGCATCCAATTGAATTCAAATGTAATCATTCTCATTTTTATCTTTGTTCTATTGTTTATCATTTCAAAAGTACCCAAGTAAGTCGGAATTAATTTTTGTGCTGGTTCAGTCAGTCGGTGCTTATGTTGTGTGGGACCATCCCTTCGCACTTTGCTTCAATCACTTCTCTCCCAGGTATTTCAATTTTATTTTCCAGTATCAGGCATGCTATTGCCAAGCCAACAGTTGACTTTCTAACCTGAAATTACTACTTATAAATTAAATTTCTACATTTCTGCAATCCTTTCTTTTTCTCATTTTTTTTTTAAACATTGCTCGCTGCTTTGGCGAGTCTAGGTTTCCTAAATTATTCCAGCTGAATTGATGTTTGGTCTTGTATGGACTTGGTGTTGATCCATCTGTTGTGATTGTCCCATGTTGTTATTGTAAATAGCAGGATGGCTATTGGCCAGCTAGACAGGAAAGAGGCACAAAGCATGTTTAATAATGTAAGCATGGTCACAGCCAGCTGTTGAGATAATATTTTCCTTTGTATTCCTAAAAATCAGGCAGTCTGAAGTTTTTGCACCGTACTTGAACTCTCTAATTTTTTTCTGCCTACTTACGTTAATGATTATTTAATGATCCACAGACCTGTATCAAATAGTTTACACATTTTTTTATTGCATTAACCCTCAAATTATATCACTCTTGTCTGAAACAAATAATAAATACAGAATTTATATGTCCAATTCTAAAACTTAATGTTATAAAACCAGGCAATTAATGGTTACTTCATTGCAAAGTCCCCACCTGCCTTGGTTAAAACCCTGGACCATATGCTTGCAGAGGCTAATTTATATCCCATTAAGTCTGATCTTTGATTAATGCTTTGGATTTGATAAGACCAGTATTCTTACACCTCACAGCTTGATATGGTTATCATGCGTATATTTTGAAAGAACTTGTTAAAACAGAGAAAACTGGAGTAGGAATAGGCCATTCAGCCCTATGCTGTTCTGCCATTCAATACAATCATGACCAATGATCTCCCAAGATTACATTTCCACACTCTTCCCCACAAGTGTCAGTCCATTTTGCATTGAAAAATGTATCTACTTCCTTCTTAGTATATTCAGTGTGTAGGTGTCCATGGCTTTCTATCAGAATCCATTCCATAGGCTCCAAATGAAGACATTTCTTTCAATTTTCATGCTAAATTTCTTGCTTTCTGACCTATGCTTCTAGATCCTCTAGATTGAGAAAACATCCTTGCTGCATCCTGTCTCTCTATTCCTATCGGAAAATTAGATCTCCTCTAAATTTTCTAAACTGCAATGAACTTAAATATAATCTTCAGCAGTCCCACCTTCCCAAGAATAAGTCAGGTGCAAGACAAACTTCAGATTTTAGTACTGATTTTCTATAATGGTTCATTTTTGTAAAATAAAATCTTTGTAATACAAAACTTTTATTTTAAACTTACTAATGAACATATCCCTAGTTCAGCTGGCCTCTGTTCTGAAATTTACCTTGGAGGTGCTTTACTCAGTGATGTTTCTTTGCCAGTGATATAAACCCACGGTAGATGTTGGGTTCCTTGTAAAGGCAGCCCGGTCAATAAGGTTTAAAATGATTAGAAGCTTTCTTCTTGCCTGATCCTGGGACTTCAAGAATAATGCAATGTATTTGGCAGTGGAAACTCGTCAGCCAGAAGGGCCTGTTACCATGCTGTATCTCTAAAATTTCAAAATTAAATTTTTAAAATGCTTAAAATTGGAGCAAATTTATCTTTTCATGCACTTATGTATTTCTTAGTGCATAGTCTATTGAATCGACAACAAGTAACTCTGATACATAATTTTACTGTAAGAAACATCAATGAATAAGAACCCAATAACATTGTAACTCTAGTGATATGTAACATTAAAGGCTCTTTTTTAACATATATACTGCAAGAATTTGAAAAGATGATCTCTGGCTTACAAAATGCTTTTAGTTTTCTTTTAGCTTATGCTTAAGTAGAAGAGTTGAATCAATTGAAAAGGGGAGCAGCAGCTTAATTGGATAAACAATGCATATTTACTACAAAAAATGTATGTAGAGAAGTTTATGATCAAGAATATAGTTTTATATTAAAATACACAGATGTGTTACTTTTTAAAGAATGAATATCTCTCAAAATAAAATGGGTGTCAACAGTTGGATTAACATTTACTTTTTACCACTGATGCATTGTCATCTATACAGACACCACAGCTATAATTACCAATACAAATCGTGAAGTACAGCAGCCTGCCAGTTCTATTCTTCTACTTTGGCACAGCATAGACCCAAAGAAACATAAAAGCTTTGCATAAGCGGGGAATTGCCTTTTACCAAAAAGAAAATACAGTGGAGTGAGTTTCCATTTTCTGCATTGAACTGCAAGTAGGGAATGGAAACCAGAAGAACAATTTCTTCCCATTGATTTATTGCATTTTTGTAACATTGTGAGCCAAATGTCAAGCCTCAGACTGTGACCTGCTGCTTTTTGTTTCTCTCTTCAGAGGCTGAGGAGCTGTACCAGAAGCGTGTTCTGACAATTACAGGCATCTGCATTGCCGTCTTGGTGGTTGGCATCATGTGTGTGGTGGCGTACTGCAAAACAAAGTAATCCAGAGCTTCATTCTTTATGATAAAGCCCAATCAACTTACATTTGTCTCTTCTCTTATTTCTATTGCACAGGCAAATTTATTTTATGTTTGAAAATCAGCTTTCTTTAAAAATCATCCTTTCCACAAAATGCTATTTGAGAAAAGTGAAGCAGTTTAGAGACATCTTATGCTGCAATAAGGTTATTTTGCCTCCAGTTGGGTGGGCACTCAACAGAAAAGAAATTTCCTTTGGATCCCCAAGTGTTCCAACAGTTTCCTTGACTTCATTTTAAATTCCATCAATGAGTGGACCCAAATGTCAGGAGTTGTATAGCATACTGCATCTACTCAGCATATGTTGAAAACTGTAAACATGGGGTAAAATTCACCCCCTTCATGATTTTTTTTTTTAAAAAACAGCAATGGTTCAAAGACCTAAGTTGACAAGGCAAACTCTTCCAAAAGTGGCAGAAGTCTGCGAGTTGCGATCTGTTCAATGCATCTGGCTGTCCTCACCCAATACAGCCCTCAATCCCTAACAAGTGTTTGGTAGGATTAATGGGAATAAAATTTAGCATTGACATGCTCTCAACGTGGGATCAACCATCTGCTGAAATTCATTCAAAGAAAGTCCGACAGGGTTAATAATGTTTCGTTTTCGCCAGCGTGTCCATTCAGCACCACGACCCAGAATAATTTAACCTGCAGTTTGTTATTCGGAATAAGAAGAATACTTATATTTTGTGATGTGTATAATGAATTATAACTAATTCCTAAACTTAGTATCAGTTCTTACTAGTAATCTTCCAGCTTATGAGTTCCTGATCTCAGCTAGATCCCCTTGGAGAAGAGACCATGCAGCATCTTGGAGAAGGGGAATGAAAGTTAGAAGACATTCATGGTCCTACTGATCTCTATCTCACCAGAGTTCAAGAGGACATTGCCAACCTGATTTTTCAGCTATTACTGGCGTGTGGTCAATGACTAAAAGGGGGTGGGGGAAGAATAAACTTGGATTCTCTCCACCCCAAAACAAAACAAGATTAATTTTCAACTTTTATATTTTATACCAGCAATTCTATATTTTGTGGAATGTTCAAAAATTAAATTCAAAGTACAGTATCATTTTTGGCATAAAGATTTTTACCAATTGGATAATCTGCACATGGGGCAGGTTGGTGGATTGAAATCTAGAGAACATAAAGATATGATCCCTGTCATTCTTCCCTGGCCAGTATCACTTAACCTGTGTAGCTGCTGAGAAGTTGTTCCCTGTCCCCAGAATTCAGTTCTACTGGCTTTACTGAGACAGAGAGTACATAGGACTACAAATTAGAAATGTGTTTCTAATGAAAGGTAATAAGTCCCAAGGGGAATTCAGGAGAAACTCCCACATCCACACAGTAGGTAGAATGTGGAATTCACTACTCAGTGGAGAAGCTGAGGTAAATAGTGTCAATATAAATAACTCATACACAAAAAGGAAGAACTAATATAAAATCTGCAGCACAAACCCTGGTGCAAATCATTTGGGTATAAAGTCCTACTTCCGCATTGTAAATTGTATGTATTTCTGCTGACTTCCACATGCAATATTTGGCTTGAAGTTGCTTTTGAACCTTTCATTTACAAATGTATTACACAACCTGTCCTATGCAAACGTAACACATTTTCAATCAGTACATCCTTTCATTCAGTAAGTTCTTCTCTGTATTTATTTTTAGTAACATTTGGTTTGGACAGGATGCAGAGGAAGGATTAAATAAGATGAATATATGTAAAAGGTTGGCCATTCAGGTTGAATGCTACACTGGTGCTGAAGGAAAGGGGTGCTGAAGATTCAACCGAGGGATTTTATATTCTAATGTAAAGAAAGTGTCCAAAATTATGTGTTTTTTTGTCCTGATCGCATTGCTTCTGCTGGTTTTTACAGAAAACAGAGAAAAAAGTTACATGATCGGCTGAGGCAGAGTCTCCACTCTGAGCGAAACAACATGGTAAACCTTGTAAATGGACCCCACCACACAAATCCCCCAACTGAAAGCGTTCAGTTGGCAAATGTAAGTTCACTTGGCATCAATATCCATCAAAAGCAGAAATGCATTATGCACCATGTCGGTGAATTACAATATAGGTTTCTGAGTGTTCAGATGGTGTCACTGATCTTTTATTCTGTGTACAACAGATATAAGTGATTCTGTAATCGAACTGTCACATACTACTGTAATATCAAACAAATTTCAAGCTATAGTCAATATCTGACAGCTACATTCAATGAAAGTAAAAAGCTCTGATTTTAAATAAATAAAATGCTTTAATTTCTCTTGCTTATATATTCTGGATTATGAAACTAAGAATGAATGGCTGGCTTTGAGTGCATTCAACACTTCAGGTGGGTTGAATTCTTCAGGGACCTTTGTTACACATCTACGATCAGTGCCATCAGTCCAATAAGTACAGGGCATCAGTGCCATGAGTTGTCGCACTGTAGGTTAATCACTTTTGCTGTCCACAATCTTATAGGATTGTGCCAAGTTTTGTGGATGCAACATAACATTGACACATCATCATCTCAGCAGTATTCTGCCTTCAAACTTGACCCAGTAGTTCACACAGAACTGAGCAAAGTCAGCAAAATACTGGGACAGGGTGTAACTTCACACAGAAGGCTGGCATTCCTGGACCAAAAGAAGCAGGTCATGTGACGCAACAGCATCGACATCTACAGTGATGTAAAACATATGCATCTCACATAACCATCTACAAAGATAATGGTGATGCAGCTTGAAGCGATAATGTTACTAGTTGTGAATATGTTAACCATCATTTAGAGTGCAAGCAAATTTCATGCCTGCCGAATCCCGACTGTTGCCTCAGTTGTTCACATTTCCCGCTGAAATGTTGCAGACGTTCTGCGTCATTGCAACATTATCTGAGCTGGTCCCAGAATGAGGTAAGCAACTTTCAGATAGCTTGCCGTTCCAAGGCTGTGACTAGGTCCGCTGGTGGAAAAATTCCAGCACAGAAATGACCCCCCCCCCCACCCCCATTCCGGGTCAGCATTTTATTAGACAGCAGACATGCTATCAAAATGACAAAAATGTCCCAGAATGAAACGGCTGTCTGAAAGTGTCTAGTGCTTTTACTTGTGGACAAACATTATTGCAGTAACAGGATTCTGCCATTGTATTAGTATAATTGATGCTGAGCTACATAAGGAAGATAGTCGATTAATTAGTCACTGTATATTGTCCCTAGCATGTAGATGAGTGACAGAATCTGGGATGGGATGATGATAAAGTGTGGGTAATAAAAAAAACAAGTTTGATGTAGGTAAGTGTAGATAGACAATTGATATTGGTGAGGAATCGATGGGTCAAAAGGCCTGTATCCTGTGTATCTCATGATATCATGTTAAGTGACCAAGGTTTTAACAAACTTTGGAAGAGGAAAGTGAAGTAGAGAGGTATAGAGGTTTAAGAAGGGGAATGCAGAGTTTAGAACTTTTGTGGATCAATGAAAATCAAGGATGTCCAAGAGGAGTCAGAATTATGTGAAACCTGGAGAATGGAGAGTCAGAGAAGGTGAAAGAAGTAGTTTCACTTACAGCATCTGGAAGTATTTGGATGCCCTCAGCACACTCCTTAATCCTGTTCTGTGACCTAGTTCCCTTGTCAGAACTTGAATCGCCAAGTTATATCAGTCAATGATGCACTGCTCAAAAATGGGCATAGTATAGGAAGGTAATTGGGTTCAAAGTTTCTTTTATTGTCATATAATACATAAAAATGTAATGTACATTATATACCTCAACTTTTGACTTCCATAAGACAAACAAAGAGTTGCCATGAACACTGCCTGGCACCTCTAAGAGAAAGAGAAGCAAGAGAATCCCGTTCGAGTCAATGAGTATACATGGATTCGCCAGGACCATCCTGTTGCCTCTGCAGCCACACAGACTACTATTTAACCCACTGGGAACCCAAGCTCCAGGCCCAAACATGATATGATCAGGAAGCTTTCAGCTCCCGAGGTCCTTTGGGAGTCCTGCTTTCCCTCAGCACCCACTTGACTCCTGGCTTCATGATATAGTTCCCAGGGCTGACGCTACCACTAGGCAAACTAGGCAGATGCCTAGAGTGCGGACCCTAGAGGAGCCCAGTCAGCATAGCCAGATGTCCAGTGTGTAGGGGCCAAATGTGAAAAAGTGTACTTTATTAGTGAGCATTCCAGGGTCTGTTGGCTGGATGTGGCCATCTTTATTCTAGTGTGCCTGCGTGAGTGCTACTGGTGCACACGCAATGGTTTGAGCAACTCCAAAGCCGTACACGAGCCCTGAGCAAGGCAGGCGCAGGCTGCATCAGAAAGCAAATGGGCAACTATTCAGTGAGGGGCTGGAAAGATGTTGGACTGGAATGGTGAACATCCAGAAACCCAAAGTCAAAAACAAATAATTGTAGGAATCCCCGCTGACTCAGAAATGTTTTTACAAAGGGTATGTTCGAGATAAGAAATGAAGGCTACTTCAACAAGGGGCTTTTCTGATGAAGCCAGTGCAGATCCGCTGCCTGCGTTTGAGCAACTAGTCAGCCCCTGTAGAGTTCACTGCACCTTTCATGGCAAAAATACCAATTGTTGGAAGCAAGGGGGAGGGGGGGTTAAAAAGTTGATTCATCTGAACAACTTGTAAAGCCTCGAATTTCACCAAATTTACCTTATTACGCTTTCCAAATATTCCCATGACAGTAAGTTTAAATATTTTTAAACCGTATTGAACTCGCAGTTTGTATCGATGCACTGAGAATACCCAATGGACTCAGATGTTATCCAAAGTGCAATAACTTGCATACCAAACCCCATCGCATTAAAGCAAGTGGAGGGTAGCCCAGTGGTCTGGGTCTGTTGAAACAAGCCTGAGCACACCATCAAGCCTTGCAGCTCTTTGTGCACACCGTGACTTTGTCAGTTTCAGGGGTGCAGTGCTACCAGAGCTCCAACACTTCTGTATCACTAGGATTTGTCTTTCAGCAGAGAGGGAGGCATTTACTCGATGGATTAGAGGAGAAATGCTTACTTAGATTTGTTTGCCAAGAATTGTGACCAGCAGGGAGCTAGAACCGGGGGTGGAGGTGGGATAAGGCAAGGGAGTTCCTTGTCAAGCATAGACATGAAGGTTCAACAGCGGCCGCGACCACCATCCATGTTTCGTTCAAGGGGATCCCCTTTTTCTGCTTCAGGGTAAGCACTCAGCAGGTCAGGGTGCAGGACAAGGGGGTCTCTGTCAGAATGGGGAGAAACCTGACTTGTGGAGCCCCGGGCAGAGGAGGAGGGTCAGCAGCCATGCAGGGAAGATGGACATGGACAGCGAGTGGAAAGGGAACACTAGACAGCTGAACTTTTCTACGGTGTACGGGCATGGAGAAGGACCCTCAGCCCTCCGGTGATGAACCATAATGCCCTCCTTCCTCAGCAGGACAGCCCCAGGAGGGAGAGCTGAGCGTCGGCTCCGGTGGAGAGGGAAGTGGGTGGAATGCACTGAGCTCCTTTCCCTTTCCTGCACACAAGCTGTGTCCAAGAACTGTTTCTGGTCAAAATAAGGGGACATGCAGAGGGCAAAGTGTATACTGGGTGCAGGGCTGCACTGTCTGGCCAGGTCCAGGGTCCAGGGCAGCATTGGCCATGTACAGGGTAGGAACAGGAGATGTTGAGGGTGGTCAAAGAAGAGAACAGTGCTTGTTCAGAACAAAATTCTGATTTGGGACACTCCAAAAGAAGCGAGAAGCAGATTCTACAGAAAGGTGGTTAAATGAGTGAAGTACGTAATATTCAGGGGAGAGAGGAGAGAGCAGGGAGTTGGAGGGAAAGGGAAAAAGAGCAGGAGATTGGGAGGAGAGGGTGAAGTTTTGTGCTTTTCATTTTTTCTACAAAACATGTTTTTGAAAATTGAAGTTGGCAATTTTTTGGGGGGATGCAAGTAGTTGGCCTTGGCTCGGGGGCAAAATATTCTGGCACTGACCCTACTAGTTCCCTTGCCAGTTTCTGGCAGCCCACAGTCTGTCTGGGTCCTTCAATTTCATCCACAGCAGCCCACATACTGTCTTAGTCCTTTGACTGCAGATCACTGTGGCCCTCACCCTGTGTGAGTCCTTTGACAGCAAGACGCCAACAATCCTGTCTACGGAGGTCCTTCAGCCACCGACCCCCTCACTGGTCCACTGCCCTAGTCACAGTCCCTGTAGGGTAGTGTCCCATGCTTCTCCTTCTCAACAGAGGGTGCTCTGTGCCCATCCACTGCTCCTGCTAATGACATCAACATGTTGTGACAAAGGGCCTGCTTTTGTCCTCTACGGCTCCAAGACTTGAGAAATTATGAATCTGCTAGGCCTCGGGGAGTTGCTGTGACAGAAGAGTAAGCAGGCACAAGGAATGTAGCCAACGGCCGGTCTCGTTGATTCGGTGAGCGGGTGAGTAAGATTCTCAGCGCTCCCAGCTCTGCTTAGCTTGAACCAATGGCCGGTTGGGAGACGAGCCACGTGGAGCTCACCTACTCCTATCCAGCAGAAGGTGAAAACTCATCCCACCAAATTCTTAAATACTCTCTCTCATTTACACAGTGTTGGCAAGTTTATACAAGAATGCTGGAGAAATTCAGCAGGTCATGCAAGAGATCATATGGGTGGGAGGGCAGAAGGAAAAAGACCTGTGAAGTAATAGGGGGAGGAGAACAGCTCTCTTAATGGATAGGGAAGGGGTTGGAGAGCTGGAGGAAAAGAGACAGAGGGAGGAGGAAAAGAGGGAGACAGAAGGGAGGCCCAACAGAAACCAAAGAAGTTTGCAGATTTTCTTGTTTAACTAGTGTCCATAAATTTGGTGTCTGTAACCCAGCCAGAACCTGACATTTTCTGGTATTTAGCAATGTTAATGGCATGGTATTAGTTTGTCAAAATATCTCATGGGGAATTCATTTCAGATTTCAGATTTATAGTCAGACATTGTTTTGTGGCACCTATACCTCTTTCTCAATGGTAGCAGTGAGAACAGAGCGTGTGCTCTGTGGTGTGGATCCTTGATGATTGTTGCTACTCTCCAACAGCAGCATTCCCTGTAGATGTTCTTGATTGGATGGAGGGTTTTACCGTGATATCCTGGCTGTGTCCACTACCTTTTGCTGGGCTTTACACTCGGGAATGTTGTTGTTCCCACACCAGACTATGATGCAGCCCGTCAGCACACTTTCCACCACACATCTGTTGAAATTTACCAGGGTTTCTGATGTCGTACAAAACCTCTGCCAACTCCTGAGGAAATATAGGTACTGACATAGTTTCTTCGTGGTGCCATTAGTGTGATGGGGGGTTCAGGAAAGATCCTCTGAGATAGTGACTCTCAAGAACTTAAATTTGCTCACCTTTTCCAGGCACCCTCTCTAATGGCAATGCATTTGCTTTGGTAAGTAGAGATTAGTCTGTTAGGAGGTGCAATCTATGATAAAGGATGGGGGTCCTTATCAATTGATACACGATATAATGATACCTTCATTGGATACTCTGATAAAATAACAGTAAAGCAATGATGTCTGCATTAAATTCCATCTGCCATTTTCTGGCCTATTTTTCCAACTGGTCCAGATCTCTCTGCAAGCTCTAAAAACCTTCCTTGCTGTCCACAGCAGCACCAATCCTAGTGTCATCAGTAAACTTGCTGAATCAATTTACAACATTATCATCCAGATCATCGATATAGACAACAAACAACAATGGTCCAAGCACTGATCCCTGAGCCACACCACTAATCACATGGCTCCAGTCTGAGAAGCAACCATCCACTACCACTCTCTGTCTTCTCCCATAAGGCCGATTTCAATCCATTTTACAACCTCTCCATCGATACGTAGTGTCAGAACCTTCTAAAGTAACCTCCCATGTGGGACCTTGTTAAAAGCCTTACTAAAGTCCATGTAGACAACATCTACAGCCTTTCCTTCATCTACTTTCTTGGTAATCTCCTCGAAAATCTCTATAAGATTCTTTAAACATGACCTACTGTGCACAAAGCCTTGCTGACTACCCTTAATCTGTACTAATTAATCTACCTTGCCATACCCTATTGTACTCAAAAGTTCTAGACAAGATGTGATTATACTGTGCACAATCAGTGGAATAAAAATGAAGAGTGGTCTATTTCTGGTACACACTAGCACTTGTCAAAACCTGACTTCCAAATGACTTCAACTTACTTACATTTGGCCAGTGAAGTGAGAGCCCTCAGTGATCGATGTATTTCTACCAAATTGAAGATTCCTTTATTGTCATGTAATAGTACAGAATATGTAATATTATACGAAATTGCCTCTGCCTTCCATTAGGCAAACAAAGTGTCGCAATTAGTGTCACCCAGTGCCACTTACAATAAGAACAAAAGAAAAGCTAAAGACAATCCCTTCAGAGTCACTGAGTGTCTGCAGATTTGTGCTCTCGTAGCCTCTGCAGCTGGTTCATCGGCAACCTGAATCCCTGATCCAAACCTCCGACAGAATCAGGAAGCCTTCAGCATAGTGGGTCATGGGCTACATGGAGCCTGTGAAAGTTTCCATTCCCCTTCTTCATTAACATAATTGTGTACAGCTGTTTCTCTGTTCAGAGTCTGAGGAGCTGAACTGAAAGTGATTCCCCGAAGAGAAGCAGTATCTTAAACCTTTTCTGATCCGGCATCCCTCATCAGAATCAGAGCCCCATGATACAGGCCAGGTCCCGGTATAAAATGGATGATATAATGCCATATGTTCTCATGGATTCCAATGCGGTTCTAATTGCTCCAATGGGTATGAAGTTGGTGTACAGTAATGCAAGCCAATATTCGAGCAGGGATTTTTTTCGCGAATTGGCCAGAAAAGTTGACAGTAGTGGTGATGATACCATAGCCAACATTCATTAATGATAGAATTACAAAAGTCTTTGCCCAAAGGGGAGGCCATTTAACTCATGCTGTCCAGTCTACCTGAAACTAATCCCTTTTTATAGTGCAAGTTCTGTTGGCTTTATTGTATCATCATCCAAGTAATTCTTAAATGTGATAAAGGTTTCTGTAATTACCAGTTTTTAAAACAATGACTTCCAGACCATCACCGTTCCTTGGCTGAAGAAAATATTGCCTTAACCTTGCTCTAATCTTTTGTACAAAACCATACCACCAAGATATTGGATGATTTGCTCAGATTTATAGGTCCTTCCTAGTCCTGGATCCCATAATTTTATTAAAGTACCTCTCAGGCTCCTTGTTGGAACCCTGATGTAGTCAGCCTTTCACCAAAAATAAACCTTTCCATCCTTGGTAGATTTCCTCTGAACCCTTTCTCATACTCTCCAATCCTTCCTGTTGTGTAGCCAGAGCTGTAAAGCTGCTGAAATGCATTCCAAATGGTTCATCGGATGCAAATTGCTTGATTCATGATGATAAATTCAGGATCCATCACATTGCCAAATACATCTCAGGATGTTACTCAGCATGAAAAGAAGCACTTTTGCTTAATTATTATTTTGTAAAATTACTGCAGGTTGGCAAATTGACACCGACAATCAGATCTGCTTTGCATTCAATCTGTCTTCAAAGAGATTTGCAATTAGTAATTCTGATATTTATTGAACAGCTCCCAGGTGTTTTAAGAAGGAAAATCTCTATATGATGTGATTGTTGGGGAGGGGGGCAAATTTAACACCTGCATTATGACACCCAGGTTGTAAGTGAAACTACCGTATATTTTGGCGCATAAGATGATCTTTGAAGCACCCAAAAAACACCAAAATCAGGGGCTTTCTTATAGGACAGATGCAAAAGTGTGACCTTAAAATTCTACTCAAAGTACTCAATTGGTTCCACAACCCACTCAGACCCATCTTACAACAAATTTTTAAGAAATTTTTGTTGTTTTTGAAAAAAAACCACATCTAAATCCTTCAAAATCTCTGAGGCAAAGAACTTGGCAAGCACATCCGGAGTCTCACTGTTTACATGTCATCAAACATGTTCCAGTCTGAATCTGACGAGTCGGCTTCTGCTTTGTCGTCAGTGTCCAACGATAAATCATTCTCCATACAATCCATTGCCCGTTTTGAAATATTTTATTGCAGCTTATACTTTTACTTTATCCCATGCTTTAAATTCCACCGTATTATTGCCTATCATGACTAAATTCATGCGGGGTTCATCCATGTTTCCAATGTTTAATAATGGACACTGGTGTTTCTGCCGCTGATGTATAATAAACTGCTGAAAGCTGATACCTTTATGATCATTCATGAAAAAATTCAAGATCTTTTGATAGTTTCTGAGCAATTTTTGTTTTTTGTCGTATTATTAGATTTTTACTGTTCATGAAATAGCTGCACCAGCCTACTGTAATCTCTACTGTGTTCTGGGTTTGACCTTGCCCACTTCAGTACACATGATGTTATTTCTTGTTACTATGTGGCAATCTTGCCTCTGTTCGCATACTCATTCTGCAACATCATTTTCAAACTCTGGCCAACAAATGATTCCTCTTTTCATCGAACGTGACTTCTTGGACATTTTTTCTTAAAACATCTTCATTCTTTCTCCACTCTCTTACTATTTTCTCAGTTATGTTAAATGTCCTTGTAGAACCACAGTTGGCCACTTCAATGACTTTTAACTTAAGACTTGCTTCATACTTTCTTCACTTTGCTGGAGGCTCCATGATAACATCCACCTTCTGGCTATGCCCAACAGCTCAGTCTACGCGACACCAGCACAGCTAACACACGTATCTTTGGAGGAGTTGTCTCATACACCCGATATATGATAAAACCATGAAATACAGACTGAAACTAGGGACACATCTTATCTGAAGGTCATCTTATATGCCAAAATAAACAGTATTATCTAATTAATTTCTTTTTGGCACACAATAATACAGTATATCCCTGATACAATAAAATGAGGCACTTTGTATTGAGATTGTATTGTATTTCAAGTCGGAGCTTCTGTATGTTTGGTTTTCTATTATATCTGGAACATTTTAATCAGCTCACCAAGAAGCTTTCTCCATCATGATAACAAAGGGGAGAGTTTTGTAAAATGAACACAAGCTCTAAATTTGGAATCCTGTCAGTGAACTGTCAATGAGACTCTGTATTGTTACCATGTCAATCAAATGTAGTGATCAGGAAGTGGGGGTAGATCTTGGATAATTTCCAGGCTGGTCAATAAGTGTGGCCTGTGGGGAGAGTGGACATTAAGATAGGCATCGTGTTATGGTGCTGAGCATCTAGGGTTCTAAACTTGTGCTCTCTATTTGCAGCAATATATTTTGAAAAACCCTGGATCTACTGAGCATGTCATCGAGCGGGAAACGGAGACCTCATTCTCAACAAGTCATTACACATCAACAGCCCATCACTCTACCACGGTCACTCATACTCCCAGTCACAGGTAAAAAAAACTTGGACTAAACAGTGTCCTTGAATCTAATGGTAACACAAAATCAATTGGATAGGGCACTTAAAATCCTCATCGCTCCTCTGTTGATAACATTTAGGAGTTAATGCACTTGGCCAACAGTCCAAATCCTCAAGAAAATGCTGGCAGGGAAACTTCAAAGTTTAGAAGATCCACCAACCACCACGTTACTTCTCTCCCAATCTTAATGTCAAAATCCTCTTTTCAGGGGAAAGTGGAAAAAAGCCCCTCCAGCTGCATGAACACAAGACTGGTACCTGGTACACAGAATATAGGTCCCATTTTGTCAATAGTATGGTCTTGTTCAATTTCCGGAAATCAGTAACGTTTGTTAAATTCACACAAAACCTGGTTAGAGAATTCAGATTTTTAAACAGATGCACAGCATGTAAAAGGTAACACTGATAACAGTAGCAGCGAGAGCTTTGAAACATCAGGATGAATGAACAGATTGTGGGTACTTAGTTTAAAAGAAAAGGAATTGATGTCTGTTAGTAAGAGATCAAAACCATAGGTTAAAAATGAATAATTGTCATGAAAAAAAATTAAGAGAATTCATGAGAAATGTCTTTATTCCTGGATAATAGTGAGTTTATGGAATCTGATCCTAGTTCGAATAGCTGAGGCAAATACCATGGATCTATTTTTAAAGAAAACTTGTTTTCTAATAAGGGAGAAAAGAATAGAACATCAAATCTAAATAGCATAGATGCTAGTGTTCTGAAATAAAAATCAAAGATCCTGGAAATGCTCAGCAGTATCTAAGATGAGAGTTTCAGGCTGATAACCTATCTAGTGGGACTGGTGGGCTTGGATTATAACCAAAGGATGGATAGACTAGGACTTTTCTCCCTGGTGTATAGGAGGATAAGGAGAAACCTTACAAAGGTTTATAAAATCATGAGGGGCATAGATAAGGTGAATTTCATGGCCTTTTTTCCAGGATAGTGGAATTTAAAACTGATAGATATAATATAAAATTTATAGATATAATGTGAGAGGGGGATGGATGTATGGAACAAGCTCCCAAAGCATAATTATAATGTTCAAGACATTCAGATGGGTATATGGATTGGAAAGGTTTAGAAGGGCTGAATGCAGGCAAATGGGACTAGCTTAGATGATAGACAAGTTTGGACCAAAAGACTTGTTTCTTGCTGTGGAACTCTATGACCTTCTGAGTAAGGCCACTGAGCTGATGTATTAACTCTGTTTCTCTCCCTAGAGTATTTCTAAAAGTTTCCATTTTCATTGAAAAATTGAAGTATATGATTAAAGTGGGTGAAAGTTAGGGTACAAACTTTAAAAAATCTGGGCTGAACCAATAATTTCTCTGCTTTAATTCTATCATTCTGAGTAATGTCTACAAGAACAACATTGAAATTCCAAGGTTAATCAAAGTATCTAAATCTCGAAATGGAGTTGCAATGAAGTGAGTTAAACAAGAAAATGGATCAGGTTCGAAATGTTGATTACTTTTTACTTCCTATGAATCAGAATCAGAATTTATTGTCCTGAACAAGTCACAAAATTCATTGTTTTGCAGCAGGACCACAGTGCAAACATTCATATAAACCATCTTAAAACAATAAATAAAAATAGTGCACAAAAAGTCAAAGTAAAGCAGTGTCGTTGGTTTGTTGATCATTTAGGAATCTGATGGCAGTGGAGAAGAAGCTGTCCTTTTGCCGCTGAGTGCTCATCTTTAGGGTCCTATACCTTTTTCTTAGTGGTAGCAGAGTGAAGAGAACATGGGGGGGGGTGGGGGTGGGAGTCATTAAGGATAGCGGCCTCTTTCTTAAGACACTGGCTCGACAATGTCCTTGATGGAGTGAATCTTGGTGCCCGTGATGTTAACAACCCTCTGGAATTTTTTTCTTGTCCTTAACATTAGCACCTCCATACCAGACAGTGATGAAATCAGTCACAATGCTCTCCACGGTACTCCTGTAGAAGTTTTCGAGAGTCTTCAATGACATACCGAATCTCCTCCTACACCTCACAAAGTATAGCCGCTGGCGAGCCTTCTTGTGATTGATTCAACATGGAGGCTCCAGGACAGATCCTCAGTGACGTTGACACCCAGGAATTTGAAATTCTTGAGCCTCTCCAATACTGAGCCCTCAATGAGGACTGGGTCATGTTCCCCTGACTTCCTCCTGAAGTTCACAATCATCTCCTTGGTTTTGGTAACATTGAGCATAAGGTTGTTGGCATGACACCACTCAAAGTGCTGATCTATCTCCCTCCTATGGATGGTGCATGACCTGCTGAGTTTCTGCTGCATGATTGTGTATTACAATGAAGTGATCTTATACATGTTAAAACAAGTGATTAGACATGCCACATCTCACTTCTTTCAGTTTTAGATGGGCAAAAATCTTGACCCCTTTTTCTCTCCCCTTCCCACCAACTTTTAAATGGAACCTAAACTCCAAACTGCTTTAACATTACCAGATGTGAACATTGGGCAGGAGTCCAGAGTTTCCTCCAATTTCATTATCATTTTTAGAACTGCTGTGTCAACAGTATTTCCACATGCATCCCTTCCAAAGATGGAAGCATGCATCAGCACTCTCAGATTGAGTCGAAGTGTTGTCCTTGGCCCTTTCAGACAATAAGCCATAACAATGTTCCCCAGCTACCACTAGCAATAAATCCTGACCTGCCATGCTGAATCAATTATCACCGGGCCACTGAAGTTTGTAACTGTAGAGCACACAAGCTGCCTGCAACCAGGACTGACAGCAATCAATCATAAGATGTAATCATAGTATTTCTGGGATGGATTAGGTTATGAGAAAGGGCATGAGGAGGAGAGTCTGGAGGAGTAATCTCAAACTATTGAAATAATTTCGGACTTAAATGAGCAGAAATCTGTTTTCCTACTGATTAGCACTCCCATTCATCCAGCGCCAATGCTGATCCAAAGTCGTTGGTTATGGCCCTGTCAAAGACTTGCCTGCTTCTATCTCAGACATCATGAATTTGAGTCCACCCCCAAAGACTTGAGCATAAAGAAAGTGGCAGTTCAGGAAGAATGCACTTCCGTCAGAGGTCCCATCATTTAGATCAGTTGTTGAACCACGAACTCTATTCGAATGGCACTACTTGAAGAAGAGCAGGGAAGCCCTGGCAAATATTAACCCTTCATTAGAACAGGCCTACTGCTCATCACCACAGTGTTTGTCATGGGATCTCTTTACTTATGTTACAATGCTCACTATAGTTTGCCACTAAAGCCAGCCTACAACTGATGGGATTAATACATGACATACTAATATAATGTTTGGTACCACATAAATCCAGGCTTTTCAATAACTTTCCAATTTTTAGCTCTGATAATGATCATCTTAATTCGAGGGAGTGGCAACATGGCAGCAAGTCTTCCCACTTGCTGCAAGAAATAATGACCTCCTTATCTCCCTTGATATTTTGCAAAAAAAAAAATGAGCGTGGACCATTATTTCCAAAATCCAAGCCATGACAAATTTCTTGCTTGGTTGGAAGTTGCCGATGCTCTTGCTCTGTGAACTTAGTAAAGGTAGACAGGGTGAGAGATTTGAAGTTGTTTCTCTTTATGTTTATGGCAGCTGGAGTACAGGCCAGACGGAAAGTGTCATCTCGGACAGTCACTCAGTGCTTGTGACATCATCGATAGACACCAGCAGGCAGACCAGCCCAGCCAATCACAGAGGTCGCCTCAATGGAGTGGCAGGTCGTCGGGAGATGTTTATCTGTGTGAGGAATTCGAGGGATACTCCGGACTCTCTCCGAGACTCACCGCACAGTGAAAGGTAGACTGAAAGCACAACTCTTTCTGCCAAGGGGAGTTCTGCTCATAACCATAGGGAGTGGGACTATTGGATTGGCTCTGACCCTAGAGCTCTGACGGAAGAGGTGGATCTGACTGTTACTTTAGGGTTGGAGATCCAACTATAATCATAGAGACATGCACACTGTAACTGAATGGAACAGTCTGAGCCTAGGGTTTAATGAAGGAGCTTTGAAAGTGAAGGAGGGACGACTGACAGGACAGTGTTGGTGAGTTTAAATGTAGCTGAGAGTGAGGGTATAGGCCAGTCTGTAGAAGTTGAGGAAGCGGCTCTGACATTTGGGTCAGTCTGACTGTAATTGCAGAATGAGGTCACAGAATAAACTGCAGGGAATGAGGGATCATTTCAGACTATAGCATGCAGTCTGACTGTAACTGCAGTGGCAAGACGAGACTGCAAATGAAGAGCGATTGTCAAGGGAAATTTGTAATTAGTGGGACAGGCACACTACCCTCCAGAGGGACAAAGAATTTAGCCAGTTGTAGAGTGAGGGTAAGAATCAGAGGGGTCTGTCAGTGATGACTCAGTGCTCTCTGCTCACCTTTATTTTGCTGATAATCATGTTACAGGTTTGTCTCTGCCATGACCACTCCAGCCAGAATGTCGCCCGTGGATTTTCGAACCCCCATGTCTCAAAAGTCTCCCAGTTCGGAATTGTCCCCACCAGTCTCCAGCCTGACGATATCCATGCCCTCGGTGCCCATCAGCCCTTCCATCGAGGAAGAGAGGCCCCTCCTTTTGGTGACACCACCCCGGCAGCGGGACAAGAGGCAGGAAGCTTACAGGCAACACCGCAGTTCGGCTAAGGAGAGCGCCAGCGTCCCAGCCAGCCCGCAGAGGATGGTCGAGGATGATGAGTACGAGACCACACAAGAGTATGAGCTGGCGCTCGAGCCCCCCAAGAAAGGGGTCAGCAGCAGCAGAGGGAAAAGAACAAAGCTTAATGGCCAAATATCACACAAAATGGAAAATGAGAGCAATCCAAGCTCAGACAGCAATAGCTCTGACAGCGAAACGGAAGATGAACGAATAGGTGAAGAGACGCCGTTTCTGACCATACAGAACCCTGTGGCAGTCAGTGGAGAATCAGCTCCTGCATATCGATTGGCTGAGAACAGGACTAACTCTACTAATAGGTACTCAGCACAGGAAGAGTTGCAGGTCAGGCTGACCAATGTAATGGCTAATCAGGACCCAATTGCTGTTTAAAACCACATTGATGCACCAGTAAAACTTTATTTTATATAATGAAGTACTCCGGATACTTTACTTTAAATTAAACATTTTATTTTATTTTAGCAGAAGAACCTTGCAGCTGGTAGAAAGTCTACAAGTTTTTATAGATTAAAATATATATATATGTAAAAAAAAGTTAGCATTCACAATACTAATGTGCCATATGTAGCGTTTTTACAGTATTTCAACACAGAAAGATATCAATGGTGCCTTTATGTTACTTTCTGCTGAGAACAATTAGTGCATCAGTTTCAGGCCTTTGAAAAGATGAGGGAATTCCTTCAAAATGTCCAATGTTTTCTTTCTGGGTGATAGAACTTGGAGTTCTGTGGCATTCAGACCGGGATAGAACAAGTTGTTTGCCAACCACAGCAAAAGGGGACTCACACACACACACACACACACACACACACACACACACACACACACACACACACACTCTTACACTTGAGTTTTGCACTGTATGTTGCAGCTGTCATTTCTGATGCGACCTAACAGATTATAAAATGAAACAAACTTTCATGTAAAAAGAAACCCGAACCAGAGACTTAAAGTCAGAATCTTTGAGTACCCCCACTGGGGATACTCATGAAGAAATCTGTTACAAGCAACAAACCACACTTCACATCCAGCTGTCTTTGAAGGTAAACCAATGTAAAGATTTTACAAAATGGTGTGTGTGTGTGTGTGTGTGTGTGTGTGTGTGTGTACAGGGAGGGATAGTAAGGTTATTCACAGTGAGATCACATTAGTTCTCTGAAGCTGTTTGTTTTGACTGAGCACAGCCAGTTTACTTGGCATTTTTGCTGGGTTAACTCAGTATTCTGCAAAGCAGATTTTTTGAGAAACTAACACAGTATTTCCCCTTTTTAATTAGACATCAGTACAGGTCGTAGCTGAATCTACCTGCTTCACTCAGAGGAGTGAACTTTGAGCTGCACATTTAGTGGAGTTGCTGTTGGAATGGCAAAGAAAGATTGGAAGTGAGTCACTCAGAATGAATAGTGTCTTCCATTGCACCATTTGCTAATCAGAGGACCAAGTATTCTCTCTGATGGCTTGTGTTCTGAAGTATACTGGGACCCTTCAGTTGTTCCTCCTTTTAGGATTCAGTAATGATACCTGATAATTTAGAACCATATATTCTTCTTCTCATCATCTTAGTGCCATCAGCTGTAATAAAAAGAGATCACTGTGTCAAAGAGTGTTTATCTCCCATGAACTGACACTGTGGCAGTGTTAATACTTTATCGGAACACCAATTGATGGAGCAGATGGTTATACATAGAAGTTCAAAATACCAATCATTGAACCTGAATCTAGCAAAAGGATAAAGTTTCTGATATCTTCCTGTGTTTGTGAAACAGACGCATTTAAAACCTCTTTCAAATAAACTTTTTTTTCTGTTTAATTGTGTACTTCATTATCACTCCAGTCAATGTAGCTGCAACAGTTTCAGTTCCTTCTTTGCAATAAAGAAAGCCAGATGCCTCCTGAATTTGCAATTCATCACTTTCTGATATTTAAGGCTTTACTAATTCAACTGTTTAAACTCGAAGGAAACGCCAGAAAGGTATTGGGCTGTCAAACCAGTTCTTTGAACTTACTGATGATCTGAATGATTTAAAATTGCAAAGAATGTTTATAATCAGCACAGGTTCATTCTGTCATTACAACAGAGATATGCTAGAAATGTCAAGTGTGTCATCTACTTGTCGGCCTCCTGTTTTCACTACCTTGATTGTTGCGTGTTTTTAAATCACTGAGTGCATGTTAATTATACAGAAGCAGGGTTGTGTGATGTTAACCCACTCGTGACTCCAATGGCATGTCTGTGGCTTTGTAATGAAAAAAGAGAGCAATGTTTGACAGCTATTCCAAGCATCTGGCTCAACTGGACATTTTTCACATTCCTTATCAAAGATTCAAATGAAATTAAATGTATCTGAAGTGATACACCTTTTGAAAATTGCAAAGATGAAATATTTGGTTCATTTTCCCACGTGCAGAAGACTAGGAGCTTCCTGACTGATAATGCAAGAATTGCAAGAATGCAAGAAGGGAGAGGGGTCAGAAATAAATTTAAGTGATTTAGCTTTAGACATTCAATTCAAACCAGATAAAATCAGCTGCTTACAAATTGATAGAAAGCACATCACTCTATTTCAAATATCCCCCTTCAAAGAAAAGTGGTTTAATTTTGTTTATCACCAAATCAATCCTTCACCTTGGTTAAAAGGAACTTTCCAACCACTACCTGAGATCTATTGCAAGCAGTCATCTCCAGTGGGATACACAAAATGAAAACAGCAGGAGTACACTCAACCACTGATTTTCCCCTTTTGGTTGGACTTGGTTAAGCTCTGCTGTGAAATTAAATGGGAGTTTTGTTGAGGTGCTCCTAATTAAATGTTTCTGCGACTTTCAATTTGCAAAAATTGAAGTACTACTGAGATATAATTGATCATAATAAGTGTTAACTCTCATGGCATACGATGCACATGCTATGCATTTTAATCTGCCAGGTGCACACGCATGTGATGTTATAATTATCCTTTCTAAATGTGCATCAGATCTAAACAATGTCCAGAAATCAGCCTTTGATCAAATCAAATGCTGCTTATACCTTTTGATTGAACCCCTACAGTTTTCAACAGCATTCTGACAGTTTTTCATATCTCACTGAACACATTATGTACATAATCTGCTGCCATTATTTAGAGACACATGCTTAACTGACAATTGTATGTTCAGATCGGACACTGACAAATGCAAAAATCGATGATACAGTGCCCAGATCACTTTAAGCAGGTAGCATTTAGACAGTTTCTGTACATGTCATAGACAAAAGGCTTTTTTTGCAAAAATCCCCAAACTGACTTGGAACCAAGATGAGGAAGAAAAAAAGAGAAAGTTGGGTGGAAGAAGGATGAAGACAATTAAAAGTGGATGAAAGGAATATGGTCTGAATCTTGATGGTGTTGTAGTATTACTGACTGGCCATTTCCATAAGATTGGGTTTCAGAAGGAAAACCCACGACACTTAAAGTTCCTTGAGTAAGATAAGACTTTGTATTCAATCCGGAGGGTGTTTGATGTCTGAAGTCCGTATTTCATGGCACTTCCCTATTTTTATTTTTGTATGTATGTAGGGGAGAGAGAGTTAAGACTATGAATGGAACCAAAGCATTTCCTTTGGTAGTGGAAGTCTTTATTTTTCCTGTACCTGTTATTAATAATCAGTATTCCTGTGAAAACTCTCCAATGTCGCTTTGTGAATATCGTGGCAATAGATTTATTATTTATATCACAACTTCTGGCATTTGGTGAATTTTGTTTATTTTTTTTATAAAATAACTTCTGAAAAATATATGTTCAATGTTTCATATTTTTTCATTTTTTTTGTTTTTATAAAAAAATTAAAACATATAAATAGATAATTTATTGTGAACTATAAAGGCTATCTATATCTTTCTTGTGAAGAAAATATAATCCGCATCTAATTGTTAGATGCAGCAAATCTAGTATATGCAAATTGCAAAACATCTCGATGCATTTTCATTTTTGATTTCAATGTGACTTTCTAAGGAAACACCCTGCAAGTTTTACTTCACTACAGTGAATGCTGCATTTGCAATTGGTACAGGAGTGGGAATGTAGTTCAAATATTCCATATGGCTTTCATTTGTGAAATTACATTTTTTAAGAAAAACATTAAACCATTTCATATTAGACATAGGCATCTTGTGTTTCTTTATCCAACCCAATTTCCTCTTGGCCTTTGTTCTTCTGCCGATATTTAAATCTGCCAAAATTGTTGATTTCACCATCTTGAAATCTTAATTGGCAAGGCTCAATACCAGGACAAAAAGACATGAGAAAGACCAGTCTTTTAACATTAAAACTAAAGAGCCACAGAGGATGGAAATCTGAAATAAAAACACAAAATGATGGAAATGCTCAACATGTCAAGCAGCATCTTAGGAAAAAAAGTCAATTAATTTTATTTTCACTTGTCCATTTCTTTCTTCTCTTTCCCTTCCCGCCTTCATTTCTGATGAAAGCTCCTCAGCCTGAAATGTTGACTGAGTCTCTCTCCACAAATGCTCTCTTAACATGTAGAGCGCTTACATCATTTTATGTTTTTTAAATGTCATCTGCAAGACCATGGTCGATCTTGGTCACTATCCACTTTCCTGATCTAAATCCACAGCCCCTGCCTCTCCAGGGTTTTGAATGATAAATATCCACAACACTGAGTTTTAAAAAAACCTCTCTGAAACTCAGTTCTAAATTGCTGACCTCTTACCATAGTTCTGGCTCTTTGGACTGTCCCCTGGTTCTTGCTTTTACAACCTCCTAGCATCTAAAAGTGAAAACCAAATGAAATACACTGGAAATGGGAAATACATAATCAGAAAGTTGTTTCACCTGTGGAGGAACAAGGATATTTCAGAGTGAGATTTCTTCATTCTGAGATGTTAATTTCTTTTCTCTCTATGGATGCTGCCTTACATTCTGACCTAAAAAGAAAAAAAAATAATGTAAAGCACAATAGCTAATCACTCTCCATGCAGGCCAAAGTGTTCCTGAGAGAATTTAAAAATCCTCCATGTTCTTATTGGAAATGAAATAATTCCATCCAATCCAGTTCATTTGTATAAAGAGACTAATTTCAGTGAATGAGAAGGAGATTGCATAAAATGGGCTGTTTTTGTTTATTAGGAGGATTGCAATGCATAGCATCAAACCTTCCAATCTTGTACCTCCCTGTGGATAACACAATGCACAGATGAGTGTTACATTTAAAGAGAGGATCCTTAAATCATTCAGCAGTAACTGAGCAAAAAAGGCTCATTTGCAAATCTGGGAAAAGTGAGGATTAATCCTGCCCAGTGAAGAAAATACCCAAATTCTTTGATTCCCATATCAATTGATCAATGGGATGACACAGGTGAAATTGATACCGGGCAACAACAAATAATGGCCAAATGCAAATCCACCATCTGTTTCCACAACTTGTCCAAAGTTCTTTTCCACAAATGAAAAGACTTGTATAGTTGCAAAGCACAAGATCAATTCTGTGATCAAACTTCTACTACTTTATAGTCTAGCAATGACAGTCCTTCTTGTTTATTAGAAATGGCTTTAGCTTATAATCTTTTGCTGTCAGTCATGCAAACAATCATCATATAAAATTATCAAGTATCTTTAAATAGAGCATGGTGCTTTATAGAAGTGTTACAAAACTAAATTTCACACCCAGCAATGTGAAGAGTTTTTAAAATGGATTACAATAAAGATAGATTTTACAGATTTTCTTCAAGGGATTAGGAGAGGTAGGGAAGCAGAAAGGTTTAGGGCAACACAATTATGCATCAAGCAATCTGCTGCTTCACAGCTTCAGAGATTTGAGTTTGATACCAATATTAGGTGTAGATTTCCCCCCTTGACTGCCTGAGCTTCCGACTGCATTCCAAAGCCATGTTTGTTGGTAGGTTACCTAGCTATGGCCTGTTGTCCTTGGTGTAGGTAGGTGGTAGAAGAATCGGGATGGAATTGATGTGATATGAAAGGTCATAGCTTGTGGGGAAAGAAGTGGGGGAATGGGCGACGGGATTGCTGTTTCACGCAACTTTATTCAAACAGTTGCTGCAAGTAAAACACGACCAAGACATTCTGCTGGCTGAATATTTGCTCCTATCTTCACCAAAGGTTTTGTGTTGCTTCAGAGAATATAGGTCACTGGGACTATGCAGAATGATAGTTTGGCATAGACTTGAAGGGCTGATGGGCCTGTTTCTGTGCTGTAATATTCTGTGGTTCTATGAATGCTCTCAAAGCAGACACAGAGTTAATGGGTGAATGGCCTTCTGTGTTGTAGAACTATTGAAGGAATTGAAGAGCTTTGAACCATATTTGCTATAAATAGAGTTGCCAATGAGAGAGTAACTAGTCTAGGGTATTCAAGAGCTGAGGAACAGAGGGATCTTGGAATAATGGTTCAGCGTTCCTTGAAGGTGGATTCCCATGTAGATAGAAGGCTTTTGGTATGGATCAGTTCTGTCATTTAAGAAGAGGTTAGATGAGTATATGAATGTGAGGGGATTGATGGGTTATGGGCATGGGAGTGGGTAGAAGAAGAGTGGTGAAGAAGGCTTTTGGTATGCTGGCCTTTATAAATCATAGCATAGAATATGGGAGCTTGGAGACTGTTTAAGGCATTGGTGAGGCCAAGTTTAGAGCATTGTGTGCAGTTCTGGTCTCCAAATTATAGGAAGGATATAAATAAGGTAGAGAGGGTGTAAAGAAGGTTTAAAAATTTTTTGCCTGGATTGCAGTATCTTGAATATGGAGAAAGATTGAGTAGACTGGGACTTAATTCATTGGAGCATAGAAGGTTCAGAGGGATTTTGATAGAGGTATTTAAAATTATGAAGGGAATAGATAGAGTACATGTGAATAGGGTCTTTCTCCTGAGGGTAGGGGAGATTGGAACAAGGGGTCATAAGTTAAGGGTTAGGGGGCAAAACGTTAGGAGTAATATAAGAGGATGCTTCTTCACTCAGAGAGTGGTGGTTGAGTGGAATGATCTTCTGGAAGAGGTAGTTGAGGCAGGATCGGTTCTGTCATTTAAGAAGAGGTTAGATGAGTATATGAATGTGAGGGGATTGATGGGTTATGGGCATGGGAGTGGGTAGGTGGAACTAGTAGAGTTTCACGTAAATCAGTGCAGACTAGAAGGGCCAATATGGCCTGTTTCCATACTGTAAATAGTTATATGGTTTTAATTTTATTTTTTTTTATTTAATTTAGAGGTACAGCATGGTAACAGGCCCTTCTGGCCCATGATCCCCTGTTGCAAAAACATATCCTGTAACCAATTAACCTACTAAACCGTTCATCTTTGCAATGTAGGAGGAAAATGGAGCACCCTGCGGAAATCCATGTGATCACAAGGGGAACAGTTAAACTCTTTGCAGACAGTGGCGGATTCGAATCCTGGTTGTGGGCACGATAATAATGTTGCACTAACCGTGCCACCTCCTGAATAGTGGAGTGGGAAAAAAGATTCAGGGAGCAGACAGGGTAAAGAGTGAGACTTTTGAAAGTGAGGTTGGAGGCCTTGCCATGTGGGTGAACAGGGTTTGGTGCAATGTTAGTATTGGTGGAGCAAAGTTTTAGGCGACCTCAGGTTTTGTGGGAATATAATGAGGGGGGTGGCCAGGGACATGAAGTGATCAAAGAGGATCATGAGGGCTTTCAGCAGCAAAATGAAATGGGAAATCAAGTGGCTGTTACTGTGGGAATGGATTGAATTAAGGGTGGAATAGGTGGAGGATCGATGGAACCCATTTTTAGTATAACATCACAGTTGCAAACAGTCTGATTCTGTTTCAGACAGTTGCCAAAGAGAGAATGGATCAGTAGCTGTTGACTGAGTTGAATGGTTTCATCTTAACCTTGTGTTGGTGTGAATTTCTGCTAACCCAGTACAGTCATGAGGCTTTCTGTAGTCTGTCACAAGGTCAAGAGACGTAACTGTAATATGAGCAGAGAAATCACCACACAATTTTTGCTGCCATTGGCAAAAAGTATGATATGATGTGATATGATCCAAGAGTTTATTGACATATTGTACAGATGCACAGAAAATCTTACTTGCTACCACCACACAGGTGCATAAGATGCTTAAACAACCATACATAATTAAATTACGATAAGGTGACCTGAGACGGAGAAAGAGATAATAAATATAAAAGGATGGATAAATTAGTATTCACAATCGCAATTAGTATTGTTTCAATAGTGCACACAGATCTTTTGGTGGTCCTGGAGTAGTTTATACTTACAGTAGTTTGAGGAGGTTCAAAAGATTGACAACTATTCAAAATAAACTGTTCTTGAACCTATTCTGGACTTCAGGCTTCAGGACATTCTGCTTGAAGGTATCAGCAAGAAGAGAGGATGACCAGGGTGAAGGGGTTGCTTTATGACATTAATGGATAAATTAGTATTCACAATTGCAATTAGTATTGTTTCAATAGTGCACACAGATCTTTTGGTGGTCCTGGAGTAGTTTATACTTACAGTAGTTTGAGGAGGTTCAAAAGATTGACAACTATTCAAAATAAACTGTTCTTGAACCTATTCTGGACTTCAGGCTTCAGGACATTCTGCTTGAAGGTATCAGCAAGAAGAGAGGATGACCAGGGTGAAGGGGTTGCTTTATGACATTGGTGCCTTTTGAGGCAACACTTCATATACGTTCCTTTATCAAGGTTCATTTATTGTCACGTAACAATACAGAAAACTGTAACGTACATGATGTACTTCAAATAACGAGTCATCATGAGCACTGCCCAGTGCCACTAACAATAAGGGAAAGGAAATCAAAAGAGAGTCCCTTCAGAGGCACTGAGGGTCTGTGAATTTGCCTCCAGCCCCTTCGTAGCCGCACAGACTTCAAACCATTGGCAACCCGAGCTCCAGATCCAACCTCCTTAAGAGCCCTTCTTGCCCTTAGCATCCTCTCGAATCCATTTCTGATACCTGGTTCCCACAATCTAATCTCTAGTAGACTGCAGGTCATGTAGGTCCATCAGTCGCATCGCCAAAAACCCACAGCCTGTGTGGATCCTTCAACTGCTGAGCCCCTCACTGGTCCGTGGCCAAGTTCATCTACACTGTAGGGCTGTGCACTATGCTTCTCCTTCTCAAAGGGAGATATTTTCCCCATATCTGGTCCCCTGTGCCTGTCCACTGCTCCAATGGAGTCTGCAACCCTTTGTAGTATGATGCCAAGTGCAGGTGCTGTCATCTTGGGCACTGACCTCCGTGGTTGCAGAGTTTAAACTTAAAACACCATTAGCTCCTCCAGCAGACCGTTGAACGTCTGTACGGAGCCACCAGAATCAGGACCCTGTGGAGTGGTGCTGTGTCTCCACTCCCCACTCTTGCGGGCCCGTACCAGCAATAGCACTGCCATTAATAGCAGCTCTGTCAGTGTCACCATTCTTTTCATAGATATGGATGTCTTCAAAGGATGAGAAGTTGGTGCTTGTGATGGATTTGGCTAGGTTTACCACTTCCTGCAGCTCTCAGTGTTCCTGGGCACTTGAGTTTCCAAACTGGAGAAATAGGAGAAGCCAGAGCTGACTGTTTTGGAACAGGTTGAGATAAGGGGCTCTCTGGCCTGGGCTGAAAATCAGAACCAGATTGATTGCGGATATTGGATGCAGATTTAGGACACTCAAAGCTTTGGGATAAGAAGGGGAGTTTGGAGAAAGGGTTCATAGAGTTGAAGGATGATTTTTATTGAGGAGATTCATAATGCTGATAGATTTCAAGACACATATGTAAGGCTGTAACTGAGGAATGAATAGCAACAGTATTAGTTATCATTTGGTCAGGTAGAGAAAAGATTGATTATGCAGTTTTGTTGGAAGAGGGTGACAGAGACGAGTGGGTATTCAGGAACACAAGGACTGGCAGAGAGGGCATGATGGAAGATAGGAGCAGAAGATAAAAGCATTTACATCTTGTGTGGAGTGAGGAAGAGTCAAAAATGTGGTCTTGCCCACAAGACATGCAGTAAGTTGGTGTAAATAATATTCTGCCAGCACAAAGCTACCAAATTATATAGGTTTACTTCAGCTTGAACTGGGCCTCTTTTTTTTTGGCTGTGAATTTATGCCTGATACAAACTGTACTGAGACCAACCAAATGTTTACCTTTGCAAGCTAAAGTCCACATGCATCTGATCCAGGATGTGAGAGCATTTCCCAATCCATTCTGCAGGAGTTTTTCTGTACCGAGGATGCTAATTAACAAATTCCTATTTAATTTGACTGACATTTATTTTTAAACAGGAGGAAAAATATCACCTTTACACACACTCAGAATTGTAGAATCATTCTGATTTACCGCACAGTAAAAAGTCATTCAGTTCATTAATATATTTATAGGTAAATTACTGCGCTTTGGAATAAGAATCAATGAAGCATATACAGATCAAATAAAAAGTTCCCAAAGAGAAGGAAAATTCTTATCCAGTTGCTGGTCAATGTGAAATCACTGTCATCAAAGCTATTAAATATTGCTAAACCTTACCTTGATTAGTGGCAGAGCTTCACTCATCTTACTTCCAAAGATAATCCTAAGAACTAGGCAAAGGAAAGTTGGCTCCTTTAAATCCAAGGGATGACCTCAATCAGTATCTGAAAGAAACATGTGCAACAGCTTCCAGATAAACTCACAGTACCTGGAGGCAGGTTCATGGGATGACTATTGATCATTGCAAAATGTCTTTCTTTCCAATGGCACAGCTAGATTGCTGGCTAAATCAACATGTAAAATCCACCCCTGCATGCCCCTACTCTCAGTGGTATGCTCAGCCATTCCAAAAGGCCCGTGAAGAGCCAACCACATAAGAATCCACCCCTGCACGCCCCTACTCTCAGTGGTATGCTCAGCCATTCCAAAAGGCCCGTGAAGAGCCAACCACATAAGAAGGACGCGGGTGAACTAGCCAGATTCTTATAACATTCTAGTGGACATGTTTATGATAAATTATGCAAACTTTCCAATTCCACATAAACTTCAAAGCCTTGTGTGAAAATTCTTTTGAAAGCTTTCAAGAAGATAAACACTTCTAACAGTACCCTCAGAAATAAAAGCATCAATCAAAACCAGGCAATACAGGCACACTTCTTTTGGGCTCAAACATTTTTATTAACATAAACTGGCATCAATTGTTGAATTAGTTTTCTGTGCTAATGATTCTAATTGATTAGTTTTATTTGGGTGGCCACCAGAAAATTAACTGGACCAACCATGTAAATACAGTAAAATTCCTGTTATTCGGAATTCAGGCAACAGTCAAAAAAAAATTGCAGAAAATAAATAGGTAAAAACTACAAATATTTAAAATTGGCGATCCCCCGAGTGGTCAATTTATCAACCATGCAACATGCAATCTCAAGCAACCAGAAAATTCACTTATCCAGCATCTACCAATCCTCATAGGTGCCAGATATTAAGGGTTTTACTCAACCATGGCCATAAGAACCAATCACAGGCTGGGTCTCCAGTGGCAAGTGACTCACCTCCATCCAAACCAAAGCCTTTCTGGCAGTGCACAGGTCAGGAGTATTTTCCCCTCGCCTGGAAGAGTGTAGCTGCAACCATAATCAAGCAGCTCAAACCCATTCAACACAAAACAGCCCACTCAATTGGCATCTCTTCAATCTCTCTAAACCCTCATTCCATCCACCACTAGCATACAGTGGCTGCAGAGTGTAAAATCCACAAAATGGAGATTATTCTGACAACACCTCCAAATCTGTAACCTCTGCCACAAAGAAGGAAAGCAAATGCATGGGAACAACACATGTCATCCTGGTGGGGAAACATGTTGCCAGTCCTTCATTCTTGCTGGATCTAAATCCTCCAACTCTCTTGGAGAGTTGTGGCAGTTGAAAGAGGCGTAGTGGTAGGTGCCTGGTATACACTGCCAAGGTAACAGTGGAAGCAAATAAGACATAAAACATGGAAATAGTACAGCACAAACACAGGCCCTTCAACCCACAAACATAATGCCCAAGTGAAACAAAAACTCTGCTGCTTATACCCTGCAAATTTATGTGTACAGGTATGTCCAGAAGTCTCTTAAACCTACTATCATATCTGTTTCCACCATTATAACCATATAACCACTTACAGCACAGAACAGGCCAGTTCGGCCCTACTAGTCCATGCCGTAACAAATCCCCACCTTCCTAGTCCCACTGACCAGCACCCGGTCCATACCCCTCCAGACCTCTCCTATCCATGTAACGATCCAGTCTTTCCTCAAATGTAGCCAATGATCCCGCCTCGACCACGTCTGTCGGAAGCTCATTCCACATCCCTACCACCCTTTGTGTAAAGAAATTTCCCCTCATGTTCCCCTTATAATTTTCCCCCTTCAATCTTAAACCATGCCCTCTAGTTTGAATCTCCCCCACTCTTAATTGAAAAAGCCTATCCACATTTATTCTGTCTGTCCCTTTTAAAATTTTAAACACCTCTATTGTCCCCTCTCAATCTTCTACGCTCCAGAGAAAAAAGCCCCAGTCTGCACAACCTTTCCCTGTAACTCAAACCTTGAAATCCTGTCAACATTCTCGTGAACCTTCTCTGCACTTTCTCTATTTTGTTGATATCTTTCCTATAATTTGGTGACCAAAACTGTACACAGTACTCCAAATTTGGCCTCAACAATGCCTTGTACAATTTCATCATAACCTCCCTACTCTTGAATTCAATACTCCGATTTATGAAGGCCAACATTCCAAATGCCTTCTTCACTACACCATCTACCTGAGTATCAGCCTTGATGGTACTATTTACCATCACTCCTAAACCCTTTGTTGCTCTGCACATCTCAATAGCCTACCATTTAATGCATATGACCTATTTAGATTTGCCTTTCCAAAATGTAACACCTCACACTTATCTGTATTAAATTCCATCAGCCATTTCTCAGCCCACACCTACAACCTTCCTAAATCACCTTTTAATCTACAGTAATCTTCCTCACTGTCCACAACACCACCAATCTTTGTATCATCTGCAAACTTGCTTATCCAATTCTCCACCCCTACTTCCAGATCGTTAATATATACAACAAACAATAGTGGACCTAGGACCGATCCCTGAGGAAGTGGTTGAGGCTGCCTCATTAAACATATTTAAAATTTGGTTAGATAAATTTTTACATGAGAGAGGAATTAGGGGATATGGGGAGAAGGCAGGTAGGTGGTGTTAGGTCATAAATTAGATCACCCATGATCGTATTGAATGGCGGAGCAGGCTCGATTGGCCATTTTTGGCCTACTCCTGTTCCTACTTCCTACGTTCCTATGTTTTAACTCCACTAGTCACCGGCCTCCAATTGGACAAACAATTTTCAACCACTACTCTCTGACACCTCCCATTCAACCATTGCTGAATCCATTTCACTACCTCCTTATTTATACCTAATGCCTCCACCTTTTTTCCTATCCTCCTGTGGGGAACTTTGTCAAAAGCTTTACTAAAGTCTAAATAGACAACATCCACAGCTTTCCCTTCATCAACCTTTTTTGTAACCCCCTAGAAAATTGTTTGTCCAATTGGAGGCCGGTGACTAGTGGAGTTAAAACCTTTTTTGTAACCCCCTCGAAAAACTCAATCAGGCAGTCAGCATCTTCCACTCAATGTAAAACATTTGGCCCACACATCTTCTCCAAACTTACACCTTTCCCACCTGAAGCATATGCAATCCGATATGTGACAAGATCATCAAACGTCTCATTTTATTCATACCCTCTAATCCAGGTAACATCCTAGTAAATTTCTTCTTTGCCCTTTCTAAAGGATTCGTATCCTATTGGTAATGAGTGAATCAGAACATTTAAGACGCTTTTCGATAAACACATGAATATGGAGGAAACCGAGGAATATGGATCATGTGTAGGCAGAAGAGATTTTGTTTAATTTAGCAAAGTGTTCACTGCAGACATTGTGGGCCTATCCTATGTTGTAGTTGTAGCACGTCGCATGACTCAAAGACTTGTCGACTCAAACCAAGGCTTTTATTAACAAAAGACTGGAGCATATTACATCGAGGTCGACCAGTCCAGACTGACCTGGGTCTGGTTAGGAGCAGCCCTTTATGTCCTGCCAGTAGGCGTGGCTATGGCTCTCAGCCAATCACTATTACTATATGTAAATATAGACATTGGTAATAGTATCCTGTACTATCACAGTAGTGTTCTATGCTCTATACACTCACCAAGGGAATCAGGTATGGACAAGTGCTGACTTTGCTTACCAACATTTTCTGAAGGGCAATTAGTGATGGACAATGAATGTTGGCCTTTCTAATGACAGTCAGATCTCAAAAAACTAACAAAGAAAAAAATAATGTTCAAATATATTTATAGAATCCCACCACCTTCTATAGAGCATGTGTCATGTTTTTGAGAGGGCTGGCCAATTGGAAATACTCCTCAGCTCTTTCCACATGGACTGGTAAATCCTTCCAATTCAGGTTTGTCCCAAATCCACCACCATCTAGGCATCTATTCCAGATCATGATAACTCACTGTGTGAAATAATTTCTCTTCAAATTCCTCTTTAGCCCCTGTGTAAGTTATCTGGAAACCCTCTGGTCTCTGCTGTGACCTTGAAGGGCTCAGGCCTGCCTGAAGTGTTGGTTATATATCTTTACCTCGTATGGACCCTGTGGGACCTGCTGAGTTTCTCCAGCAATTTTGTGTTCTTATTTTGAATGTAATCATAATTAGTTTTATATTCATTATTTTTAATCTATAGCTCAGTTACTTTTATAACATTATTTTCATTTGATCAACTTCCCTTTCAGTATTAGTGAGTCATCTAATTTCATTTTGATTGCTTTGCATTTGATATTTATTCTGTGTTTTAAGCTACAACAAAGTTAATTTTAGGTGTCACATTTCGTTGGCTGGTTGATGGGCTTGTGAGAAGAAGAACAATACTGATCGCAGACCCTTTGTTCGAAACATAAAGAATTATAAAAGACAACAAGAATCTTCAGAGACTCAGAGGAGGCCAAGAGTACATTGGAGTAGGTTTTTCATTGGAAATCATTAACCAGACTCACCACCTTTCTTCTTCATCAATGATCATTGCCTTTCATTCAGGCTTCTTGCCATCTTTAGTGGGGAAGGGTGAGACCCTACCTTCAAGGAGCATGGCTCCAGTCATCAGCAATCATTGTTTGCCTTCTCTCTTCTTTCTCTCTCTTTGGCTTGGCTTCGCGGACGAAGATTTATGGAGGGGGTAAATGTCCACGTCAGCTGCAGGCTCGTTTGTGGCTGACAAGTCCGATGCGGGACAGGCAGACACGGTTGCAGCGGTTGCAAAGGAAAATTGGTGGGTTGGGGTTGGGTTTTGGGTTTTTCCTCCTTTACCTTTTGTCAGTGAGGTGGGCTCTGCGGTCTTCTTCAAAGGAGGTTGCTGCCCGCCGAACTGTGAGGCGCCAAGATGCACGGTTTGAGGCGATATCTTTGACACCTTAGTTTGAACTTATTTGACACTGGTTCATGGTTAATGATTAATGGCAGTGGACCATTTTTAGGGAAGTTTTGGTAAGACCCCAATTTATCACTAATGCTTTTAAATGGGTTCTGATAGATGTGGCCTCCTAATGAGGCAGGGAAATGGGAATTTCTAATTCCATGAGAACTTAATGGACAACAGCCAGAATGCAATTTTCTTTCAGTCAGCTTCTAATAGAAAGACTGGATCAAAGGCCGTGACAGTGTTTAAAAAGGGAGAGGCCAATGGTTAGATCAGGGTGAAGAGGTTTGGGAATGCCCTGCCTGTTTTCAAAAGGCTAAGGAGAAAGCACATGAAGTAAAGACTTAGGCCATTTGAGATTGTTTGAGAAAGCCTGGAACACTCAATGAGGGAAGTTTCAGCCTCAGTCCACACAGAGAAAGTTAGCAAAAGGAGAACAAGTAACATCCGGGCAGTTTTAAAACTTATACATTTAATAGCTTAATAAAATGGGAGACAATCAAAAGTAAGTCAACAGTTAAACCTGTGGTAGAGCAGCAACCAATTGAACTCGTATCCAGAAATCTTAACTATTGATCTGCAGACAGGTGTTTGAACCCCACAATGGCAGCTGAAGTAAATAAATATATCAAGAATAAAATGCTTGCAACATTATGGTGATAATGAAACTCCTGGATTGTCAAGAAAAAAAATCATGTTGTTCACTAATGTCAGAGAGGGAAGGAAATCTGTTGTCCTTTACAATTTAGCCTGCAGGCCCACCTATTTGGTTGACATTGGTCTTGCCCGCAATGTGCACAACATGAAAGCATTAGTTGCAATTTATTGAGAAGAATCTCAATTCCACCCCAGTGCATTCCAGGCTTTGTCAATAACATTTGAAGAAGGACAAAGTGTTGATTACACGCTATCGACTTTCATATATGACCTTACCTCATCTTATGTGTGAACAATCCTAAGTCAGCTATACACCTAGAACCATAGAACATTACAGCACAGAAACAAGCCACTTCGGCTCTTCTACACTGTCCTTAAACATTTTTTTTGCCTAGTCCCACTGATCTGAACCCAGCCCATAGGCCTTCAGACCTCTCCCATTCATGTACCTGCCCAAATTCCTCTTAAATCTTAAAATTGAACCTGCATTTACCTCTTCAACTGGAAACTCATTCCATACTTCCACTACTCACAGTGAAGAAATTCCCCCTCATGATTCCCCTAAACCTTTCCCCTTTCCCTCTTAATCCATGTCCTCTGATTTGTATCTCACCTACCCTCTGTAAAAAAAAACCTATCTTAATTTCTTCTGTCTATCCCCCTCATAATTTTAAGTACCTCTATCAAACCAACCCTCATTCTTCTTTGTCCCAGGTAATAAAGTCCTAACTTGTTTAACCTTTCCCTGTCACTTAGTTCCAAAGTCCAGGCAAGATCCTAGTAAATTTTTCTGCACACTTTCTATCATTGATATCTTTCCTGTTGTTAGGTGACCAACACTACACACAATACTCCAAATCTAGCCTTACCTATGTCTTATACAACTTTAACATAACATCCCAAATCCTATACTCAATTGTTTAATTTACGAAGGCCAATATGCCAAAAGCTCTCTTTAAAATCCTATCCACCTGTGACACTACTTTCAGGGAATTATGTATCTGAATTCCAAGGTTCCTCTGTTCTACTGGACTCCTCAGTGCCCTACAATTTATCATGTTTGTCCTTTCATGGTTTCACCTTCCAAAATGCAAAACCTCACATTTGTCTGCATTAAACTCTATCTGCCATTTTTCAGACCATTTTACCAGCTGGTCCAGATCCCTCTGCAAGTTTTGAAAACCTTCTTTGCTGTCCATAACACCTCCAATCTTAGTGTTATCTGAAAACTTGCTGTTCCAATTTACCACTATCATCCATATAGATTATTATCATTTATATGGATGACAAGCAACAATGGTCCCAGCACCAATCTCAGAGGCACACCACTAGTCACAGGCCTCCAGTCTGAGAAGCATCATCCACTACCACTCTCTGGCTTCTCCCATCCAGCCATTGTCAAATCCAGTTCACTACTTCAGCATGAATACCTACCGTCTGAACCTTCCTGACTAACCTCCCATGTGGGCCCTTCTCAAAGGCCTTACTAAAGACCATGCAGACAACATCCACAGCCTTTTCTTCATCACCTTTCCTGGTAATCTCCTTGAAAAACTCTACAAGATTGGTTAAACATGACCTACTATGCACACAACCATGCTGATTATCCTGGCTATCCAAATAATTGTATATCTGAGCTCTTAGAACACGTTCCAATAACTTACATCAGGCTCACCAGCCTATCATTTCCAGGGTTACTTTTGGAAACATTTTTAAACAATGGAACAATTTGAGCTACTCTCCAATTCTCTGACACCACATCCATGGCCAAGGACATTTTAAATATTTCTGCCAGGCCCCTACAATTTCTGCAATAGCTTCCCTCAAGGTCCAAGGGAATATCTTCTCAGGCCCTGGGGATTTATCCACCCTTATTTGCTTTAAGGCAGTAAGCACTTCCACCTCTTTAATCAGTATAGGTTCCATGATCTCACTGCTTGTTTTCCTTACTTCCCATAACTCTGTGCCCATTTCCTGTATAAATACTGATGAAAAAAAACATTTACGGTCTCCCCCATCTCTTTTGGCTCCTTACAAAGCCAACCACTCTGACCTTCAAGGGGACACATTTTGTCCCTTACTATCCTTTTGCTCTTAATATACTTGCAGAAAGCCTTAGGATTTTCCTTCACATTGTCTGCCAAAGCAACCTCATGTCTTATTTTAGCCTTCCTGATTTCTTGAGGTTTTTCTTGCATTTTTTATACTTCTCAAATATTTGCTCCGAGTTATACATCTCTCTCTTCTTCTAAACCAGATCCCCAATATACCTCAAAAGCCAAGGTTCCCTCTGTCTGCTCACCTTACCTCTGACCATGACAGGAACATACAAGCTCTGTACTCTCAAAACTTCACCCTTGGAGGTCCTCCACTTACCTCACACACCTTTGTCCGAAAACAATTTATCCCAGTTCACGCATTCTGGATCCTTTGTCATTTCCTCAAAATTGGCCTTTCTCCAATTTAGAATTTCAACTCGAGGGCCAGACCTATCCTTCTCCATAAATAACTTAAAATTAATGGCATTGACCTAATCCAATGCAAGAGAAGCAGCAAAAAGATCCATCCAGATGAGCCTCCAGTTTGCATGTTTCAACCTTTAACAAATGAAAAATTTCAGTGTAATCATGGAAAGGTTGAACTTGACATTCACCTATAATTTGAGTAAATGAGCTTCACTAATATAGTACAGTTATTTTTCCAGGTAATCTAAGCCGCCATCATTAATATAGAATAATTTATTATTCTGAGGGATTTGAGATTGTAGCCTTAATATTGCCTTTTTGAATGTATTTAAATGCGTTCCCAATCAAATACTGTTTAATTTTTCCAATTCCATACTCCTTGAGGGCAGTGGTTTTCACTGTGGGAGTTGCAACACTTAGGTGGGTTGCAGCATGTTTAAAAAAGAAGCGTCACCAAAACAGATTAGGCAAAAGTTATCAGTGTGGGGCCACAGAGAGTGTAGATAAATAGGAAAAGTATCTGGGAAGCTTGTGGGAAACATTGGAAAGAAGAGGTCAAAGAGGCGAGAAGGAATATGGGTTTGCAGATTGGATGTCCTGCCTTTTCTCTTGTTACTCCAAACCTGTCCTGCAGTGAAATATACATGTAATATCATTTACTGCTGACCATGCCTTTTGGTTTGATTCCAACTACAATAATTAGTTTTGGTATTTGCATTCCTGAGGTTGCATGGTGAACAATTTGGTTTTAATTTAATTTAATTTAGAGATACAACATGGTAGTATGCCCTTCCAGCCCAGGAGTCCACACCACCAAAATGTACCCGTGTGACCAATTAACCTACTAACCTTGTATGTTTTTGGAGAATGGGAGGAAACCGGAGCACACACAGATTTCAACTCTGGTTGTAATAGCGTTGGTGAAATCTCTGTGCTAATTGTGTCACCAGTGGTTTAAGTGGATCACCTGGAAAAAAAAGTTTGAAAACTGCTGCTGCTTCAGTGGATTATGTCTCTGCCACATCCCCTCTCTTCAAATTCTGCAATCTTCCTCGAACATGTATCAGTGATTAAAGGGACAGAAGAAGCTTTTAATTGCAAATTAAAGAAGTATGGCACCTGTGACGCTGGACACCTTGGAAAGATTACTGTTCCAAATCACTTTGGATGAGAGGTGACAATAGAAGTATATATGATTATGAGGGGCTTTGGGGATTATGGACAGCCAGCAACTTTTTCTTGGGTAACAATAGCAAATACCAGAGAACATCCTTTTAGAGTGAGTGGAGGGAATGTTCTTTTAAGCAACAGCATGGAAACAGGCCATTTTGGCCCATGAGTCGATGTTGCCCCAATTAATCTACACTGCCGGTACATTTCAAATGGTGGGAGGGAACTGGAGCCCGCGGGGAAAACCCACGCCGACACGAGGAGAACATACAAACTCCTTACAGACAGCACAGGATTTGGATCCTGATCCTGATTGCTAAAGGCATTGAGCTAACCATTACAACATCCATGTTTCCCAAATTTAGAGAAGATGTCAGAGGTATGTTTTTACACAGAGTGTTGTGGTGCATGGAATTTGCTGAAAGGATTGATGGATGAGGCAGGTGCAATAGGATCTTTAAAGAGAATATTAGATCGGTACATGGAATTGATAAAAATGAAAGGTTATACAGCAGGGAAATTCTAGGCTAGAATTGAACCTAGGTTGATAGGTCGGCACAACACTTTGGGCCGAAAACCCTTTACTGTGCAGTATGTTCTATGTTCATCAACAGGAATGATAGAGGGGAGTCACAACAGTGAACAATAATCTGGACAAGGCTGTGAAAATGGAGATTTTCTCAATTTTAATGTCAGGGACACTTCTGATAGGACTCTACAGACACACATGGACTATATACTCAAAGTTCAGATTTATTGTCAGGGTACATACTTGACATCACATACAATCCTGAGATTCTTTAATCTGCAGGCCAGGCAGAATTTCTATTTATCAGCAAAAAATAAAATGTACTCAAGAAAAGATACATATAAACAAAACAGGGAAAAGTAAACAAAGAAAGAAACACAAACAAATGGGGCAATGCAGAGAATAAATATTCAATAATAAATAATGTCCAAAGTAAGTGTCCTTAAATTATTCTCTGATTGAGTTTGTTGTTTAGGAGTTTGATGATGTAGGGGTAGCAACTGTTCTGAACCTGGTGGTACAGGTCTTGTGGCACCCACTGTATACCACTTTCCTGATGGCAGTAGCGAGAATAGAGTATGCACTGGGTAGTATGGATTCTTGATGATGGCTGCTCAATTTTTGGAAGTGAATGGTTGGGGACTTTGTAGAGGAGATGAGAGTTCCACGTTCCAGCATGGATAGAGGTGCTCAAAGCACTTCAAATGATTTCTAATCTACCATGCCTCAAACTGCTGGACCATTAATTACATCAAGCACCATTAAACCAGACACTATTTTGGCAGATAATTCTGTACCATTATTTATACCCCCCGTTTCTGCAAAAACAACTTGAAAAGAATCCTAAAGCAAATCAATGACCAATTACAAGAAATAGCATGAAATTGACTGCATCCAATTAATTTGATGTAAATCACAGGGACACCAATGAGCCAGTGACCAGTGCAGCAAAGATTTCAGCCTAGGTTTTAAAGACTACAAGTTATTGACTACCTATTTTATTTGTAAGACATGAATATATCATGGTCATATTTCTTGCAGTCGGTGATGTACAAATGGTGCTCACTCTTCATTATGAGGGCCAATTAGGGTAATTAAGAGTTCAAAATTTCACAGGGCCTTTGAGAGGAACAGAAAAAACAACAGTTACATCTCTTTGGCCATTTCTAAAGAATCCTTATGGAGGCATTCTGAATATAGACTAACAGGCAGAGGTTAGATTATTAATTTATTGGAAGTTAATCCATTTAAAGTCAAATGAACAATTAAAAGGGATAAATCAAATCAATCTCTTTTGGATAGCTGGAGCATTAATAAAATTTAAAATCCTAGTTTGTGTAAGTTAACTTGCACTTTCAAAGTAGTTATTTATTGGTAAACAAGACATATCCTTTGCTCTTAGGTTGACAAACCCTGTCTCTTTTTCATGTGTTAATAGAATGTAAATTCCACATGTCATGCTTGGCTAAGGTACCAGTGGAGGGATTACAGTATATTGTAAATACTGTGAATATTTATTATTTACCTTCTTTTCTGTTCTTTATTTACTTTTTTTCTTGTTCTATCTTATACAGGTTGTTAGTGTGTTTAAGTAACTGGGAAGATAAATTAAGTAAGACTCACATTGTATCTGTACATAGAACTAATGTGTTTGACAATTGACTCTCATTGATTCAGATTGACAGCTCCCTGATTGCCTCTTCAATTGAAAGAGCACATTTGCTGGAAGCTGCTAATTGACTCCAATCTTATCCATGGCAAGTTGCAACTGTTGAATCAAATCCATTTCTTGATGTAAACTTTTAAGTTTAAATTTTATCAACAACATCAATATATTTTGTCATAGATTGAACATTGCAAAATGACTTTAGATACACCAAAGAGAAATTTAATTTTGACACTGAAGGCCTTTATTAGGGCATATGTCTTGAATCTCCATCAAAGGAGTATGTTGTTAGGATCATTTTAAGGAAAAGGGCATTGAATGAACCCGAAGAAAGTGTTTGGCTCAGTCAGAGGTACTTGATATGTCCTGTGACCCTGTGCCAATCATGAGGGCAAAGTAGTCATAGGATCTTCAACCTTTACCCTGCTGCAACTTCTTGAGATCAGTTCCAAAGAAAACACAGTAACGACTCCCATCAAGTGGTTCTGACATCTACCGTCACAAAGTGCTTTGAGAGGGTGGTCATATCTCATATTAATTCCAGCCTTGACCCACTTGAATTTGTCTTCTGTCATAACAGACCTTGGCCTCAATAACCTTTGACAACTGGATCACAACTTCCGGTTCTGCTGACCACAATGTGGATAGGCAGAGCAGACTCGATGGGCTGATTGGCCACTTCCATTCCTTTATCTTGTGAATCTGTAAGGATCAGAAACAGCACCTCCTCCATCATCATCCTTAAGACCAGTGACCCAAAGGCTGCATATTCAGTCCACTACTATACACCCTGTGTGCCCATGACTGTGCTTGAACTCCACCTGTATATTTACAGTTGATACCTCAATCGTAAACAAGATCTCAAATGATGGAGAGTCAGAGTACCCAAGGGAGATAGAGTTACTGGTGGCTTGGTGCCAGGGTAACATTCTTTCCCTCAGTGTCAACTAGATTAGATTAAGGACCTGGTCATAGACTTCAAGAAGGGGGGTGGAGCTCAGTCCCCAGTCTGCACAACTGCACTGAAGTACAGATGGTAGGCAGCTTTAAATTCCTTAGGAGTAAACATCTCAAATGAAGTGCTTTGGTTCAACCATGTCAATGTGACAGCCAAGAAAGTGCAGCAGTGCTCAACCTTCTGAGAAGCTGGAAGATAGCAATCATGTCACCAGAAACTCTCCACAACTTCTACAGGTGCACCATTAAAAGTCTCCTATCAGGGTGCATGACTATGTGGTATAGGAATTTCTGCACCCAAAACCACAAGAAACTCGTGCGAGCAGAACTCAAACCATGACACAAACCTCCTCCCCCCCCCCCCCCCCACCCCCCGCCATCTAGACTTCCCATTACCTCAGAAAAACAGGCAACATACTAAAAATAAAATCCCACCACGGCCATCTCTCTCTTCATCCCCTCCTGTTGGGAAGAAGTTCCGTGAGTGTAAGATTCTGCACCACCAGATTCAAGATTCAAAGATATTTCTTTCCCACTGTTAAGATCTCTTGAACAAAGTCCGCTTTTCCTCTGTTCTAACTGATCTACCTCTGTAGCTCTGCACTCTGTTAATGTGTTTCAACTACTGTATTATGTGTGGGTTGACATGACAATAAATTTGAACTTGAGAACTAGACTTTGAGCTTAGAGAAGACAATTAAAATGAATCAATCCTACATTTCTTTACTTCTCTAGTTCAACTCCACAAATCTCACACCACAATTCCTTTCCCCTGTTCTGCTCCATGACTACAAGATTTCGCTACTCACCTACAAATGAGGGGCAATTTACTGTGCCATATTAACTTACCAAACCACACACCTTTGGGATAAGGGAAGAAACCAGAGGTCCGAGGGAAATTGCCGTGGTCACGCTAACAGTCCTGGAGGTCGGGTTTGAACCCAGGCTGCTGGAACTATGAGGTAACAGTTCTTCCAGCTGTGCTTCCATGCCACTTAAGAGCACAGCTGTTAATGGAAAAACAATTACATTAGGATGATCAAAAGACATGAACCGGAGGGGTGCAAAGTCAGTGAACCAAACTTCAGGAGTGGAGTCTAAAGTGCATGTATTACTATGTGACGCTCATAGTCCATACAACAGGACTAATTTGTGTTGCATTTTTTCTGTGAGTGAAATTTGACAATTTTTAGATACATACACAACTGTATATAAGAAATGGATATGTATAGTGAACACTATATCAAACTAACTGACAGAGATGGGATGCATCCCCAAATTTTGCAACCAGGTGATTTGCTCTTCACTCAAACAAATGTAAACAAGCCCCCTGAACTTGATGAGTGGGTAATGACATAGTGACACCCATTTCCCCCCCACCCCAAGCCCATCTTAGGAGTTTCAAACAGTAACAACTAGCTCAAAATAGAATGCCTGAGCATGTATTGCCTGTTCTGTAGATTTTGAGGATTAGTTCATAAGGGTTAAAATATATTAGCCTCAAATAATTCTCAGATAATTGTTGAACTGTACTGCAAAACTGTGCCATCAAAATAAACCACTCAAACCATCTGTTCATGGCAGGCAAGCTATCATAGAAAGAAGAATGCTGTCATGGCTACGGCTGTGACAAATCTTCCCCTCCCCCACACAGATGTCCTGAAGCCAGCATCATGAATTATAATTAGGGTTTGTGTATATTTAAAGAGATTTGGGATCTGCAGGTTCACAAGACTTTTTTTTTAAATGCAGATTTTATTGCATTTGTGCTAAGATTTATAAAACACATGCAATCATTTAATCCATTTTATCTGAAAGAGCAAGTGCCTTAACAGTGAAAGCAATTTGTCTTGGTTTGAAGAGGATGTAAAACATGTCAGAGACAATGAGATGGATAAACGTGAAATATTAGTATAAATGGAAAGGATTAAGCTTTGGTTTATAGTGAGAATTGGAATTGGTTTCACTCAGGGATCACACTTAGGGTACCAGTCATCCATACAGTCCTTAGAGTATAAATTATGTTCTATTTATAACTATTGTCACTCCCACAAATAAAAGTCTAGACATGTACTTTTGTATTAATTGGGAATACGCCAGATTTGTCACGTCCACTCACGTCTATCATTATTTTGGTTGAGCCTGTTTAAACAATGAATCGGACACATAAAATATATCTGACATGCTTTATTAAATATTGACAAGAAGTTACTTTAGTTATATAATGAGATATTTATGTAAAGCACATTTGAGTTAGCCATTATAATTGTATTTTCCCTGTGAGGTTTAGTTAAATCTCCAGAAACGACTGTCCTGAAATTGGATTTCATCTTTTTCAGGTGTGTGCTTGGAGAGCATAAATGGCTATTCTGATCTCCCCAGAAATGGATGTAATGACATGAAAAGCAGTGCTTTGGCAGCAATGTTGTCCTAGAATGGGCCTTTATGATGTGGGAGGAAATTAGAGCACCTAGGGAAATCACGTGGTCACACAAACAGCACCAGCGGTCAGAATTGAAACCAGGATTCTGCGTCCTGCTGAGAGGCTGTCCTGTTGTTGCCATACCAAACTCTCCCTATGGTGGTCAATGGCAGAAAGCGCTTCCACCAAGAGGAAAGTCAATGAGGGAAAGGGAGTGAAGGTGCGTGGCGATCCCCAGTATGTCCAGCCTGCCAAGCACAGCCACTGCAAGGTGGGACTGATCAAGGGTCAACAATGGCCTCAAGCAACACACATGATTTTGTTTTTAAAGCTTCAATCTTTCAACAGCAACCATTAAGACTGGTAGTTGCTGTGTGCAACATAAGGATGGACAACATGGGGATGCTAGTTGTAGACCTGCTGTCTCACAGTGCCACAGACTCCAGTTCAAGTTTAGACTCTGTCTGCACATCCTCCCTGTGAATGCAAGGGTTCAGAGAACATAGAATACAATAGCACATTACTGGCCCTTCAGCCCTCAATGTTGTGCTAACAAAATGAGTTAAGGAATTGGAGCTGGAGTTGGATGAACTCCGGATCATTCGGGAGGTAGATGGTGTGATTGACAGGAGTTACAGGGAAACTATCCCCCCTAGGAAGCAGGAGGAGGGTGAATGTTCAGGAAAGGGAAAGGGAAGAGGCAGGCAGTGCAGAGCACCCCTGCGGGCATTTCCTTGAATAACAAGTATACCATTTTGGATACTGTTGGGGGGACAACCTACCAGGCACGTCATGGCAATCAGGTCTCTGGCATGGAGTGCCTAAGAATGCCTAAGAGTGGCTAAGAAGGAAAGTGAGGGGAAGAGGCAATCTGTAGTGATAGGGGATTCCATAGTTAGGGGGACAGATAAGAAGTTCTATGGAGGAGATTGAATATCATGAATGATATGTTGCCTCCCTGGTTCCAGTGTCCGAGCTATCTCAGATCGAGTTCACAGCATTCTCAGGAGGGAGGGTGAGCAGTCAGATGGAAGGTGCTCTGAGAGATCAGATATACAATTATTTGGATAGCCAGGGGACTGATTAGGGATAGTCAACATGGCTTTGTGCATCGTAGGTCATGTTTAACTAATCTTGTAGAGTTTTTTTGAGGAGGTTGCCAGAAAAGGTGACAAAGGAAAGGCTGTGGATGTTATCTACATGGACTTTAGTAAGGCCTTTGACAAGGTCCCACATTGGAGTATAGTCAGGAAGGTTTAAACCAGTGGTTCTCAACCTTTTTTTCTTTCCACTCACATACCACTTTAAGTATTCCCTATGCCATAGTGCTCTGTGATTAGTAAGGGTTTGCTCAAGGTAGTATAAGGGTGGAAAGAAAAGATTTGAAAACCACTGTTTTAATCATACCTAATTGACTCGTTATGTGCACGGTTTCATAACTCCAGAGGAAATGGGCCAATGACAATTTTTGTCAAGCAAAATATTTCAGAAACAATTGGGTCTAGAGCCGTGATTCTCAACCTTCCTTTCTCACTTACATACCATCTTAAGCAGTTCCTTACTAATCACAGAGCACTGATGGCATAGGAATTACTTAAAGTGTTATATGAGTGGAAAGAAAAAGGTTGAAAACCATTGGTTTAAACACTAGATATTTATAGTGATGTAGTGGCTAGACAGGAGAAGCCAGAGAGTCATGGTGAATGATTGCTTCTCAGTTTGGAGACCTGTGGCTAGTGGTGTGCCTCAGGAATTGTACTGGGACCATTGTTGTTTGTCATCCATATCAATGATCTGGATGATAATTTTGTAAATTGGATCAGGAATTTTTCAGATGACACTAAGATTGGAGGTGTTGTGAACAGCAGAGAAGGTTTTCAAAGCTCGCAGAGGGTTCTAGACAGGCTGGTAAAATGGCAGATGGAATTTAATGCAGACAACTGTGAGGTGTTGCATTTTTGAAAGACAAAAAAATAAAGGACATACACAATAAATTTTAGGGCACTGAGGAGTGCAGTAGAACAGAGGGATCTGGGAATACAGATATATAATTCCCTGAAAGTTGAATCACAGAGGGATATGGTTGTAAAGAGAGCTTTTGGCATATTGGCCTTCATGAATCAAAGTATTGAGTATAGGATTTGGGATGTTATGTTGAAGTTGTACAAGACATTGGTGAGAAGCAGAGCTGAGGATAGTTGTTGAGAGTGAGGGAAGAATAGGTGGTTGAAAGTTGGTGAGGACTTGAAGGGCCGAAGGGTCCCTTTCCTTACTCTATCTTTCTATGACCATATAATTAATGTGACCATTAAAAAGATACCGGCTATCTTTTAATTGGTGTTTCATTTAGGGTGAGAGGGCATAACTTCAAGATTGAAGTTAGAACAGAGATACAGAGAAATGTCTTTAGTCAGAGGGTCGTGAACCTATGTAATTTGTTATGGAGTCCAAATCATTAGATGTATTTAAGGGAGAAATTGATAGGTTCATGATTAGCCAGGGAATCAAAGGTTATGGGGAGAAGGCTGGGCAGTGGGGTGAAGTGGAAAAATGGATCAACTCGCAATTGAATTGTGGGCCAGACTTGATGTGTTGAATAGCCTATTTCGGCTCCTATTGTCATATGGTCTAAAAGTGAGGCATTTTCTCATAATTATGATCACAAAATGACTATCTGTCATAAAATAATCTGCTTTACCCATCTTCTTCAGTGAAGCAAATCAACTATCCTTTCCTGACATGACTCCAGACATACAAAAATGCTGGACGAACACAGCAGGATGAACAGCATCCATGGAAAACAGTATACAGTCAATGTTTCAGGCCGGAACCCTCCATTAGGAATACCTGCAATCAGGCAATTGCACAAATAAGGTGGTGGAGGAGGGGGGGAAGGGGAAGGGGGACGGCAGGCTTGCAGGTGCAAACAGGTGGGAGGGAGAAGAAGAGCAAGGAGCTGAGGGTGACGAGGAAGGGACAGAGGGCCGAGAAAGATGCTCTCTGATTGGAGAAAGGAAGGGAAGGGAAGGGGTAGAGTACTGGACGAAGGAAGGTGTGGGTGATGGGAAGGGCAAAGAGAAGGGAAGGAAGGGGATGAGGGAAAGGAAGAAAATGGAGTAGGGGCTGATATTGGAAGCTGGAGATTTATATTAATACTGTTTGGTTAGATGCCAAGATGGAATACAAGGTGTTGATTTCCCCCAATTTAAGTGTGGACTCAACCTGAGGACATGGACAGACATGTTAGTGTGGCAATGCAATGTAAAATCCACTGGGAAGTCCTTCCTGTTGCAGTGTATCAATGATGCTCAATGAAACAATTTCCCAGACTATGTCTTGTTTCCCCAATGAACACATGATATATCCACTGCCTTTTGTTTTCCATGGATGTTGCACCGTTGTTGAACTCCTCCAGCAATTTTGTGTATTCTAGTTCCCCAGCATCTGCAGACTCCATGCTTGGCTCCAAACTTAACAACATTGGTTGGAGGCAAACAAAATCCAGAGTGCAATTAGGCATGGTGATTATATTCTTCTTTTCCTGCTGATGTACACATTCTGTGAACAAATTCATGAAAATCATTCTTGACCCTTTCACCATCCTCTAGAGATTTAATATTGAAGGACAAAGGCTTCTCTCAGAAGCTTCAATTCTGCTAGTAGTTACAGTAAAGTGCAATGTGAAACCAATGACATCATTAGCCATGCCATGACGCACAGTGAATGATGCACAGTGTTAACCAATGTTGCAAATCGCTCATTAATGACTGCTAACAGGTACAAAACACCTCAAATTACATAAATTGTCCCACACAAGGCTGTTACTGATCTTAGCAATATGGTACAAGTGCCTTTGAGGGCTCCACCAGCTCTCGGTCATCTTCCAGCAGTCTACCCTTAGTCTGCCCTAAAAGCCAACAGTCTATCCTCAGCTACCTTCATCGTTTCTTCAATGGTTCCTGTGGTGATAGAACCATAGCACTGGGCCGCGTACCCACCAGCCTACTGCAGGGGGGGACCTCTGTACCTCTAGGAAGACCACCTGGGAGGCTGACTCCACCTGGCCAGCTGTCAATCACTGACCTGTATATAGATTTGAGCAGGCCCCTCCCAGCCAGTCACACATGGAGCTGTTGAGACGACTACTGGTGTACAATAGAGTTTAAGTGGATTAAAGACTATAGTACAGTCTTCTGTGTTTTGTGTCTGCTTGCTGCACCACAGTGCACCACAATTTCCATGATCACCTTCCCTATTGATCAGATAACACCATTTGCAGTCACATGAGAGATTGCCGATGTGGAAATCTGGAGAAAATATCTGCCTCTATCCTTAATGTCTCATCATCCCCTGAACTGACCCCCTTTTTTACTCTTGCTGGAGGAATTCAGCGGGAAAAAAAATTGATATTTTGAGGCCATAATTCTTCATGAAAATTGGGAGTGCAGAGGGGAGATGGCTAGTGAAATGAGGACAAAATAGGAGGGGTTGAACAGGGGCCAGTAGGGGATTGGTGAAGAAGGGATGGATGAAAGATAACAGGCAACAGGTTGGCAGGTGCCAATCAAAGAGGCAAGGCAATAAAGCAGTTAGGCAGAGGTAGGTGGTGGGGAGTGATCAGAGGTTCTCACAACTCAATAAACGGTGTCTTGGCTAGAATCTCCTATAAAGAGGTGACCATAGAGGTATTCATTTATTTACAACATGGCAGAAGCTGATTCAGGCCATTGAAACCCATTCTGCATAATTACCTACAGTTAACCTCCCATCCCTGTACATTTGTAGAGGGTAGGAGGAAACCAAAGCAGTGGGGGAAACTCACAAAGTCACGGGGAGCAGGTGCAAACTCCTTACATCCAGCACCAGATTTGAACCCGGGTCGCTGGCGCTCTAATAGCATTGCGCTAACCACTATGCTAACTGAGCCATCAGCTAATAATGAAAGCTGTGTGAGAATGAAGCCAGAGAGGGAGGGGAATGAGAATGGGTGGAGTGCGTGGGAAAGGACTGGTAGATTTGTGCCCCCATTTATTACCCTCCTCCCCCTACCTGACTCCATCTGCCTTTTTACCTCCTTCTCTGCATCCAACTAGCATCCACTTGCCTCTGTCTCCCAGCTCCCTCCCTCCCCACACCATCTGACTCTATTTGCCCACGATGTTTCACCCCTTCTCAGATCACCTAACTCATGTCTCCATCTCATCACTCCCTCCTCCCTCTCCTCTTTATATCTTCACTCTCCAGTCCGAATGTAGGATCTCGGCCCAAAATGTCGTCAATCCCTTCCCCTAACCCTAACCCTAACCCACCCCCCCTCCTGTGGATGCTGCTTGACTTGTTGAGTTCCCCCGGCAGCTTGATTAATGCTCCAGTTTCCAGCAAGAGTCTCTCTCATGTACCCTCAACTGTGCAAGATCTACTTGGATGACGATACACTGAACCAGTGGATGAAGAAAGCACACACAGAATGCAGGAACAAGGGGGATATAACATTGATTATTTCATGTTATATGGTGTACATCATAATTTGATAGATAAACATGCTTAGAATTTTTGCAGACTTATTTAATTGCAATCTGTGGCAATCAGTATCAAAGGAAAAATGACAGCAGTCACTAGTTTGGAGATTTCAGAATTTAAGATTTAATTTATTTTCAGGTACATAAAATATTTCCTTTGTTTGCCCAGTAAAGACACACAAAGAGGTACCACTATTCCAGTGCCACTCTCAAGGAAGAGAAGCAAAGTCATTGAGTCCCTTCAAAGTTATTGAGTGTCCATGGATCCCACCACATCCCCCAATGTCACAGTCTCCTGTGTCCCTGTGACTTCCAATAACCACACGGCATCCTGTCCAGTTCGCTGGTGAACACGAGCTCCAGGATTCTGAGTCATGCCTCCTTGTCCCCAGTATCAAAACCACAAAGTGCTGGGAAGCAGTGCCCGAGAAACTTCGGTAGCCCCGCTCACCATTGCACGTGGCGTGGGGCCTTCGTCTGCTGAGCTCTGAGCTGGAGCCTAGTCCTCCACTCAGGAATATGTTCACTCATTACAGGAGGGATATGGAAGCTGTGGAGAGGGTGCAAAAGAGATTTACCAGAATGTTCCCTGGATTGAAGAATGTGATTTACAAAGCACAGTTAACAGAGCTAAGACTTTTCTCTTTAAAGCATAGAAGATTTAGCGGTGACTTAATAGAGGTTTACAAGATTAGGAGAATAGATAGGGTGAACAACCAGCACCTGTTTATCATGGCGACAGTAACAAATACCAAAGAAGATCCTTTGTCATCCGGGCATCACACGCCTGTACCATTTCATTAAGCCCCGGAACCTCCCCTTCACCGTCCTAGAAGTCCAGACCATGACTGAGTCCTGCAGGGTCTGTGCGAGTGTAAACCACACTTCTTCCACCCACCACAGGCCCATATTATCAAGGCCACTCGGCCCTTTGAGCGACTCAACATCGACTTCAAAGGACCACTGCCTTCAATAAACAAGAATGTCTTTTTCCTCTCGGTCATAGCAAATACTCCCGTTTTCCCTTTGCCATCCCTTGCCCTGACACCTCCACCACTTCCATTATCAGGGCACTGACACAGATCTTCACCATGTTTGGATACCTGGCCTTCATCCACAGTGACCGGGGGTCCAGATTCATGAGCGAGGAGCTACGCCAGTACCTGACAGAGCAAGGCATTGCGTCTAGTCACACAACTAGCTACAACCCCAGGGGCAACGGGCAGGTGGAGAGTGGAAAAAGGGTGATCTGGAAGGCAGTCCTCCTGGCCCTGAAGTCAAAAGGCTGGTCTGTCGACTAGTGGCAAAAGGCCCTCCCCAAGGCACTCCATGCCATACGGCCGCTCTTGTGCACGGCTATCCATCAGACACCTCATGAGCTCCTTTTCTCATTTCATTGTAAATTGGCAACTGGCATCTCTCTCCCAATGTGGCTAACATCTCTGGGATGGTACTCCTCCGCAAGCAAGTGCAGACCCACAAGTCTGACCCCCTAGGTGAGCAGTTGCTCCTTCTCCATTCAAACCCGAAGTATGCCTACATCAGGTACCCCAATGGATGTGAGGACACCGTCTCGACTAGGGATCTGGCACCAGCAGGGGCCCAACCTCCCCACCACAGGTACCCTGCCCAATCTTCCCACCATGGGTACCCTTTGCTCACCCAGGATTCCCCGGGGAGCCGAACCCCTCCATCCACCTCTCCAGAGGGCCTCACACCTCACAGACCTGCCACACACATACACCCCCTCGCTGCCAGACACCACCCTGCCCTCGCCTCTGGCTGCCCCATCCACCCTTGCCCCAGCTGACCCTCAGGCATCCCTGTCCTCACCAACCATTGACCAGGAGCTGACCTTGCAATGGTCTCAAAGGCACAGATGGCTGCCAAACTGCCGGAACCTGTAAATACTACCCGGCACCGAGACACTGCCTCAACCGCACCCCCCCCCACCCCACCAGGACTCATTTTAAGAAGGAGGTGAATATGCTAATACAACCACAACACTGGCCACACTCCCACCAGCCTACTGCAGGGGGAAATCACTGTACCTGCATGTAGGCAACCTGGGAGGCTGGCCCCACCTGCCGGCTGTCAATCACCGACCTGTATAGAGACTCGAGCTGGCCCCTCCCGGGTCACTCAGACATGTGGTGCCAGCAGAGGATAGTCGGGCACACATGGAGATATAACAAGTGGTGTGAACAGAGTTTAAGTCGATTACAGTCTTTTCTCGTGTTTTGTGTTTGATTGCTGCACCACAGCGCTTCACAAGTGGAAATGATGATGTTCACTGTGACCTCAGCAGGAAGTGGCATGTACCGTTCTGTTCAGACTTCCTAAGGCATTGGTCCTTCCGTGGAATTGTTTTCAGAATGCTTTTGATAGATTGCATGGATAATCAGGGCCTTTCCATCCCTCTTTTCCCTCCTATTTTATTCAGTCATGTCTGGGAGCATTTGTGTTTTGACTGACTCATTGTCTCGATTCAAACCTTACTGCAAACCTTTCAAACCTTTCAAACCGTGAACAGTATCTCACTTCAAGGTATAGTTTTTAAATGTAATATTTAAACTACGATGTAATTAGTTAATGATCCATTTAAAATTAGACAGGTAGCTGCAATGTTGTGACATTTGACGGTTCTTGCATCAAATCAGTGTGGTACACTTGTTGACCTAATACTGTGTCTGTCATGTGTACCTCAACTGCACCAATGAACTTCCCAGTATGGTGACTTGTGTTGTAATTAGGTATTAATTGTAAATAAATAAATAAAGCTAGATCTAATTTGATTCCAAAATTCATCCAACAATAGGCAGTGTATACAAAATTAGTGTTTTTGTCTATCATTTACCTCTTTATAAGAATGTATTGTGCCACACACACACACACACATACACACACACACACACACACACACACACACACGCACCTTAAATAAATTTAATGAGGTAATTTTCTACTGGTTCCTAGGGCAGAGAATTCCACAAATTCACCAATCTCAGGGAGAAGCAGTTCCTCCTTACCTATGTGTTAAATCTACTCCAAATCTTGAGACTATGTCCCCTAGTTCTAGTTTCACCTGCCAGTGGAGACAATCTCCCTGCTTCTATCTTATTTATTCCTTTAATAATAGTACATATTTCTATAAGATTCCCTCTTATTCATCTAAATTCCAGTGAGTACGGTCTCAAGCAGCTCAATCTCTCCTCAAAGGCAAACCTGCTCACCTCTGGAATCAATCTGGTGAACTTTTCTACACTGCCTCCAATGTCAGTGTATCTTTTCTCAATGAAGGAGACCAGAACTGCACACAATACTCCAGGTGCGGCCTCACCAGTGCCCTGTACAGTTGCAGCAGGACCTCCTTGCCTTTAAGTTCAAATTCTCCAGCAATGAAGGCTAACATTCTATTTGCCTTTTTGATTACCTATGGCACCCACAAATCAACCTTTTGTGATTTATGAAAAGGCATTCGCAAGTCCCCCTGAACTTCGGCATGCACAATCTTGCACCGTTTAAGTAATAATTTAATCTATCTTTTCTTCCAATATGGATGACTTCACATTTACCAACATTGACTCCATTCACCAGATTTTTGCCCACTCACTTAACCAATCTCTATCTCTCTGCAGACGCACAATTTTGTGTCATCAGAAAACTTTTCCACTCAATTTTGTGTCATCAGAAAACTTAGGTACACTACACTTTGTCCCCTCCTTCAAATCATTTATATATATTTTGAACAGTCTCTCTGGCACTCAAATGCCTTCTGGAAATCCAATTATACAACCATTCCCCTCTACCCCCCGCTGTTTGTTCTATCCCTTAAAAAAAACTCCAGAACGTTTGCTGAACATGACTTGCCCTACCTGAATCCATGCCACATCTACTTGATGGAACGATTTCTCTCTAGACACCTCACTATTTCTTCCTTATTTTTAATAATCAAGCATTTTCTCAACTATAGATGTTGAGCTAACTAGACTGGCTTTTCCATGCATCCTTTTATTTGTCTTCCAACCCTCTGGAGTTTCTTTCCTGTCCTGAGCGTGGGCACCTCTGTACCAGACAGTGAAGCAACGAGCCAGAATGCTCTCCACGGTACACCTGCAGAAGTTTTCGGTGACATACCAAATCTCCTCAAACCCCTCACAAAGTATAGCTGCTGCGAACCTTCTTTGCAATTGCATCAACATGGAGGCTCCTGGACAGATCCTCGGGATGTTAGCACCCAGGAAATTGAATTTCTTGACTCTCTCCTCTACTAAGTCGTCGATGAGGACTGGATTGTGTTCTCCTGATGTCATCCTGAACACTACAATCATCTCCTTGATTTTCTGAAGAAATATTAACATGGTTAATTTAAGATCATCTTTAATTGTGAGGTGGCTTCTGAGAACTCTGACAGTTACTTCCATTTGTCCATTAGAGATACAACATTCCCAGTCCTGTCTCTCAGTTGTGTTCCTGGTCCATGCAATCTCCAAGTCTCAATAACATGAGTGGTCACCGAATACAGCCACTGTTTTAATGTCATGACATATCCGCACTAAAGTCTCAGCTCTTTGCACATGGTGTGAATAGGAAAATCACTCTCTCATGTACTGCCATTTCTGCACAAACTTTCAGCCAGTATAATATATTAAGCCCAGTATCTTTTATACCATACAATTCTTTTGCTCCAAAACCTCATTTTACATGAAACTATCAACTGAAATCCTGGATGTTCTGTTCAAGAAGATTTCTTTCTGAATAAATTATCCTTTAATATCTCTTCTCACTTCAGACTAGAAATCAGCAGAAGACTGTAATTTTTGGCATTATAGTTATTTAATTTTAAAAGTAGGGAGGGAGAGGGATTGGAGCTCTGGGACTGTTGTTGATCTAATTAATCCAAATGGACACTGCTGAGTTTGATCAGTTGAATATTTATAACTCTAGTCAAATGTAAATATTGTCAAAACAGAAATGGTGAGTCATTCTGCAAAAATATTATGCTTGATGAAAATGGCCAACATGAGGTAGAGAAAGCTTTCTTTTCTTATGTTTTAAAGTGAGTCCATGGAGCTGGAGGTGTTTCAGAAGCCATACACCATATCTGCTTGTAGAAGATGATACTGATAAATCAGAGTCTGTAACTGACATCAATCTGGTTGAGAAAATGTTCCTAATGACTGGCCCAATTTGTCTAGCAGATTGGTGAGACAAGGAGTTTTGCCTGCATTAGCCAGTTCCACCAAGCTGTTTGCAAACAATGTATTTACACGGCAGATTGCATCGATGTAACTGACAAACAATGAAATTTTAGTGAACCACTGAGCGGTCGGTGGGTAGTAAGGTTAATTTCAGATTGCTTACAGCAGGAGTTGGTGGTTCAAATTTCCCAGACCATAAAAGCTGAACAGTTTGTGGAGTGGAGCCGAGAGAAATATCTGTGTGAATTCAGCTCTGAAAACCAGAAAGGAGAAGTCTAAATGCTACAGGATTATTATACGCAGCAAGAACTGGACTTTTTTGGATCAACAAGTGAATATGAGAGAATAGTGTGGCCAGGAATCACAGGAATGTGGGTTCAGGTCTTATTCCAGAGTCTTATTTCAGCTTGCACATCAGTGGAGTTCTGAAAGAATTCTGCATTGTTTGCAGTGCAATCTTTTGAGTGAAATTTTGACCAAAATCTTGCCTGTTTCCTCATTGTAACAGATTCTTCATTGAGAAGACTCCAAGGAAAATAAAGAAGACCTGGTGTCCTGGGCAACTTTTATCCTTCAATAGTCATCTTGTTGACCTTGATGCAGATGGGGGCTTGCTTGTATACATTGGCTGATCTGTGTCCTACCTTACAATAGACACTGAAATTCTAAAATTGGACAGCAGAAAGGAAATAGCAGGCAGAGCTACTGCCTCACAGTGCCAAAGTTATGGGTTCACAAGAGCACTCTTGCTCTTGGGTGCTGTCTGTGTGGAGTTTGCAGGTCTTTTGCTGTGACTGCATCAGTTTCCTGCAGGTCCTCTGATTTCCTCCCAAATTCCATAAAATGGGTTGGTAGGTTAAATGGCCACGTAAAATAAACATAGTATGTGGGTTAGCAGTTGAATCAGGGGAACTTGATAAGGATGTGAGGAGGATTTTTTAAATCCAAGATTAGTGTAAATGAGTGACTGATGGTCAGCATGGACTGAGAGGACCATAGGGTTTGTTCTCATGTTGGATACAGCTATGGCTCTATGAACTCATGCGTTTTATAGTGTTACCACTGGACCACAAGAAGTCTCAGTTCAAATTACCTAAATGCTCCCTAGATTGCAACTGGGAACAGATACAACTGCTGAATTAAACCAGTAAAGGACGACTGATTGGCCTCACTCTCATTAGAGGTACAGACTCAACCTTTCTTCATTGAACACAGGTTAACATGAATGCAGCTCCTCTCTCCCACCCCGATAATAAACACACACATAAACAGCACTGCCAGTGAAGACGGACGCCACCTCCTCATTTAACCACAACTCCTTGCTAAACCACAAGTTTTCCAATTTTCAAGTTAAAAATAGCAATTTAACACACCCACCTTTTCCTGTCAAATAATCACCAAGGCAACATGAAACGTTTCTCCCTCACCTTCCCCTCCTCCAAGAGCTTACAAGTAGTGCAGATCCTGGACAGATCCACTGACTGAATCTGTTTGTGATACCTTTCAGCAAGAAAATGCTCTATTTCAAAATTACAGCACCAAGGAACATGTATTGAAAAGAAGGAGATCATTAAGCCCATCATGGCCAGCTGACTCGGTTGAAAGTAGAAAGAATACAGGGATAAGGAAGGACAGTGGACAATGAAATATGGAAAGGTGGAGCAGCTTGAGGACTGATAAAACCCTCTGTTCCTTTCTTGTTGCAATTTTAAAAATATATTTTAAAATGAAAAGGGATACCCTTGGTCTCTCACACTAAATGTAGCTGAGAGTTGTGAAGTTAGTAAATTGGCTGTTTGATACATTCTCAAGTGCCTAATGTCCATCTTTGTATGTTGAACATACTGGCACAGTAATTCCCGAGTCAATGTGTCATATATATTTTTCCGTTTCACTGTATCCGGGCTCAGACATTAATAAGTTGGGTCTTTTATCAGGAGACTACTTTACATCTGCTGGGAATTCATTCCACTTTAAAGAGACCATTCAAGAAATGTCTATGTCCTTGCCATTCCTCCCCACCAAACCAGTGTGATGGCTTGGAAATTATTCCAAAAAGCTTCAGCAGGAAAGGAAAATGCTCCTAAGTGCAGAAAATGGAAGCAGCATTGTCTACAATGAGGCACACGCCAAGGGATTTCTTGCATTCCTGTTGATCCCCATTGTTCTTGCTCCTCCTTTGGGGCAATGCCCACTCCAAGGGTTAAGAGCCCCTTTAATGTGTGTTCTGATCCAAGGAATGTCTTTTTTTGCCCAGAGAATGGTTGATATCTGACAAAGCTGTGGAATCAGGTTCAATAAAGGCACTTAAATAGGCAAGACATAGGATGATGCAGTTTTATTCCAAGTAAATGGGTTTAGTTTAGATCAGATGGCCAACCTTTTAATTTTTAATTTAGTCATACAGCATAGTAACAGGCCATTTTGGCCCACAAGTACGTACCAGAGGTGTAGGTTAATTGGGTGGCATGGATTTGTGGGCTGAAATGGTCTGTTACCATACTGTATGTCTAAATTAAAAATTAAAAGGTTGGCCACCCCTGGTAGAGGGACATCAATGTCAGCATGGAAATGATGGGCCAAAGAGCATTTTCTGTGCTGTATGATTTGATGTCTAAACTACTGAGGTTGTTCCACAAATGCAAAGTCATGACTTATTTTTGACTACTAGCTACTGGTAAATTCATCCCCTTACTGGAATATTTTCAGTGCAGCTTAATTGCATTGTACCAGAGAGGCCTGGGTCTATTAAATAATAAGTCAAACTTGAAATCAGCTGTCTTTTAAAAATAATATGAAACCACCCAATCACTCACTGATGTGATTGGCTCTGAACCAAACTCGTTGGTGGCGTGCCAAGCAATTGAGTTATATTGTACCACCACAGCACACACATGTTCTGGTGGAATTGGCAATGAACATCACTGGCAGTAAACATCAGTCTTGTTGGCAATGCCCATGTCCACCGCAGGAATATGGGGCAATGCTTAAAGCCTCACATGGAATAAAACATGAGACCAACATAAAGCAACAAGGTGGTTGTGGGCGGAGTTATATATCACCTGAGCATCGATTGCAAGTGGCGATATGAGGGAGAGGATGAAGCGATCCTCACCTGCAAGTCTTTCCATCATTCCAATGGTTCTGTCAGGCGTCTGTGCAACTTGCCTGTTGGGTGCACTGGAGGTTGTGCTGGGGACTTGTGAGGGTTTAAGGAATTCTGAGAGACACATCACATACCCTACAATAAAATAGGCTGGAGGCAAGCCTGAACATTGCAACGTAAAGAAATGTTAAAGCAGGTGGCGAATCACTGCCCAATATTGGCTATAACAGGGCACCAAAGCACATCCATCACAATTTTTTTTAAAAACTGCTATTACCTAGGAGAAAATATCTTGGAATGTTCCATTGTAATGAGAATTAAGATATTAAATATATTTTGCACCCCATCTACTGTTATATATTTGAATTTGTTTGCCGGTTGAAAAATGCAAAGAACATTAAAGGAAGTATCGAATATAAAATAAGAACAAATAAAATCTCTTAAAATAACAGCCAATAGAATTGAAAAAATATATTCTGGAAAGAGTAGATTCCAGGGCAGCATAGTTAGTGTATTAGCTATTACAGTGTCAGTGACCTGGGTTCAAATCCAGCACACTCTGTAAAAAGTTTGTACGTTCTTGCCGTGTCTGTGTAGATTAACTTCGGGTGCTCTGACTTCCTTCCACCATCTAAAAAACGTGTGAGGTTTGTTGGTTAACTCATGTGTTTGGGCAGCATGGGCTCCTGGGCCATAAGGGCCTGTTCCCGTGTTGTATGTCTAAATTTTTTTTTAAAAACATGGATCTGCTCTTTACTAACTTTTCCGCTCTTTGGATTAGTGACCAAACGATCCATGATAATTTCCAGATTAACTATTTATTTTTTCTCTTCTTTCATTCTTTATTTTCTTAAAACACCACCTTCCCCACAGACTTGCACTGTCCCCAGCTCAGGGCATCACACAGTGCTGGTTGTCTGCCACTGCCTGTTGAGAGGGTTTCCCACAGGTCTCCACTTGGCACCTCCTGCCCAATGGTGTGGCTGAGATTACCCCAGCTATTTAATCCCCACCAAGTACTTGTTTGGACTTCTGCAATTTCAGTAGATAGTCTAATTCTCACAGGTCGTATGTAAAAGCTCATCTCAGGTCTTTGACTTTGAAGGATAAAGGTTTTTTCTTCACCTTATGAGTTGAGAACAGTCCATTGAGACAATGGCTATCAAGTCACGGCAAGATTGGTGCAGCGGTTAGTGCAATGCCTTTACTGCGCCAGCAAACAGGACAGCACTTCAAGTTCCGTGCTCTCTGTAAGGAGTTTGTACATTCTCCCTGTGTCTGTGTGGGTTTTCCCCAGGGGCTCCGGTTTCCTCCCACCATTCAAAATGTACCGGGGGGTGCAGATTAATTGGGTGTAAATTGGGTGGCTCAGACACGTGGGGTGAAATGGCCTGCGATGTCTAAATTTATATTTAAAAAATTAAAGTCACAATTATAACTGCACCTATTAATCATGGAATTTCCTGTTCCTGAATGAGAACTGCCCCATCAAAAGTCCATTTGTTGTTCATTTTGAGATGGGAACTTGAGCAGAATCTTTCAAAGCTCTAAATCCAGATGAAGCTCTGTGGTCGGGTTGGGGAAAAAAAATTGCAGTGGCAACTTGGTCAGCAGAAGACACCCAATTATTCCCCACAGGAAATATTCACACATGCATCAGTGATGGCTAGGGTTATGAAGAGGGCATGTGCAATACAGGTCAAAACTCTATAGATATGCAGCCTAGCAAAGCTTCCTACTGTGGCCTGGGGATTGAATAGCACTGTGAAAGGAGGTCTGTTTTGCAAGGCCAGTCACTTTGTTGATGCTATCCTGATGAATTTGTTGCTTTCTGGGATCCTTAACATTCATTTATTCAGATGCCTTGCTGTTCGGCGTGGGCAATCATGGCTCTCTGACCCTCCAAATTGTAGTTGTTGCCTTCTCTGTTCTCCTTCAGTGAAGGCTCCATCTTTGAGCAAAGACTGTAGACAATGTTTGTTCATGATTATACAAGGGAAAAATACTGAAGTGGTTTCCCAATTCCTTCTTCAGTTGTAGGGTCCACACTGGATGAGTAGCCCGGGCCACTGATCAGCAGAAATTCATCTGCCCAGCGTTTTTAGTTTTACAGTTTCAATTTATAGAATGTGCTTGTAAAATCCATCCACCATCTGCAAACCATGGCTTCCCATGACCCTGATTGGGAGGCTAAACAGGTACTACACCTTGCCCAAGGGTGACCTGTAGGCTATCGGAAGGAAGGAGCACCTTATACTCCTTTTGCTGACCAATTGCACAACACTAATATGGAAGTGACACCTGGGTGACACCTGGAAATCCCTTGGCATGTTGTAGATAATGCTGCTTCCATTTTCTGCACTTAGTGCTGTATAAAAATAGGCCCTTTGGTCCATTGAGCTTATGCTGGCCATCACACCTATTCATACTAATCCCACTACACCTACCACCCTACAGTGGGTGATTAGTCCATAAAGAAACCTAATGCTGAACATCTAACATTAAGATTGAAAATTCTGGAAGATCACAGCAGTCATGACATCCCAGACAAAGTAAACCTCTATCAGATCCAACTGCTATTAGTTAATAAGTGTGGAAGTGGGTTGGGTTTGAAGGATGTATTCAAGTATCACATCCTCCTTGTTAAATTTCTGAGCCAAACATAACACTCTGTGGCTTGACCTAAAATGGTGACCATTCCTCTTTAAACAAAAACATAGATCTAATTGGGGAATATTTTCTGCTGGGATCCGGATTTTGCCTTGAGATGTTATGTTTGGATCAGAGACTGTACACAGGAGGAGTTCGTGGGAAGTGGTTTGGAGCACTGGAATTTCTGAACTTGGGCCAGCATTATGTTTGGATCAGGCAGGTGTTTACCTGGAGAAGTCTTGATACGAACTTCCGGATGGCAAAGCCCATTTACATTAAACCACCCGAAATCAAATGATTCCCTTCCAATCTATCAGCCTCTCACGTTAATGAACCAGCACTGAATCTACTTTTTTTTTAAACAGCCACAATGCAAAAAATTCCTTGCTCAATAATTGATCAAATAATTAAGGAAAACTTTAAAAAAAAAGCATTTCTGATTTCTTTTCAGAAAACAATGAATCACACTATTGGGGCACTTTTATTATTTGTTGCAATATATATTGAAAAAAAAACATTTTTTGGTTGATTGCTTAAAGGATCAAGTCATTGACTAGGTTGACTGTTACCTCAAAAAGTGGTCTAGTTGAATGAGGAGAGCAGAGAATGATGCAGTTAAATATTACTGTGTGTCAATGGGTAAATGGCAGAGTCCCATCCCTTGGGTACTAAGCAACGCTAATTCAGAAGATAGCAACCAAATGCATGTTTATATTTCTGCCTGAAAGATACATGGTTATGACTGTAAACATGACAATCTGGCATCTTTATTGGTGCTGCTCTTGTAGGTAACAATATGTTTTCTTATATTCATTCACGGGAAGTGGGCTTCACTGGCAAACTCCAACATTTATTTCCCATTTGCCTTTGAAATGCATGGCTCGCTTGGCCTTTTCCAAGGACAGTCGAGAACATGATTTGGTCAGTTGAGTGCTCAAGAATATAGAAAGCTGCAGAAGGTAGCAAACATAACCAGGTCCACCACAGGCTCCGACCTCACATCCATTGCAGACATTTATGTGAGGCACTGCTTCAAGAAGGTGACCAACATCATAAAAGACCCTCAGACCACTGGCCACCAACTTTTCTCTGCTATCTTTGGGCAGAAGGTATAGAAGCCTTAAGGCCAGCACCACTAGGATCAAGAACTGTTTCCTTCCATTGACTCTTAGGGACTGCCCTGACACCACAAAAAGGACTGTCTGCACTATTGTAACACCACTTTTTATTTCTTGCATGATGGTGACTGAGAGTATTTATTATCTTTTGATCATCTATATTTGTTATCTCTTTTTAATTTAAATGTTTGTAGTTGATTTTTTTAAATGAAACACCGATTCAACTACAGCAAGTAAGAATCTTGGTGCAGATGTATATAGCACAATGTATATGACAGTAAACTCATTATTCTATTCAACCATGTTGGCATAACTCCAGGTTTACCAAATAAACAGGAACAATATATTCTTCTCTAAGTCTGCTCTTAGCTCCTATACTCTTAGCTCCTGTCCTCTTCACACCCCTTCCCTCTTCCATTCCCTTGATTCCACTGTTTCTCCTGCCCCACTCACTCATCCAGTCTCTGCCACTCCAGCATCAAACCTCCCCCACCATTGTATTCTTAAGCCATGCACATTTTTACAACTATTTATAACTGCCACCAAAATTTTAATGGAGATTCAAGTTAACTGTCATTCACTCCATTGTTTAGGTCAACAGGGTTAACATAGAGGTTAAAGTGAAATATACAAGTCTCCAAACACTGTGATTGTAGTAAAACACATAGTAAAACTGGAGGAACTCCACTATGGAGTATCCATAGGAGATAAAACAAAATAAATGGATGTTGACTTCAGGATGCACCAGGGAATCACTCTACACTGACCATTCACAGATCTACCATTGAAGTCATCAAGAGTATCAAGTTTCTTGGTGTGCACTTGGTGGATAATCTTACCTGGTCCCTCAACACCAGCTCCATAGCCAGGAAAGCTCTACTTCATGTGAAGGCCAAGGAAAGTTCATCTCCCACCCTCCATCCTCATTATATACTGCAGAGGATGTATTGAGAACATTCTGAGCAATTGCCTCACTGACTGGTTTGGAAACTGTTCCACCTCAGACTGTAAGACCATGCAGAGGATAGTGGAGTTAATGGAGAAGATTATTGGGGTGTCTCTTTCTACCATGACAGACATCCACAACATACAATGCATGCGGAAGGCAAATAACATTCTGAAGGACTTCTCACACCCCTCTTGTAAACTTTTCTCCCTTCTGCCATCTGGAAGGAGGTATTGCCCACACGTCCAGATTGTGCAACAGTTTTTTCCCCCCCAAGCCATCAGGCTCCTCAATTCTAGAACATATATGTATTAGTCTATCATGGATTTTTATTGTATTGTGTTTTAATATTTAACTCCTCTATGTAAATCTGCTCCATGGTCCTAGAGAAATGTTATCTCATCTTTACTGTGCAATGCATTAGTAGTTATGGTATGAATGACAAATAAAGGTGACTTGACTTGATATATTACCCACATTTCAGGCCTGAGCCCTTCTTCAAGGTGTAAGCAAAAAGCTGTCAGGCATTTGAATAAAAATTGAGGAGCAAAAGGGAGAAGAATGGCAGAGGGAGAAGTCTAGATCAACAAACAAAAGCTGTTAATTAGATATGATCAGAGGAAAAATTAGAATTAAATTTTGCTCTGAGGGAAAGGGCAGAGAGAGAGAAAACTAGAGGAAAGGAGACAGAGGGACCAAGATGTGGGGAGGGATTAACAGAAGCCATAGTACTTGATGTTAACTTTCATCACATTGAGGGTGCTCAAACAGAAGATGAGGTGTTATTCCTCCAATTTGTGGATGGTTTCAGTCTGGCACTGCATGAGACCATGGACTGACATGTCAACAAGTGAATGGGACAGGGAATTGAATTGGGTGGCCCCTGCGAAGTCCATGTCATTTCAGCGGACAGAGCCAAGGAGCTCAATGAAGCAATCTCACAGTCTGCGCCCAGTCTCTTTGATAACATAGAGGTGACTCAGGTTCAAATCTGTTGTTGTCTGTAAGGAGTTTGCACGTTCTCCCTGTATCTGCATGGATTTCCTCCAATTTCCTCCCATGCTCCAATGACATATGAAGTTAGTACATTAATTGGTCACATAGGTGTAATTGGGCAGCTTTGGCTCATGGGCCAGAAGGGCCTGTAATCATGCCATATCTCTATATTAAATAAAATCTATCTCTTGTGTTAGTTGATAACCACCAGTAACATAACCATTCTCCTACCATCTGCCAAATGGTGATCACTAGTTTTGAATAAAGCATCATCATCGAGTCCATAAGTCAATTGCCATGAGTCAGAAACTTATGTTCCACAATATATCTGTCTCTGGAACAACAGCAGTGCACTGCATGATGCTAACAGTGGCAAGTAAGCATCGAGAAAATTGAAGGGAAAAACTGTTGTCTGTGGGAGGTCTAACAGGAATATAGTGTTGACAGGAACAAAATATGAATATTCTTGGCCCAGGCTATTGCAGAGCTTTTTAATCTTTGCCACCCACCTACTGTGCCAGTCTGCAATGCCAACACTTCAATTAACTGCACTGTTTACAGAGGTCAATGCAGCCACCTGCTCGGCCTGCTAGAGGGTGAATTGAGACTGACTGGCTGTTCAGATTCTCTAGGCTGTGGACTTCTTTCAGCAAATCAAGATTTCACCTGAAAATAGATTCAAAGTAATGGCTTTTGTGGCTGTTTCAGTAGAACAAATAAAACTTGGCTGAAAACAATGTACAAACATAAAATGTGCCTGAATAATCAACTCCTGTGTGGTGAGTCTGTTTCAAGGTGCTGTGTGGAGAAAATAAAGAGGTATACTCGAGTAAGAGTAAACAATTCTTCTTCGCACCTCTGGATGACTTATTTTCCATCCAGCTCAGCTGCCTGCGCATAAGTTCTTATAATTATTGCCATACTATTGATGTTACAAAATCTTCAACCAACAGCAAGAAGGTCTAAGATAATTGGGTAAAATGCACAAAAGTGTTGGAGAAGCTCAGGGGGTCATGTAGAACTATCGAAAATCAAGGACAATCAAAGCTTCAGGCCTGGGCTTGTTTAAAAATGATCAATCTGCTGGAGGATCTCGAACAAGATGAGCATCAGCAGTGGGAGGAAGAGAATTGTCAGAACGCTTCATCAGGGTGGAAAGTGCAGAGGAGAGAGAACTAGCATCATATGGACAGAGTGGGAGGGGTTAGACAAGCAAACTACGGAACAGTGAAGGATGACGAACGGAGGCTGTTGATTGGCAGGTGCCTGGAAAAGGGAGGGGCAAGGGTCAGGTGGAGCAGAGTGGCATGTGGAGACAAAGGCTGATAGGACTGTAATCTGATAAGACTGCTGAAAGACCACATGAACTGCTCTCACTAACCATAGGAGACTCTCATTTTCAAAACAATATTTATTTGTACAGATGAATACTTGTCCTACAGATGTATTGTTTGTATGTATGTTTTGCACCAAGGACTAGAGAACAAAAAAACTTTAAATATTCGCAGCCCTTCCCACTCTGTCCACATTATACCAGATCCCCTCCTTCTGGAGGGTTCTGGGCCAAAATGTGAACCATCCTCTAGTGCTGCTGGAAACAGTGAGTTAATCCAACAAAAACACAAAATGGTGGAGAAGATCAGGTCAAACTGTGTCCTTTATGTTGCAAAGGTAAAGATTCATAACCGACGTTTCGGGTTTGAGCCCTTCATCAAGGTACGAGAGAATTCCAACAAAAAGGTTGGGGGGGGGGGAGGCGGGTAGCAAAGGCAGGAGATGATAGGTGGAGAGAGAAGGAAGGGGACAGCAGCAATGAAGGGGGAGGAGAGATGGCTGGGTGGGTAAGGGAGGGGAGAACAGGAAAAACTGGAAAGGGGAGGGGAAAGAAAAGGTGAGCAGGTTTAGCAGAAATTAGAGAAGTCAAAGTTAATGTCATCTGGCTAGAGAGTGCCTGGATGGAAAATAAGGTGTTGTTCCTCCAATCTGCAGGTGGTCAGGGTGGGATAGTACATAAGGCCATGGACAGACATGTGAGCTTGGGAGTGTGACTCAGAATTGAAATGGTTGGCCACTGGGAAGTCACTGTGGTTGCAAATGGAGGAGGTGCTGAGCGAAGCGATCTCCCAATCAGCGACTGGTCTCTCTGATGTAGAGAAAGCCACAAAGGGAGCACCAGATGCTGTAAAAAGTCCAGTGGATATACAAGTGAAGTGTTGCTTCACTTGAAATGCCTGTTTGGGGCCCCGTACTGTGGTGAGGGAGGTGATGTGGGTTCAAGTATTGCGCCTTCTGTGGGCACAGGGGAAGGTGCTGGGGGGCACAATGGGTGGGGAGGGATGAGAGTATGAAAGAATCACAGAAGGAGCAGTCCCTATGGAAGGCCAACAGGGGAGGAGAAGGAAAGATGTGACTGGTGGTGGTATCCTGTTGTAAGTACAAAATTCCCACGGAGAATGTGTTGGATGTGGAGGCTGGTGGGTGAGGATGAGAGGGATTCTATATTTGTTATATCTGGGACCAGGGCAGATGAGTGGGAAATGGAGGAGTTGTAGGCGAGCACTGAGTTGATGGTGGTAGAGGGAAAGCCATGTTTGTGGAAGAAGGCAGTCATTTTAGAAGATCTGGACTGGAAGACCTCATCGCGGGAACAAATGCGGCAGAGATGGAGACATTGAAAGAAGGGGGATAGAATCCTTGCAGGGAGCAGGGTGTGAGGATGTGTAGTCAAGGCTATTGTGGGAGTTAGAGGGTATGTCGGTGGAAAGCTTGTCTCCCGAGATGGAGATAGAGAGATCCAGGAAGGGGAGAGTTATCAGAGATGGAGCAGTTGAGTTTGAGATCGGGGTGTTGGTTGGCCACGAAGAGGATGAAGTTGACAAGCTCATCGTGGGTGCATGAGGCAGCTCTGATGTAGTCATAAATATAGCGGAGGAAGAGTTGAGGGGTCTTGCCTCTGTTGGCTTGTAGCATGGATTGGCCCTCAAAGCCCACAAACAGGCAGGCATAGCTGAGACCCATGTGGGTACTCCTTTAATTTTGAGAAAGTAAGAGGAGTTAAAGGAGAAGTTATTTCAAGTGAGGACAAATTCTGTCAGCAGAGGAGGGTGATGGTCAGGTATTTGGTCCAGAATGAAGCAAAGTGCTTTTAGACCTTCTGTGTGGGGAATGGAGGTGTAAAGGGATTGGTCATCCACAGAAAAGATGACGCAGTCCAGTTCGGGGAAGCTAAAGTAATTGAAGAGATGGAGGGCATATGAGGTGTTGCAAATGTAGATAGGGAGTGATTGAATCAGGGGACAAAATATAGAGTCACAATAAGATGAAACTGGTTTGGTGGGGCAAGAGCAAGCAGAAACAATGGGTTTACCTAGATGGTTGGGTTTGTGTAGAAGGTAGAAATGGATGGACTACTTGTTGCTCCAGATTCTAGGTTTTGCAGTCTCCTGTTTATCTCATGACAATTGGGCATCAGGTCTCCCACAAAGACTTAGATGTGCACATTCACAGAAACACATACACATACTCTCTATTTTTTAAAATATTTTATTTAAAATTTTCTCCATACATGTAGTAGTTAACTTTAATATAATAGTACAAATTACAAAGGTCAAAAAAAACTAAAACTACATGCATAATGGTATATAATTTCCCCTCCCCCACCCTTAAATAGGTAATATAAAGATATAGTTACATAAAGTAAAAGAAAAGAAAGAAAATTTGAGGATTGCACAGAGGGTTGTTGTCTAACACACATATTTAAGCAAAATTCTTTTATACATTTCAGAGACTCTCACAGGTCCAGAGGCACAGGAAGCATAACATTATAAATTTAAACCTCATATTTGAGTATATGGCACCAAATTTGTAGAAATGTAGCATATTTATTTCTCAAATTATATGTATTTTCTTTACAAAGGAATACAACTTTGAATGTCTGCATTCCATCATGCCTCACTCAAATGTGTATCTGATTTCCAAGTAACTGCAATACATTTCCTTGCCACTGCTAATGCAACTTTAACAAATTCTAATTGATATATTCCTTCAATATTACCCAATACAAATAAATTTGGCTTTTACAGAAATACAATACCTGTAACTTGTTCCAGAAAGTTTCTACCCAAAAATATCTTACCTTAGGACAAGACAGGGTTGAATGTAAAAAGTTCCTATATCCTCACCACATCTAAAACACTGATCTGACAAGACTCTCTCCAAGAACAGATGGATCCACTCAAACCACAAACACATGCAAAAGCACAGATATAAATGTTGATCTTACTTTCAGCCTTTCCCTTTGCTACCATTCCATGGGGTCCCTTCCACACACACACACAAACACCCAACTCAATCTCCCATCTCCTAACAATCTACTTCTCCACACCTCTTCCCCCTGCCCCCCACTCTCTCTCTCTCTCTCTCCCTTGATTGCCTGCTCACCAACTTTCTCTTACCTTGGCCTTTCTCTGCTACCCACAACCAGCCAATCACACTCTCCCAGATGGAGGCAGGCTCTGCTATATGAAGTATTTCACAAGGGAAAGATAAAAACTTCAGACGCTGGAATCTTGAGACAATAAGAAGCTGGAGAGACTCAGCAGGTCAAGCAGTATAATGGAGTGAAATTGTCAGTCAACATTTTGGGTCAGGACCCTTTATCAAAAGTATTTCATAATATGGCAAACTAAACAATGGTTAGAACAAAACATTAAGACATTTATCCTGATGCCTTCCTTTAATAGAATCGTATTGTTGCTCAGTGAATTTACAGATTCCTGGAAACTGCATCTTTTAGGGACAAGTTTTATGAGATTCCGTTTCAGTGATGAATACAACATAATGAAAACTTGGGGAATTACTATGTTGCACAACATCATGATTTTTCTGTCTGGGTCATCCACGCATCTGATGAGTGAATTCATAAAGGAGCTCAGCCTTACCCAATGGTTTCAAATAGCAGGAAATGTGTGCCTCTCAATGAGAAATGTGGGCCACTACAATGGTTGTGACACAAATTTCAGCCTCACTTAAAGAAGGCCTGTCAGACATCAGTGTAAAAACATTTATGCCAATTCAAATAGTTCTTGGGGTACCAAGAGTTTCATGGCTTCCTGGACAACACAGTTCTGGGCCCTGGATGAGGTACAACAGCTCTTGTACAACAGCATCTCAAACACTTGCAGGGTATGTTGTTTCAGGAAGCCGACATGAGCAGTTTGGAACTGTGACATAGAATGCATTATGGTGAATATACAAATGTACAGTAAAGACTTGGCATACACTGAATGCAAAGAAATCCATTAACTTTTTTGAATTTCTTGCATAGATTTTGACGAATAAAATTTACTTCTGAAATAAAAGTTTCCAAGTCATGCAACCAAATTCATTAAAGAGAAAAGCGTTCATGGGGAATTTCATGATCCTTTCAGAAATTCCAAAGCACTTAACAATATAAGATGCATCAATGTTGTAATTTAGGAAGCATGTTGCCAAATTTCTGCACAGAAAGCTGCCACAGATGGAAGTCTGATAATGACAAAATATTTTTTTTTCTATCTTTTTTTAAAAAGCCTGCAAGTATCTCAATTCTCAAGTTGCCCTTGAGAAAGTAGTGGTGCAGCAGTCCTTATGGTGAAGGGACTCCCCCTCTGTTTCCATATTTGGCTCAGTTGCCTTGTCAGTACCCTCCAAACTAGAGAGAAAGCAAGTCACCCTTAATCCCCAGGCTACTTCAATTGTTGACAAAGGATTTCCTAGAGTGCAGTTTGAAAGGGAATTCCAGGATTTAGTCCAAGGGAAAATGAGGGAGTGGCTATAATTTCCAACTAAGTATGCATGCAACTCAGAGGTGAACCTACAGATGGTATTATTCCCCTGCACCTGACGCCTTTTCCTTCTTTATGCCAAGGCTATAGGTAATGATAATACGTTTATTGTCATACACATGAAACAATGTACGTATGCACCAAAATTCTTATTTGCTGCAGCCGAACTGTTACCTGTAGAGGAAAAAAACTACAACAGTAATTAACGGAATTAAATCAAAAGAGATAATAAATATTCACAGTAATCTCAGTGGAAGAAAAAAGTGTCATGCAGTAGTACAGCTAGTCCATTTATGTGGACAGAGCATCTATGATTAGTGTACCAAGGGGAGGTTCAAGAGCCTGATAGGCTATGGAAACCCTGGCAAATTTCTACAGATGTGTGGTGGAAAGTGTGCTGACAAGCTACATCATGGCCTGGTATTTGAACACCAATACTCCCGAGTGTAAAGGCCTGAAAATGGTAGTGAACGCAGTCCAGGATATCACAGGCAAAACCCTCCCCACCACTGAAAACATCTATGGGGGAATGCAGCCATCGAAGGGCAGCAGCCATCTTCAAAGATCCACACCACCCATCATACACTCTCTTCCTGCTGCTACCATCAGGAAAGAGGTATCGGTGTCATAGGATTTGTACTACCATGTTCAGGAACAGCCGCTACCCTACCATCATCAGACCCCTCAACAATAAACTCAATCAGTGGCTCATTTAAGGACTCTTAATTTTAACTTAATCTTTATTGATTTTTTTCCTCTCCATACTGTTTACGTGTCCATTATATAGTTTTTTTGCTCTACCAAAAAGTGGTCCTTCAGCCTCGCCCGCAAAAAAAAAAGAATCTTAGGATTGTATGTGATGTCATGCATGTACTCTGATAATAAATCTGAAACTGCTCTCAACCAAGAGATGCTGGTGTTCAGAATGCTGTCCAAAGGTAACAGTGAGAAGTTGTTTGCTAGGTGATATTGATGTGATATGAAGAATGGACAGGATGCCCAAGATAACTTCACTGCTCTTCAGAACTGTGCATTGGGGGCACTTCCACAAACATTTCTGCAGAGGACTGGAATACTTGGTTAAGCACTCTACCCAAAAATGGCACTCCTGACATTGCAACAGTTGCTAGACCCCACACTGTGTTTGTGTGGTAACTTGGAATGGAGACAAACTGGGTCTCATGCAGAGGGAAGAAATGCTACCAAATGAACCGTGATTGACAATACAATTATGTCATTAAATATAGGAATTAATTAAGTCTAATGAATGTTCATATATTGCACAAGCAATGAAAGAAATCACCTCATCATTTTAACTGCTAGATTATTTTGATCCTGCAATGTTTCTGCATTAGAGGAAGCTTTATCTGATGGTTGAGGTTTGCATGGGATTTCTTGGCTTGTGTTTCACAGATCTCTACGGGAATCTGACTCTGAGCTGGTGATTTCTGCTTCATAGGCAAAAGAAAAGGAGGGAAAATGTCTGCTAACTACCCGAAAACATATTCGGAGATTTAATTCTGCTACTGTGCTGTAAAAGGAAAAATGTATGTAAGTTGAAAACTGACACGGGTTAATCAGTGATCTGGTTTCAGCAAATAGAATGACAATTCCTGTGTTGCCTATGGGTATGCTGGCACTTGTGTCGATTTCCAATGGTACGCGGCGTGTATAAAGGACAAAGGTTCCCAGGGCTTGTACAGACATGACATGCAAACCCACCAGAAACCAAGTCACATTCCACAAATGCCTTTTCACTTAAGTCAGAAAAAAATACCTTTTGGAAGCAACCAATATAGGTTTTGGAGGGGCCACTGATTGAATTCTGCTACACTGGGAAAGCAGTTATCAATGTGGGCACCACAAAATTCCTTCTCTGCAGAACACTGCTTTGCCCTCCCTCCCAACAGCCCACCATCGCCAGTGGTTGCTGGCAATCTTAATCTGTCATAAAGGCACTCAATGAACTCTGAGGTGAAACAAAATGTCACTGCAGTCAAGGATCTCAGTATATACAGAAAAACTATTCAGAAATGGCACCAGCTTAGAATCTGGCTGATCCCATGATGATTCCGGTACTTTCTTTGACACTCCTCTGTCCTAGTTCCCTGAGTCTTCAAGCTCCCTTGAAACTTGCTAAAGGGTCCCAACCCGAAACATTAGTCGCTTTCGCGCTGACACCTTGTCCCAGCAATTGACGGCCATTTTACCAGTTAAGGGTCCAGTGTGAAAGCTCTTTAATCTGCATGCAGGTATCACCAGAGGTGAAACTAACTAGGTATAGTATCATCTCCAGTGTCTAATGACTTCTGTGTGCTAATTAGCCCAGTGTGAAAGAGACATAGGGTATCTTGGGATAAAGTTGTGACACGTTGATTACGCTTTTGCATTTGAGTGCAGGAACCAGAATTAATCAAAAGATTAAAAAGGTATAAACTTTGCCGACCTACATAAACCTTTATTAATATCTAAAGGATCGCGGGAAAGTCACAGTGGGATAGAGAGATGGGGGATATGCCCTCCCAGAATTCTGTGCAGCAGAGAAACCCCTCCATGAGTGCTCCATGCATACAGCCTTTTCCCGCTGCATGGATTTCTAGGAGGGCAGGTCCACCATCACTCTTTCCCCATGGTCTTTATAAATTGTGAACTATCGGCGCTAGGACTTTCCCACGGTCTTCATGAATTGTGCAGCTCTACTTTCCCACAGTCTTTTTTAAAATTATAATGTTTTACATAGGTTAGCACAACAAGGGCTGAAGGGGCTCATAATGTGCTGTACATAAGGTTTAATTATATTATAATTAGACATGATTAATTTTGTTTAAATAAAAGATCATAATTTATTGATCAGGATTTAGGGCAGATCTACCATTGTTCAATGCGTCACTCGGACATGACTGGTGGAGGATAGAATCCCCTATCCCCGGGGATGCCTTGTGATGAGTGAGAAAGGACACAGAGAACCGGTCAACAGTGGTCCAGTATAAAAGGCAAAAATGGCCTCCTTAACTGCTTCACTGAATGGCCAATCTACTGGTTAGCCAGTGTGAAAAAGGCTATTGACTGACCATTTCTACCCATGGATGTTGTTTGACCTGCTGATTAATTACTCTCGATTCCAGTTATCTGCAGAATTTGTGCTTCTTCTTTGAAACTCACCAGTGCCTTGTTTCTTATACCCAGGTTTACTGAAAATAATTTATTGTGTAAAATATTTTTTTAAAATATGAATTAAAAGTGTGTTTGAGTGTTAATAAGAATAATATCCAATAGTTCAAAAAACTCCAGTAACCTGACACCATAAATTATCCAGAGTGCAAGATTAATGGTATTTTAGTAAAACATGTCCAGAATGAACAGAACCTATTGCTTCTGTCCCTGAAAAGGTGCTCAAAACAAACAATACTGAAGAAATAAGTCATGACTTCTCCAGTCCAAGTTCAACTTCAAGATCCTTTGTTCTGCTCCAAAGCTAATGGAAACATTAGCTTCTTTCTGTCATGGATTTTCTGTAATTCTATAAATTTACTTAAATGGTGGGGCAAGCCCGTTAATGATTCAGGACCATTGACCTAGGACCATGCTCTCTGCTGGTTCAGTTTCATCACACAGCCCCATGGTGTTTGTCGGCTCAGTCCCTTCACAAAGCCCAATCATGTCTTGTTGGATCATTTACTTTACACACAGCTTCATGGATTATGTTAACCTAGACCCATTTTAACCATATGACTCCAACATCTCAGCCCCAAATGATGGCCTAGGCCAGGGGTGGGCGACCTTTTTTTTAAAAAAACTCACATTCCATCTTAAGTATTCCCTATGCCATAAGTGCTCTGTGATTAGTAAGGGATTACATAAAGTGGTATGTCAGTGGAAAGAAAAAGTTTGAAAACCACTGTTTTAATCGTACCTAATTGACTCGTTATGTGCACGGTTTCATAACTCCAAATGAATTGGGCCAATGACAATTTTTCTTAAGCAAAATATTTCAGTAAAAATTGGGTCTAGAGCAGTGATTCTCAACCTTCCCTTCCCACTCACATCCCACCTTCAGCAATTCCTTTCTAATCATAGGGATTTCTTGAGGTGGAATGTAAGTTTTTAACAAAAGGTTGCTCACCTTTGGCCTAAGTTATTCATACCATTCATTTAACCCATGTTTTTTTATTGGTACAGACCATTGTTCCATGGTCTTGTAAAAATGTTGAGTTCAAGTCCCGTTCTAATGATGTGGGCATGCATTACTTCTGTAGTAGTACTGCCAGATATGATGGTAAATGAGATTGCCAGCTATTCCAGAAGCGCAGGAGATATTTCCATATGTGGTGCCTAAAATGTATTCCTTCATCAAATGGACTAATTGGTTATTAGCCTCAGAGACATCTCCACAGTAAGCAAGTTTCTTGTTATTTGTAACAAAATACTACAGTTCGAAAGTAAATCTTATAGACCCATCTGAAATTAAGTTTTGGTATAATGCAAATATATCATTGACAAGTTTATTTTTCTTAAGTCATTTAAGATTTTGAGTTTGGCCAAGAATATTTAATAACTTCAAGTGAATTTTAGCTGCATTGCCCAAATTGGTAAATGGCAATAATTTGGGTTGATGAATAAAAGAGCTCATTTTGCAATCATTTCTAGTCTTGACTGATAACCAAGCAGTCAATAATGGAGTTTAAACTATTCTATATCAAGCCTGTTCTGGTAAGTCAGCAAACAAGTATATTTTGGCAGTGAAAAGAATGAGAATTGATGATGTTGGCAACAGTTGAAACATGGTACGGTGGTTTGTCAGTTGATCTCTTTGTTCATTGTCAACTTTTTGAGCAATTGTATTTTCAATTTTTTTCCTTCTGTGTCATCCATTTCTGGAAAACAATGATCATATCTGGTATCATGCATTGCCACATGCTAGTCCAATAATATAGCTGAGCAATGTCTTAGCACAAAACATGAGATTGAATGAAGAACAGGTTCCTGGTCCAATAGAGAACAATTAGAAACAATAGGGCAGAATGAAAAAGAATGGCCAGGTCAATAGGGACCATGGAGCTATACCATATATACTTGTTTGCTGACTTACCAGAACAGGCTTGATATAGAATAGTTTAAACTCCATTATTGACTGCTTGGTTATCAGTCAAGACTAGAAATGATTGCAAAATGAGCTCTTTTATTCATCAACCCAAGAAAATTATTGCCATTTACCAATTTGGGCAATGCAGCTAAAATTCACTTGAAGTTATTAAATATTCTTGGCCAAACTCAAAATCTTAAATGACTTAAGAAAAATAAACTTGTCAATGATATATTTGCATTATACCAAAACTTAATTTCAGATGGGTCTATAAGATTTACTTTCGAACTGTAGTATTTTGTTACAAATAACAAGAAACTTGCTTACTGTGGAGATGTCTCTGAGGCTAATAACCAATTAGTCCATTTGATGAAGGAATACATTTTAGGCACCACATATGGAAATATCTCCTGCGCTTCTGGAATAGCTGGCAATCTCATTTACCATCATGTCTGGCAGTACTACTACAGAAGTAATGCATGCCCACATCATTAGAACGGGACTTGAACTCAACATTTTTACAAGACTGAGCTACTTTACACTATATTAAGTTGTGAAATTATGTAACCTTAAAAGCTTCCTTTTAGAAGTTTCCTGCTCTATCCATTCATCCAAACCTTCACACCATTCCCCTTTCCCTGGAGCTTTATTTTCCTGTTTCCTTGAATGGACTAAATTCCATCAGTACAGAGCAGCCAGTCAGTCAGAATGAGAGCCTTGATATCTTCCCCTTCTGTTTATTGATCTGTTTAAATGTAATTGAGGAATAAAAGACATTTATCTTCTTTGAAACCAACAATTTCATTTCCAACCCATATCAACAGTTCAGAAAGCATTTGCCAAACAATTTGTCGGTGGTGAAACATTCCATTTAAGCAATCTTATTTAGGACAAAATATTAATATTTTCTTCCATGAAACAGCAACTTTAGCTGGGTAGCAAGAGAATGTGCAAAGGTCTGTGTTGTTCAAATCAGAATTAATGCAGGATAGTTTTGCTCTTTCCTCCATCAATTAGGAAAAGGCAACTTCAGATCATGTCATGGGGAATTTGATCATTATAGAATCACAGCGTATACAACATATAAATGGGCCCTTCATCCTACCATGCCCATGCTAACTTTTTAACCAATCTATTTTTATCAATTAGCTCTGGATCCTTCTATGTCTTTTCCATTTAAAGTGTCTGTCCAATTGTCTCTTAAAGATATAGATTATATCTGACTCCAATACCTTCTCTGGCTGAAAGTTCAAGATGTCAACGACTCAGTGTTTTGAAAAGTTTCCTCTCAAATTCCAGCCTCTCAATTTAAATGAATGGCTCTTCTTTTTGAGAACCCTACCACAAGTTAAAGACTCTGACTAGCTTCTTCATCTATGCATCTTATAATTTAACGTACCTCTGTCAGGTCACCTCCCAGTCTCCTTTGCTCCAGGGTAAACAAACTCAGCCTGTCCAACCTCTCCCAAAAATGAAAAGCTTTCAATTCAGGAAACATCCTGACGAATCTGTTTTGCATTCTCTTCTGCACAACCAAATCCTTCCTAATGTTTGGCGACCAGAACTGCACTCACTATTCTAAGTGTGGTCTAACAAGTGTTTTGTAAATTTGCAATATTTGCAATAAATTTGCAATAATGTGCCAAGTTTTAGATTCTATGAAAACAAGCATGCCACTTGCCTTCTTCATTACACTATCCACCCATTTTCTAACTCAATTGTTCATTATCACGTGACCACCGCCAGTGGGCTGATATCGCCTCAAACCGTGCATCTTGGCGCCTCACAGTTTGGCGGGCAGTAACCTCCTTTGAAGACCGCAGAGCCCACCTCACTGACAAAAGACAAAGGAGGAAAATCCCAACACCCAACCCCAACCAACCAATTTTCCCTTGCAACCTCATCTGCCTGTCCCGCATCGGACTTGTCAGCCACAAACGAGACTGCAGCTGACGTGGACATTACCCCTCCATAAATCTTTGTCCGCAAAGCCAAGCCAAAGAAGAAGTGATAAATGCAACTCGCAGAAATTCATCAATTCCGGCACCATTTAGTCTCCACATAAAAAGATCACTGGAAAGGCCAAGAAGATTAATTATGACAATGGTAACATTTCATTTTAACACAACGGACAAATCAAATTTAAAATTTTAATAACAAATAACAGTAGCTTCCTGATCAGAATCTGGCACAACCATTATTTCGAGGAACTATGGACTTGAATCCTAAAGTTCCTGAGTCTGTCGGCATTCCTTACCACTTACTGTATAAGTTCTACCCTTATTTGACTTCCCAAAAATGCATCACCTCATTCTTGTCAAGCATTCTTACAAACACAGTTCCTAACTTTCCATCGGATCTATATCCTGCGTATGATTACACCACGTGTGAAAAGCAGCCATGAGCCTGAGCCAAGGTGTGCACATCCATCTCCTGATTCCCTGCATGACAACAACCAAAGTCCTTCCACCAAGGATTAACAAAGCTCTGTTCACCCCATACCATTCATCAATCACCTCCATGCTGGCTCAAAGTTCACCCATAGATAAACTTAAATATTCTCATTCTTGTTTCAAAACCCCTCCTTTGCCTTGATCTCTCTTCATTGCTTTTCTGATTTTCATTCAAAAGTGTTTCTTCAGTTCTTTCTCTCTGGCCCTGTCAATCTCAAATTCCTCAATCCCCTTACAGCTGTTAGGGTCTAAAATTCACAGCATTTTCCCTAAACCACTTTGGTTCCCTCTACTCACCCTTTAATAATCTTCTTAAGGCACACTCTTTTGACTAAGCTTCTCCTCATGTGACTCAGATATATTTTGTTTGTTAAGAATCCCACAATGTTTTGTTATACGAAATATCATGTATAAATCCTAACTTCTGTTGGTATTTATGGTTAGGGTTAGGAAATTTGTTAATAAAAACATCTTGAATGACATAGAGACAAGCTTCTCATTCTTACTGCATTTACCATCTATCTCTCCCACATCAGACAAGACTTTACCACTTTAAATAGTAAATGTGTCTGATGTCTACAAATCATCATGTGAAAGTCCTCCTGTAAGTCATTGAGGTGAGGGACTTCAATTATGTGCAAAAATTTAGCAAGAGAAGAATTATCTCCAAATAACTGTGATAAACCATTTTTCACTGGCAGTGAGGTCTACAACAGAGACCCGGGTTTCTGAAAATTGATGTAAAAATAAGGGGATATCGGTAATGTTCATTTTCTTTGGCCACAAGCCACTAAAATCTCCAATGCCATACCTGAAAACTGGAAATGTGTCTAATGAAGACTTGATAAACACAAGTAAACAGGAACAGATGCCTTGCCATTTCATTCAATCCTGGCTGATCTGCAATAGCCTCAACCTCTCTTCTGTGCCAGTGCCAATGACCCTCAACTTCCCTTTCTTTCAAATGTACCTCTATCTTCACCTTAAATCCTTCCAATAATCTAACCCCCTCAAACCTCCAGGGGGGGAAATTCCAAAGATTCAACGCCCTCTGAAAAAGGAATTTCTACATAACTTGGTTTTAAATGACACTCCCTAATGCTATAACAATTTTTTTAAAAATCTTAAAGGACTCATAGGATTAAAAAGCTGGCAGAGGTATAATGGACCAAATTGCACCACCAACACCACCTCCCCCCCCCCTTCCACTTTTGCTATGAGCCATGACTCACAGATAATACTTTAATATTTGTCTCTTCTGCTATTTAAATAATGTTCCAAAGGGCATTTTGAGAACCTCCCTCTCATATATACATGACATATTATGCAGTTTTATTAATGTTTCATATTTCAGGTGGAGTGGGTGACATTGAAAGTTGCAACAACGGTGTATGTTATTGAGACAAATGACTCTCCAATCTCAAAAAGTTCCCACCATGTCAACCATCACCTGCAGGAAAGAATGTCAGTGTATTTATAAGCACCATACATTCCAGTTAAAAATAGCCATGCCATCAAAGTGTGCACATGCACCTGTTACTTATAAACGACACTTATCTGAATTCCTGGAGGCAAATCTACCTTGGAAAGGAGAATTGGAAATAGGACACTAGCGCCCTCAAACTGCAGCTTCAGAACACGACCAAAATGCACCCACCAGCTGTGGAAAGCTCAGATGTAATCAAAATGGTACAAACAGGTGAGTCATATTTTCACTCCCACCTGGAAAATAGTTCCCATCCTAGGGGCTCACACTTAGAGTTGGTACTTATCCAAGCCATAGATTCTGTTTTTCTGGATTAGATTTGTCTCACAATGATTCTGAAAGAATATTTACCAGCAACCAAGTTATAACAGTACTCGAGTCCCGTTCTTAACTCCAACTTGATTTTAGGGGAATGTGTGTTCATAAATATCCATCAATTAGATGACTGAGGTATCAGGTAAACAAAAACACTGGAGATGCTGGGGTCTTGTGCTGCATACAAAAGTGCTGGAGAAACTCAACAGATTATTTAGAAGAAGGGCTCAGGCCTGAAATGTCGACTGCCTTCTGATTTCCATGGAAAATGAAAAAAACTGCTGAGTTTATTTTTCTGTTAACTGCACTGAGGGATCTGCTTATGGGATGATTTTCTGTGTTACAGGATGCCCTTGGTACTTGTGATCATCAGTTCAATCCACTTGCATCAAGGAAATGTGATTATATTTATCCTTAGCCTCCTGCATGTTGCCCAAGTTCAAGAGGTTAGTCAATCATGAGTGCGAATTATCTTAGTGAAGCAAATCATGATGGCCGCCCAAACAACCTGAATCCAACTGGCGTCAAAACATATCAAGGAACAAGTCATCCAGATATTTAACGTCAATGGGACATTGAGCTCTGATCTCTGTGAAGAAAGACACATTGTTTCAACTTCAAAAATTAGTTTTAAATGTGAAAATGGAATCATTAATGTGATTGCTCAAATCACTATGTGAAAAATGTTGTCTGACAAAACCATAGTTTCATACAATGATACCTTGAAAATACTTCATTTTTATAAGGGTTTAATTGGAATTTAATTAACTCCTTATAAACCAAGAAATGGTTTTAGATTGTTATGGAGTAGGATAGGTGGCATGTACACACACACACACACACACACACACACACACACACACACACACACACACACACCACCTGTATACAAGCACACACACAAAAGCCTCAATGACAGCCATGTACATACGAACTCACATACAATGCGTACACAAATCTAAAGGGAAATGAACTTTACTTGCATAAATAATCATATTGACAGGGTTATAATTCCTGGGTTCCAAAGAGTAAAGACTAGCATGTGTAGCTTTCCATTCTTAAAATCCCACACTGATCTTCTTACTAAATGTTACTTTGAGCTACTCTTCTCCCATTTGTCACTGAAGGCAGACAGAGTTGGCTTTCCCCTCCTTAGATCTGAGAGAATACAGACAAATTATTCTGACCTTTTTCCTGTTCTTTGTTTATTCCTTGAAAAAGAGCTCGGGCCCAAAATGTTGGAAATATATCTTTGCCTCCTCTGGACACTGCGAGACAAGCTGAGTTCCTTCAGAAATTATACTGCCCTTATTACAGCTGCTGGTGTGCCTTTCCACTGTAAACCCTCTTCTGTTCTTTGTAGCCCTTGTGCATTTGTAAAACAAATGTATATACGTGCTGTTGAGACAATTTGAGTTTAGAATTTTTTTTTTACAGAGAGAGGCTCGGGGTAAGGGTAAGCCAAGTTAACAGTGATTTTGTGATATGATGTGCTTCTCCCCCCACTATATTTATGCATGTGAACAAAGCCAGAATGGCAGTGTGTAGTACAAAGATTAGATGTCAAGTGAGATGAGCAACCCATGGCATTAAATGTCACGCCCTACCCCTGTTTCAAATAGCTCAGAAATCTTTCCATAGAACTATAGACATAAGTCTTGGCAAATGAACAATGAAAATTTGATAGCCAACACACTAAAGCAAAAAGAGAGGCAGGTTGTGGTTAAGAAGAGGAGGTAAGAAGCTTTTACTGTGAAAGAAAGGACATGGGATCGGAATTCCAGTTGGGCAACCAAGTGGGTCAAGAAAATCCAGAAAAATAAATTAGCTGGATATCTAGAAAACAAGATATGGTCCTATCTTGAAGGAAAATTATGTCACCACTCCTTGCACTAATCAAGTGTGGGAGCATTCTCCAGTCCTGGCCTGCATTCTTGACATTCCACTCCACTCCTCACATTGATTACACATGTGGATTGAATTTGAGTGATGGCTGATACACTTTTGATATGAATCCTCAAAGATACATTTCTTCCAAAGGTGTTGGTTTCATTTAGACTGATAGTGACTACTGATGATTTGTTACTGACGCCTTGTACCACTGCAGCCAATTTGGTGGATGAGGTCCCTCAATGTTATCATGTACAAGGTTCCATGTATCAATGTAATTCAAAGACAGGATGGTCTGCTGACTCAGCAGAAACCTTGGCAAACTTCCAAGGATGTGTAGTAGAAAGTTTGGTGACCGGCTGCATTACGGCCTGGTATGGGAGCACCAGTACCACTGAGTGGAAAGCCCTGGACATCAGAGGCAAAACTCTCCACTACATGGAGGAAATCTACATGGAACGCTGCTGTTGGAGAGCATCAAGGATCCACACCATCCAGGATATGCTCTGTTCTCGCTGTTGCCATCAAGAAAGAAGTATAGGTGTCACAAAACTCACACCACTGGGTTCAAGAGCACTTGCTATCCCTCCAGCATCAGACCCCTAAACAACAAACTCATTTAAGGACTCTTACTTCGCACATTATTTATTACTGAATATTTTTTTTTCTGTATTGCAGTTTACATTTTTTTTTGTTTACATTTCTCCATTTTCTATAAGTATCTTTCATCTTGAGGACAATTTACAGCTAGCAATAGGTAAAAATTCTGCCTGGCCCACAAATAAAAAAGATTCTCAGGGTTGTATGTGATGTACTTTGAAAAATAAACCTGATCTTTGTGCAAGGGAGGAAATTTGCAGTTGAAGGCAATCCCAAGCATCTGCTTCCCTTGCCCTTCCAAAAGTTTGAGGTAAGTTCCGACAAAGGCCAAGTAGAAAGATTCCTGGTGCCCCAATGAAAGTAATTTACATGATTAATGTATCTGGCTTTATCCTAAGCCTGCACACTACCCAAACTATCACTCCACCCTAGGACACCTGCAGTCACAATGCTAGAAATAAAGACTAGCAGAACCATCTAGTGTAAAGAGCATTGCTTGTTCACATGAGGAAGGTAGAATGGAGGTAGCAAAGAGACAAAAAAAATAATAAAGAAATATCCAAAAGCACTGATGCTACAGCATCCCTGCACCACTTTCGCCTGTTTGAAAGGAACCTTCACACACGGATTGGCCTAATCAGCACCTTTGTACGCATGGTAACACAAAAGAGTCGATGACCTGGTCTTACTTAAGAATGAGTGACAAACGCCGACAGCAACAACTATGGTGACCATGACCAGAATAGAGTAGACTTAGAAGCCTGGAGAATTGTAAACTCTAACAAATTGCAAACTCAGGAATGACACCAGTTCTAAATTTTAAATTATATTTATCATAAATGATAAAGGGCCTTCAAACGGAAACGTTTACTCGGTTTCTTTTTCCATCACTGCTGTGTTTTGATTTCAATTTTTCCTTTAATATGAGAATGATGTTATTATCAGAGTCACCTGACAAAATAAGTCAATTTGGCAATTATTTAATTCAACTCACAGCTGAATTGCCTGTTATGTTTTATTTATAAGAAAGCCAAACAGAATTAAATTATTTCTTTCTGCAGCTTTTGATATCTCAATTCAGTCACTGAGATATCAGAAGATTGTATTTTTTCAAACCTCCAGTATTTCGCACCAGCTTTGATCTGGTAAATGCTACAGTAATTTTAGTTGACAAAATGGCTTCTGACAGCAGCATTGACACCTTTAATTCTTATTGACTGGTCTTGGATAAAGAAGACAATTCCTTTAAGGCAGGGGTGTCAAACTCAAATTCACCGAGGGCCAAAATTAAAAACTTGGACTAAGTCGTGGGCCAAACTAAATATTTATTGAAAATTTTCAACAACATCTGCATGTTTTCTCTTCTTTCAACATATGCAATGTTAAACTTTTCCTTATTAAAATAAATGTTTATTAATAGTTTTGGTTAAACTCTTTCCAGAAGAAGCATTAACAAATGAGAAATAAAATATTCAATAAATAATATTTCTCTATAGCCTTTAAGCTCCTTTTAAATGTATTTTTTTTTTCACAAGCCAACAAGTCAAAAAAATAACAACTTGCTTCAATGACAAACAGGTTTGTCTTTTAAAATGATGAACATATAGTCTGCCTCCCACCTGTCTTGAAAGGTCCTGTTTTCTGTCTTTGGTTTGGCCATTTTTTGTAAGGGGTTTATTACATGTGAGTTAGGCGACAGGTCGCAGATGCTAATGAAAGTAGAGAGGAGGTGGGGGAGATTAGCAGGCTGACGGGCCGGCGCCCACGCATTTGCAAAGCATTCTGGGATTTGTAGTATTAGCTGTGCATGCGCTATACTGGCGCGGCGGCCAGCGGGCCAGCTCTATTGCATATTTGATATGATCTTGCGGGCCAAATATAATTACATCGCGGGCCAAATTTGGCCCACGGGCCTGAGTTTGACATGTGTGCTTTAAGGAATTGGTGAGTGATTTTGCTCCAATTTCTATTCACCAAACCTCTGCCACAATTCCCCAGCTCAATCCTCTGCACTAAGATTATTGCTGCCATCAAAATCTCCCAAGTTGCTAACACAAAGCTAGAGAGCCATACAGCATGAAAGCAGGCTCTTTGATGCACTAATCATATGTTATCCATTTTTTTTCTTTCTTTGGCTTGGCTTCGCGGACGAAGATTTATGGAGGGGGTAAATGTCCACGTCAGCTGCAGGCTCGTTTGTGGCTGACAAGACCGATGGGGGACAGGCCGACACGGTTGCAGCGGTTGCATGGGAAAATTAGTTGGTTGGGGTTGGGTGCTGGGTTTTTCCTCCTTTGCCTTTTGTCAGTGAGGTGGGCTCTGCGGTCTTCTTCAAAGGAGGTTGCTGCCCGCCGAACTGTGAGGCGCCAAGATGCACGGTTTGAGGCGATATCGGCCCACTGGCGGTGGTCAATGTGGCAGGCACCAAGAGATTTCTTTAGGCAGTCCTTGTACCTTTTCTTTGGTGCACCTCTGTCACGGTGGCCAGTGGAGAGCTCGCCATATAACACGATCTTGGGAAGGTGATGGTCCTCCATTCTGGAGACGTGACCCACCCAGCGCAGCTGGATCTTCAGCAGCGTGGACTCGATGCTGTCGACCTCTGCCATCTCGAGTACTTCGACGTTAGGGATGAAAGCCCTCCAATGGATGTTGAGGATGGAGCGGAGACAACGCTGGTGGAAGCGTTCTAGGAGCCGTAGGTGATGCCGGTAGAGGACCCATGATTCGGAGACGAACAGGAGTGTGGGTATGACAACGGCTCTGTATACACTAATCTTTGTGAGGTTTTTCAGTTGGTTGTTTTTCCAGACTCTTTTGTGTTGTCTTCCAAAGGCGCTATTTGCCTTGGCGAGTCTGTTGTCTATCTCATTGTCGATCCTTGCATCTGATGAAATGGTGCAGCCGAGATAGGTAAACTGGTTGACCGTTTTGAGTTTTGTGTGCCCGATGGAGATGTGGGGGTGCTGGTAGTCATGGTGGGGAGCTGGCTGATGGAGGACCTCAGTTTTCTTCAGGCTGACTTCCAGGCCAAACATTTTGGCAGTTTCCGCAAAACAGGACGTCAAGCGCTGAAGAGCTGGCTCTGAATGGGCAACTAAAGCGGCATCATTTGCAAAGAGTAGTTCACGGACAAGTTTCTCTTGTGTCTTGGTGTGAGCTTGCATGCGCCTCAGATTGAAGAGACTGCCATCCGAGCGGTACCGGATGTAAACAGCGTCTTCATTGTTGAGGTCTTTCATGGCTTGGTTCAGCATCATGCTGAAGAAGATTGAAAAGAGGGTTGGTGCGAGAACACAGCCTTGCTTCACGCCATTGTTAATGGAGAAGGGTTCAGAGAGCTCATTGCTGTAACTGACCCGACCTTGTTGGTTTTCGTGCAGTTGGATAACCATGTTGAGGAACTTTGGGGGGCATCCGATGCGCTCTAGTATTTGCCAAAGCCCTTTCCTGCTCACGGTGTCGAAGGCTTTGGTGAGGTCAATAAAGGTGATGTAGAGTCCTTTGTTTTGTTCTCTGCACTTTTCTTGGAGCTGTCTGAGGGCAAAGACCATGTCAGTAGTTCCTCTGTTTGCGCGAAAGCCGCACTGTGATTCTGGGAGAATATTCTCGGCGACACTAGGTATTATACTATTTAGGAGAATCCTAGCGAAGATTTTGCCTGCAATGGAGAGCAGCGTGATTCCCCTGTAGTTTGAGCAGTCAGATTTCTCGCCTTTGTTTTTGTACAGGGTGATGATGGTGGCATCACGAAGGTCCTGAGGCAGTTTTCCTTGGTCCCAACAAAGCTTGCAAAACTCATGCAGTTTGACATGCAGAGTTTTGCCGCCAGCCTTCCAGACCTCTGGGGGGATTCCATCCATACCTGCTGCTTTGCCACTTTTCAGTTGTTCGATTGCCTTATATGTCTCATCCTGGGTGAGGACCTCATCCAGCTCTAGCCTTAGGGGCTGTTGAGGGAGCTGGAGCAGGGCAGAATCTTGGACTGAGCGGTTGGCACTGAAAAGAGATTGAAAGTGTTCTGACCATTTACACTGATCACTAATAACATTTTATTCTCCCCACATTCCCATCAACTCCTCCAGTTTCTACCTGCCACCCATATACATTTGGTGTTATCCACAGTGGCCAATTGACCAATCGACCTGCATATTTTTGAGGTGTGAAGGAAACAGGAGCAACCAGGGGAAACGCCAACTTTCATAAGGTGAACATTAAAACTTTGCACTGGCTTGAGCCCTGCTTGCTGAGGCTGTGAGACAACAGTTCTACCAGCTATCCCACATCTGTCAGGAGTCCCTCACTGCCGATATAGAAGCATATTAGCTGGGTGGGGGGTGGGGGGGCACCTTCTCGTCTGTTCATCAATTAATGACATCGTGGCTGATCTGTAACCTGACTCCATTTATCCATCTTCATCTCCTGATCATGAGTGTTTTTGACTAACAAAGCTGTCAATCTAAAGGCCCTTTCATGCAATTTTTAAAAAACACGGACTGTAAAGGCGGAGATTCCCTTCCCTTACGCCGGGAGACTTACATTCTTGAATGCGCCGTGGCTGGCTCCAAGGCACTGACTGCAATCCCTCTCAGAGAAAGGGTAATCGGTGGAGCACTGCACTCCACTGCCTCGCATGAATGTAATGCCTCTGTGGCAGCTGGTGAGAGATGGGCTGATGATGCCGCAGCGACGTCGTCAGCCTCAGACGCAGGAGTGGGCATTAATGGCCTTACTGAGGGTGCACTGGATCTCTGCCTGGATACTAAGACTGGCTGAAAACATCACAAACATCTGTCTTGCCTGCTATGGGGCTGCCATGATGAACTATAAGGCTCTTTGCGCGTCAGCACGTATAAATGACATAAATGACTGGTGCGGCTCTACGGCACCAGTCGCCCCACCTCCATCGGCTCCCAAGGGCGCTATGAGACACTGCTCGATGTGAATGTGATGCAGAAGCAGCCATGAAGGCCTGGCATGAAAGGGCCTTTAGATTTCCTATTAACAATGGACCTATCAATTATTGCTGGAGGCATAAGAGACAATAGATGTTGGAATCTGGTGCAAAAAAAATCTGCTGGAGAACTCAGTGGTTGATGGAGCATCTGTGGGGAGAGAAGGAAATGTTGACAATTCCTTTCTCCCTCACAGATGCTGTCTGACCCAGGGAGTTCCTCCAGCAGATTGTTTGTTGCTGTCAATAATTGCTGATAAACAGAATTCCAAACATAAGCTGCCTCTTAAACAAAAAGAGACAAAAGTGGCAACTTTCAACAGCTCTGACAGTTTCCGTGAACAGAGAAACAGAGCTAAGAACAGGAAGTGAGCAGGAAGTGACCCTGCTTCCAAACTCAGTGAGAGTGAAAAGACAAGTTAGTTCTTTTCCAGTTGCAAAGAGGGGAGGGAAATGAATGGACTCTCTTTTCCCCAACAGGATGAAACCATGGTTTCTCTCAGTAACTGGTTGATAGGTTAAATAGGAATAAAAGAGAGCTGTAAAATTCAAAGCTGCAGACAATGGCTGGCAGATCAGGCCATGCTAATGGAGAGGGGAAAAAACTGAGCCAATTTCGCACATGGAAGATGAATAGCAGAATCGATTAGTTCTAATGCAAACTGTTTGTCTTTTGATAGATACTGCCTGGCCTGTTGTGTCTTCAGACATTTTTTTAAATTATCTGTCCCTATGACAATGTTAAAGGCCTAGTCCTAATGTTTACTCTGTGTCCCTAAATGCTGAACTATAAACCAGCCAAAATATTTTCTTTCCATCTGCCCTTTAAGTGTCCCTTAATCTTAAATTCTCAGGAATGTGATACATAGTTTGAATCAACTTTTCCTGTTGCTCAATCCTTGGGAGTAAATTATATGAGAGCCATCATCCACCTAAACATAACAAATCAAAGCCTGTTAAATGGCTATTTCTATTCATTGAAAATGTGCGTCTTTAGCATTAGCTAAATGAATTTTAATTGATTAAATTAATTACTGTAATTGGATCGTGGATTTTCTCGTTTCCAGGCCACAATCAGAGAGGATCGGGAAGAACATCCTCCACAATCTCCATCAGTAGCGGAGCACCACAGGGTCTACATTCTCAGCCTCCTGCTCTACTCACTTTACACCTATGGCTGTGTGCCTCAATATAACAACAAAACCATTGACATATTTACTGTCAATTCCATGGTAGTATGTTGTATAAAAAGGAGCAATGAGTCAATATACAGGAAGAAACTGAAAAATTGGATGAATGGTGTCCTAACAAAACCAAAAGCAAGGAGCTGACTTTGGACTATAGGAAGGAAAAACCAGAGGATGATCAGAGGTAGAGTGGGTGAGCAAATTTAAAAATTCCTGGGAGTCACTATGTCAGAGAACTTTTTCCTGGATCCAACACGTTAATTTCGTCATGAGGATTTTGCAGAGATTTGGTATGACATTGAAAATCTTGGTAAACTACAGATGTGTCAATATGCTGACCAGCTGCATCATGGCCTAGTATGGGGGTACCAATACCTCTGAGTGGAATGTCTGCAAAAGATAATAGATATACAGTATATCTATGGAAAAACTGCCCACCATTGAGGAAGTCTACATGGAACGCTGCTATTAGATAGTAGCAGCAATCATTAAAGATCCGCATTACCCAGCACATTCTCTGTTCTCACCACTGCCATCAGGAAAGAGTATAGGTGCCACAAGACTCAGGTTCAGGCACACTCTTAAACAACAAATGCAAAGACTTATCGAGGGACTTTTACTTTGCACATTATTTATTGCTGAATATTTTTTTTCTGAATTGCTGTCAGTTTGTTTATATTTCTCTCTTTTGTAAACATATCTTTGCTGTTGGCCCACAAGAAATAGAATCTCAGGGTTGTATGTATGGTCATGCATGTACTTTGACAATAAATCTAAACTTTGAACGTTTGAACTTTTTTGTGTACATCATGGAACTAGAAGAATTGTAACTGCATTCAAAATAGAACAACTGCAATAACAGTTTGTCCACACGATGGAGCACTATTCAATTTTATGCCATATTTGGATCCGTTTATTCTACTTGCATTTAATGGCTGAATTAAGGTACCATTTGGGGAATTATTAATGGTCCTTTATTTTACAAGGCATTTGAGGGTCTCTCCAGAAGTCCACCCAAATTATCATTAATATTTCCAACCATGAAGCAAAAAAAAACACATTGACCCTCTAAAGTGTATTTCCATAATCTCAATGCTCTTCAGCAATGTTGCTCCTGTACCTTTGAGAAACTGGAGGAAATACTTCCCATTAATGCTAAGGAATATTACAAACAGAATGAGTTGGATAAACTTGCAGGAGGTGCAAATATTGTGAGGGGTGATGCAATGTACAGGAAAGAAAACTAGCAAGGGATTTCAATGACAGCAGACAGTCACTTACAGAAGACCTAGCAGATGGCCTTGTCGGTGTACTTGGCTGCCTGTTATCATTTAGGTAGTAACCAATTAATTACAAATTTACCTACTAATATCGCTACTAAAAACATTACTAAGATCGTCTACAACCATCAAACGCTGTTGAATATTACAGCCTCCGTCTTGGGTTTAGTTACATCAAAAAAATCTTTGGTATAATACCTGAAGACATATGGGTCTGGCCCAGCGACCATCACCAAAAAGATTGACTCCATTGGCAGGATGAACATACAGTCCCCTTGGCCAAGCAGAGGAATCCTGTTCGCACCCGCTTGATCTTCTCTTCAATGCAACGAAGAACTTAATCTCAGTCCCGTAACAAACTTGGCAGGCTCCTTGGCTCAGCTGAGCCATGCTCACCCCCGCTAGGTTGCAAAAAAAACCCAACATATACCCTACAAAACCCAAAAATTACAAACATGTTTCTAAACTTTTATTTCTGTCAAAGGTTCTTGAAAAAATTGTTCTTAGCCAATTGTTGTCCTACCCTCATCAAAACAACACATCAGAAAGATTTCAGTCCGGTTATAAAGCCCACCATAATGACCTGCTTCTTTTTACTGATTCAGGTGGCTCCACCATTCTAATTCTCTTGGACCTTAGCGCAGCATTTGATACTGTGTATGTTGACACAACCACTGTAGGTAGGCAACCTGGGAGGCTGTCAATCACCAGCCCGCATAAAGACTTGAGCCAGCTCCTTCGGGGGACAGTCAGACACGTGCAGCCGGCAAAGATAGTAAGACTGGTGTCTTAGGCTAATTAAAGCCTGTTGTACAGTCTGTGGACTTTGCATCAGAATCATTTGCATTGCAGTGCTCACAATTTAATTAGCTTACAATTAAAAGGACCACGGAGAAGTTCCTCACCATCGAGAGGGTGGATATTGACCCTCAACACCAGGACACTCCGGCATACTTCAAGATCTGGAAGCATGCGATCGAGGCGATTATCCACACACTGGCTGAGGTCATAAACACTGACCAGAAGAGACTCATGGTACTTTGCATCAAGCTGGGCTCACACACTTTCCAGACTATCTGAGACTGCATGGATTTCAAACCAGCGATGGTCGTCCTGGAAGGGATGTACCAGCCCCCGACAAACATGCTCTATGCCCAGTGCCCGCTCAGCATTAGGGTACAGCAGCCAGGTGAGACTGCAGACGCTTACCTGGGGGCACTGTGAAAACTAACACGCCCGTGCTCGATTGTAGCTGGGGTGACTGCTGGGGGGGAGTTGTGACTCATCGAGATGCTTGCGTATGAGGGTTACAGTCGAGGGCGATTCAACAGAGACTGTTGGAGGAGAATAACGCCTCCCTTACCAGGATCATGGAGGTGGTCTGCTCCCTAGAGGCTGCAGCTCACCACGTAGAGGGCTTCAATGCTGCCCTCCCCCAACCTCTGGCCTGGCTGATGCCGACGACAGCAGTCACTGAGGGACCCCATGTGGAAGAGACATTGTCAACCTAGTCCACCGCTGTAAGTGCTGCAGGTCTCGGTGTGGATCAGACAGGCATTCCCAAAAGAACTCCCCGGCAGCAAGAAAGGGCACTTGACTAAAGTGCACCTCTCTAAAACCACTGGGAGAGCTGTGGCCCTCTGATGCCAGCCGGAAGCACCTTCCGACTCTCTGAAAGCCCCCACGTGCAAAGGCTGGACAGCGCCATTACTCTGCCCATCACTTCCGGCCTGGCCGTCCAATCACACTGCCACCACATGCTCACCACCATCTTTCATCGTCCAAATTCCGGCTGCACTGATGACATCACATCCAATGTCGCTTCCTGTAGAGTCGCCCAACCATGTGCATCTCCTGGGATGTGCCATCATGGGCCAGCCGAACCCCGACCACCCCAACCTGTCTGACTCACTGACCAGATGACGTGGTCAACACATGTGCGTACAAAACTGCGCACTCACCGCACTCCATGCTCCAAAGAGCACCCACTAGCCGCTACTCGCCACAACCATCGGGGAGCAGTGATTCAGACCCCAAGGCGGTCCTAGCATCCACCACGCTAATGGAGGACATTCTCCCGTTGACGTGGGCACTCGATGATGGACATCACTGTCAATGAGAAGGTAATAAAATGCCTGTTTGATAGCAGTAGTACTGAGAGCTTCGTGCACCCGAATGTGGTCTGTATGCTGAATGTATACCCAGCAAACTTAGCTATTGCTTTCACAGCCCAGAACCACTCCATCATGGCACTAGGGTAATGCTCTGTGAACTTGACAGTGGGGGGAGGGGAGAAACATATCAAGAGTTCAGGCTTCTAGTCATGCACAGCTCTGTGCCTCAGTTATCCTGGGACTAGATTTCCAGAGTCACCTCCACAGCCTCTCCCTTGCCTTCGGTGGCCCACTCACCATCCACAGCACAAAGTCCAGCAACGCCCCTAGTCCACTTGCGGGCTTTCCACCCTACAGGTGCCCCCTCCATCCCTCTTCAACTACCTAACGCCAGACTCATAGCTACCAAGAGCAAGTGCTACTGTACGGCTGACAGGATCTTTGTCAAGGCAGAGGCGAGACGACTTCTGGCAGAAAGAGTTATAGAGCCCAGGACCTGCTCATGGAAAGCCCACATCCTTGTCATAAAAGTGAGGATGGTCATCGACTATAGCCTTGGTACACCCTACTGGACACCTACCCACTGCCCCAGATCACCGATATGGTCAATGAGATAGCCCAGTACAGGGTTTTCTCCATGATTTTCCTGAAGTCAGCCTACCACCAGCTCCTCATTCTCCCGGGATAAACCTTATACCATCTTTGAGGCAGACGAACGCCACTACCAGGTTCCTTTTGGGGTCACAAATGGGGTATCCGTGTTCCAGCAGGAGATGGACCACATGGTAGACCGGCACAACCTAGGAGCAACCTTCCCGTACTTGGTCAATGTCACCATCTGTGGCCAGGAGCCTGTCCTGTGATGGTCCCAGAGGCACAGACCACCTGAACTTGTAGTGTGATGTAATATTTGTAGATGTATTTAGGAGATAAATTGGTAAAATTAGAATAGGTTACATACATACACACATTTTAAAACAGATCTTATTTGAAATACTGACGAATTCATTCAGTGACTTTACAGAAACTATGGAGATTTCAAAGTGGCTGTTAATTGAAGTGAATGAATAGACCATTGTCTTGAACGAGTCAGGGAGCCTGTATTGAACACTTTTACAAGACTTCTGACCTTTCTGCAAAGTGCTCTCCCAAAGGTCACTCCTGGGTTCTTGTTTACCTAAAATCAACAGATGGTTTTGCAAGTGAGAGAGGGAGAGAAGGACATGTGGCTGGCAGGTTGGAATCTGAGATGGAGAGAGAGAGAGAGAGAGAGAGAGAGAGAGAGAGAGAGAGAGAGAGAGAGAGAGAGAGAGAGAGAGAGTGAACAGTCACAGCTGAAACAAGCTTTTTGGAATTGAAACAAAAGCTCCAGAGTGGCAGATGGCTGGAAATGCTATCTGTCTGATGTTTCTCTTGGAATAAGAGGAACAGAAAGGAACTCTGTGGTAGCCTGAAAGAAAGAGGTTATCATCTGGAGAACCCTGATGGGGCAAGTTTCATCAGTGAGACCTTGAGGTGACTAATGGTGGTACCTCAGTTGTGGAAATCCTGGAACAACAAATCTCTCTCTGCAAATCCTACAAGAACCTTCCTGAGTGGTAAACATTTACCTTTCAAGCACCAAAGCCTGGTGAACTTTATACATGTTAAATTCTGTACACAGTATTAGAATTGCCTGCAACCAGTGAACTTGGAAGAATGAGAAGTGAGATTGAACTGTGAACCAAAGAACTTTTCTTAAATTTACACATACATTACATACATATGCACTCAGAATTAGAAGGGAGTTAAGTTGGGTTAGTTAAGTTAATAGAGAGAAGTTAAAGTTTGATTCTGTTTTCATGTTTAAAGATAATTGTAAATAACTTTTGTTTAAGTAACTACTTATCTTGGTGAATGTCTATTGCTGCTGAGTTTTATGGTCCTTTGGGCTCATAACAGTAGATACTACTCGGTACCAAGAACACCGCTGCCCCCATCCCTCCCAAGGACTCATTTTAAGAAGGGTGTGAAAGTGCTGATACAACCACTACACTGGCCGCACTCTTACCAGCCTACTGCAGGGGGCAACCACTGTACCTGCAGGTAGCTAACCTGGGAGGCTGGCCCCAACTGCTGGCTGTCAATCACTGGCCCGTAAATAAAGACTCGAGCCAGCCCCTTTGGGGGACAGTTAGACACACTTGGAGTCAACAAAGATTCTAAGACTGGTGTTTAAGTTAATTAAAGCTTGTTGTACAGTCCGTGGACTTTGCGTCGGAATCGTTCACTCAGCAGCGCTCACACTGTGGATCACACGATTTTATTAGACTGTCGCCAGTATGGAGTCACTGTTGATGGCATGGTTTTGAACTGGTGTAAATCATATCTTAATGATAGGACTTTCTCAGTTAATATGGGCAAATTTTCATCTTCCTCAGCTACTCTTTTCCTGCAGGGTCCCACAAGGGTCTATTCTAGGCCCCATTCTCTTTTCTTTTTACGTGCTTCCACTTGGTCATATCATTCAAAAACACAACACCTCTTTCTACTGCTATGCCGATGATACTCAGCTCTATCTCCCCTTGAAACGTAATGACCGATCAAAAAATGACCAGCCTCACTAACTGTCTAGAGGACGTAAAGTGTTGGATGGTTTAAAACTTCTTGCAGTCAAACGAGGGCAAATTTGAGGTTATCCTATTTGGTTCCCCCTAATTCTACCAAAATTTTCTCCAATAGTCTTGGTAACTTAATCAGCCTCATTAAACCTCACATCAAATCCCTTGATGTAATATTTGATTCCACCTTCAAGTTCGACCAACAAGTTAATGCAGTAGTAAAAGTTAGTTTTTTCCAGCTACACACTATTGCCAAAATCAAATTATTCAGTTCATTTAAATATTTTGAAAGTTATCCATGCCCTTATATTCTCCTGTTTAGACAATTCTAACTCTCTATATTCTGGGATTAGTCAATCCTTATTATCCCGCCTGCAACTGCAGCCAGGCTCCTGATAGATGCCAAAAGAGGGACCACATCACTCCCATTCTAACCTCCCTTTATTGGCTGCCAGTACAGCTCAGAATTGATTTTAAAGTTCTCCTGTTTGTCTATAAAGCCCTTAATGGGCTAGCCTCCTCTTATATCCTAACTCCTTACTCCACTTCAAGACCCCTCAAGTCAGCTAACTTTGGACACTTGGCTGTCCTGTGCTCAAATCATAAACTCGGGGAAGATGATGCCTTCGCTTTTGCAGCTCCCAAACTGTGGAACAGCATTTTTCCCTCTATCAAATCAGCCCCTTCCTTTAACTCTTTTATATCCAGATTGAAGATGCACTTTTATTCACTTCTTAAGTCTTCCTCATGCACCCGATTACCACCTCATGTTCTAACTTCCCGTATTTGTTTTACTTTGTACTTTAAATAGTTGTCAAGTTGTGATGCCCTTTTGATCTGTACAGAACTTTGGTCAATGTGAGTGGTTTTAAATGTGCTATATAAATTAAACTAAACCTATTAACAGAAAAGGGAAAAGTAAAGGGATAATAAATAGGCTGTTGAGGGTAAAGAACAGCTAATATTGGAAATCTGAGCCATCAGGTGATAACAATGAGGAGAAAAGCACACCTTTCCTCACTTCCTGTTCCATGAGCATTGAACTTGTTCATCTCGAACCTATACAAGTATTAAATCATTTTAAAGTAGATTGCATCTATTTGTTACCTGTGTATGGCACCATGCCCATTTGAACCTTTTGCTATGAAAGGGATGAAATTTGCCAAAATAAGCAGTAAAGAATTATTTTGGACCCTTTGATCCACTCTCATCAGGAAAATGGTACAGGAGCATCAAAATCAGTAATGCTAGGCTGGGAAATAGTTTTTTTCCCACATACTCTGAGATTGAACAGTATCCTGTAACCAACTATTCCAAAATATTTACACACATTTACTTTATCTTATATCTTTCTGTCCATATGTGGTCATTATGTGCCATGATGGCCATTTACCATCAGTAATAGTGTAATTCTGTAATCTCCAATCCCTTCAAGGGCCCTCCAAACTATTCTCTCTTGTTGAATCCAATTCTCTTTTAAAGATTCTTATTCACTTGACTTCAAAAGTTTGTTTCCTTTCTAGTTATATACAGATATACACAAAATTTGTTTACTTTTGTTTGCCTGTAAAGGCACAGAAAGAGGTGCTTCCTGTATCCCATACTCTCTTAGCCACCCCACCTCCTGTCTACTCCTGTGGTGAACCCAAGCTCCAAGCATCCAAGTAACTCTCCACAGTGTATGTTTTTTTTAAATACTTTATTTAAAAATTTAAACCACAATACATTCAAATATGTTCAAGTATGATAATTCATACAAGAAATCATGGTATATATCCAATTCCCCCCTAACTCATCCCCTACCCTCCACCCCACTAACTCTCCCTCCCTCTCCCTACTAACCCCAACCCCAAAGATAGAAGAAAGAAAGGAGATTCAACCATCAATAACATAACTAAATACCACAACTTAAGGTAACATCACCAAGATTCAAAACTTTAAACCCATTTAATCCAAATAGGGGCTCCATACTTTCTGGTAAAAAAGAAAGTTATCTTTTCCAATGGAATACATCATCTCAATTCCATATGTCATCGTTGCAAACTTAAATCAATTTCTTTTTTCCCAAGCAATCACTGTACATTTTCTCACAAGAGCCAAAGGTAATCTTAAAAAATGCAATTTGATACCTAGTTAATCTCAATTTCAGACCCAACATTTTAACATTACCTAATAAAAATAATGTTGGTTCCATCGACAATTCAATCTTAAAAACTTTCTCTAAAAGCTCCTCAAATTGTGTCCAAAAAGGTTTAATAGTGTCACATAACCAAGTAGAATGTAAAAAAGAACCTACTTCTTTATGACACCTAAAACATATATCTGAAGAAATTAAATTACATCTCTTTAATTTTTCAAGAGTTAAATATAACTGATGTATAAAATTATATTGAACTAATCTATATCTCACATTAAAAATCTTAGTCATACTATCTTTACATAAATTTCTCCAATTTTCCTGATCAATTGTTATCCCCAAATCTTTTTTCCCCACTTTAACCTGGACTTTTGCAAATCTAATTTAGGCATTTTATTCAGTAATAACGAATACATTGAAGATACAGATTTTTTCTTCCTTCAAATTTTGACTGCCTTGGCAACCTCAATATATGTCCAAAATTATCCAATAATAAAGCTCTAACTTGATAAGAAAATAAAAGAGTATTTTGTGGTATTTCATATTTTTCCTTCAACCTTAGAAAAGAAATAAAATAACCAGCTTCATAACAATCTCATACAGTCTTTAATTCCTTTCTGATTCCACATTTTCAAACGCTAGTTATTAAGAGTAAAAGTATTTTATTCTGATATAAAGGTGACTTAACTGAATATTTCCACTTTGTACCCATTTCCTCATTCACCATATTCCATAATTCAAATTAAATGACTCAAAATAGGTGAATTATAAATAACTAATAACTTAGAATTCCCATTTATAAATACATTGCTCCATCTTCCACAGCGTCTGGTATGATTCCGAAGCAATCAACACCCCCAGGGCCCTTCAGGGGCCCTGCTGATCATTTGCATCGTCATGAATCCTGGCTCCCCCAGGCCATCACCTAAAAGAATGTGAATTCCTGGACATAGCCACTTACTGAGTGGAAAGAGTCTCCCTCATACCCCCCTTGAAATTTCTACCAAAACTGCATTCCCTCGCCTTCAGTCATTCCCCAATGGGACCAACTTCCGGTTGTCATGGGAAGACATCACCCTGAAACTTTAACTCTTATATCATGTTCCTCAGTTCACTGGCTTGCTAATTATCTCACTGTCTTTATTTCAGATTTCCAGCATTCACAGCTGTGGTTTTGTACCAAGTGGCGAGATCAGCGAAGCATTTTGCTGTATCCATCCCATCTCAGCGAATGAACTTTTTAAAAGAACTCAATCAAATCAACTTTGCTTAGATCAGGGAATCCCCAAAATGATGGTTCGTAAGTCTCACTTGGTTTGTAGCAAACCTTTGACTAGATTTCTAAAAAAACCTCCAGCCTTTTACTGCTCCCAAGGCCCTTCTCCACCCCAAGGCTTTATAAGTACGGACAGGGGAAATTACTTGGAGGATGGACAACGGAATGGGCAGATGACTGGTGTGGAGGCTTGCAGAAACACAAGTAGAGTGGGTCGATTACTGGGGGATTCATGTAAGGAGGATGAATTGAATCCACAGCACTGGATTGTTACCTGTGCTACGAGCTAGTCAGAGTAGGAACAACAAGATAACTAGAATTAATTTGTGACTTGAAAGGAGGTGGTGTAGGAGGGAAGGTTTCAGATTCTTGGAACATTGGAACCGGTTCTGGGGCACATGGGACTGGTACAAACAGGACTATCTGCCTCTGAGCAGGGCCGAGACCAATGTTCTTGGGGGTTTGTTCGCTAGTGCTGTTGGAGAAGGTTTAAACTAATGTGGCAGGGGAATGGGACCAAGTCCAGAGAGTCAGAAGGATGTAAAATGAGAATAGAAGCAAAGGGTAGCAAGGTGAAATGCATTAGTGGCAGGCAAGTAAAAGCGGGGCGGGGGGGGGGGGGTGAATTGAATGTGGAGATAGCTATTAATTACTATGATATAGTTGGGAGCACAGAGACATGGCTTCAGGGGGAACGTGACTGGGAGCTCAACATTCAGGGTTATTCAATATTCAGGAGGGATAGACAGAATGGAAAAGGAGGTGGATTAGCCTTGTTGGTTAGGGAAGAGGTGAATGCCATAGAAAGGAAGGACATCAGTGTAGAGGATGTGGAATCCATATGGGTAGAGCTGCGAAACACAAAGGGGCAGAAGATGCTAGTTGGAGTAGTGTATAGGCCGCCTAACAGTAGCAGTGAAGTTAGTGAAGGAGTCATGAAGGAAACTGGTAATCCGTACAACAAAGGGACGGCAGTTGTAATGGGTGACTTTAATCTACATGCAGATTGGGTGAACCAAAATGGTAAGGGTAAAATTGAAGATGATTTCTTAGAATGTATGCGGGATTGTTTTCAAAATGAGCATGTTGAGGAACCGATGAGGGAACGAGCCAGTCTAGTTTGGGTATTGAGTAATGGAGAAGGGTTAATTAGCAATCTTGTTGTGAGGAACCCCTTGGGCAAGAGTGACCACAATATGGTAGAATTCTTCATTAGGATGGAATGTGACAGAGTTGATACGGATACAAAGGTTTTGAACTTGAAGAGGAGTAACTTTGATGGTATGAGATGTGAATTGGCTAAAATAGATTGACAAATGGTACTTAAAGGACTAACGGTAGAAATGCAATGGCAGTCGTTTAAGGATAGCTTGGAGCAAGTGCAGAAAATGTACATCCCAGTTTGTACGAAGAATAAATTGAGGAGGGTAGCACATCTATGGCTAACAAGGGAGATCTGAGAGAGTTTCAAATCCAAAGAAGGAGCTTCCAAATTAGCCAAAAAGAATAATATCCCTAATGATTGGGAGAAATTCAGAGTTCTGCAGAGGAGGACAAAGGGATTAGTTAAGGTAAAAGGAATTATGAGAAGAAGCTGGCAGGGAACATAAAAAATGACTGTTAAAGCTTTTATAGATACGTTAAGAGAAAGAGGCTAGTTAAGACAAATGCGGGTCTGTTATGGACAGAAATGGATGAGTTGATCATGGGGAACAAGGGTATGGCAGACTGTTTGAATGACTATTTTAGTTCTGTCTTCACCAAAGAAGACATAACTAATCTTCAGGAAATTATTGAGGATCGGGGATCTATTGTGACGGAGTGACTAAAGGAAATAATTGTCAGTCGAAAAGTTGTATTAGTTAAATTGCAGGGATTAAAGGTGGATAAAACCCCAGGTCTGGATAGTCTACATCCGCGAGTGCTGTAGCAAGTAGCCAAAGAAATAGTGGATGTGTTGGTGATAACATTTCAAACCTCTTTGGATACTGGATTAGTTCCTGAGGATTGGAGGGTGGCCAACGTAACCCCACTCTTTAAGAAGGGAGGGAGAGAGAAATCGGGAAACTACAGACCAGTTAGCCTGATGTCAGTAGAAGGTGCTAGAATCCATTATTAAAGATGCAATTGCAGTACATTTGGAAAGTAGTGATATCATCGTACAGAGTCAGCATGGTTTTGTGAAGGGGAAATCATGTCTGATGAATCTAATAGAGTTTTTCGAGGATGTAACCAGTAGAGTGGATAGGGGAGAATGAGTGGATGTGGTATATCTGGACTTTAGTAAGGCGTTTGATAAGGTTCCACACAAAAGACTAGCTTATAAACTTAAAGAGGAGGTATGGTATTAAAGTGCATAGAGAATTGGTTGAGGGTCAGGAAGCAAAGAGTAGAAATAAATGGATTCTTTTCAGAATGGCAGCCAGTGACTAGTGGGGTACCGCAGGGCTCAGTGCTGGGGCCGCAGTTGTTTACGATATATATCAATAACTTAGATGTGGGAATAAGTAGCAGTATCTCAAAATTTGCAGACGATACGAAGTTGGGTGGCAGGGTTAGCTGTGTGGAGGATGCTAGGAGAGTGCAGGGTGATTTGGACAAGTTAGGCAAATGGGGAAGGACGTGGCAGATGCAGAATAATATGGATAAATGCGAGGTTATTCACTTTGGAGGTAAGAACAGGAAAGAGGATTATTATTTCAATGGTATCTGTTTAGGAAAAGGGGAGATGCAGTGAGGCTTGGGTGTTGCTGTGCATCAGTCGTTGAAAGTGGGCATGCAGGTGCAGCAGGCGGTGAGGAGGGTGAATGATATGTTGGCGTTCATAGCGAGAGGATTTGAGTACAGGAGTAGGGAGCTCCTGCTGCAGCTGTACAGGGCCTTGGTGAGCACACACCTGGAGTACTGCGTGCAGTTTTGGTCGCCTTATCGGAGGAAGGATATCCTCGCCATGGAGGGGGTGCAGAGAAGGTTCACTAGGCTGATATTGGGGATGGAGGGAATCGCATATGAAGAAAGGTTGGATAGACTAGGCTTGTATTCTCTGGAATTTAGAAGATTGAGGGGGGATCTTACAGAATTCTTAAAGGGTTAGACAGACTAGATGCAGGAAGGTTGTTTCCAATGCTGAGAAAAACCAGAACCAAGGACCATAGTTTAAGGATAAAGGGAAAGTTTTTTTAGGACTGAGATGAGGAAAAATTTCTTCTCTCAGAGAGTGATAAATGTGTGGAATTCTTTGCCATAGGAAGTAGTTGAGGCCGGTTCCCTGTAAATATTTATGTGTAGGTTAGATTTGGCCCTTGTGGCCAAGGGGATTAGGAGGTATGGGGAGAAAGCAGGTACCGGGTACTGATCAGCCATGATCATAATGAATAGTGGTTTAGGCTTGAAGGGCCAAATGGCCTACACCTACACCTATTTTCTATCTTTCTATGTTTCTAATAGGTTTGATGGGTTCAAAGTGAATTAAGGTTGGACACGTGTTATCAACAAAGAGTGATCTTTATTTACAAATGGAGAACTCACAAAAGGGCACATACCAGCACAGACTTACCAGGAATAATGCACAAATAACTACACATCAGGTGCAAATAAATCACTGCTAAGCACTCTCAACTCCCATTTGGGAATATAAGTGTTAAATACATAATACCCATCCACCCACAACACACAAATAACCATAACAAATATATGAGAGTTTAACTTGCACAGTACCCATCCACCACACCAACACAGCATATTAATAGAAGTAAATTAATTAAGAATAACAAGTATATCAAATGTACCCGGTCTCCAGCATGGCCCATGACTTGGGATCTGGAATGAGCCCATTGCAATTGGCCCTCTGGAGCTGCCTGTGGCCTGGAGTTAAGTGATGGTCTCCATGCAGCAGAAAACAAAGAGAAACTCCACATACTGCTTTTGCATGTCTATATGACCTGCGAGAACCAATCCTGTGTCAGCCTCACCTGTGGGAAGATCCAGCCATTGATTGGCCCCCTAGAGGACTTATCACATGTCAGCTACAAGGGTCAATCACGCTTCAGCCTCACAGGTGGGCAGATCTTGATTAGCAGGTGAGGTGACTTCCAACTAGGTTCATGCAGAGAGGTCACATGACCCTCCACAATCCACTCTACAGGCACATAACTGAAATCCAGATTGAGTCCAGGAATTTGAGCCAAACAGTGTGGGCTTGGTCAAGTGATATGCAGTATATCTAAGTACACTGAGCATTGTGCATGATGGTGGAGGTAAAGGAGCAATATACAATTAAAGAAGATACCCAGCCAGACAAAGATGGATGACTTAGGGTGTCCAACAGAGATCATAAGACATAGGACCAAGATTAAGCCATTCGGCCCATCACACCCATGCTGTCATTCCATCATTGCGGTAATTTGGATGGATTAGTTCATCTACCATAAAAACAGGTCTCAACCTATTGGTTAAGACAAATTTCAGAGATTTTATGGACAAAGTGAATGGACAAGGATGACATCAATGAGCATTGTGTGCCACTTGATATCCCCGCACAAGCTAAGCTGCACACCATGTGTGTGCAGGTCAAACTCAGCAGGTCAAACAATGTTCTTTATATAGCCAAGGTAAAAATACATAACTGATGTTTTTGGCTTGGTCCATTATCAAGGTATGGAAAAATGTCGGCAGGCATCCGATCAAAAGGTTAAGGGTTGGGGGGAGTTGATAGGTGGAGAGGGGAGGGAGGAGAGAGCAGGATCATGTGGAGGAGGGATGGATGGGTGAAGCGAGGCAGAAGGGAAGGAGGAGAACTGGAAAAGGGAAGGGAAGGAGGGAGGGGAAAGAGGAGAGCAGGAAAGTCAATGATAATGCCATCCAGTTTGAGAATCTTCAGATGGAAAATCAGGTATTGTTCCTCCAATTTGTGGGTGGATTCTCTTCCTTTTCCACCTATCACTTCCTGCCTTTGTGACCTCACCTCCTCCCCTACACTTTTGCTCGGACACCTGCTGACATTTTTCCATACCTCGATGAAGGGCTCAAGCCCGAAACGTCGGTTATCTATTTTCACCTTTGCTATATAAAGGACGCTGTTTGACCTGCTGAGTTTCTCCAGCATTGTGTATTTTTTAACTTCCACCACAGTGTCTACAGATTCTTGTGTTTTACTACAGCATGTGCTGAGATGTCCGATCCCAATCTTGGCCCAAAAACTGCTCCAATGAAAAGTAGCCCGCATAGACAAACGGTTTAAGAACTCCTGAATTCACACAACACCAAAAAAAAAATCCTGACTTTCTCTGCTGCTGACCTGGCAGTATTTATTTTGAGGACATTTTGTATCTAATGCATCTAAGGGTGGCTATTGATGATTTTTGGTCATTGAACAGCACCCTGGGGATAACAGATATTGTTCATTGTTACACTGAGAAAGTGTGCAGGTTGCAAGTTGATTTATGTATCTCTTCATGTGTAGCCATGGGCCAAAGATCACGAAAGAGGCCCATTAACTAATCGAGTCCACACAAACCAAAAGTTCCAGTTACATTAATCCTACCCTAATTCCATTTTACTCACACTACATTTGCCTCAAGTCATCCCAAATTCTACCAGTTACCTGCATGCATTAGGGCAATTTATGTTGGACATTTAACCTATCAGCCAGCATTGGGGTATGGGAGAAAACAAGGATGCACATGGAAACTCCACATTGACAGTATTCAAAGTCAAAATGAAAAGAAGTCTGCTGGAGCTGTGAGGCACTAGCTCCATTAGTTATGGCACATCGTCTTTATTTTTAGATATGTTAAAATAAAACACTGCATCAAGGCATCAGTTTATTCATTATCTTTATAAATGGCTGTGTTCTTTATCTACTGGGTATTGTTTTGATATAAAACACACAGCTCTAATCAGGCAAAAGTAGAAACATGCTTTTTTGTTGTTCAGTAAGCAGGTTATCTCACTCTTAACCCACTCAAATTGACAAATCTAGAATTAACTATGGTAATGAGGTAGACTTCAATAGAGCCCTGGGGATTTCCCACTGCTCCCACTTCCTTTTCACATAATTGTTATGATTCAATGACATTAAAGACTTCTGCTGTTGGTGGGTGTCATGAAGCCACATCTCACCGAATGATTTAACAGACTTTAATGCTTTGCCACGTCAGATGGTGCAACGTTTTCCCTCTGGTGTTGCCAATCTGCTCCAACATTTACAAACAAATTATTTAAAGGCATCTCTGAACAACTGGGAAAATAATGAAAATATCATCCATTTTATTCCATATGGAATTAAATAAATCAATGTGGATGACATTTTTATACCACCTTGGTACTTGTGACAATAAACTTGATATTGACGTAAACTTAAACACATCTTCTATGGCTTGGCTTCGCGGACGAAGATTTATGGAGGGGGTAAAAGTCCACGTCAGCTGCAGGCTCGTTTGTGGCTGACAAGTCCGATGCGGGACAGGCAGACACGGTTACAGTGGCTGCAGGGAAAAAATGGTTGGTTGGGGTTGGGTGTTGGGTTTTTCCTCCTTTGCCTTTTGTCAGTGAGGTGGGCTCTGCGGTCTTCTTCAAAGGAGGTTGCTGCCCGCCCAACTGTGAGGCGCCAAGATGCACGGTTTGAGGCGATATCAGCCCACTGGCGGTGGTCAATGGGGCAGGCACCAAGAGATTTCTTTAGGCAGTCCTTGTACCTTTTCTTTGGTGCACCTCTGTCACAGTGGCCAGTGGAGAGCTCGCCCTATAACACGATCTTGGGAAGGCGATGGTCCTCCATTCTGGAGACGTGACCCACCCAGCGCAGCTGGATCTTCAGCAGCGTGGACTCGATGCTGTTGACCTCTGCCATCTCGAGTACTTTGACGTTAGGGATGAAAGCACTCCAATGGATGTTGAGGATGGAGCGGAGACAACGCTGGTGGAAGCGTTCTAGGAGCCAGTCTCTTCAATCTGAGGCGCCTGCAAGCTCACACCAAGACACAAGAGCAACTTGTCCGTGAACTACTCTTTGCAGACGATGCCGCTTTAGTTGCCCATTCAGAGCCAGCTCTTCAGCGCTTGACTTAAACACATAGTCACAACACAAATTACGTGCTCACAGGTAGAATAAGAAGCAGGTGGAATAATAAGAGTATCCAGGATTTCCTGGCTTCCATCTTTCTCACAAAGATTTTCAATTTTGGTGAGGGTAATATTTTAGCAGAAAACCATTTATGGTGTGGTTTTGGAGGGAGAAAAATCAGTGAGATATTTTGGGCCTGACCCCCTTGATGAAGGGCGCGTCCAAAATGTTGGTTCTGTATTTTTACCTTTGCTATATAAACGACACTGTTTGCCCTGCTGAGGTTCTCCAGCACTGTGTTTTTACTTGGTATGTTGATTGCCTAGTGTTGGGGTTGAGAACAGCTGTAAAACTTGGTTAGTGTAGTCATCAGGCACATTTAGTGTAGAGGGCAGTATGTCTAGCATAGCAATTAACACAATGTTCTTACAGCACAATGATCCAGGATTGAATGCATTGCTGTCCGCAAGGAGCTTGTACATTCTTCCCTTTTTCCGCGTGGGTTTTCTTCCACGTTTCCAAAGGCATATTGGGTTAATTGATCACGTGGGTGTATTTGGCTGGCACGGGCCGATGCACTGGAAAGGCCTATTACCATGCTGTGTCTTTTCAAAATTCTGAAGAAGAAGGGTGGAGAAATGAAGATAGGAATATCAAAAGTGGAGCAAGTGATGAGGTTCTGCAAAAGCAGAGTTTGGGGAACATATCAACATAATAATCTCAAGCATAATCCCAGTGGCACATAAGTACACAAATAGGAGGACAGAGCAGATGAATGTATGGCTGGAGAGATGGTACAGGAGAGAGTATTTTAGATTTGTGACACTTTGGAACTATTCTTGCAGCAGGTAAGATCTATAGAAGACAAACTGATGACACCTCAATTGGACCAGGACCCAAATTTTCAGCCTCAATTGCTTTTCCTTTGACTCATCCCACTTTCTTTAAGTCAAAGGGGAAGCCGTAGGTACCCGCGTGGGTCCCAGCCATGCCTACCATTTTGTTGGCTATGTGGAGCAATCCATGCTACAATCATACATAGACAAGGCCTCTCAGCTCTTCCTCTGCTACATCGACAACTACTTTCGTGCTGCCTCATGCACCTATGATGAACTCGGCAACTTAATCCACTTTTCAGCCATCTTTCACCCCAATCTCAGATTCACTTCCTCCATCTCGAGCAACACTCTCCCCTTTCTCAATCTGTCTATCTCCATCTCAGGAGACAAACTCTTGACAGACATCTTCTACAAATGCACCATCTCCCACAGCTAACTCGACCACACCTCTTCACAACCTGTCCTGTGTAAAGATTCCACATTCTTTCTCTCAATTCTTCTGTCTCCATCACATCTGCTCCCAGGATGAGGTCTTCCATTCCAGATCATCCGAGATGTTCTCCTTCTTCAAACAACAAGGTTTCCCCTTGACCACCAACAACTTGGCCTTCATCTACATATCTTTCATTACCTGCACATCAACTTCTCGGGTTTTCGTTAGCCCCTTATCCTTATGTCTCCTTTCTATTTGCTCCGCCTCTCACTCTTCCTTTCTCGTCTGTATTCAGAGAGCCAAATCACCCACTCCCTAATCAATTTTCAACTTTCCTCTCTCCTGTGTCCTATCCATCCAATTAACAACTTTTTATCTGTTGGTCTGTACTCCTTCCCCTGCCCTTTCTTTTAATTCAGACACCTGCCTGCTCTTAACTCATACCTTGAAGACGGGCTCAGGTCTGAAACATTGGTCATATATCTTTACTCCTATGGACGCTGCGAAACCTGCTGAATTCAGCATTTCTGTGTGTTTTTAGTATCTGCAGACTTTCATGTTTCACAGGACATTCATTCATCTACCCTCCCACCCATCCATCCAGTGAGCTTTGCCAGTGCTGTGTGAACCAGTTTAGCATGGGATTGGTACATGAGAGGATATTCAAAAGGGTGAAGAAGCAGAAGTATGCAATTGAATATGCAAAATCCACAAGCAGCAGGAGAAAAGCAAATAGAAGGCTTGTGAACAAGGTTAGAGCTGCTGGAATTACCAGCAAAGCTCACAGGTTGACTAACATTTTGAGATCAAAATGCAGGAAATAAATAGGATCTTCTCAGAGGGGTGGCACAGGTATCATAATGGTTAACACAACACTGTCACAGCGCCAGCAATCGGGAGTGAAGTTTGAATCCCATGCTGTCTATTAGGAGTTTATATGTTCTCCTCATGTCTGCGTGGATTTCCTCCAGGGGCTCCGGTTTCTTCCCACTCTTCAAAATGTACCGTACGTCAATTGGGTGTAATTGGAATGCACAGACTCGTGGGCTGAGGGCCTGTAACCATACTGTAAGTCTAAATTTACCGTCTGTGTTTAGTGGGGGACTGCAAGGATCAGACTTTCCCACACCCAATCTATCAAGCCCTCTAATCTCCTCTATGCCTCAGAAAATGCTGAACTCAAAATAGGCTTCCTCAGAGAAATTTTGATGATTAATACCAAACTCTAAATGGTTCTGCACAGGGTGAAAACTATGTTGATTGGCATTGAAGCTTTCGGAGCTTATTTTTGTAAACATCTACAGCTGACAATAAGAATAGAGGGAAAGTCATTATCCAACTAAACTGAGTTGGAGTCAAGACCTGATTCTAGCTTTAAACAGCGAGAGCAAATGTTCCAATAATCTATTAGCAGTAGAGATTCAGATGTTTTGACTGAGATATTTTGGTTATTATTCACTAATCCAACCTATAATTAGTTTTCACCTCACTTTTTTGAATTGGTAATTTGAGGGTTCAGAGGTTAGAGGATGTCATCAGGGCTGGGTCCAATACTGAATTTGAAAAACATTTGAAGTGTTCTCAGCAGCACTTTGATTAACATTCATCTAATAATCAATAATATGTATCTCATCATTATCAAAACCATCCCATTTGTGGCTCCTTGCCTTGTTTAAATTGGATGCAATATTTCCCAAAATTTTAACAGCCACTGCAATCCCAGAGAAGTCATTAGCACTTTGGGACATTTAATGGTTCTGAAATCCACTACAGAAATGCCAGTTGCTTTTATAGGAAATTGTTGTCATAAATTGTTTCATGGAAGTTATAATATCAGGTAGTACATTTGATGGCCAGGAGACCACATGGTTTTAGTGACCCATCTAGCAGATAAGATTATCTACTTTCAAAAAGACATTAACAGTAATATGTCAATCCAATCTACCAATCAGATTCTGGAATTCCTCTTCCAGATGGTCAGCCCAGTGACTGGTTATTTTGTACACTAAATCACCACAGTACGGTGCCTCACTTTTGCCTGGGTGAGAACTTCTAAAATGGAAATTCACATAACTTGAGACAAAATGCCAAGGTCAACTCTGTTTCAAATTAATTCATGTCAAAGTGAAGCATTGTGAAGTGCTATCAGGAAAATAAGATTATTGTATAAACTTAGCTGTTGCCCTTATAACCTGTGAAATGAAGACAGTCTTAACAGTTGCTTGCAATATAGGGAACCTCCAGAGCATGTCAAAATCTGACATTCAGGTGAAATGAGCACATAACGAAAAACAGGCAAAGGACAGAGACGACTCTTACACGACAATTAATGTGATCCAACATGGGTGAAGAACCTATGAAATGTCATATTTCACATTCTCATCTCAAGAATAATAATAAGCAATGGAGAAACAATTATAAATTAATGTTCTACAATATCACCTCTCTCCCCTTAATATGCATTCAAAACTGTCAAATTAGATGCATGTGTCCTAAACAGTATTAACACTGAATTATTGACCTTCTATTCTGACAGTCATCTTACAAAAATACCTTTAGTCCATGATTAATCAAAGGTTAATTGGAAAAAATAAATCTCCTTGCCTTTCCTATCACATCCACTTCATCTGAGCTTTAAGAAACTTGGAACTCAGTGCTGATATAGCAAATCATTCCAGACTGCACTGTTTTACATGTCAGACTGCACTGGTGTGGAGACACAGCACTTCTCTTTTTACGTCCTCCCTTCCCAAAATTCAGAGACCCAAACACTCCTTCCAGGTAAAGCATCACTTGATCTTCTTCCAATTTAGGTCCCAATGGCGAAAAAAAAAACTCGAATGTACCAATTTGTCTTCTGCAAAGATAATCAATCCTAAACTTCCAATCTCTTTGTCTCCTTAATTCTCCATCCACTTTCAATTCTGGCTTCCTGTACTAATCAAGTGAAGTTTAAAGTTTGTGAAACAGCATTTCATCTTCCAACTTGGCTCACTACAATCCTTGGGCTTGAACATCAGAATCTACCATTTCAGAAAACCAACATTTCAGTTTATATCCACAGAAGCTATCTTACATGGTGAGTTTTTTATTAAATTTTTTGTTTATCTTAAATTGCAGACAAATGCAGGATTATTTTAAACATCTCCCCCCCCCCCCACCCTCCCCAGCCATCTGATATAATATAGCGTTTTCTCTCTCTACAGGGGCTCCCTGAGCTGTTGGACTTTTTCAGCATTTCCTCAATTTCATATTATTGTAAATTAATGTTTCAACATTTTTACACATAGGCAAAGCCACTGTACTCCAAATCAACCCCTTGTAATGTTGGTAGGTAGTTCGCGGATTGACACTCAATTTGAATGAATGATTGTAGATGCGTTTTAAAATCAGAAGGGTGGGGCACAGGAAGGGGAACCTGCAGCTGGTGGTGTTTCCGTCCTCCTGCACCCCTTGTCAATCTTTGCATTATAGGTTTCACGTTTGATTGCCAGAGTGACTAAGAACAGCAATGCATTTTGAAGGTGACAAACAGTGCAGCCTCTGTGTTCTTGAGGGAATAAATGTTAGGGTGATGGATGGTGCATCATTGGTAGTGCTAAAGTTCCTGATATGTGTTGTAGTTGCTTTCATCCAGGCAACTGGAGAGTATTCTATCATGATCCTGCTTGTGCCTTGTTAATGGTGGAAAGGCAATGAGATGTCTGGAGGTATGTCACTCATTACAGCATTCTTAACTACAGACCTGCTATTGCATCCACGGTTTGTGTAGCTGCCACAGTGGTTGTAGCAGTATATTGAGAACACAATGTAAAATGTACATTGAAGAGAATGTATCGATATCACTGACACTATAAATGTAAACATTCTTGAACAGTTTTCTTCGTTTGTAAATAATTTATCGTGAATAAAATATATTTTTGGGGAAAAAAATATGTGTGATGATCCCACTGAGTTTCCAATTAATGGGGACCCCTGGATGTAATCCTAGATTCATCTAGAACTGGAAACATCTCAACATTCACCCAATCAAGACCCCTCAGACTCTTACAAGTTACCACATTCCTCTCTAAACCTTCTCAAGAAGAGGGAATACAAGCCCAACCTATCCATCCTTTCCCCAGAAGAGAATCCATCTATTTCAGCCATCAGTTGAATTTCTGTAAGCAACTTTTCTTCATCTTTAACATCTCCTGATATCAGACAGCACAATCCATGGGTACTGCTGAACAAATTCTGAAAATTTTGTAGATTAACCCAGGTTCTCATATCTCATGCATGTGGCCTAACAATTCCTCAAGGAGGCAATTCAATCCATAAAAACTGCTATAATTCTTCACAAACCTATAATTTCCAGTCTTTTATCTCGGTGAAGTACTGTCTCTGACCTCACCATCATCTCCCTCTGATTCACTTCCACTCACTCCAACTGAAAGTTTAGCTAACTTCTTTGATGTTTTGTCTTGGTTTTACTGCACCAATTGAGCCTGAGGTTCAGTAATTAGCTTCCTGCATTTGGAATTAGTTCCTTTCATTGTTAAAAAATATCATCCCAGATCTGATTAAATGGAAGACTTTTCAGTGCCTTGTCTCACTTCACTTTCTTTATCTGGTAAAATGTGACATTTCAATGTATAACACTTTAGAAACTGATTGCATCCAATATTTTTGAAAATTCACTAAATAATTTCACAACAGTGCAATAAATTACCTAATAAAATATGTGGCATATTTCTTTTCCTCCTGATGAACTCAATATTTTAAAATTAAATTTAGACATACAGCACAGTAACAGACCATTTCGGCCCACGAGCCCGTGCCGTTCAATGACACCCCTTCAACCAACAACCCTGAACAGTGGGAGGAAACCATAATCCCTGGGTAAAACTCACGCAGACAAGGGAAGAATGTATCAACTCCTCATAGACAGCACAGGATTCGATCCCAATTGTAACAGCCTAGCACTAACCGCTATTCCAACCATGGTGCTCGCAATGAGCTACATTCTTATTTCAAAGGACGATTAATTCCCCTTGTGCTTCTGTACAATTCATATCTCCAGGTAATAAATGATATTCAGGAATTCTTGTCTCAATGTGTAATTATCTTTGACTGAAACCTTCTTTTGCACTTGAACCCTTCCTGCCCATGCACATTGAAGAAAGGCTTAGGCCCAAAACATTGGTTACGTATGTTTACCTCTCAGACGCTGTGAGACCTGTTGAGTTTCTCTAGCATTTCTGTGTTTTTACCACTTTACAATAGACAAGAGATTTAGGACTGAGCAAAGCTCATATAACCTTAAACTCCTGACTTCTACTCATGAATATTATCAAAGTTTGACCACATGTTACATCAGCAGATGCTAGGCTCATTTTGATCAAAGAACAAAGGACCAAGGACGAGGGGGTAGGAAAATTTAACAAATTCAATAGGATATCAAAGAGGCTGGAACTAGAAAAGCGCAGCACCACTGAAAGACATTTGCAACTAAATTCCACAAGGCAAAATGTACACCCCATTAAAAGGCAAAAAAATTCAATATAATCCACATTTTCATTAAGCCGATACCACTTCTGCGGGTAAATCAGATGGGAACAAGCTTAGACTTATGAAAAGTCAGTGAGTAAAGTCAAGTCAGAACGTTTGGTGACCATCTTTATTTTGTTTATGTTTCATTAATCTGGGCTTGTCCTTTACAGGAATCAAACAGGTGATTGCTCTATCATGAGATTTCTTTTGGGGGTGGGTGTAAACCACTTGGGACTCTGCATTCTGCAGGGTTATTTTCCATCAAGTTTTGCCTATTACTTTTACACATTCTTGAGCACGCTTGATCAGTAATAAATTGCTGCCTCTATTTTCATTCTCATCATACAATGAAGTCATTGAGTTATACTTCCCATGCTTCCTTCTCTCCTGATACCACCTATGGCTGAAAGCAAAAGGGATATCGCTTGAGTATTCAGTGAAGGCCCGAGATGGTTATTTATCTTGATGAGTCAGTGTGAATGCAGGCATCTTATGAGGGAGCACAGTTTTCAACTATAAAAAAAAGATGTGATTCTGCATAAAATGGTTGCAATATTAAACAGTGCCCCCAGGAAGTTCTGCCTCCACCCTGGTTGATACCTGTACAAACATCACTAAAAGGCCAAAGATAAGTGGAATAGCAATATTAGGCAGCAATCAGCAAGGTTATGGATTAAAGCTAGAAAGGAGAGCTGACTGTGCACTCAGCTCAGCTCCTTAAGCTTTGACAAAGACTGGTTCACTGAGCATTTCATCTGTGCAATTACCATGCAGGGCCATTGTTCATAGCAAGAGTTCTCATACAAGCAAACAATGCAGCATTCCTTAGAACTGTGGAACAAATGAAAAGTATGTTTTGTACAACTAAGAATTTACATTAAAACCTTTGTTTAAAAAATTCACTGAAATTAACATTTTTCAAGGTAAAATAATTACAAAAACAGCTTGTTTGCTCTATAGCTTAATTTTCTTCACCTCCAATTCTTCAGTTTAAATTAATTTAAGACTGATTAGACCAACATAGGATTCTTTTCATATCATTTTTTTTGCTGCTGAAGATTAATTGATTGATGGTAATGTGACTTGTCCTGTAGATTGCAGATGCAAAGGACAAAATGAATGCAATCTATTCTGTATTGATTTTGTGAAGTACCTTAAGTAGCAAAGCCATTGTAGAATATAAAACAACATCAATCTAAGGAATAAACCAGGATCTGAGACATAATAAGGATTTTAATGGCAAATAAAGATTATCTAAGATTGCAACAGGATCTACATAACTAGGGAATTCAGCCAAGGAATGGAGGATGGAATTTAACTTACATTAGTGCAATGTATTATCGGTTAAACCAGGGCAGGACTAATGAATGGTAGGGTCCTGGATAGTGCTGGTGACGAAAGCAACTTTGGGATACAAGAACATAGGTCTAGAAACGCAGTGACGCAGACAGGGTGGCGAAGGAAGATTTTGGCATGCTTGCCTTCATCAGTCAAGGCATTGAATACAGGAGCAGGGACATCACGTTGCCACTGTAGACATGGGTGAGACGGCATTCTAGGTATCATGCAACCTTCAGTCACCGAGCTGCAGGATAGATTTCATTAAGTTGAAAAGGATGAAGAAAAGATTCCCAAGAATATTGCACAATACACTAAAGTGCTTGAGAAACTCAGCAGGTCATACTACATCCATGGGAAGTAAAAGATAACCAATGTTTAAGGCCCGAGCCTTTCGTGTAGGAACCATGATCACTGGAGGAAGAAACCATGTCAACTGAAGAAGTTCATGAAATCTATCATTCTTGAGCTTGAGCTTCATTTTACATCCACAGATGCTGCCTGCCCTGGTGAGTATTTCCATTATTTACTGGATTTATTTCAGACTTGCAACAAATATAGTTTTCTTGTCTCTCAGTCATGACTCTGAAATGTGAGTGAATTAAATGAGAGTATCTACAAAAAGAGAAGATTTTGAAGTCTGAACATCATGATATTAGTTAAATGTTAATCTTGTGATTTGCAATTCTATGGATCAGAAGAAGCAATTTAACCTATAATATGCTTATTATTCCATGGGTTAATAGGTTGTTATTAAATCCAAGTGACAGTGGCACAATCTAGCCAATCCTTGCTGATCTGTCCCAGCCAATCCCAACAGAGGATTCAGGATTTCCAACCCCTGGCCCAGGAGTTTGGAGTTTCTCGAATAATTAAATCTGTAATAGGATTTGGACAACGTTATGATAAGAGGTCGATAAATATAAATGTTTCAGGTGGCTGGTAGTACAGGAGAATCTAACAACCTGTCCTTGACATTCAATGAAATTTCAATCACCATTTATCAACATCCCAGAGTGGATGGTGACTGTAGGAGAGGAGAGGTCATCATGAACATGAAACATCACCGGAAACTGCACCAGGCGCAGGATACGAGACTCTATGTATTTCAGTGGGGATAATCAGTTGAAGGATTAGGAAGGCAGGTTACTTTTTAAGAATGATTTCCCTAAGTTTAATCTTCATATTCATTCATGTATTTCATGCACTTTGTTTGTACTCTGTAAACAATTTATCGTACTGCATGCCCAAATTCCTAATTAACACTGCCGTGGAGAGAATTGGAAAGTTGATGTGATGTGAGGTAAGGAAACAGAACTGAACTGAAATCCATGACACCACTGGAAATGAATTAACAAATGAGAATATTCCTGCATTGTCAGGTCAAAAAAAGGGAGACATTGTCAAGAGGAATTATTTATAAGAAGGAAAGCAGCAAAAAAAGATCAATTATTGGCAATTTGCTTAGTTGGATCTTACTTTAAATAATGAAAAATGTTAATCAAGGGAGAGGTAGATTGGCTTCCAAAGGGATTGTGTCACATGGGGAAATTTAATCTGGTATTCACTCATCAAGTCAGGGCAATTATTTCTGGAACGCAATGATTTCAGATTGGGAACAGTTAGTGACCAGATTTTAGTGAAGGAACAAATCTAGGCGGGGTGGGGGGATAGAAACAACCACAGTATTTAAAAAGTTTTATTATGTAATAGTGAACAAGGAGTAAGTTGTGTAAAAATGGCATTTTTTTCAAAGTGGTGTTGCACTATTTTGGCTCTTTATGTGGTTCTCAGCTCCGATTAGAGTATTTTGAAGTTCATCTTATTCAGAACCATTCCCATACGATATGTGGGATTTTAGGTTTGTGGTAATGTCCCACAAATATAGATGCAAACTTCCAAATCAGAAGCATAACTGTTTCATTTTACCTTCATGATCTATCTCACTTACGCGCTGAATTAGTGAAAAGAGGAAACTGTGGGACTCATTACCTTCTCTCAATTTGCCTGCATATTCTGCTAATTAAGTGCTTCTGGAGTTTGTTACAATTCCCTCATAGCACTACATAATACAAGTGACATATTTCCGCACATGCATCAGAAAACATTTACATATTTTGAAGGCTACAAAAAACTTGAAAAAACAATTCAGACATCTATAATATTGAAGCAAAATATTATTCTGTAGCGGGCCGAGCGATTAGACAGGCCGAATCACTGCCCCAGTCGTCCAACTCAAAATGGCGTGGGCCCCCCTTCACTTCTGAGGAGAAGCTCGCAGTTAATGGCATGTGTTGCCCAGGGGACATAACCGCTTCCGGGAGGGGCACCACCGGTCAGGGAGTGAAGCCGCAACACGCTGATGTCACTTCAAGAAGCCGGCACACACGTCACTGGAAGCAGGTGTTTCCCTACGCGCAGCATGAGGAATTCAAACAATAAAGTTAGTTACTGGTTCACCCTCGCACAATGTGGACGTCACTTGATTCTGTAGCAGGCACTACGGTGCTGACCCCGACAGTTCCAACGTTTTTGGAATCCACCTCGAACCCAACAGAATGCAGGATGCTGCTACCACGACAGTCGCAACGGCTGCAACCAACGCAGTGGGTGTGCATTTGCCACCCTTCTGGGAAAACCAGCCCAGGAACTGGCTACAACTTGCCGAGTCACAGTTCCACATCAGAGGCATTGTCTTCGAGGACACCAAGTTCTGGCACGTCGTCAGATGCTACAATTCATATTTATATTTCAGCTGCAGTGAATTGTTTGAATTTTTAATCTCTAACATCTCTACTCAGATTTCTTTTCCTCAATCTCAACTGTAGTGGATAGATAATTGCTAGATTGGAACAGTAGCAAATATGGAAGGGCCATTACCTCTCAACGCCAAAAGCTTGAGTTAATCCTGACCTCTTGTGTGGTGTGTACTCCCTATGACCACACATGTATCCTCTCAACATTCCAGTTTCCTCCACATCCCAATGATTTGCAGGTTAATTGGCTGATGTGTGTCGTCAGCAGATCAGCGAAGAATCTAAACATGTGGATCATAACATGCAAGGATAAATTGGGATTAGTGTAAATAGGGACTCAATGGTTAGTACAGACCCGATGGTCTGATTGGCCTGTTTCTATACTTTATAAATTTCAATGAGCATCTTGCACAGGCCAGCCCACTAAACTAGAATTCAATTATCAGCTTAAATGTTCACTTGCTCCATTACTGCTCATGAATCCAATGTACATCATCTACAAAAATGTACTCCACAGTTCTAAACATGGTTGTATAAACAGAATTACTATTTTACATACAATTCCACTCTACCATGAAAAAGGACTTTCTCTGACAATAATGATATACATAAGTACAATGTACATGTACACCAAAATTCCTACATGCTGCAGCCAAACAGGTACATTCTGGAAAAAAAAATCAATGACAATAGTTTAAATTATTGTGGAGGAAGATGGGAGAAAATGAGGATTGTTAACTAAATTCTTAATGTCAGTCAATACTAGCAGCATTAAAACTAGTGACTGTGATGCCAGCTACAGCATATATATGTGGTGTTACAAGACCCAGCAGCAATAGACTTTCACCAAGACGAGTAGTTACTAAAACAAAAGTTGTTTTTAATTTTCTTTAAACATGACCACAGAATCAAACTTTAACTTCTCTCTCTCTCTCTCTCTCTCTCATCTGTTAGCCACATGTCCTTTTCTCTCTCACACTTGCAACCCCCCCCCCCCCCCCCCCCCCCCCCGCTCCCCTTCAGCTAACAATAGGATTTTGTCTTCTGCTCCCATCTGTTGTTTTAGGCAGACAAACTTCCAGGATTGACCTTTCTGTGCACTCTATCAAAACCCTTGCAAAGAGCTTTCAACATCTAGAGTGTCTCCTGCTCCTTGCTTTAATCATATCATTTCAATTTGCACCTACTTGTGAAATGTGCATAGCATTCTCCATAGTTTCTGTAAAGTTACAGGATATGAATTCTTCAGTATTCCAAATAAGATCTGTTTTAAAGTGTATGTAACTGACTCAAATTTTACCAGTTAATCTCCCAAATACATCTATCACATATTCTATCACAGAGGGCAGTTCAAAATGAGTAGCGATGACATTAAAAAACACACTTTAGGCAATAAGTACAGGCAAAGTCACAGTTTTCCAGCATGAAAACAGGACTTTCACCCCAACTTATTCTTGCTAACCAATTTATTACTTAAGCTAGTTTTGTTTCCCCATTTAGGCCCACATCCCCCTAAATCTTTCCAATCTTCATACGAATTAAAACTTTTTTAAAAATTCTGTATTTGTACCTATCTCTACCACTTCTTATGTGTGAAAATGGTGCCTTAATTTTCCCACTTTAAATAAAAAATCTTTGCCGTAGTTTTAGAATCCCTGGGAATAAGACTATGACATAAACAGAATTCAGACTCTCTGTAACCATTCAGAAAGAATAATTATTATGTCAGGCATTTGCAAAGAGAAGAAGTAATGCTTCAGGCTAATAACCTTTCAATGGAACAAGGGGAGGTGAGGTGTGGATGAGAGTGGAGGGGGGGGGGGAATAAAGTCATCCTGCTAAAAATAATCATTGACCTGAAGCTTTAACTCTGTTTCTTTCTCAACGGACACCACATTGACCTGCTGAGAATTGCCAGCATTCTGATTTTACTTCAAATTTCCCGCTTTTTCCAGCATTCATTCTATTGTCCTCTTCCTTGGTTATGCTCTCCAGACTTCACCTAACAGCTTTCTGAGACTGATTGTGGAATACATGGCATGAAAATAAGGCCAGCCCAACACACAAAAAAATGCCAATAAAATTGGATGCTAAAGTGATTAAATGCAGGTATAGATAAATTGCTCAGTCAAAACACTGAATAGAGAAAATTATTGAATTTCAAACAAGGACATCATATTTCCACTGTAAAAAATACATGTGGGTTAACAATCAGTGAAATAAATCAATATTTTGAATAATGGCACCACCAGGTTCACAAACCCCTCCATCATCAGACTCCTCAACAACAAACTCAATCAGAGACTCATTTAAGTATTCTTTCTTTATGTATTTCTATTGACTTTTTTTTCTCTCTGTATTGCAGTCAGTTTGTTTACATGTGTACATATTTTCTTGAGTAAATTTTTTTGCACTACCAATAAATGATAATTCTGCAGCACCCACAGGGAAAAGGAATCTCAGGGTTGTATGTAATGTCATGTATGTACTCTAACAATAAATCTAAATTTTGAACTTTCAATTAAATGGAATAGCAACATCGGTTATGAAAGTGCAAAAAAAGAGTAATTTCCTTTTAGCAAATCATGAGTGTTCATAGACATTAAAGAAAGTTAGAATTAATTAATAATTATTATCATTATTAATTCCTATGGTAGGGTCTTTTTTCCATCTGTTGCATCGTTAACATTGAATAAATCAGGAGGTGACTTGTTGCATTGACGTACCACTAGTTGGCATTATTGGCATTACATATTGCATATTAGTCCCATGGAATTTTTAATCATGAGTTAAAGCAGACAATGAAATGTTCACAGCAAAAGCCAAATAAGTGGTTCCCTGGCATACAAAAATCAACCATTACAGAATCTCACACTATTTGCAAATGGAGAAAAGGTTTTGACAAGGGGAAATTTAAAAAAAGGCGAGAATGCCAACCAGACTGCAAGGTCAAAGAAGCTTGGTAAAACAGACAGCAGCAAGATGTAGTGTGGAAGATGATCAAGGGTGGTCTAGGAAAATTAAGTTAAACAGAAAAGTCTGCAGATGTTGTGATTGTAGTGCAATACACAGAAGTGCTGATGTTTCTTGGTAGGATCCTGTTGAAGGGCTAAGCAAGAGATGGTGTCTGAGAGCTGTCTTCTGGCCTCAGCAAGGTATGGATTGGTGCAACAGCACCACCCTTGTCTGTGAGTTTGATAGTGAGGTCTGATATAATGTATGGGATAGTGTGCAAATTACTTTGGTTGGTGAGAATACAGGCTTTATAAACAGTGCAGTCATACAGAGTAAATATTTAAAGGGGTGGGGTGTGGTATGGTAGCAAATCATACCAATCTTTCTAATGAAACAACTGAACACAGCTTTTATGGGAATGTATAAATGAGTGAAGTTGTACAAGCACAATTTCATCTAGTGCATATATGGTGAGGGGCAGGATTGCAACCTGTAAGACTACAAATGGAAACTCTTAGTAGAATGTTAAACACTCACTCCTTGTTGTATCCATACAACAATAGTCTAAGCAAAACTGGGTCATGTGTCTTTAATGAGATAGATTCCTAAGTCTACACTGCTTACTCTATTTGCTCTAAAGGATTCAGGGTAGAAGTTTAATCAATCTCAAATGTTTACTGCTTGATGAATAGCCAGGGTATCAATAGTTATGGGGAGAGAAGGCAGAGGAGTGGGATTGAGTAGGAGAATGAATCAGCTCATGATAGAATGGCAGAGCAGAATCGAGGGGGTGAATGGACTACTTCCGCACATGTATCTTCTGGCTCTCCTGGTCACTGAAGATTAAATAAACTGGGGGAATCATTGAGAATGGAAACACATGGCCCTCTGGAAAGAGAAAGTTAAATCAGCAAATGATTGCCTCTCATTCTATAATTTTCCATGGTTAACCCACCTCGCAAAAACATCATGTAATTTTATCAAAACTGACGTGCCTCACCCATCTCAAAATGTGAGAAGTACTATCAAGAGATGTGCTATTAATTGCTGCAGATATTTGTTAACAAATGACTGGTGTTTATATGTCTCATTATTTCCTCCACAAGGCAGTTTAGAGGCTTCAGTTACAGGGTGGTGCTGAGATTCACTCTGTTACTCAAGCACATCACTGTACTCCAAGTAACCATGCGTTGAAAACTATTTCTAATGTTGAACCATGTTGTCAGTGTTGTCCACAAAGAGCTTAAGCTATTCTCAAACCTTGCCAAGTGTGACTGAGGACACCATTTACATTTACAGATCATATCCAGCCCTACTCCAAAACAAGCAGGTGTTATTGTTAAAGCTCTAGGATTACATTATGAAAATAATCCTCTTCATTGAACATGATATAATTTACTGGACCTGCACCATGTTTGATATTCCTTGTATTCAACATGATTTATGGTGAACAGAAGGGATTAATTTACAGCAGATCTTAATAACTCATTAATTATTCAATAAAAATTGTGCTGACCTCAAGACCCGACTCTTTGACATGACGCACAGAAAAAATGCGGTTTTCCCCATCCGTTCTGTTGTAAGTCTATCAGGAGATTATTGCTTTAGAAGCAGACACTACTGAGAATATAAATTTGCAATTCAAAAACACCAATGATCCAGATAAACAGTCATTGCTTTGCTTTTTTAAAAAAATCATTCTAAGTTTGTTAATGAGTTGTTTGGTTATCTCCACCTTTTGAGCAATATTATTTTAGTTTTAGCTGCAAAGCATCGGACTGAAAGTCAATAGAGTGAACCATCAAAATGGCCAAGATTATAATTGGAGTCTCGCTTTCCTCTATTCACTGGGAGTGTTACTTAAATAGGGATCAAAGAATTATTGAGGACCCTTTCAACCCAGCACATATTACCTTTAACTCTTTGATCCACTACTATCAAGAAGGAGGTACATAAACATTAAAATCAGGATTGCCAGGCAGGGAACAGCTTCTTCCCACAGGCTGTGGGATTGATGAACAGTATTCTTTAACAGAGTAAATCATCCCAAAATATTTATTTTAAATTCTATCTCAATGTATTAATTTGATTATTATGTGCTGTGTGTTTTGATTCTATTTGGCCTGGAGAAACGCTGTTTCACCTGTTTGCAAATGTACAGTTCAATGATAATAAATGAATGAAATCTTATTTCTGATGTTTAATTATTTTAAGATTTTACAACCATCATGTTTAAAAATGTTGGTGGAACAAGGCCCTACAGATTCAGTGGCCAAGTCTAATAGAATGGATATAATAGTACAGAAAATTGGGTCAAAGATCATTCACGCCAAGATTTCAATCCGCTCTCACTCCAAAAAAAACCCTTCAGAGTAGGGAAATTAAAAGTGATAAAAGTGCAGATGCCAGAAATTTTAAATAAAAACAGAAAATGCTGTAAACTCACAGTATAAAGTGACACAGTAAAAACACACACAGGAATGCTAAAGGAACTCACAGAATGTTAGGCTACGGAAAGAGAAAATGAGTAAACATTTGAGATCAAAAACTCTTCATGAGAACTAGGAAAAAAGGGAAGTGGGTTTTCAGTAACAGGTGTGAGGGGAGGGACCAGTAGAGCTGCATCTCGGGAACCTGGATCCAGCTCTAATTGATGATAGCCCCATTTCAGATCAATTTTTGAGAATACCTTGCTGGTAGTTAGTTCTTGAAGTATTTCCTCCACTGTTGGTATAGGGTGTCGTTCTCTAATTATAGCTTCATTGGCCATTCTCATGTCAACACATAGTCTTATGTCACCCTTTGGTTTGGGCACAATCACCACGGGACTGACCCATTGTGTCGAATGTTCCACAGGTTCAATAATGTCTTGTTCGATCAATTCTTTAATTTTGGCTTCGACTTTCCCACGAAGTCCAAACGGAGTTCAGCGCATTGGTTGTGCCTTGGGTTTGACCGTTTCATCTACCGCTAGCTTCAATTGTCGACCTTTCAGCTTTCCTACTCCTTGGAAGACTGCGGGGAATTCTTGCTTCATATCCTCGTATGACTGAATTGAATTGACACAAGCTCCAATATGAAGTATTGCCAGGTCTTGCGCTGTGCTTCTACTCAGCAATGGTTCTCCCCTCTCTTCTATGACCATAAACTCTGCTTCGGTGTACTTATCTCCAGCTTCAACAGTTGCAGTAAAACATCCAATGGTCTGCAATGGCTTGGTTGCTGTGTATGGATACAGTTTCTTGGAACACTTCTTTGAGGTACAGATGATCTTTTTCCTTTTCAACTTCTCCCATAAATGTCGATCAATCACATTACTGTCACTGTCTGAGTCTACAATGACCTGCACTGTCACTCCACCAATGATCACTGGGACCTTCTCATGACGTACATCATTCAACGTAAATTGGTAACAACTCTGACCCTCCTCATCGTCACCGTCTATCTGGCGAATGGTGTCTTTCTTTCCAGGATACTTTCCTTTCCCCAGGCTTTGCCTTTGGAAGTTGTACTCTTCCTCTTCTGGTCTGCATTGGACTTGCTTTTGCACTTCTTTGCAAAGTGGTCCTTACCTCCACACTTTCTGCAAACTTTGCCTTTGGCCGGGCAATATGGGTCTTTTCCAAAGTGACCTCGGTTTCGACATCGATAACACTCCACGTCCTGTGTCGACGTATATCTTGGCTGGTTATGGCGATGTGAGAGCCTCTTAATTTGCTGGCTTGAGTTGTCTTTCAGGGTCATGGTATGAAATTGCCCTTTAACAGCCTCTAATGCAGCAGCAATGGCTAAAGTATCGGTGAGTTCCAACTCATTCCCTCTTTCCAGTAGACGTCTTCTGAGTTTATCTGATCTGCAGTGCTGTACGACTTGATCCAATAATTGGTTGTCCAAATCAGCTGGCATGTAATTGCATCCAACAGCTAGCTGGCGTAGTCTCGTCACATACTGAGCAATTGTCTGGCCATCTTCTTGTCTCGTTCTCTGAAACAAATGGCGTTGAAATGTAGCATTCGGTGTCACTACATAGTGTGCATTTAATGCATCTACCGCTTTCCGGTACTCATCTTTTCTTCCAGTATTCTAAAGTGTCTTAAATGTTTCTCGAACTGCGGGTCCCGCAGTGAAAAGAAGTAACGCCCTTCTCTGCGCTTTTTGTTCAACCGTACCGGTATCTAGAAATAGGCCACGACTGTCGGCGTAGGATTCAAATTCTTCCAGCCATGCCTTCCACTTCACACTTACAGTGCTTGCATCACCCGTTGGGTCAAAATGAGCAATTCCATTATGTGTTAGAAAGTCACCGTCTGCCCCAGCCATGAGGAAATATTCCAGCCCCAAAAGTACTGAGTCAAAGAGAAAATTCTTATCACTTTGAAGTTCTCTGTAATCCTCTGTAATCTTCTTTAGTCTTTAACTTTCTTCAAGCTTCTTCCATCCTCATCGCCAATGTCACATTTGTGGCCCGAAATGTGAAGTTAATAAAACATCGAACATAAGTTTTATCAGGTAAACTTCTCAGTGTCTTTATTTTCCAGTTTCCTTTGTTCTCCTGCTTGTGCTCTTATCTCTCTCTCATACCACGTGACTTCCGGTACATCTCATACATATTCATTATCATGACAGCGAGCAGTGTTTCCGACGTTGAGAGTGAACAACCGAGAAGCGACGACAATATCGCAGGCAGGCCGAAACGAAACCGAAAGCGCCCAAATGATACGAAGACTTTGTGCCATAGTTTTAATAAGAACTTTGGGACAGTATTTTAATCTTATATCATAAAGTGCACGTATGAGTGCTGTAGGAAGTAAATTTTACGTAGTTGAGTTATAGTATTACCATTAGTTACGATGTTTGTAGATTTCCGAGGGATATTGGTAAGTGAAGGTAAAGTTTATTTCTGATTAAAGGAGGGATGTCATGATAATGAATATGTATGAGATGTACCGGAAGTCACGTGGTATGAGTGGGAGATAAGAGCACAAGCAGGAGAACAAAGGAAACTGGAAAATAAAGACACTGAGAAGTTTACCTGATAAAACTTGTGTTCGATGTTTTATTAACTTCACATTTCGGGCCACAAATGTGACAGGCTGCTGAATGGAAGATGACGTTCAATGTAAGCAAATGTCAGGTTATCCATTTTGGGGGCAATAACAGGAAAGCTGAGTATTATTTAAATGGAGACAAGCTAGGGAGTGGGGAGGAGCAAATGGATCTGGGAGTACTTGTTCACCAGTCACTGAAGACTAGCATGCAGGTTCAGAAAGCTGTGAAGAAGGCAAATGGCATGTTGGCTTTCATAAAGAGGGGATTGGAGTATAGGAACAGAGACGCCCTTCTGCAGTTGTACAGGGCCCTGGTGAGATCCCACCTGGAGTATTGCGTCCAGTTCTGGTCTCCAATTTTGAGGAAGGACATACTAGCTATAGAGGGTGTGCAGCGCAGATTTACAAGGTTAGTTTCAGGGATGGCGGGGTTGACATATGCTGAAAGGCTAGAAAAACTGGACTTGTATCCGATGGAGTTTAGAAGGATGAGGGGGGACATGATTGAGGTATACAAAATTATCAGGGGGATAGACAGGGTGAAGTCGGATTACTTGTTCCCAATGATGGGGGAGACGAGGACTAGAGGGCATAGTTTAAGAATACAGGGTAGGCCCTTTAGGACGGAGATGAGAAAACATTTTTTTACCCAGAGAAGTGTGAATCTGTGGAATGCTCTGCCACAGAGGGTGGTAGAGGCAGATTCGCTGATTATGTTCAAAAGAGAGTTAGATAAGACTCTAGTGGGCAAAGGAGTTGAGGGTTATGGGGATAAGGCTGGAAAGGGATACTGATGGTAGTGATCAGCCATGATCTGTAAAATGGCGGTGCTGACTCGACGGGCCGAAGGGCCTACTCCAGCTCCTATTGTCTATTGTCTTCAGCCCATCTAGTCTGTGTCAAACTATTATTCTGCCTCATCCCAATGATCTGCATAATCCCTCCAAACCCCTCTCATCCATATACCTCTCTAAATTTTCTTTAATGTCAAAATTGTGCCCACATTCAATTCCACTCTTCCCACTCCATGTGAAATTGCCCCTAATGCTCCCTATAAACATTTCAGCATTCATCCGTAAACCATGTCTAGTTCTTGTTTAATCCAATCTCAGTGATTCAAGCATTTACACTAGCTACACCCTCATAATCTTCTACACCTCAATCTAATCTCCCCTCAATCTTCTATGCTCCAGGCAATAAACTGTTTAACCTTTCCTTTTAATTCAGTTCCTTGAACTTTGGCAACATCTTTGTAAAAGAAGAAAGACATATCAGGGTTGCCTGTACAGAATGCTTCAGCAACAGTAAAAAATGTGAAAGGAGGAGGAACGAGGAATGGAGTCCTGACTGGTGGCAAACAAGGAGAAAGTATATTCAAGATATCCGGAAGTGATGCAATTCGTGCGCTCTGTTTGAGTACAGGAAGAGGCACCACTGCAATCATAGATGCTCTGGAGAAAGAGTACAGGGAATTGACCGAGCAGGATTGAACTCCCCACTCCCACATTTACCCGTGTGCCTGTTATTTAACATAAAGAAAACCAAAATTTAACATTAAAAAATTTTCACTGTGTAAAATTTTCAAAATATTTTCCTTAGGGTTCCATGGAATAATGGCCATGAAATTAATTTCAATGCAATGCTGTACACTTTGTAAGGCAAACTCTTTGAAATATACATGCTTTGTAATATACATGACATACATGAAATGTAATATACTTATGGCAAAGTTTAAGCATATGATGTATTATTATGTGACCATAAAAGAAATTTTAAATCCTATAAGCTCCTGGACAATACTGAATATTGGCAAGCTGGGCATAGATGGATCTTACAATGCTACATCCAATCGAAAGAGAGTTGAAAGGTGTTTAGAAGCAAGCAGACAGCTGCGGAGAGCTTAGGCAGCTGTTTCTTGGTCTGCAATCGACAGAGGAGCTTCCATTCCCCTGGCTCCATCTGCATTAGAGATGGAGTCGCAGTGAGACCAATCCATAGCAGGGGAAGTATAACCTCTCTGAAGGAGCATTGTCTCTATCCCATCAAGGGTACAAAAGCATGTTAGAAGATCCTAGTCAATGAGGCAGTGATGTTCAAAGGTATTTCCAAATTCAAGTTTGCTGGCCAAATTTTACTGAAATTAGACAATTTTTTTTAAAGTTTAATTGGAACCAATCCTATTTTGAACAAATGTATTTTAACTTTAGCTCCTTCCCAGGTATTGTGTCAAGTTCCCTCACGACATGACCACTCCTTGGTTCCTTGATACATTGCTGAGACCATTTGTGCAGCTGGAGGGCAGATCTACTGGTGCTGACCTCCAGCTCGCCTCTGACTTCCTGCAAAGTCCGAGACCCCGCGTTCTAACCATGCAAGACAGAGTCATACCCTCAACAGCAGGCAATATTCCACTGGGTGCCCAAAGCATGTAAAATACATGTGGAATAATCATTTTTGGAAGCCAGGTCCACTTTTCTGTGCACAAATTGGCACCTGTGTTTCCTGCGTTGCAATACCACCCATGTCACAGTTGCAAAATGCCTTGCAACATCCTTGTGTATTCCAGACAATACAAGTTCTTTCTTTTTTAACCATTTGTGAATTTGACTCAGGCCTTTTATGACAATAATCTGAAAGGATGTAGTTGTATAGAGCCAACTTAAAACTGCCTCAATTTGTCCAACTTAAATCTGCAAAAACGGGCTTACATTCTCTTTAGAGATGGCTGAAGCACCGACAGGATTATTTTGATCATTTCTCATAATTATGCACCTCTTTATTTTTGGAGTGGGTTTATTATTCTCTTAATCCTCTGCATCCCCTGTATCTCAACAGTTTGCATATGAGAGTTTTAAAAAGTGAACAAGATCATTCACAGCCAGGTATGGCTATTAGAAAAAAGTCCCATGTTTTGAATAAAACTTGTAACTTAGAACAAATCTATAAAAGTTGTTGATACATGATGTAAAAGCATGCTTTAGATGATGTGAGAGGTAGCAAAGGCCAAAGCATTCTATATACAGTCAGAGGAAACAAGAACCTAAGTATTGTTTTGCAGTAACAGAGGAGGCCACAGGCAAAGCATTCTTTTTTTAACTTCAGAGGCTTCAATAGCCAATTACATTGCACACTAGTAATGCATGATATTAAAAACATGCTCTTTTCAGAGCAAATCATTCGGGTCACTGCAAAAATGAGAGAAATGTATACACCTTTTTTTCCAGATCCTGATGACATTCATGTAGGCAGACAAAAGGTGTGAGATTCGATCTGAACTGAGATACTACAGGACTCTGCAAAGTACCACATATTCTTGTAAATTGGTCAGTTTCTAATGACAAGCGCTTACTGATGGCACACTCTGTACTTCTCTATCATTTTTAAATAATAATTTACAAAGTACCCAGCAAAAAATACAAGTCAAACAAAGCAAAAAGCAATGGTCAAAAAAAATTACAGGGGACCCATAAATCATCAGGATTCATAGGGACGTACAGAAATAGACTTTAACGTCCAGACGCAGAAGAAATATCCTCAATAATATTGCATCTGAAGTACCCTGAATACAAGTTTGGCTACCAATCCTTGGAAGGTATCCAGAATGACAACTGGTCTCGAAAGGTGAAGCAGTAAAGAGAAGTTACATGAATTAGGCTTGTATTTCAGGGAATCTTGATTTGATGGTAATTTTTAGATATTAAGAGCACAGGCAGAAGTGATTTCCATTGGTGGGGGAAGACTTGGCACATATAAAATTTAGGGCCAAGCATTTTATGATCAAAGCTAGGAAACTTTTTTTGCACCCAAAAGATGGCAGTTTTAAAGCCGATTGATGTCACATGAAGTTGAAATGCCTTGATTTTTGCTTACTTTGACCTGCTGAGTTTCTCCAGCATTATGTTCTTTAGCCATACCCCTTACATCCACGTGCCTGTCCAAATTTTTCTTAAATGTTAAAATTGGGGGGAGTCACGTGATGGAGTAGTGGCCGGACGGTGAACTCCAGCCCTCTCCAGAAAAGTCGGGAAAAACAAGAGAAAATACAAAGGCACAGAAATAAAAGTTAAAGAAAAGTGAGTATAAAGGTGGAAAGAAGATGGCGACAAAAAAAGAAAAATCAAAATCAACGGTAAGAAGAGAGGAAGAGAAGACAACGGAGGAAGAAGGAGAAGGCCTTACCTGTCCGAAGAGGCCCGCTGTGGAGAGAGAAGCCCGCTTCCTCAGGTCGGTAGAAATAGGACTACAAAAATGGCTCGCAGAGCCGAGTAAAAGTGCGCAACCGCGCATGAAAAAAAACACACCGATGGGAGGGGGGACCAGCCGGGGAGTCGATCTCCACAGCCGGCAACGACAGCTGCAGAACACCTGCAGCAAGAAGAGACCACAGAAGACAATGAAAACAAGAAAGAAGAGAAGAAAAGGGCAACAAAGAAACAACAGATGGCCAACCCAGAGGAAGAAGAAGAGGAAGAGTACAGTGAAATAGAAGAAGGGAAAGGCAAGGCAAAGGATATACTTTCTCTTGTTAGAGGATACATGGAGTCATTTAAAGAATGGCAAACACAGGAATTTAATGATTTAAGAAGAAGAATAAACAACACAGAAGAGAAAGTGAATAAAATAGATATGACCTTAACAGAAATGGGAAAGAAAATGGACAAGATGGAAGAGCAGGCAGTAGCAGCAGAAATGGAGGTAGAAGACTTAAAAAAGAAATTGGAGGAATCTAATAAAAAAACTAAAGAGACACAAGAACTACTAGCTCAAAAAATAGATATAATGGAAAATTATAACAGAAGAAATAACATAAAGATAGTGGGCCTTAAGGAAGATGAAGAAGGCAAGAATATGAGGGAGTTTATAAAAGATTGGATCCCTAAGACCCTAGGATGTCCAGAACTACAGCAAGAAATGGAAATAGAAAGGGCACATAGAGCATTGGCCTCTAAACCACAACCACAACAAAAACCAAGATCTATTTTAGTAAAATTCCTAAGATATACTACAAGAGAAAAGGTACTGGAGAAGACAATGGAAAAAGTAAGAGAGGACAACAAACCACTGGAGTATAAAGGGCAAAAAATCTTCATTTATCCAGATATAAGTTTTGAACTCCTAAAGAAGAGAAAAGAGTTCAATACAGCAAAGGCGATTTTATGGAAGAAAGGGTATAAATTTATACTAAAGCATCCAGCGGTATTGAAAATATTTATTCCAGGACAACAAAACAGACTATTCTCGGATCCAGAAGAAGCACGAAAATTTGCAGAACAATTACAAAAATAGACTGAGGGATGAAGACGGGTAATGAGAGTAAAAATGATCACGATTGATATGTATGTGGGTAAAGACAAAAATAGACTGAGGGATGAAGACAGGTAATGAGAGTAAAAATGATCACGATTGATATGTATGTGGGTAAAGACAAAAATAGACTGAGGGATGAAGACGGGTAATGAGAGTAAAAATGATCACGATTGATATGTATGCGGGTAAAGAGGTATAAGAGTGAATAGAGACAATGTGCATACGTGAATGTATCTGTACTTAGAGGAAAATATAGATAGTATAGACAAGAATTAATAAGGGAAGGTAATGGAATAGAGAGAATAAGGAGGGAATTAAAAGAGTGACCTTTGTGACGTATGAAAAGTGAAATCTTTTCTGGAGGGGGCTGGGTGGGGGGAAATAGCGGTCACTGCAAAATCAGTTGACGCTTGCGAGTGGATTCGCAAATCCAAATGGAGAGGGGAGATGTGGTTGTCCGACAAGGGATAAAGGACAACTCAGGAGGGGAAGGGGAGATTGGGGCTAAAGAAGGTATAAATAGGAGAATAAGGAATATGTTGGATGTTGTAGGAATGTTGTCTTATAAAGAGTTGAAAATAAGAAAACAGAAATGGAAAAGGAGGAAAGGTAATGATGGAAAAACGGAAAGAGAAGATAAACAAAATATAAAATGGCTACGCTGAACTATATGACTTTAAATATTAATGGAATACATAACCAAATTAAAAGGAAGAAACTACTAAATTTACTGAAAAAGGAAAAAATTGATATAGCATTTGTCCAAGAAACACACTTAACTGAATTGGAGCACAAGAAATTAAAGAGAGATTGGGTAGGCCATGTAACAGCAGCATCGTATAATTCAAAAGCAAGAGGAGTGGCTATATTAATTAGTAAAAATGTGCCATTTAAAATAGAAGAGGAAATAATAGATCCAGCAGGGAGATATGTTATGATAAAATGTCAGATATATTCGGAGTTTTGGAATCTACTTAATATATATTCACCTAACGAAGAAGATCAAAAGTTTATGCAAGATATATTTTTGAAGGTAGCTAATACGCAAGGGAACATACTAATAGAAGGGGATTTCAACCTGAATTTGGATCCAAATATGGGTAAAACGGGGAAAAAAATTAACAGGAAGAACAAAGTAACCAAATTTATAATTAAATCAATGCAAGAAATGAAACTTTTGGATATATGGAGGAAACAAAACCCAAAAGAAAAGGAATACTCATACTACTCGGCTAGACATAAAACATACTCAAGAATAGACCTATTTTTGTTATCAGCTAGTATGCAGGATAGAGTAAGAAAAACAGAATATAAAGCGAGAATGCTATCGGACCATTCACCCTTAATAATGACAGTAAAGCTAGAGGACATCCCTCCAAGAATGTATAGATGGAGATTAAACCCCATGCTACTTAAAAGACAGGATTTTAGAGAATTTATTGAAAAACAATTAAAAATGTATTTTGAAGTAAATACAGAATCAGTGGAAGATAAGTTTATACTATGGGACACAATGAAAGCATTCATTAGAGGGCAAATAATAAGTTATGTAACCAAGATGAAGAAGGATTATAATCAGGAAACAGAGCAGTTGGAAAGGGAAATAGTAAACATAGAAAAAAAATTAGCAATGAAGGAAGATACAACTAAAAGAAGAGAATTGGCAGATAAAAAAATAAAATATGAAACATTACAAACATATAAGGTAGAGAAGAATATAATGAAGACAAAACAGAAATATTATGAACTAGGTGAAAAAACGCACAAAATCCTAGCATGGCAGCTTAAGACAGAACAAGCTAAGAAAATGGTATTGGCATCAAGGAAAAAAGACAAACAAATTACATATAATCCAAAAGAAATTAAGGAAAACTTTAGAGAATTCTATGAACAATTATACCGAACTGAAAACGAAGGGAAAGAAGGGAAAATAGATGAATTTTTGACTAAAATTGAACTACCGAAACTACAAATAGAGGAACAAAATAAATTAACAGAACCATTTGGAACAGTAGAAATACAAGAGATAATAAAAAAATTAGCAAATAATAAGACACCAGGAGAGGATGGATTTCCAATAGAATTCTACAAAACATTTAAAGACTTATTAATACCGCCCCTCCTGGATGTAATCAACCAGATTGATGAGACACAAAACTTACCAGATTCATGTAAAACAGCAATAATTACAGTAATACTAAAACAAGGGAAAGATCCACTCTCACCAGCGTCATATAGACCAATATCTTTGCTAAACACAGATTATAAGATAATAGCTAAACTATTAGCAAACAGATTAGCAATACAGGTACCGAAAATGGTAAATTTAGACCAAACTGGATTTATCAAAAAAAGACGCACAACAGACAATATTTGTAAATTTATTAACTTAATTCATGCAGTAGAAGGAAATAAAGCACCTACAGTAGCAGTTGCTTTAGACGCAGAGAAGGCCTTCGACAGAGTAGAATGGAATTATTTGTTCAAAGTATTGCAAAAATTCAGTTTACCGGAGAAGTATATTAATTGGATTAAAGCATTATATAAGGGACCGTTAGCGAAAGTGACAGTAAATGGACATGTATCAAAGCAATTTATCTTAAGCAGGTCAACGCGGCAGGGATGCCCACTATTACCTTTATTGTTTGCGCTAGCTATAGAACCACTAGCAGAATTGATAAGAATAGATAATAATATAAAAGGAATAAAAATAAAAGACAGGGAATATAAAATCAGTCTATTTGCGGATGATGTTATAGTGTACTTAACAGAACCAGAACTATCAATAAAAGAATTATATAAGAAATTGAAGGAATATGGAGAAGTGTCGGGTTACAAGATAAACGTAAATAAAAGTGAAGCAATGCCTATGAATAATGCGGATTTCTCAAAATTTAAGAAGGAATCTCCATTCAGATGGCAAATGCAGGCAATAAGATACCTAGTTGTACAAATAAACAAAAATCTAGGCCAATTATATAAACTCAATTACAATCCACTAATGAAAAAATTACAGGACGATTTAGAGCATTGGAAAGATCTACCACTAACACTGATAGGAAGGATAAACTGTATTAAAATGAACATTTTTCCAAGGATATTATACTTATTTCAGGCATTGCCAATACAACTGACAGAAAAATTCTTCAAAGAGTTAAAGAAAATAATAAGGAAATTTTTATGGAGAGGGGGGAAACCGAGGATAGCACTAGATAAATTAACAGAATGGTATAAACAAGGAGGCTTACAATTGCCAAACTTCAAAAATTATTATAGAGCCGCACAATTAAGATACCTATCAGATTTTTATCAAACAAGGGAAAAACCAGACTGGACGAGATTAGAATTAGATAAAATAGGGGAAAAGATACCTGAACACATATTATATAAATGGGACGAAAAATTGGTACAACATAGAACTTCTCCAGTATTACATCATCTCCTCAATATTTGGAAGAAGATTCATGTAGAAAGAAATAAAACAAATTATCAATTACCAAAACTAATATTGACGCAAAATAAGCTACTCCCTTTTACAATAGATAACCTTTCCTTTAGAGAATGGGAAAAAAAAGGGATTAAAAGAATAGAAAATTGTTTTTCAGGAAGTAGATTCTTATCCTTTGAACAAATGAGAGATAAGTACAATATAACTGGAGATACAGCGCTGGCATATTACCAACTGAGATCCTACTTGAAAGATAAATTAGGAAGCAATTTGAGTTTACCAGAGGGAAGTAACCTTGAATATGTGATTACAGATACAATGTTAATCAAAAGATTTATAACAAATATGTATATTAAACTGCAAGAAAAGGAGAATGAGGAAACAAATGGTAAAACTAAACAAAAATGGGAACAAGATTTAAATATAAAGATAAAAAAGGAAACATGGGAGAAATTATGTTCTGGAACGATGAGAAATACAATAAATACGAGGCTACGTATGATACAATATAATTGGTTACACAGACTATACATTACACCGCAAAAGTTAAATAAATGGGACCCAACAGTATCTGATAGATGTTTTCGATGTAAAAAAGAAATGGGAACAACAATTCATGCAATCTGGACATGTGAGAGAGTAGAAAAATTTTGGGATGATCTCAATCAGATATTAAATAAAATAACAGAAAACAATATACCAAAGAATCCAGAGATCTTTCTCCTAAGTAACATAAAAAACAAAGAATTTGGAATTGATTTGGAGGATGCACAAAAAAGATTTGTTAAGATAGCCCTAGCCGTAGCAAAAAAATGTATTATGTCAACCTGGAAATTGGAAGATAATTTGAAAATACAACAATGGTATATAGAAATGAATAAATGTATTCCATTAGAAAAAATAACATATAGTTTAAGAAATAATATTGAAATATTCGAACAAGTATGGGAGCCTTACATTAAATACAATAGCGAAAACCTACCGGGGACAAACATTACCTAAGTTGATGGAAGGAGAAGGAAAGAAAAGAATGGACTCAGTAGAATTTCTGGTGTATTTTTGTTGAATGACAACATTGTCTGACTGGTTTAATGCAACCTAGATTGTATACCTAAAATGGATGGGGGGGGGTGGGGGGGTGGCTTGGGAGGAGGGAGGGGGGGGGAGAAAAAGTCACTGTATATGTGTGAAAAAGAAAAAGTGTATATCATGGCTAATGTGATTTATGGTGTGAAAAATAAAAATTTAAATAAAAAAAGTTAAAATTGAGCCCACATTCATTTCACCTGGCAGCTCAGTCCACACTCCCACTACTCTGTGTGTTCCCCTTAAATGTTTCCCCTTTCACCCTTAACCCATGTCCTCTGGTTTGTCTCATCTAACCCCAGTGGAAAAAGCCTATTTGCCTTTTACTCTACCTATACCCATCATAATTTTGAATACCTCTATCAAATCTCCCCTCATTCTTCTATGCTCCAGGGAATAAAGTCCTAACTGTTTAGCCATTGCCTGTAACTAAATTCCTCAAATCCTGGCAAAATTGTGTATACTTTCAATTCTATTGTTACAAAACTGTACACAATATTCCAAATTTGGCCTCATCATAACCTTACCATAACATCCTAGTTTACCTTCTGTTCCTATGCAGTCTCGCCTTCACCACACATTACTTTTGCCCCATCACTGGGGGTTCATGATCATTTGGCAAGCCAAGGCTAAAGAGCTGGATTCATTGCTAGCATGGGACAGATGGAAATATGTTGTAATTCTCCATTTCTTGAACTAGTACAATTTCCCGTAACATTTCATCAATAATGACATGAAGATTGGAGGTGCTTTGGATAGTGCAGAAGGTTGATAAAAGCTACAACAGGATATAGACAGGATGCAAAGTTGGGTGGAAAAGTGACAGATGGAGTTCAATCTGGATAAGTGTGAAGTGATGCATTTTGGAAGATCAAACCTGAAGGTGGAGTACATGGTTAAGGACAGAATTCTTAACAGTATGAAAGACAAAGGGACCTTGGGTGAAAATCTATAGATCTCTCAAGATGCCGTGCAGGTTGATAGGTTAGTTAAGAAGGTTTATGGTATGCTGGGTTTCATTCATAGGGGGATTGAGTTCAAGAATCAAGAGGTAATGCTGCAGTTCTAAATTGTTGGTTAGACCACACTTGGAATATGTGTTCAGTTCTTGTTGTCTCTACACAGGAAAGATGTGGAAGCTATGAAGAGGGAGCAGAGATTTACCAGAATATTGCCTAGATTGAAGAACATATCTTATGAGGAAAGGTTAACAGAGCTATGGCTTTTCTCTTCGGAATGAAAAAGAGTGAGTGATGACTTAATAGAGTGATACAAGATTATGAGACATCGATTTTGTGAAACAACCAGCATCTTTTTCCCAGGACAGAAGCAAACACCAGAGGACATTTGTACAAAGTGAGGGTAGAAAAGACGAGGGGAGCCGTCACAATAGTGGGTGCCTGGAATGCGTTGCCAGGGGTGGTGGTGAAGGCTGATACAATAAAACCTCTGGCAGGAACATGGATGAAAGATAAATAGAGGATTATGAGGTAGGGAAGGTTTCCTTTTTTTGAGGTTTATATGGGTGTTAGGTCTGCTTTGTTCATGAATGAGTGAGTCAAACACCAGACTGAGTCGAAATCAAGGTTCTTTGTTCTTTATTGCCGGATTGTAACACTTGCAACTAACAGTGTTAGTTGGAGAAGGCGCATTCTGCCATTATCAGCAAGTGGTGTTTTTTATATACCTTAGGATACGTACTTAGTAAATGATCATACCATGACATTGTCCAATGAATAAACTGTTGCTGTCCCTCTCTGCTAGCCTCCTGCACATTAATTTGTCATCCCCACTCTTATCTTGAGAGTACAAGGTCACAACTGCATCTTGTTACGGCCCAGCACTGGGTGACTCCTTCTACATTCCCAGCTCATGATGTTTTTACCTAACAAGGGGTCATCACAACATTAGGGGTCAAAGGGCCTGCATTGTGTTTTAATGTTCCATAATCTAAACAATAAATCACACAAAAATCAAAAACTAGATAAATTCTGGCACTACCCAACAGATCAGACAGCATCAATGGAGAGAAAATGGATAGCAAATGTTTCAAGTCAGCAACTCTGTACAGAGTTGATCAAACTTCATCAACTTGATATGTTAAATTTGTTTCTCTCCACAGATGCTGGCTGGTCCACTGTGTTTGAAGCATGTCTTTCCTTTTATTACTAATAAATTACACATCAGTAGTACAATACAAAATGCTTTATTTAGTAAATCTTAAGTCAGTATAAAGTGTATTCCAATGTAGTGTGCAAATTAGTACGTTTCACATTTTATCTGGAGCAATAAGATTATAGTAAATCAAAATTAATGATCTGGGACAAGAGCTTGAATGCCACCATAGCAAATTTAAATTCGGTTAAACAAATGAAACCAAAATCCTCACAAAAGTAATCATTAAATAGATAAAAATAAATCTGGCCTTACTTACTTTGGTCAATGTGTGACTTCAGATTCGCAGTAATGTGTTGGATTTTAACTGCCCTCTGAAAAATGTTACACACCACTCAGCTTTGAAAGCAAGTCGGGAGGTGCAATAAAGCAGCTCTTGTGCAAGATGCTGGCATGCTTTAGTAGCAACGTGCTGCCTCACTCCAGTGACCTTGCTTTAATCCTGACATCCTGCACTATCAGTGTGGAGTTCTATGTGCTCTTCACTGTGACCATATGAGCTTTTCCCAGGCATTCTCCCATATCCCAAAAACATGTTGGTTGGGAGATTTACTGGCTATTTTAAGTTACACAAAAGCCAAGGTAGGTGGCAGTAGAGTTAAGGATAAATGAGTGGCGATATGGGAGAGAATTGATTATAGGAAAATTAGTAAAGAAATAGAATTTACATGCTTACTCTGACAGCCAGTAAAGAACCAATGGTTGAATGTCTTTTTCAGCACCTGCGACCCAAGTACAAATCCACTACTGTCTGTGAGGAGTTTGTATGTTCTTACTGTGTCTACGTGGGTTCCCTCCCATGTTTCATAGATGTACGGTGTTAGGAAGTTAATTGCTTACATGGGTGCTAATGGGCAGCACGGCCTTGAGGGCCACTTAGGCCTCTATCTCTAAATTATTTTTTTAAAGAAGGCGATTCGGGAGGGTTCTCACCCTATGACTTCTGAAGAAACCCTGAGGAGCTGGTAGAAATGACAGTTCAAGATCATTTTAATCATTTGTGTTACATTGAATTTAAACAATGGCAAGAAAACAAAATAAGGTTTGGGAAACGTTTGAAAAATTAGAGAGAAAAACAGATAATGCAAAAATATTTTTTTTAAAGTTATTTCTTTCAAAATCACTGGCATTAATTTTCTTCTGATACAAGGAGCCCAGATTTATTACATTAAGTTTTCTAAATTGTTCAGTATTAATTACTACTTTCAGGACAGTTAATCCAGAATGTATCAGTCCTGAGTTTTCAACTATTGTTCATGCAGATTAGTGGGTCGATAAAATCAGTTCACACTAATACAAATAATTTCAATGCCATGACCATTGGTGAGGTCCTAATTAACACCTCCAACTCTCTACAGAAGCATCTAGATTTCTACATCTGATTGCATATGTTGATGTCAGAATATGCTTTCCTGATTTCTCTGATAATAATGGTAAGCCTTAATTGTTGTTCTAATATCACAGGATGCCCAGGCCAGGGTAATCTCCAAGTTAAACTTTTGGCCTGTCATTGCACATCACATAAGTAATTGAACTGTGACACAAAATACAGCAGTCATGATGCATTCTAACCATATTTGGTTCCTATAAACATTATATATACATCTGTACCCATGTATATCTTTCTCATAAAAACATTTTTCTAAAGATGTCAGATTTAAAATTATTACCCAGTATGATCAGTATGGAGTCACAAACTGAAATTCAATTGTGGCAATCTGATGGATTCATCTCCATCTGCAACATGTCGCGATCCAATTACAGCAGTGAATCCCAGAGTAACATGTTATTTTAGTATTGGATGCATCAATTACTGCTTTGAAGTAATGCTTTGAATACACAGATGGGAGTAACACTGCTCAACCAAGTACTGCAATAGCAAGCTAAGGATAATAAACATATAATGGCCCAAAAAGAGCACGAATCCATGTTTAGAGTAATCACTGCTATATTGCATGTAGGGAACTAGATTGCAATAGTTTAGAAACAAGAGAACAATGGAAAGAGTTTCCAATGATCAATAGGCATCAAATGTTTAATGATCTGCATATGATTTATATTGCATGTTTATTATCCAGTGATGTGCTGGCTAAAATTAACCTAATTTTGATAGGAGACCCTCATGATGAGGCGAATTTTAACTTGGTTAGCTAGGTGGAAAGTCATGGACTGCCTGTCAGGGATACTTTTGGAGAAAAGCAGCTTCACTATACCACCCACAGTCCTGTGGGGCCCCAAGCACACCAGCGAGAGCAGAAGTCAATGAGATGGGCCTTCTGATTAATGGCAGCTTTTACGTGCCAAGAATCCAATAAAACCTTCACAATGTATCAGCTAAACGCTCAAATCAGAAAACTCTGAAAGGATGGCTTGAAAAATTGTCCCAAAGTCCCAGGGTGCTACTTGTAATGTGGTTATAGGTTCAGTTATGTTAGTGACAGTAGAGACAGACCAAAAATGTTTGCTTTCCAAACTAACATGATATGTTGCCTATTCAGACAATAACAATTCTCCAGGAACTCAACACTACTTCATCTAACTGAGAAAGCAATCTGCAACCAGGGCAAATGAACCCAAGTTCCAGTAACAGATGGGCAATAACTTCAAGAATGTTTTCATCTGACAAGAGAATAAATACTAAACAGCACTTTCAACACTGTTAATCACACCCCCTCTCCCAGGTGTTTGAAATTTTTTTTAAAACCACAAAAATGGTGGAAATCTGTATTAAAAACAGAAAATACTCAGCAGGTCAGGCAGTATCCATGGAAAGAGAAATAGAGATAATTTTTCAAGATATTAGGCGCTGCTGGAACTATAATTTGGTTTTTCTTTCTATAGATGATGCCTGACCTGCTGTTTCTAGCATTTTCTGATTTTACCCTGGACAATACAAAATAAAATTTGTCATATAAGGAACTATTGCAACAAAATGAGGGTTTGAGGAGGAGGAAGTTGTCAAAAGGTGGATGGGCTTCAAGCAGAGGGTTCCAGAACTCGTGGCCTTGGCTGTCATTGGTGGTATGAAGAAAATTGGGTATTACAGTGCCTGTGGGCCAGAAATCAGGATGGACTGCAGGTTATAGGGAGTAAGTAAAAGTCACTTTGGGATTGGAAAATAAGGAAGAGAATCTTATAACATACAAAGTTGGAGCAGGAGTAACGCACTCAATCCCATTTTATCAGATTAAGCCAATCTGCTGGTAACCTCAACCTAACCCATTCTGGTGTTATAGCTCTAGGAACCAAAGCAGGCTATTGAATTTCCCCTGAGAACAGCAAAAAATATTAAGGAGCTGAAGTCTACAGAAAGTTCAAGATGTGAGAGCATTGGAATAGTTGAATCTGGAGATTGCAAAGGCACGCATATGTAGTTCATCACCTGCTCAGCTGAGGAAGCGCAGGAGACCGGTGGATGATTCTGAGTCTCTGTCTCACAGTTCAAATATTTTGACATTTTGTTGCTGGTGAGATTCAAGCCTATATTATGCTGTTATGTAAAGTCATGATTGATACGTAACTGTGTTCAATTTTTCCATCAATTTAGCCTTTCTTTTGACTTTGTTATTGCAGCCTCACAATAATGTTTTGACTAATTACACTGACATTTAAGGTTTCTGTTTGTGGATCCCGTCGCTTCTGTTGCAGGCATTTCAGAGAAGTAACACTTCTGCAAAAATAGCAGAGCACCTTCAGAAAACTACACCACAGCATATTTCTACGGTCCATGAGATGTGCAAAATTCTTACTAAGGAGATCTTCAGTGCATGAGAAAACATTACTGCTTTCAAAATGTTTTCAACTGACCATCCTCAGTGGGTTGTTAAATCCTTTTGAATTAAACAATGAAGCAGGCCGCAATGTAGCCTCTAATTACATCACTGGATTTCAGATGAAATCCGGACCACAGTGCAGTTAAAGTTGATCACTGAGTGCACTTACTCTGGATGAAGGCAGTTCTCAGATTTATCTGAAGAATTTGATTTCTTGGGGGGGGGGGGGGGGGAAGGTGGGGGGGGGGGAATATCTTTCCCAAGGCCATTAGTCACTTAACACCATTTTCCAGAACGTTTCCACTGTAAAGTTTTGGTTCAATTCCACAAGGTGCCTCAATGCTGCAGCTTCTCGTTTTGACTGGTCAAAGCTTGACATCCACAAATCTCGGACAACTGATCCCCCCAACGAGGATGGAAGGAAGGCAAAAGCCTTTGGCCCCGGACAGCTGAGGTGGTCGGCCTGCCCCTGCCACTGAATTGGTGATAAGCCCTGTGATCAATGGAAATCAAAAGAACAAAAAGTGGTCAGCAGGACTGAAAGGAACACCCGTTAGAAATCACAGTCAGGTTTTCAACAGATGTGGAAAGTCATTTCCACTTTAAGCCTCTTTAGGAATCTGCCTTCACTTCAACGACAGCCTTTTTTCTTCTATTATCAGACTCCTATTACTAAAAACTGATGCCTGTAGTTTCTCTTTGACATTATCCCCTCTTTTGATTTAAATGACACTCAAAGCTGGCACTTTTGTTTTTTTGTAACACTACGTTTTTATTCTTGCATTCCACTGGTTTATGTGGAAGATAACTTGCCTGGATAACACACAAAAGAACATTTTTCACTGTATCTCTGGACACATGACAATAACTAATTCAATTCAGTTCAAGTACCTATGAAAGGGCATGTTTTCTCTATGTCCCATTGTACCAATGACTTTTCTGGCTCCCATTGAAGGGATGGATTATTTGAAGCCTGAGAACTTCAGAAGATCCTGAAGGATTCCTGAAAGGATTTATGATTTTGAAGAATTCCTGAAATGATTTATGATTTCTGAGAGGATTCAGAAGATCCTGAAAGGATTTCTGAAAGGATTCCTGAAAGGATTTATGATTCTGAAGGATTCCTGAAATTATTTATGATTTCTGAGAGGATTCAGAAGATCCTGAAAGGATTTATGATAGCTTCAAACTCAGCTGCTCTGCCTTCTTGTGAGTGCGATGGACAGATGAAATATTTCTTCATGCACCCTGCTTTGTCCTAGCTTCCAAAGCTGCCCAGAATTTAGAGCCCAATTTAACAAAGTTATGCCACGTGGACCTCATTTCTAACTTTGAGGGAATAATCAAACATGCCAAAAGAGGAATTTCAAGGCCATACTAATAGTGAAGCACAAGAAAGATTATTCCATTCCCTTTTTTTGTTTCCTCCAATCTTTCAGGCAATGCCAATGGAGTGGGAGAATTTTACACAGAGCATACCTTTTGCTTTCTTCTGAGGTTATCCCATACGCCATTGCACACGAGGCACTCAAAGGCATCGATGTAGTTGTCCTGGGAAACATCTTGAACCCCCCACTTACGTTCTTTCATGGCTGTAACCAGCTTCTCATTGGAGATTGGGCCTTTCCGCTTCCACTCGAGAAAGACCTCGTATCTCTGATCATCACTGTCCAATTGCATGATGTAGTCAGCCAATTTCTTGGGATGTGAGAAACTTCCCACAAGTATTGCACTATTATTACTAGGCAGCCAATCTGCTACACTTGGGGAACCATAGTAAACTGGAACTGCACCCAGTTTGAATGGTCGCCATAGTTTCTCAGTAATATAATCATCGCAAACAGCATTCTCAAAGGCAAGAATAAATTTGTACTGAGCTAGAATCCAATAGAATGCTTCATGATCCATGGTTGTAGGATCCTTCAGGCTAGTCGGAAGGTCCTTGTTGTGCAGACATTCACCATAAGAGTCCACTTGAATATATTTCATCAATTCCCGCACATAAGTGTCTCGGTCTGAAGGAGGGTCGCAATCAGACTGGACATACACCAATGGGGCCAAATGATCCCTTAACCGATTCTTCTCTGACAGTGGGAGCATGTACTTATGTGACTTCAACTCTTCGATGCTTTCCAAATACTGGGTGGTCAGCGGCAAGTGAGAGTTACGGCTGAAGGTGGAGGTATAATTAAACAACGTGACAGTGGGCTCATGAAAAAGCTTGTAGTTATTCTTGGGAGACTCTTCGTGGAACAAGGCCCATTCGTGTTGAGGTTTCCGAGGCAGTGGTAAGCTATCGATTTGAAAGTCTGTGCCTGTTCAGACAGGGAAAGAGAAATAAAGACAAACACATCAAATGTTGCCAGTAAACTTGTGCACTTAAAATCAGGCACAGGTGCGAAGTTAATTAGCTTTGATGACGCATTAGTCAATAGAATGGCTCTCCAACCAGTCGACTCTGCTCCAACTGGGAATACTGAGCTACTAATTCCAGACACAAGTGTGCAATTGAGATTCTATAATCAGTATGGTGTGGTCAAGAACCAATTATCCCCTCTTTTGTCTGCAATGGAATAACTTCTGAGCATCTTCTATATTTTGAAAACAGAAATTTTCATTTTGTTTAGAAATATTAAGCTTGCATTAACTGATTCATCCATTATTGGATTTCAGATTTTCTTTGTTCAATTACCAATATGGTTAGAATTCAGTTCTTTCAAAATATTTTGAGCTGATAGCTTTACTGAAGATATTGGTCAACTTTTAAAAATGTGTTTTTACATTAAAAACCAAACAAATCCAGTGCCAGCGATCAGGACCGGGGTTTGAATCCTGTGCTGTCTGTAGGGAGTTTGTACATTCTCCCAGTGTTTGCGTGGGCTTTCCTCGGGGCTTCAGTTTCTTCCGACCGTTCCAAATGTATTGGGGGTGTGAGTTAATTGGGTGTAAATTAGGCAGCAGGAATCATGGGCCGATATAGCCTGTTATGGTGCGGTATGCCTAAATTTAAAATTAATCTCCACAAATCAGGGAGTGACCAGGTTAAGTAACCATTAAGCCATCAGATTGTAAATTCTGATGTCCTGCAATTCTGATATCCTCACCCAGACAGATAGATGCCCAGAATCAATTACTCAATGGCAATATGTGACGGAGAGACCCTTAGCCTAAGATTGAGAACATTTACACAATGAATCCATACATCTTGGGTGTCTTCCTATAATACAGTAAATTTATTCAAAATTAATACTGATGCAGGTTTAATGACTGAGAGTGACAGCTTTACAATCAAATACAAACTAGAATCAGCAATCCCAATTCTTTATTTGAGAGCTAAAACTCTGAAAACCTTATGACCAACTCATGACCCAGTGGACCATCAAAGTAATACTGGTGTACGAATAAGTGGTGCTATACAAGCTCCAGAGGTATGCAGGATGTTGTTCCATTCTGAGTTAGATTTTATACATTCATCCAGGTTGTGAAGTGACTCGTTTAGTTTTGGTTGAGCCTATTAACATACAGATGCACAAATCAATCCAAATGGGAATAAGTCAAGCACCAAGTAGGTACACCCTCTGTGTTTTGATAAATACATTGTTATTTTCCTCTTCATTCCCACCCCACTGTCAAACTTTCCCTCAAGAAGAAGGATGGGAATCCAGCTTGGGTCAACTTCCATTATGTTTAAAGAAAGCCTCTCATTAGCACAGCCACTTCAGACATGCAAACTGCACCTTCCACAAAATTGTACATTTAAGAAGATACCATACACCACAATCTCCATAACTCATGTTTCAGGGCTGAGCATACAAGTGTGCAACCATAAAATCTATTAAGATTTAATGTTCATCAGATGACACATCAATCCAATAGCTCTCTAACTGAATGCACTTCTTCCAGGTCAGCTCAAACAGAAGGAGAACTAGGAATTCTGCCCCACCATATTCACTGAATTGTTCACTGACTGGGTCAGCCTCTCTGCATTTCCCACCAAGACATATATTCCATTTTGGTTGCAACTTGTGCTTTGGCTTTAATACAATGTTTAAAGTGGGTTGTACTTTTCCTGCAGGCCTAATGGATTATCAACCAAAAGGAAATGTCTGCATTTTTAAGATACTTTTCACATTATTCCTAAGTACTGAATGTAAGAGCTTATGAAATAATAATTGGAGTAATGTAGCACAGTAAATAACTGCACAGCAAGCTCCCTGAAAATGCAACACTAAAGATTCAGCTCTGTAGCCATCTTAAAGCCCATCCCTGCTCTTTTCGACATGGTGTCATAATCTTTTAAACCATCTGAAAGGGGAAACAAGAACACAGCTTACAACCCATCTGAAAATTGGCCATTTTGGTTTTCTTTATGACAAAGAGGCCTTCAGCCAACTGAGTTTAAAATGGCTCCCGGTTACTTTTATTCTCTCACATTTGTCTGTGACCTATTCTATCTCATGACCATTAACTTCTGTCACCCACTTACACCAGGAGTAATTTACACCAACCGGTACATACTTGTATATAACAAGGCCTCCGAGCACCTGGAGGAAGCCTCATGGTCACAAGGAGAACATTTACACTCCACATAGGGAGAGATCAGGATCGATCCCAGGCATTTCCAAGACTGTGTAGATCCTATCCCTAAGTATCCTCACCAATAACTTCATAATATATACCAGTGAAACTGTAAATTCATGCTGAGAGAAAAAGAAACTAACATTTCAAAGACTGCTTTAATTTTTTTGAAGCAATTTTTCACTTATGAAATTTGGAGAGTTTTTAATCTTTCTTTGGCTTGGCTTCGCGGACGAAGATTTATGGAGGGGGTAAAAGTCCACGTCAGCTGCAGGCTAGTTTGTGGCTGACAAGTCCAATGCGGGACAGGCAGACACGGTTGCAGCGGCTGCAGGGGAAAATTGGTTGGTTGGGGTTGGGTGTTGGGTTTTTCCTCCTTTGCCTTTTGTCAGTGAGGTGGGCTCTGCGGTCTTCTTCAAAGGAGGTTGCTGCCCGCCAAACTGTGAGGCGCCAAGATGCACGGTTTGAGGCGATATCAGCCCACTGGCGGGGGTCAATGTGGCAGGCACCAAGAGATTTCTTTAGGCAGTCCTTGTACCTTTTCTTTGGTGCACCTCTGTCACGGTGGCCAGTGGAGAGCTCGCCACATAACATGATCTTGGGAAGGCGATGGTCCTCCATTCTGGAGACGTGACCCACCCAGCGCAGCTGGATCTTCAGCAGCGTGGACTCGATGCTGTCGACCTCTGCCATCTCGAGTACTTCGACGTTAGGGATGAAAGCGCTCCAATGGATGTTGAGGATGGAGCGGAGACAACGCTGGTGGAAGCGTTCTAGGAGCCGTAGGTGATGCGGTAGAGGACCCATGATTCGGAGCCGAACAGGAGTGTGGGTATGACAACGGCTCTGTATACGCTTATCTTTGTGAGGTTTTTCAGTTGGTTGTTTTTCCAGACTCTTTTGTGTAGTCTTCCAAAGGCGCTATTTGCCTTGGCGAGTCTGTTGTCTATCTCATTGTCGATCCTTGCATCTGATGAAATGGTGCAGCCGAGATAGGTAAACTGGTTGACCGTTTTGAGTTTTGTGTGCCCGATGGAGATGTGGGGGGGCTGGTAGTCATGGTGGGGAGCTGGCTGATGGAGGACCTCAGTTTTCTTCAGGCTGACTTCCAGGCCAAACATTTTGGCAGTTTCTGCAAAGCAGGACGTCAAGCACTGAAGAGCTGGCTCTGAATGGGCAACTAAAGCGGCATCGTCTGCAAAGAGTACTTCACGGACAAGTTTCTCTTGTGTCTTGGTGTGAGCTTGCAGGCGCCTCAGATTGAAGAGACTGCCATCCGTGCGGTACCGGATGTAAACAGCGTCTTCATTGTTGGGGTCTTTCATGGCTTGGTTCAGCATCATGCTGAAGAAGATTGAAAAGAGGGTTGGTGCGAGAACGCAGCCTTGCTTCACGCCATTGTTAATGGAGAAGGGTTCAGAGAGCTCATTGCTGTATCTGACCCGACCTTGTTGGTTTTCGTGCAGTTGGATAATCATGTTGAGGAACTTTGGGGGACATCCGATGCGCTCTAGTATTTGCCAAAGCCCTTTCCTGCTCACGGTGTCGAAGACTTTGGTGAGGTCAACAAAGGTGATGTAGAGTCCTTTGTTTTGTTCTCTGCACTTTTCTTGGAGCTGTCTGAGGGCAAAGACCATGTCAGTAGTTCCTCTGTTTGCGCGAAAGCCGCACTGTGATTCTGGGAGAATATTCTCGGCGACACTAGGTATTATTCTATTTAGTAGAATCCTAGCGAAGATTTTGCCTGCAATGGAGAGCAGCGTGATTCCCCTGTAGTTTGAGCAGTCTGATTTCTCACCTTTGTTTTTGTACAGGGTGATGATGGTGGCATCACGAAGATCCTGAGGCAGTTTTCCTTGGTCCCAACAAAGCTTGAAAAACTCATGCAGTTTGGCATGCAGAGTTTTGCCGCCAGCCTTCCAGACCTCTGGGGGGATTCCATCCATACCTGCTGCTTTGCCACTTTTCAGTTGTTCGATTGCCTTATATGTCTCATCCAGGGTGAGGACCTCATTCAGCTCTAGCCTTAGGGGCTGTTGAGGAAGCTGGAGCAGGGCGGAATCTTGGACTGAGCGGTTGGCACTGAAAAGAGATTGGAAGTGTTCTGACCATCGGTTGAGGATGGAGATCTTGTCGCTGAGGAGGACTTTGCCGTCTGAGCTGCGCAGCGGGCTTTGGACTTGGGGTGAGGGGCCGTACACAGCCTTTAGAGCCTCGTAGAAACCCCTGAATTCGCCAATGTCCGCGCTGATCTGGGTTCTTTTTGCGAGGCTAGTCCACAACTCATTTTGGATCTCCCGGAGTTTGCGCTGAAGATGGCTGCATGCGCGACGGAAGGCTTGTTTCTTCTCTGGACAGGACGGCTTTGTAAGGTGAGCCTGTGGGCAGCTCGCTTCTTTGCCAGCAGCTCCTGGACTTCCTGGCTGTTTTCGTCAAACCAGTCCTTGTTTTTCCTGGAGGAGAAGCCCAGTACCTCTTCAGTGGATTGCAGTATGGTAGTCTTCAACTGATCCCAGAGGGTTTCAGGGGACGGGTCCGTGAGGCGGGTTGCATCGTCGAGCTTTGCTTTGAGGTTTGCCTGGAAGTTTCCTCTCGCTTCGTCTGACTGCAGGTTTCCAACATTGAACCTCTTTCTGGGGGCTTTACTGTTCCTGGGCTTTGGCTTGAAGTGAAGGTTGAGCTTGCAGCGAACCAGCCGGTGGTCAGTGTGGCATTCCGCGCTAGGCATGACCCTGGTGTGGAGCACATCTCGTTTGTCACTTTCTCGCACCAGGATGTAGTCCAGGAGGTGCCAGTGTTTGGATCGGGGATGCATCCAGGTGGTCTTAAGGCTGTCCCTCTGCTGAAAAAGGGTGTTTGTAATGACAAGCCGCTGTTCTGCGCAGAGCTCCAACAGGAGGCGCCCATTCCTACAGCCGACAAGATTGTCATTCTGGGCAACTTCAACGCTCGTGTCGGCAAAGACTCAGAAACCTGGCCAGGAATCCTGGGCAAGTTTTTAATAATGGATACTTAAACAAACAATATTCACAAAAGGTTAAAAGATACTAAATCAGGTGAAACACTGTGGCGTTTCAAGTATTTTCAAACATTTGGCTCAGTCCTATAGTTAAAAAGCTTGAAATTGAGCTACATGGCCGGGAAATAAAGACTAGTTCAACTGCAGGAGTAATGACTCTGAGCCACAGGTTACAGTGATGGGCAGAGCAACCTCTCCTGCAGAGAACAGGACACACTCACCACATGCAATGGGATTGTCCAGCTGTATGATACAATCACTCTGTTCACACCAAGTGGGAGATAAGGAATACCACAATATCCTTCAATCATAGGAATTCTTAAATTTGTACATAAAAAGCCTTTTGTTCAAACTTTGACGTTAGGTCATCAGATTATCACAAATTTACAATAAACATTCTATATTTGCAGGTAACCTGTTCCATTAAAATCCCAGTTCTATAACCAGCTCTTAAGAAACAAGGCACCAGTTAAATTCAATGCATGTCTATTTAATTCCCTCTTTCATTCTCTCTGATGACTGTCTTTCTATCATTTGGAGAGTATCCATCATTCAGATACAAATACCTCTGGTGAGGACGATTTTCAGAAACTTTCCTCATCTGATATCACAACCTTTCTACCTGTTAACCTTTGTTAAAAACAAATCAAATAAATATTTCTAATTAATATTAAACCCATTGGTTTTTTTTTCTTTCTTTTTTAAGAGGATGATGTCACAGAAGATAATAAGTCAAAAATTGAGGATGTTGAATTAGATGAAGAGGAAGATGAGGGGAAAGGTGATAAGAAGAAGAGGAAAATTAAGTACAAACACATTGAGGGAGAAGAGTTTAATAAAATTAAGTTAATTTTGATAGAGAATTTTGAAGATGTTATAAATGAAGAATATGGAGAATTTTATAAGAGTTTGAACTTTTTTTCTTTTTTTTATATAAGGGGAGGGGAAGGGAATAAAAAGTTTATTTGATTGTTTTTCTAAGGGATGTTTTTGTTTTCTCGATGAATTATAAAGGAAACTTGGTATTAATGGAAATTCTGTATTTATGTATTATTAATTATGATTTTTTTGTATAACAGATATGTGGTTGATATATGATTTTAATATTTGAATTTAGTTTTAAAGTGGATTTCATTTGTTAAATACATGAATTATGTTTGATTTAAATATATGCTTAAGGGTATTATTTTAGTATTGATTTTTTTTGTTGTTAGTAATTTTTTTTGTTAAGTTTTATCCTATTTTTTTGTAAGTGGGGTTTTTTCTATTTTATTTACAACATTGTTAATTAATTCTTCAATCTTTATTTTGGGGGGAGATGATTAATGTTGTGTTATAATTATTGGGGGGGTTAATTTTAACATAACATAACATAACAATTACAGCACAGAAACAGGCCATTAGGCCCTTCTAGTCCACACCGAACCAAACCCCCCTCTCTAGTCCCACCTCCCTGCACAATGCCCATAACCCTCCATCTTCTTCTCATCCATAGACCTGTCCAACCTTTTCTTAAATAATACAATTGACTCCGCCGCCACTATTTCTCCCGGAAGCTCATTCCACACTCTCTGAGTAAAGACGTTCCCCCTCATGTTACCTCTAAACCTCTGCCCCTTAATTCTTAACTCATGTCCTCTTGTTTTAATCTTTCCTCCTCTTAACGGAAATAGTCTATCCACATCCACTCTGTCTATCCCTTTCATAATCTTAAATACTTCTATCAAATCCTTTGTGTAGTTTAATGATGTAGTATTCTAATTTTTATTATCTTATTTTTTATTATTTCTTTAAATGTAATTTTTATTTTATTCATGTCATAAAATTTTAAATAAAGTTTAAAAAAAAACCCATTGACATAACATAACTGGAAATTACGAGTCAGAATTCAGGATGGAAATTGAGATTAGCCTCATTCAAACAGCTATCAGAGTCTGGAAATTCTCCTTGACTGCAACAACAGCACAAAAGAACTGTCTGCAAGTCATTCACTTTGGACAAGGGTTACTGTGAATATTTACTGTCTCCTTTAAATTAATTCAATTTGTTTACTATTATTGCTTTTCTTTCCTTGTCCCTGTTGGGCTGCAGTAATAAAATTTTTGGTGCATATGTAGGCTGTACAAGGTAGATGACAATGAGCTCATGATCATTCAAGGGAGTGATACAAAGGCAGGGAGGAGCATCATTGATCTTGAATCTTCTGTTCTAAGTGTGATTGCACTCCCCACCCCACCACCAACACCACCCGAGTTTCTGACCCTGACTCTGCATGTCCATTTTAGTAAGTATGAAATAGTCTTAATTATTCTTAACAAAATGATGCTAGCTTTCTCAGATCACTATATATTCAGTGATTACCAGTGGCGTATCTAGGGAACATAGTGCCAATGGCAACCACTGAAGTTGTGCTCCCCCCCCTCACCTGTTAAAACGTACTTACACATTTTTTTAAAACAAAATTTACTTACGGCGGTGGTGGGTCAATGCAGGATCAATGGCCATCTTCATTACCCATAATGCCCCATGGAGGTGCAACCGCTCTGCATTTCCCTGGCACTAGCAGCCTGATCAGATGCTGGAGTGATGCTCTGGTAAACTCCTGCAGCACTGCACCCTGCTGCTGTGTCGGGAATAAGATGGGGGCAAGATGGCCGGGTCTTAGAGCAAGGCAGTTGGGCAAGGTGAGGACAATGGTGCCCTCCTTTAAGGTTAGCGATTTTACCCAATTATCACCTTTAATCGGGGTTTTTAAACACAGACTAACAGTGTGGTATCTCATCGCCACAGCACAAATATGAGGACAGAAATGTAACTCATAATTCATAGCACATAAACACGGGGACCCTTGAAACTTCGGGGTCTACAGCATAGGCTATTTTTGCTATTATGTTAATCCAGCCACATGCGCACATGCACGTTTTCCTCATGGAGCTGTCAATTTGATGGAGTCATCAATAGTCATCAAGAGACTGCAGATGCTGGAATCTGAAGAAAAAAAACACAATCTGCTGCAGGAACTCAGCAGGTCAAACAGTATCAATGGGAGAAAACGGATGGTCAACCTTTCCTCATGACTGAGGGAAGGGAGATTTCCAGTATAATGAGGACAGGGTACGAAGTGTTGGTATGGACCAGTAGGAGATTGGCGAACCAGGGAGGGGTAAAGTGTGAAGGACAGATGGGGAGGCGAAGACAGATGATTGGCAGGTGCCAGACAAAAGGAGAAAGAGAGACAAAAGAGAGAAAATAACAGGGTATCAAGTGGAAAAGATGAGTTATATAGGGAAGGAAGGAGATGACGAGGGAGGGGGTGGTGGTGTGGAGACAAAGGCTACCAGTGCTATAATCTTATAAGTAGAGAAGGTCATAATTTAAGCTCTTAGGAGAAAAGCAAATTTGACCAGATGGAACCAAAGTTCAAGGCGTATAGTAAGTGGAACCAGGAAGGTGATGGCCTTTGTCTTCACTTAGCACACCTCCTACAGCTGTTTCCAACATCACCCTATATGACTTTGGTTCCTCTGCCTTGACCCCTTTGTTTTTTCTCTTGTGTTTCTGTCTGGAATCTGCCAATCAGCTTACTTCACCTCCCCAGGTACCCATCATTCCTTAAACCCAGTTCACTGATTTCCTACTAGCCCCTGTCCAACCCCTCACCCTATTCACATTAGACTGAATACCTCCCCTCTCCACTCTCAGTTATGATGAAGGGATCTGACCAGAGAAATTAACCATTCTGTTTCTCTGTCTGATACTGCTCAACCCACTGAGTTCCTCCAGAAGATTCCTTTCATATAAATCTGCAAGGGATCCCTTGGCTCACCCAATCAGAGATGCTACCCTCACGTAGCTTGTATTTCTACCATTTTTATTTCATCTTTTCCTAATTTTTTTTTTGTCTGGGACTGGGCAACAACTGCTGAACTAACTGGCAAAGCCTTCACCCACAAAGGAATAAGTAAAGAAAGCATGCACTTCAGTTGGTTAACAGCTGAACCAGCCACGTTCTTTGTTCTGCACTGACAGTGCCTTTACAAATATAGCATCAATGTTATGTGCCTCACATTTCACAGGCAAACAAAGGCAAAACAGCACAAATGGAGGATTACCTGCAGAGTCTTGTTGGCGTCGTTGTTAATGGGACGTATAAGGTTAGACAGGGGCCTTTCTAAGAAACGTCTATTGACTGAGGCAGCTGAAATCTCCAGAGGCAGCAGTTTTCTGGAGACTACAACAGAAGGGCAACTTAGAGAAAGTGCCTGTCTTAGTGCCTGGAGCAGCTGCGTAATGAAGAGAAATATGAGGCTTGCTTAATTCATAGATGTGCAGAAGTGACAGCTCCCTGAGGAAGGAGGGCTGGGGAATTTAGCAGGATATTTAATCACCATCATAATTATTCACAATGTCAAAGGTAACTGGCTTAATTAACTGAGCAATTTCTCTGATGTATGCTAAATCATTCACAGTTAAAATTGCACCTTAACCAGACTGAACACTCAATGTTCTTGCATTAACTTTTACACTTAAGACATAAATCAGCTAATTTACTGAACCAGCCATGAATTTGGAAATGGCTTCCTGTGGGAGAGCTGGTATTTTGCTCCTCAGGTGGGTGTTCTTCCTCCCACCTCTCCACTACTTTTAATATTGTTAGCGAGCTTGACAGCTGCTGCCTCTGTATTACATGCTCATGATATTTTTCAAGGCCAAATGTTAATGCCAGTTTCATTTTGGAGCACACATTGCTACTTCATGAGCACAGGGACCGCAAAGGCTGGTCGAGTGACCCAATCGCAAGCTCCGACCTCCCATCCACTGAAGACATCCATGTGGGTGCTCTCTGTCTCAAGAAAGAAGCTAACATCATAAAGGTCATTATGATCTCTTTTTAAATTTAAATTTAGACATACAACATGCTAACAGGCCCTTTTAGCCCACGAGCCCGTGCTGACAAATTACAACCAAATGACCGACAACCTCCAGGAAAGTTTCAAACAGTGGGAAGAAATCACAACACATGGAGGAAACCCACACAGACACGGGGAGAACATATAAACTTCTTACAGAGTGTGCGAGATTCAAACCCAAGTCCCATTCACTGGCATTGTAACAGAGTTGCTGGAACTGCTATGCTAACCTTGCCCTCCTGATATTCCCTTCTCACTGCTACCTTCAGGATGAAGGTACAGAAGATTGATGTCCAGCACCTCAGAGTTCAAAAAGATGTTTTTCCCCCAGCAGGATCAGGCTCTTGAACATTCCTGTACTACATTTACAACACTACTTCAAGACCAAGGATTTATCTGTACTATGCCACCGTGAATATTTATCTATCCTATTGCATTTTTGTAAATCAATTTATATTTATTGTTTAATGTATTTGTGTATTCTACTTGCGAAAATGGCCATAAATTCTCATCATCACTTGAGCACCAATTTGTGTGTGCTTTGTTGAGTGTGCACTGTGCTCTAGGTTAATGCTGTTCTGCCCACTGAAGAGGATGGACCTCGCAATTAAAGGATTACTGACTCAACAAGAGGATCACCTGCTGATTTGTTGCCTTGATTCAAAATCCACTGATTTATAATTAGTTTCTGCTGAAGACATTTATTAAAGGCACATCAGAGACCTCAGATCGCAGCGATGGAACAGGAGAAGTACCAGGCTTGGCAAAGAGCGTTCCAGGGTTTTGCCTTTGAGGATTGAATTCCACATCACCTGTTATCCTGCGAGAGCTTGATAAGACTGTTCTATTCAATTGCAGACAAACTGATCAGGTAATTTAAAAAAATATACATGGAAATGATAAGAAATTGCACTCATCACTAATTTCCCTCAGAAGATGGTAGTAAAGTGCCAAATTAACAATGCAGTCTACTGGGGAAGATGCTCCAATTCTGCTATGGGAACGTGTTCTAGGATTAAGACCCAACAAAAATGAAAGTACGGTGATTTATTCTGAGGAACACAGTGGAGACAGCAATGCTCCCATAAACCCATGCAAAAGGAGTCACTCACATGAGAAACAAACCCTGCCTTGGTATGACATAAGGTGGAAGGGGGGAGGGGTGTAGGGTAAGGTGAGTGGCTTCCCAGGCCTTGGAATCCTACACAGGAGACTTGCCTCTGTTCCCCTTTACTTATGACAACTTTCTCTCAGGCCCTTGGCCAGACCCAACTCAACTGCAACACTGAACATAGTGGACTGTTAGTTTTTCCCATTAACCTCAAGCATGAGGTCCGGAACATCGAGATTCAAGAAGTTTTATTTTCCTCAACAACCATCAAGCACTGTACTACCCTAATCTGGGTCAATGAAAAGATTTGTCTGCATGACTGAAACATTACTTTTTTTTTACACTAACTGCAACTGTGAATATACATTTAAATTTCCTTTTATATTTATCCCCTCTTTTTTCTCTCATAGCATATTGAGGTAATTTAATTTATACTGTTGTTATTGGTGTGTCATATGTACCTGCATGGATGCATCTGTATATTGTATTAACTTACAGCATTCTTGGTTTAACCTTGGACACTTGCCTGGAAGATTGATTAAGGAATAGTTCAGCCTTAATAAGCTTTCCCCATTGTTTCGTTCAGAGGATTCAACAAACACGATAAAAATTTGGCAAGGGAAACTTTCTTTCCTGACTTCCCATACTGGTGGGTAGTTGAAATGCAAAGTCATTGAATATATAACTCCTTTAATTTGGCAATGTAAAACTGCTAACAAGACATGCAAACATTACAATATCGAAGAGTCCCTCCTCCGCCCACCTGTCTCAAAGGCAGATAGCGAAACCACACCATTCTGCAACTGGGCAGAATGAATTGCACTTTTAAAGTCAGCTTGTTTAAAAAAATAGCAAGCTCAACATCTCCCTCTGCAGGTCAAACAAACAGTGCAATCCCTACCATTTTACCCACTCACCAGCTGTGGTTAAATTGAGGGAATAGATAAAGCACAGGGGAAGTAAAAATTAAAGGATTCATTTAACATTTCACAACAGCCACAGAAAAGCTGGATCTGTATATCCATTCAGTTGAATGCAAGGCATTTCTGCAGTTATTTGAAGAATTCTCCCGGGTTCTGGTCAATACTTACCATTACTAAAATAGATACGCTGGTCGTGTTTTTTGTGGGATGGTGCTGTGTGCAAAAAAGCTGTTATTTTCCCTACAGACAGCTGTGACTACATTCAAAATATCTTACTGCCTGTGGAGTGCATTATGAGATTGTGATAGGCTTCATTACAAATAAAAATTCTACCCTTTTTTCCAACTGCTCAGAAATAAAGCTCTTCATACTGTGCAATGCTGCCTAAACAATTAAAGAAACTGTTCTCCACATGATTACCTTTTATTCAAGTAAGGAAGAAGGGCAGGAGATGAATAAATAACTGACTATGCAATTTTAGCCTTGATTGAGCATTTCAGCCCAAAACGTCCGATTATTTTACTCCCACAGGTGCTCCTTGACTGGCTGACTACCTCCAGCAGATTGTTTGTTCCTCGAGATCATAGTATCTGCAGTCTCAGTATAGTAGTAGATCAGTCCACCCTAAAATTCATAAAATGCTCACATTTGTATCTCTTGGTGTCGACATTCAAGCTTTGTTTCTGAGCAACTTTGTTAACATTGCTCTCAACACTTGCATCCATATTCTTCACATGATTTGTACACCCTTGTATTTAGAAGACTAACAGGTGATTTAATCAAGATATTTAAAATAACCTCGATGAGATGCTGGCACAAATTGTTGACCATTCTTTTTCTCCCATTGATGCTACTCGACCCACTGAGTTCTTATTCCAGATTGTTTATTTTTTGCTCAATCTCCTTGTAATTGACTAAACAGTCAATTTGAAGAATTCTACCTTCCTGCTAAACTTTGTGGGGAAAATGTTACTGTTTCTCATTTTAAGATTTTTTCTTCTCCTTGAATTTGCCAGCAGGAAAAATAAAGATTTTCTCTATCCACTTTCCCCTATTTTACAAGTCTTGATCAAATGTCTTGACTAGTCTTCAAAATTCAAGAGATTACAAGTCATAATGTTATGGGCCCAGAGGACCCCAAAGTTTAGAAAAGTTCTTTAATTCACAGTCTAATCTAACATCTCACTCCTCCAAGTTCACAGATATCAGGCAATTCTTATACTGTGCACAGAATTAACATTTATGAAATTCACCAGGCTTTGGTGCTTGAAAGGTAAATGATTACCGCACAGGAAGGTTCTTGTCAGTTTTCAGAGAGAGATTTGTTGCTCGTTGGACACAAACTGATTCCTTTCTATCAGCCACTTCAGTGTCTTGCCAAAAAAAACTTGCCCCTTCAGGGTTATCCAAAAGATAACCTCTTTCTTTCAGGTCAGCACAGAGTGTCTTTTTGTTTCTCTTATTTCAAGTGAAACATTTTACAGCCAGCCAACTCCTCTTGTATAGACCACAAGGGCTTTGACCAGGCTGAACTAAGAACTCACAGCCCATCTTCAAAATGAGGTTTTTCCACAAGCTTGTCAGCTTGTCCTGTTCCAGTCCCAGCTGCTGCTGCTGATCTTAGAACTGAATTCTCTCTCTAAGAGAAAACCACATGACCACCTTAGAACAGCAAACTGCACTCAAACTACAGCACCGGACCTAATCTTCCAAGTCCGTTCATCTGTTGCTTTCCAAAACAATAATCCATTACTCCACAGCATATCCAATTAACAGCTACTTGTGAAGTCCTTATAGGCATCCTTCAAAGTTTTTGCAAAAGCACTCAGAGCCTAGACTGTCTGGCTTGAGCAGAGCTCTAGCATTTTAAATGAGATCTGTTTTGAAGTGTTTGCATCTGTTTCTGACCTAACTAAAAAACCCACAAGTTATCTTCCAAAAGCATATCTATATACAATATAAAATATAACATAATCTGTCACAATATGAAGATTGTGGATGCCTGTGTTGACAGCAATGTCAACAAGACATACAAGCGCGAGGACAGTGAATCTGAAAGCGTAATGCTCTGGTTAGAGGATCAGAAAGTCATCCATTGAAGGCTGCCTGAAATAACACCCAAGCTCATCTTAGGCAGATCAATTATCATCAAGTCATATAACAATACAATTCAGGAAAAGACCCTTCAGCCTATGTCTGTGCCAATCTATGTCTACATCACACTAAGACTCTGCCGTTTGTACTAGATAGCTATCCTACCATCCCCTTCATATGTGTGCATCTATTTAGGAACCTCTTTCCTTTTAAAGTTACTTTTATCGGTTTTGTCAAAAAACAAATATATAATAAATCCATTGCATTTAGACTATTACACATTTAATAACATATATTATAATTTAATAACATGTTATAGTGACAACAGTACTTGGAGTTAAATCCCAATCCAATATGTATACATTTTATATATACATTTGTATAAGGAGTAAAGAAAGAGAAAAAAGGAAAAGAAAAAATCTAACCCAATGTCAACCAAGGTTGTAATTCATATTATAAATAGAGATAACACCCAGCAATGCCCTTGGGAGATCCGAACAAAGCCCACCCAGTTACAACCTTCATCCCACCTAATTAGTCCATTGTGAAAGCAAGCCATAAATGGACCTCTGGTTCCTTCAAAGGAAATATTGATTTTGGTGACATTATGCCTAATTTTCTCCAAATGTGAAAAGGACAATATCTAACAGCCACTGTCTGTGAGTGGGTAGAAACTCCTCTTTCCATTTTAACAATATTGATCTTCTTGCTAGTAAAGTGCAGAATGGTAAAATCTCATGTTTTATCTTTATGTCTCTGGAAAAGCCAAACATTGCAATTACCAACATGGATCCAAAATAATCCCAAAAATAGTCAAAAATGTTCTAAAATATCTGACCAATATTTTTGCAATTTAGGGCATGACCAAAACAGATAGGTCAAAGAGGCATTGTAAATTTTACATTTATCACAGAGTGCGTTGATATCTGGATAAATTCGAGCAAGTTTAACTTTGGTAAAATGTATTCGATACCTGTTCCAGATTCCTACCACCCTCTGTGCAAAATATTTCCCCCACATATCTCCCAGCCTTGTGCTTTGATCATGCCTGCTAATGTAAAAAATAAACTGCAGAGATTTCCGATTCACCTGATAATGCAGACTTTATTCCTGAACTATTCTCTGCTGGATTCCTGCTTTTCATTGGTGAACTCTTGCTTCTCACTGCTGGACCCCTGCTTCTCACTGCTGGACTCCTGCTTCTCATTGGTGAACTCTTGCTTCTCAATGGTGGACCCCTCCTTCTCACTGCTGAACTCTTCCTACTCATTGGTGGGCCCCTGCTTCTCACTGATGGACCCCTGCTTCTCACTGGTGGACCCCTGCTTCTCACTGGTGGACCCCTGCTTCTCATTGGCGGACTACTGCTTCTCTTTGGTGTACTTTCAATTCTCACTGGTGGGTTCACACTTCACATTTTCTCAAGTCTGCTTACCAACCAACTTCTGGCAGCTGATCCCTGATAATTAAGGGGATGTCAAGCAAACTGAGCCTCTGACTTTGGGTGGAGTTTAGACACGAGAGGAAAAGATCAAAGTAAGGTGTTAGCAGTGCTTTTTAATGACCTCAGCATATAATAAAGCAGTTGTCATTGGGTGCATTTAAAGCCGATTAATAGGTTCTTGATGAGCCACGGCATCAAAGGTTATGGGGAGAAGGCTGGGCAGTGGGGCTGAGTGTGAAAATGGATCAACTCATGATTGAATGGTGGGGCAGACTCAATGGACCGAGATGTAACGACATTCGTATTGCAGGACAGATAAACTTGAAAACAGCAAGATTCCAACTTCAGAAAATGACAAGATAACCTCTGTCACTTTGGTACTGTTACTAGAGCTATAAACACTGATTAGAACATTAAAGGGAGCTCCCAATGTCTGAACTGTATTTAAAGTGTTGTCTGGTCCATTTCAAAGGGTTGATCATCTAATACCTAACAGCTGTAATGGAGGATAAATATTTGGGAGAATTTGGTAAAATTAGAGTTGGTTACATACATACATACAATTTAAAACAGATCTTATTTGAAAGACTGAAGAATTCATATTCAGTAACATTGTAGGATCTTTGGACATTTTATGCACATTTCACAAGTAAGTGCTAATTGAAATGACATCATGAAACGAATAGACCATTGTTTGGAATTGGAGACAGGCTGGATGGTTGGATAACTACAAGGCTTCTGACCTTTCTGCAATGCTCATAGAAGTGTCACTCCTGGGGTTTGTTTACCTAAGACAACAGCTTGACCATGAGAGAACTCATGGTTTGCTGAAGAAGGTGGAGGTTTTTGAAAGTGAGAGAGGCACATGGACTTTCTGGCAGTCTCAGTTGGAGAGAGAGAGAGAGAGAGAGAGAGAGAGAGAGAGAGAGAGAAAGAGAGAGAGAGAGAAGTTAACAAGCTCTCTCAGCTAGTGTGTGTGACACTGAAAGCAGCTGAACAGTGCAAGCCAGGAAGCTGGTTGAAACAGAAAGTTCCAGAGCAGTGGATGGGTGGAAGTGCTATCTGTCTGATGTTTCTCTTGGAATAAGTGGTGGCCTGAAAGAAAGAGGTTACCATCTGGAGAACCCTGATGGGGCAAGTTTCATCAGCGAGACATTGAGATGACTAATGGTGGTACCTCAGTTGTGGAAATCCTGGAACAAATCTCTCTCTGCAAACCCTACAAGAACCTTCCTGAGCAGTAAACATTTACCTTTTGAGCACCAAAGCCTGGTGAACTTTATACCTGCAAATTTTGTGCACAGTATAAGAATTGCCTGCGTCCAGTGAAATTGGAAGGAGAAGTGAGATTCAACTGTGAACCAAAGAACTTTTCTTAAATTTACACACACATCAAACACGTGCGCTTAGAAATAGAAGGAGGTTAATTTGGGTTAGTTAAGTATAGAGATAAGTTAAAGTTTGATTCTATTTTCATGTTTAAAGTTGATTAAAAACAACTTTTGTTTAAGTAAATACTTGTCTGGGTGAACGTCTATTGCTGCTGGGTTTTGGGGTCCTTTGGGCTCGTAACACAGCACAGAAATCCATTAGCCACTAAAACTACAACAAAATAAAAATTGAAAACTACTTTTCAAGACAGATTCAGATCTGATTTCCAATTTAGGCAGCAGTAATTTTCTTTTTCGTGTTCATCAGACAGATGCACAATACATTATAAGTGCCCATTGATTATTTATTCACCAAGGTCAGTTCTTGGGAGACACAATCTATCTATTAATAAAAGAGCTTGCATTGCCAATTTATTGAAGTAGAAAGATAGGCAAAGTGTGAAGTTCAAAGATGCAGCCTCATCATCTGCAATAAAACACCACTGCACTGAAAAGCTGTTTGTGCTTTAGCAGAAAGACTTGGCTCCTCTTACAGAATCCTTTTGCATGAATGTCACTTTCCCAGCAGATACGTAAAGGGATAAAAAAAAAATCTTCAAGAGAAGCTCGCTTTCACTCAGGCTGCAGAATTCATTAGGAATTTTGCTTTGTTTCCCCATAATCAGTCAATCGTTTTAATATCACTCCATTTAAAGAAAAGGGATTAGAATGTGGTAAAACCCACAGTGCAATTCAATAATGGAAAAAGCATAATGAAATTTTTATGTGATAATGAACAATTAAAGTTATTGGGAAATTTTAACAGCATAATTGAGATTTTGACACAATGCAAATACTGTATTTGTCTTGATTGCAGCTGGCACAGTCAACATCTCTCTCTCTGCTGGAAGAAGATCAATATCCACAAAACTCAAAACCCACCAATCTGAAACTGTTTTTCATTCATGTCATCTGGGAACACTTCCCAATGGGACCAGATTGAAGGAATTTTGATCCCAGTGATGTCAAGTCCAGGAAAGATGCACCGTCTCAGAGAGATAGCCAGTGTTTGGACAACTTTATATGCCTGACTTAAAAAAAACTAAAGAGCAGTTTGTACCATTTATTCATCTGTATATTAAAGTGAATAAAGGGAATCTTGCTTGAGAAAATTTTAGCAAGCTTTAACCTTTATGGCACGCATTTTCAACATCAGGATTATGCAATATATTTTAATAGGTGGATGAAGCAGTTATACTCACAGCTTTTTAATAATAAATTTTGTCTTTCCAAAAAAATTCCAAGCTATCTAACACAAGGGTAAAGTATTGGTCACAACTCTTGGAATTACATACACATAGAACAAGCTGACAGACAACTGAGCATTCTCTGCTTTGGAGTTCAGCAGGGAAGAGGAAAGAGGCTATTCAGCATCTGTCACATTAAAATTCTAGAACTATGACCATTGAAACAAGCAATAGAGTCTAATTTACCCATGAACTTACCACAGAATCAATTTATGTTAATGAACATGGAGTGAACTTCATCCGATATAACACAGGAACTAACCATTCATCAACCCGTTAGAAGTATTTAACGCAGAGGAAGAAAGATGAAGCATTGAGGGTATTGGAGACCTGGTACAGAGAAGTGCATCAGCTATGATTATATTGAATGGAGAAGTAATCTCGAGGAAACAAGTGTTCCTGTATGGTGTATTGATGTTCTCTGCAAACGGTCATCGGCAGAATCACACACGGCAATGAGGAAGCATGCAAGAATGAGATAGATCAGCTAGTTGAGTGATGTCACTTAATGTCAGTAAAACTAAGGAACTGATTATAGACTTAAGGAAGGGGAAACTAGGAGAACACAAATCAGTCATCATTGAGGGGTCAGCAATGGAGAGAGTACGAAACTTCAAATTCCTGGGTGTTAACATCTCTGAAGATGCATCCTGGGGTCATCATGTTGATGCAATCATGAGACATGCCAGCGCCAATATTATGTTAGGAGTTTTAGGAGATTTGGTATGACACCAAAGATGCTTGCGAATTTCTACAGGTGTACCATTCTGACATTCTGTCTGGTTGCATCACTGTTTGCATAGGACAGAAACAGGCTACAGAGGGTTGTAAACTCAACCAGCACCATAATGAGCATTAGTCTTCACTCCATTAAAGACATCTTTATGAGGTGGTGCCTCAAGAAAGCAGCTTCTTTGATCAAGTACCCTCACTACCCTTTTGTTTTAAACTGCTACTATCAGGGAGGAGGTACAGGAGCCTGAAGCCACACACTCAATGTAACAAAAACAGCTTCTTCCCCTCCACCATCAGATTTCTGAACAGTCAATGACACCTACTTCACTTTTTTCTCTCCTTTTTGCACAGCTCTTTGTTTTTTAAAAAAAAAATCTTGTATGTATAGAATTGTAATGTAAAGTGACTTTTCACCTTTTTATTGAACAATACTGCTCCGCGAAACAAATTTCATGACACATGTTCATAACAATCAACCTGATTCTGATTCTGAATTACCTGCTCGAATTTCCTTTCCAAGTAGCTGTATTCATCAACCCTCATCCAACCAACAATCTGCTGACCCCTTCACAAAGTGCAGTATTCACAGGCTCTCAAAGACTTGATCAGGTGTGGGAAGAAAGCGCAGAATAAACACCAACCATGAAGTTAGAAATAAAATTGGCACTCCCACTTAGCCAACTGTTGAAATTTCAATTAATCGGCTTTCAAATTCAGAGAAAGGTCAAAGTGCAACATTATCAAGCTGCAATAATTATTTTAAGTCAAAAATGTAAAAGAAAGATACCACTTAAAATACTGTACAACTCCTACTATCTGAAATCGGATTCTCCAAAATCCTCATTTATCCGATTTTTTTTTTTAAATTTCGGATAAATAAGGATATCCAAAACAAATCAGAAATTCTCAGTTATCTTAAATTTTTTCTGGGCCAGACTGACCACACAGGTTGAAAAAAATTTCACTCGACATAAAATTAGATGACGAATGTCCTTGTTTCAGGTAACTCCCTCCCTCCTTTCGTTCTATTTCTTTTTTTTACCTTCCCCTACTGACTTTTCTCTCCAACTCTCCTTCTCAAACAGTGTGCCGCTGTCTCCCAGCCGCAAGCGGTTGGAAGAATCCCTTGTTCCAGTGTCATCAAAGGGAGCAGCCTCCCATGCAGGAGTGGGGACGTCAGACTCCTGGGCAGGAGCGGGGACCTCGGGCTCATGACAGGAGTGAAGACCTCGGGATCAGTGTCATTCCCTCCCCTTCCCTCGCTCCCTCCTTGGCACACCAGACACTGACTTTGAACCCTTCCCTCTGCCTACTACTGCACACACATCCCAGACTCCCTGGTGTGCATGTGCATTAGGCCAAGGGGACTCGGGCATAAGGGTCAGGAACTCCAATGACCAGGGAGACAGGAGCCCACTGACTCGCCAGTGAGTATTCCACTGGAATGAGAAGCCTCTCTGGGAATCGGCAGCACTGGTGATGTGTTGGGGCACGGCCACAGGCAGCAGGATTTTGGTGAGAATTAAACATTATTTTAATGCTTACAAGGCCTTTCCTTATTGTTTAAACATTGATACATGATTTGCTGTTGATACTGGGCTGTTTTTTAAAAAATGACCAGTTCTTTGAAAAAAACTGTTTATTCAACATAGGCCTGGTCCCGACCATTTTGGATAATAGAGTTGTACTGTATATGCAAATAACTAAAAAACTGAAAAAGCTCAGACTTATCATAGCCCCTTACAACCACAGTGCTCAGTTAAAATCAATGGAGTGGGCAACAATACAGAAAGTCTCTCCTATTAGTCAATACAGAAAGTCTCTCCTATTAGTCTGTGGAGATCACCAGGTTTTCTATTGCAGGGTGACCAGGAGAGTTGACCAAGAGATGGCATCTTCCATCTCACATCCACTCTTGTATACAGTGGCACAGCCACTAGTGCCGCTCCAGCGCAATGCCTAAGAGCAGGGTTCCATCCTGGCCTTGGGCGCAGGCTCTGCACATTCTTCCTGCAGTGGAGTGGGTTTCCTCCCAAGATCCCAAAGATGTGTACATCAGTTGGTTAACTGGCTATCACATATTGACCCTAGTGTGTAGATGAGTGGGCCAAGTTGATAGAATGTAGTAGAATAGAATTAATGTAGGATTAGTGTAAATAGTGGTTGATAGCTAGTGCAAATGTGGTGGGCCAAAGGGCCTATTTCCATGCTGTATCTCTCTCTCCCTCTTTCTCGTTCTATCCGACACTCGATAAATTAAGAGGAAGTAAATTTGATAAACAGTTTGAGAACTCAGCACTATCAAGGAAAGAGCTTGAGCAGACAACATGTCAATATTCACATTCCACAACTTGGACTGAGGAAACTCCAAGAACAGTTTCCAAGTATTACAATCCATGAATGAACACAATAAAAGAAGAATGTCAACATTATCATTTCCACCTACTCCCTGAGGCTGACATCATTCTAGTTGGAACAGAATGTTATATTTTCATGGTTTTTGACTGAAATCCCAAGAATACTCACAATAGGAACCATAGAAGGGTGCCGAAAAGCAACCCACCAGCTCCAATAACTGGAAATGGAGCAAAAAAATCTTTTCCAGAATTATCCATCTGCTGAAAACAAGTTTTGAAAATAGCAGTTCCGTCCAACAGTTAAGAGCAGTGTAACACAAAGATGGCAGATGCTGGAAACTTCAGCAAATAAAGAAATGCTGAGAGAATTCATCCATGGGTAGAAATGGCCAGTCAAAGTTTCAGGTCTGATCCCTTTATCAAGACTAAGATGCAGATAAGAAGATGAAATGCATACATCAAGGCGGAAAGAAGCTGGGGAAGGAGCCAGAGGTTCAAAGCAGAATGGGAGACACTTTGAATTCCCCTATGTAATCAGGTGCAAAAAAACCTAGAAAAAGTGGCAAATGTACACAGAATTAGGCCATTCAGCCTAAACGATTCATGTTTGCATGTACTCCACACAAGCACTCTCCCACACTTCAAGCAACTCACTTCCACTTGCCAAATAGCTTCTTCTTTCTGCCTCTAATCTGGTATCTGGCTGCAACTATAGCACTTGAACTCTCAAGGTTCTGACTCACAAAATTGCTATCAATCTGCCAAGCTGATTCCACGTTATTCTTTGGAAGGGCACCATCTAAAAATATCAAGGCCAGGGTCAAGTTACACCGATCAAGTTGACATTTCCAATGACCCTTTAAAGAGTTTTCACAGTCTGCAAGCTTATTTTACTTTGAACATATAACAGTTCCAAAAAAAATTCATTCATTTGACACATTAACTTAAGTTTCTTTCTCCCTATTACTTCCAACATTTCTATTTTATTTCATATTTCCAGAATGAGCAATATCTTGCTTTTCACTTTTTCTAAGGATCTTTAAATTCTACCTAGTCAACTATTAACGCTTGACAGCCAAATAAGAAGCTGCGGGATTCTGGAAATCTGAAATAAAAATGGGTAATACAGAGGTTACTCAAACAATCTGGAGTGGTGAGAAATCATGGGTTGATGGGCTCCCTTCCTTCATCAGAATTAGAAGAATGAGAAATCAGTAATGTTTTATGTTCACAGATGGGGAGGATGAGGAAAACAAAGGGAATGTATGAGACTGCATGGAGACCAAAATTGTCTGGGTGAGTCCAAGTGACAGAAATAAATGTATGTGAATTATAAATGATTTGTCTGAAGGGCTCAATCCTGATGATCGTACTGCCGTACGAAACCTAACTGCTGTAAGTAACAGAACTGGAAGTTTGAGAGGAAACAGACTATTTTATCTTTGGCACCTGCTCTACCAAGAATGACTAAATGAAATGAAGCACCACATTTGTTATAAAGAGCAATACAGGGAAAAATATTTTTTTTTCTTTAAATGTGGAAATAGTGAGCTCCAGATCCATGAGCAGCTGGAAATTTGAAAAAAAAATAGCTGAAAATGCTCAGCGGATCCGGTAGCATCCGTGGAGAGAAGAAGAGTCAATGTTACAGGTGGAGGAGCTAATGTCAGAGCAAGTCATTTCTACATGGACTGGAAAGGCTTGGTTTTCTGAAAATGTTGGATTCAATATTGACAGCTGTGCTGGATGAGCAGGATGAGGTGCTATACTTCCAGATTTTGTGGCAACAGTTGATGTAGTGGCGTGATGTGAGGTTACTGTTACATACAGAAGTATAATGTAGGTTGACCCAAATTCTTATGTACTGTAGCCACATAAGCGTGTCAGGAACACCAGTTACAATAGTATAAATTAAAATACCACAATTTGCCAAGATATAAAAAGGGTTAATAAATATGAAAGGATAGATAAATAAATATTCGGAGTTGCAATCAGTACAAGAAAAAAGAATGATGTTTCAATAACACAGCCAAATCTTTTGGTGGTCCCAAAGAAGTATATGGTGAGAATTAGAGAAAGGGGAGATTCAAGACCTTGATGGCTGTGGGATAAAACCTGTCCATGAACCTAGAGGTGCTGAACCTCTGAGTTCCATAGCTTCCGCCAAAACAGAATGGCCAGAGTGGAAGGAAATGGAATATTAAAGTGATAGGCAAATCACTTCAAGTTCACAGAAGTGTTCTGCAAATGGTCACTCGATATATACTTAGATCCTTCAACGTAAAGAAGACAACATCGTGAGCTTAGAACGCAACTGACTAAATTAGAATAGGTTCACCTGTTAGGAGCCATGGACCACAGGAAGGGTGGAGATAAAAGGGCCTGTTAATGCATGCAAAAGTGCCATGATATGAGGAATGGGCACTGGAGATGGAGGAGCAAACCAGAGTTTACTGAGGGAACTTTAACTTGAGAATGTTGAAAGCAGAGGGGAGAGGAAGGAAAGCATGTCTAATACTGGCTGATGCTTACTTGTGTGTGAGACAAGCAAAAAGAGATGATCTAAAGAAAGTGCAATCAGCCTCCAGAAAGAGAAGAGAGAAGTCAGTGCTATGCAATTAAACAGACTGACACAATGTAGCAACCATTTCATTTCTAGATCACTTCATTCCAGAAATTTGACAGAGCACAAGATTCCAGCTGCATTAAATGAGACAATTTGCCATGCAATGCACCTTAAGGTCAAAGTTACAAAATCCCATACAATTTTCTAATTCAGTCATAGCTTTGCATAAATTTAATAGTGCTCATATCTAAATCCGGAGTTGTTGTTTCACTCATAAATTAAATATATGTGGATGCAAAACTAAAATAGATAGGCAGCAACTTGATTGTTAAAGACAGGGGATGGCGATTCGCTGATTCCATTCAAAAGCAGGGATACAAACCCCTGGTACAACTTTCCAAAACACTGCTTTGGTTGCACTTGGTGTGTTGTGTTCTGGTTGCCACAATGGAAGGATGAGATTACAATGGAGAGGGTGAAGAGAAGATTCATCTGGATTGGAAGACTTTAGTTAATAAGAGTTGTGTCGAATCTGCTATGATTAATCTTTTGTTTTCATGTTAAATGTATTTCATATTTATATGACATAGTAAGGTTATTTTGTGGAACTGGTTTCAGGGGCACAAAGACAACACAAATCCATTTTAAAAACAGAGAGAGAGAGATTCTTTCAAGATGGCAGCTGACATCATCTCAGAGACAGAAGTCTGCTGCGACTACAGTTGAAACAGATGCTTCTTGAGATACTGAGAATAATGGACTGTTTACTTAAGAAGCATTTGCTGGTCCATCAGACAACTTAGAAGCAGGAGAGAAACATCAAACAAAGACAATTACTTTGATTTTAAGTTTGAGAAGACAAATATTAAATTATGCTTTTTAGCATGAAGATGTTCAGAGGTTCAGAAGGACTTCAAAGCCTGTTATGACTGTCATACCACATGACATGAAAGATCTGTATGGAATATATTAGAGAAATCAGACATTTTTGGATCATATGAAAAAGGGAAAGCCATCCTGTATCAACATGATTGGAAAAGCAGGCACCAATTCTTTTAAAAGGAGGAACACCAAAAGTAGTATTTTAATAGCCACTCAGACTATCTCTAAGAAGAGGGTAGCCTTGTGTCGTGAAAAAGGGTCCCTCTTGATTAAGAAAGAAATCATCATAGAAAACAGACTCTTAGGCAAGATAAGTGGGAGTTTATGAAATCACTCGTATGAAGAAACATTGCTCTGAAAACAGCTCTATAAAAGAAAGTTGTGAGTTTTAAAGAGACCTGATGAAAGGACGTTTCAAAATGCTTCATAATTACTTCTGAACTGCAATTTAAAAATTTTCGTTCAACATAAAATCTTTGATACTGAAATTTAAAATGGACTTTTCAGAATTATGCCTAAATTGTAATAGTTTGGGGTTTAATCTCTCTCACACTCACACACACACACACACATATATATATATATATATATATTTGCACATAGTGGGGCTTAGGATAGAATTAAGTTTAGAGAAGAGTAATTGTTAGTTTAATAAAAACTATCATTTTGAATTTACCAGAGTCTGATGAATTTTCCATTGCTGTTCCTTTGTTGTTGGTATGAATAAGATTTTATTTGTTCATAACAAAGTGATTAGATTGTGCTGCATGACTAACGAAAGCAGATTTCTAGATATTAAAACAGAATCAAAGGTCCATGGAGCAGAGGTTTGAGGTTGAAGATCACCCGTGATCTTAAATGGTAGAGCAGGCTCGAGGGGCAAATGGCTTCCAGCTCCTATTTCCTTAAGCTGCTGTAATTTGACTTTGGTGGAAAGGGACAAATTGGTGGTAACAAATTGGTTACAGTCTGATTCTACATCTACCTCTGACATTACTGCACATTTGGTGCTCTTGCCACAGTCTGTTTATACCATCCACAATCTTATTTCTAAAATATACATCAGAACACAACGGCAGATCATGAATTTTAAAATAAGCTCACCATAAAACAGGAATGCTCGTGTCATGTGATGATCCCGATAGGTCCTGTTTACGGTAAAGAAACAGGTATCTGCTCCACACTGGCCTAATCGGCCCAGTTCTCCAGTCAGTGGTGACCACCAGAGAATAATAGGACACTCCATTGCCATGTTAGAATCTTTCTTTGCTCTGCTCTGCAAGTTGTTTGTTTCTTTCACCTGAGTCCAATCCTCCATCCTGTCATTGCGCAGATCATCTCCTCTCATTTCAATTTGTCCCAATTCAACCACCACCTGCAGATACAAGCACTCCAGTTACATAGAGTTTCAGGTTGGTGTAACGCTCAAACACCACTTTCTTGGGTGAGAGGAATAATTTTCCAGCTAGTATAGGTATTTCAAAGTGCAACACAAATCAGACCTGACAGCAGCAATTCCCTCTGGTCAGACCTTTCAGAGTGAACCACCCCTACCATTGAATTGTTTGAGCATACAATACAGAGACATATTTAGGATCAATGCTGTGTGATCTCTTCCTCTACACCACGCAGCAATGCATTTACTGGTTCTTGCATCCAGCAGCTATTCTAAAAACCTTTTCTTGCTAATTCTTTTGTCTATAGTGTCAATGCGATTTTTTAATTAATTAGTCATATTGTATTTCAATCCTGATGATTGTACTGCTGTACGAAACATAACTGCTGTAAGTAACAGAACTGGAAGTTTGAGTGGAAACAGACTATTTGATCCTTGGCACCGGCTCTACCTAGAATGACTAAGTGAAATGAAGCACAACATTTGTACCTATCTGCAACTTGTAGCATTTCTTCCACAAACAGCTTGCTTGGACTGAGTAAATAAATCGCTGCAGTCTCTTTCAAAATTCTGTTTCTTAAGCACTTTAATTAGATGTGTTATGGACTGAAATAGCATGATCCGCAACTCCCGTTGTAATTATTGGCTCACACCCAGTTGCCTTTTGTGTGGGCTGGTCTTCAGCTGGGCTCACCATCTCTTCCTAGAAAGAGTTAAATAAGAAAGTCTGCAGATGCTGGGGTTAAGTGCAATACACAAACTTGCTGGAGAAACTCTGCAGTTCATGCAGCATCCATAGGAAGTAAATGGTAGCCAAGGCTTCTGCCTTAAGCCTTTTGACAGCTATAAGCAAAAGCAGTCAGGTGGAACTAAAAAGATTTGGGGGGTGGGGGCAGGGAAAGGAGAATGGGGAGGAACACAGGCTAATAAGCAAGAGGTAATAATAGGTGGATATAGGTGGGAGGGTATAAGAAAATAACTGAGGAGAGGGTTGAGGGTAGCTGTCTGATAGGGAGTAGGAAGGAAAGGAGGTGGAGACCTGGATGAAAGGAAACAGAGAAATTGGGAAGAGCCAAATTCCAAAACATTGGTTACCTGTAACTTCCTATGGATGCTGCGTGACCTGGTGAGTTTCTCCAGCACATTTGTGTATTGCACTCTTACTAAGTAGTAATGGGGTTTGATGAGGGAAGCCACATCACTGTCTGCAGACGCAATGACTCCATAGGCTGATAATCCAATAATGATGGGCAACAAATATAACCACTGTTCAGAAAGGCTATCCGGAGAACTCAAAACTATTACCTTTCCAGTCAAGAGAGCACAAATAGAGGCATGGATCGAAGTCATACAGAAAATCACAAAATCAATATCAAAAGTTTGTCTTCAAATGCATAAACTGATTGGGCTATCTAACTATCTAGCTTCTGCTTTGAAAAGGTACAGACAGAAAATAAAACTTAATAAATACTTAAATCCTGCTAAAACAGTCTCCGTCAAAAGAAATAGCACGTGTAATGTTCACACTGAGATCTATCCAAACCTCTAGAGCATTACACACTGACTTTTAAATTTCTAACCACAAGGATGCTCTACACCACCTTTTCTCAACATTTTTTTTGACATGGCCCTCCCCTTAGGACTCTGCTCAAAGTTTATTGGCCCCCTTCCCTGTGAAGCAGTGATGTTTTGGTTTCATCTGTACTTTTCTACTGACTACATCAAAAATATTTTTAAAAATATGTTACGTGAGGTGAAAACAAGGCTTTTACTTAAATGTACTGTGGCCCCCGTTAGAATGGCTGTTCTGCACTAAAACAATCTCCTCTTGCTACAAGAAATCCTCACCATCAGAAGAGCTACATAATTATAGATAAATGCCACATTGTATTAGTCATAAACTTTTGTCCCATTGTTATCTGAAGTCTGCTCATCTGTTTGACATTCAGCCTGTGTCATTCTGCCAATAAGTCCTTCCATCCACACATTTAATCTCCTCAAAGCAATACTTCTTCCCTCTTGATTGTCAGAAAGTATCCAGTCCAAAGAGTGTACCTGGCTGCATCCTTAAAATGTTTGAGGACCCAATGGCTGGAGTTTTCAGATATTTTCAGCTTCTCATGCTATGGACTGAGGTCCCCACCTGCTTCAAAAGGACATCCATCACATTGGTGCCCAATAACGTGCCTCAATGACTAATCGGCCAGTGGCACTGATGTCTACCATGATGATGCGCTTTGAGAGGTTGGTTATGAAAGAATCAACTCCTGTCTCAGGATGGACGTGGACCAAATTCACAAAAGTTATCACAAAAGATCAACAGCACTGCCATAATGCTGGCCTCCACTCTGCGTTGGATGACCTGGACCACAAGAATACCTATGTCAGACTGTTGTTCATACTGGTAAAATGCATAATTCTATAATAAGGATTCTGTTCATCCCTTTGTAAGTGGCTTGATTTCATCATCAGTAGACACCACTCAGTGCAGTTTGGTAGATTACCTCCTCATTGCTGACCATCAACACAAGGGCACCCAAAAGCTGGGTGCTTATTCCCATGCTCTATTCCCTGTACAGTCATGGTTATGTGGCCAAGTTCAGCTCCAGCTATTAACATGCACCTCCATTGTTGGCCAACTAGTGATGCCAGAATATAGGATGGAGTTTGAGAATCTGATTGGGTGGTGCCCGAAAGACAATCTTGCTCTTAATGTCAGCAAAACCATGGAGCTAATTTTGGATTTTAGTAAGAGGAAGAACTGCGTATCTATCTTCATTAATGGAACTGGGGTGGAGAGGGATAGTTCTCTCATATTTTGGGAGTCCACATACTGGAGGTCTCCTGAAACCAGCACATTAAAGAATGTGTGAAGAATGCACACCAATGCTTCTACTTTTTACGAAGCCTGAGAAGATTTTGGATGATGTTGAATACCCTATCAAGCTTCTACAGGGGCACTGTGAAATGTACACTGGTTGCATCATGGGCTGGTTTGATAGCTCGAGCTGCAGGAAGTGGCTAAATCCACCACAGGCACTGACCTCTCATCCATTAAAGACATCTATGTGAGTCGCTGCCTCGAGAAGTCAGCCAACATCAGCCTGGTCACCTCTGGTTGCTACCTTCATGCAGAAGGTACAGCCACCTGAAGTCCAGCACCTCCAGGTTCAAGGACAGTTTTTATCCTTCAGCTAATAGGCTCTTGAACTTCCCATACCACCCTAACCTTAACCATAAACTACTCCGGTATCATCAAAAGATCTGTTTGCACTATTAAACACACTTTTTTTCTTGATTCAACTGCAACAATGCATATCTATCTTTCTATCCTTTTATATTTATTATCTATTTCTCTGTCTTGGGATATCGTAGTAACTTAACATATAGTATTATGGTTCAAAAAGAATAATTACAATGGAAAACACAGGAGACCGAAGATACTGGAGTCGGAAGCTAAACACAATCTGCTAGAGGAACTCAGAGGGTTGAGCATCATCAGTGGAAGAAAAAGAATGGTCTCAATAAAGAGTTTCAGCTTGAAACATCGACCATTATTTTTTTGCCTACTGAAGCTGTTGGACCTGCAAAGTTCCTCCAGCAGATTGTGTTTAATTTGTTATAATTAAACCACATATTCACACATTTTGGCTAACTAATAATTAAATTCATGCTTATCTTACTCAATTCAACCAAAAACCTAATTCCCAATATATTTGTGAAATTTATCCACAGTAATTAGAAATAACTAATGTGGCATTTTTGCCTGCAACACTTTGATTATTACATGATTATTAGTCACAGTATAATTTATTAAATGCTGGCATTGGTAAAGAAAATTAATGTCAGCAATAACATTTTATATATATATATATATATATCCATATACTTAGATACCAGGCTGAACAGTGTGGGGTTAGAAGGTATCCACATGCTGTAAACTACAGGATCAGCAACGAGAGGCAGAACTGGTAAAGGTTGCTCAGGAAGAAAGGAATACTTGGAAGAAATCGCAAGCTACTGCAGAATATAGCCTGAAAAAAGAGAGTAAGATATAAGCAATATGTATCAATGCTACATCAATTACAGCAACATCTATTTAACTGCATGATTTACAAAGCAAAATCATTTTTTATTGATTGTAATTAGAAAACATTCAGCAGCTAAGTTGCAAAAAAATAACATTGGAAGGTCCAAAGTTGACCTGAATATTTAGGTATTTTTTTCACATGCATATTGCACCTTGTATATTAATCGAGATATTCTACCATCACTCATTATTTATATGTTGCAAGATCATCTTATTCTTATTTAAGTCAGTAGGATGTCATTCCCTCAAGGATGCAGACCCACGTCACTGGGTACATTATGTTTAAATTAGTTGAGTGGGAATGAACCAATAAATGGTAACCAGGACATTATATTGGAAACAATTTCATTATCAGGGAGGATTAGAAATGACAATAAAAATACTCATGCATTTAGAATAGTTTGCTGCTACCTGCATTTCCACCCTCCCCCATCACTTTGCTATTTGTATCAACATACAATATCTGCATTTTGAAAACTATTTTCAGAAAACAAAATATATTATTGACATTACAAATTATATTGCCACTTGATATCTTCTTGAGAGTACAGAAAAGATTAATTATCTAAGTAGATTTGTGAGGTAGATGTGTTTATTTGTGATCAAAATGGAAGATAATTGGGTCTCAATTATCCAGCAGGGTCATTCTTAGCTTTTTTTTTCCCTGCTCGGTTTCATCTGAGTCTATGGAAGTTTGCTTGCTTTCAATCAGACAGTAACTTCATTAATGTTTTTATAACCTAAAAAGTTGCCTTTATTTCTCTCTCCAGAGACAATGCTGGTCTTCCAATTAATGCCTTTTTAATATGGTCCTTGCAGGGGATAAGCTTCAATTCAGTGACGTGATTACTAAAGAAGTAAATACTGACAGTCAGCATTTTTGGGTCGATAGTTTTATGGCACCTGTCATTTCCACCTGTTGCATTTGTTGTCTAGAACTGCAAAATTACCAAATAAATAGGGTTCAATCCTTGTGGGATCAGGTTAACAAGCAACACTGTGAATTCAAAGGGACGGAAGCTCTATCAGCGTAATAGGGAACATAGGCAGGCAGTGTACCAGCAGGAGTTGACAGGGGAAACATAGATAAGTATCAATGTGAATAGAAAGGCAAGAAAAAAGTGTGAGAATAACTGAGAGAGAAAGATGACAGGAATGTTTGCATTAACTATTTTAAAAATATGTAGTTAAATAATAGTAAACCTCTTTTACTCAACGTGTGTGGAAATTTCCACAATCTTCGGCACATAATATTTTTATTAGTTTTGAACCACTTACTTATCTAAATTGTGATTATCAAAATAAGCCAGCATCTTAAAATATAAGCAAGATACATTCATCTTGCACACCTGTTTGACTATTCTAAGTTTTTGTGCATATGTACATTGTACTTACGTGTATGAAAATAAACATCATCTCTCATTATACTCTCAGGGTGAAACCTATATTTAAGGCTACTAATAGTCAGTTATCTAACACTGGGGGTGATCCTCCTAACCACTAGAGGGAGTCAGAGACTAGGTTGTAGTTTTGGTTTGATTCAAGATGGATGCCTCCTCACGGGCTTGAGTCTATAGCTAATAAAGTATAGTTGTTTTAAAATAACCCAAGTTTCTTTATTACAATAAAACATCATGATACCAGGAGTTTGTACAAGTTGATAATAGCAGAGAATGTGTGAAGGTACCTGATGGTATAAATTGGACTGGAAATGTCAACCACAAGTGGAGGTTGTTTAAACAAAGATTCAAGTTGAACCTGCAAGCCATTGGATTCATTAGCAAACCTGATGCACAGAGGATTGCACTGCTACTTACCATGGTGGGACCTCAAGCACTAGAGGTTTTCAACACATTTGTTTTTGCCAAGGCAGATGACCAGGGAAAATTCAACAAGGTTATTGAGATGTTTGATGAACACTGTTCACCAAATAAAAATGAAACGTTCGAAAGGTACGAGTTTCGGCCACGCACACAGCTGCAAGGAGAGAGCTTTGATTCTTTTTTTAAATGCAAGAACATGCAATTTTGGATTGCTGCAAGATTCAATGATTCGTGATCAAATTGTGTTTGGGATTTTTTTTAATATTTTATTTTAAAATTTTCATACATGCAGTATGTACATTTTTCAATATTTAAACAAATTATTTCTGACTGTAAGAATATAATTAATACCCCTTCCCTTAATAATCCCTCCTTAACCTCCCCTGCTCAACCCCCTAAAATAGAAATAATAAACAATATTTAGATATTATCAAATGATATAGCAAGATAATAAAGATAAAGAAGGAAAAAAAAAGAGCGAATGGATTGTACTTGGATAGGGCTCAGGGCACCAAGGATTTTATCAAACTATAATTCCTTTCCTCATCTTGCGGAGGGTTAATGTAGGTTCCAGCAACTAGAAGACATAGAATTAAACAATAATACTTACCTTTTGCATACATGGGCCCCAAATTTGCAGAAATGTATTATATCATTTACTCAAATTATATATATATATTTTCTAATAGAATACATTTTGAAGTTCTATATTCAATCTATCTATTCCTAAATGAGATTTTGATTTCCGAGCAACTGTGATACACTTTCTTGCCACCACCAGTATTACTTTAACAAATTTCTTTTGGGTTAATGACAACTTCAATTTTGGTCTTGTTCCTTCTACATTCCCTTATAAAAAATAAGTTAGGATTTTGTGGGTATGTAATACCAGTAATTTGCTCTAATAGTTCCCCTACTTTTACCCAGAAAGGTTTCACTTGTGAATACAACCATATAGAATGCAAAAAAGTACCTTCATCCTCACCACATCTAAAGCAAATATTTCAGAAATCCACTTTTAATTTATGCAATTTAGATGACATGATATATAGCTGATGCACGAAAATGTATTTGTACTAGTCTGTATCATATGTTAATTGCGTTGGTCATTCAATCTCTGCACAAATCTGCTCATCTATTGAAATATTTAAATCCTGTTCTCATTTTTGTTTAGATTTATGAAGCCCAGGTTTTGAGGTTGCCCTTTGCTAAAGAAGATACATTGCAGAAGTAAATTTCCGTACATTCCCTCGAATAAAAAGGGTTTCCACTTCACTACACAGGGGCATTAGCCTCTCCAATCCAAATTTTTCTTTTAAGTATATTTTTATTTGAAAATATCAAACAAGCATATTTCTAGTTATTCCATATTTATTTCTTAATTGCGGAAAAGAAATCAGCTGCCCTTGTTCATAACAATCTTCAATAGTTTTAATTTCTTTACCTGACCATAGTTTTAAAAACTGAATACTTTTGAAAAGGTTATCAAACTATTTTGGAACAAAGGGTTATTAGGTGATATACCTCCTTTTCTTCCAATTTCCGCATCTATCCTACCCCAAATATCTACTACATGTTTTAATAGAGGCGTTCCTTTAAGACCTATCATGAATTTTGAATTCCATTTATAAAAAAAAGCAGTGAGGTTTTCTCCAATTTTACTTAATTCTATTTTAATCGAGGCTGGTATGTTCTCTCCAAAAAAAAATGCAATAAATCTCATTTGGGCTGCCGTATAATAATCATCAAAGTTTTGGAGTTGTAATCCCCTATTTCATATTTCCACGTTAGCTTTTGCATCGAAACTCACAATATTTTTACCTTTCCATAAAAAAATTCTCATACATTTATTAAAATCCTTTTAAAAATTGTCATAATAAAATAGGTAGTGTTTGAAATAAATAGTGAATTCTTGAAAAAAAGTATTCATCTTTATACAATTAACCCTCCCTATTAAAGTAATACATAGAGTCATCCACTTTTTCAAATCTTCTTAATATTTTTAAAGCAATGGAAAATAATTCAGTTTATATAGATTCTTCAAGTTATCATTCGTCCTGATCCATAAATACTTAATCCCATTCTTTGGCCATTTAAATTGGGTGTTTCTCTGACATTGAATATAGACCCCTTTTCTAAAGGGCATAACTTCACTCTTTTCTCAATTTATTTTGTATCTTGAAACTTTCCCATACTCTTCCAACCTAAGATGTAGTTGTCCGAAAAATGGTTCAGGTTCAGTCAAATATATCAATACATCATCTGCAAATAAACTAATTTTGTGCTCTTCTTGACTAACTCTGAATCCCTTAATTCCCACATCTTGTCTAATTATCGCTGCATGGTTCAATCACCCAAACAAATAATGCTGGTGACAAAGGACATCCTCTTTTTTTTATTTTTCACACTATGAACCATAATAACCAAAATACACACAAACATTTCCCTCTTGAATATACACAATGGCATTTTCTCCCCTTCCCCCCCCCTTCCCAACCCCCTCCCTATCCACTAAACATTCAACATATACAATACAATAAACCCATTAGACAATGTCATCGCACAATGAAAATAAACAAGAAAATTGTATCTTCTACTTTTACACACTGGGTCAGTTCATATTGTCTTCTTCTCATTCTATCATTTTAGGAGGTGGTGGTCCGCGGTAGGCCCTCTCTGTTGTGTTCCATGTACGGGTCCCAAATTTGTTTGAATACTGTGACTTAATTTTTTTAATTATATGTTATTTTTTCCAATGGAATACATTTATTAATTTCCATGTACCATTGCTGTACTCTCAGGCTCTCTACTGAATTCCATGTTGACATTATACATTTTTTTGCTACAGCTGAGGCTATCATAATAAATCTTTTTTGTGGTTCATCCAATTTGAGGCCTAGTTCTTTACTTCTTATATTACTTAGAAGAAAGATCTCTAGATTTTTTGGCATGTTGCTTTTTGTGATTTTATTTAATACCTGATTTAGATCTTCCCAAAATGTTTCCACTTTCTCACATGCCCAAATTGCATGTACTGTTGTTCCTGTTTCCTTCTTACAGCAAAAATATTTATCTGACATTGTTGGGACACATTTATTTAACTTTTGGGGTGTGATATATAGCCTGTGTAACCAATTATATTGTATCATGCGTAACCTCATGTTTATTGTATTTCTCATAGTTCCGGAGCATAGCTTTTCCCATTTTTTATCTTTATGTTTAGATTTTGTTCCCTCTTTTGTTTGAGTTTACAGTTTATTTCATCGTTCTCTTTCTCTTGCAGCTTGATGTAAATGTTTTTTATAAATCTTTTAATTATCATTGTGTCTATAATCACATATTCAAAGCTGCTTCCTTCTGGTAACCTCAGCCTGCTTCCTGATTTGTCCTTTAAGTAGGTTTTCAGTTGGTGGTATGCAAACATTGTACCGTGAGTTATACCATATTTGTACTTCATTTATTCAAAAGATAATAAATTATTTCCCAAAAAACAATTTTCTATTCTTTTGATCTCTCCCATTCTCTCAAGGAAAGGTTATCTATTGTAAAGGGGATTAGATGATTTTGCGTCACTAATAATTTTGGTAGTTGGTAATTTGTTTTTTTCCTTTCTATGTGAATCTTCTTCCAAATTTTGAGCAGATGGTGCAGTACTGGTGAACTTCTATGTTGCACCAGTTTTTCATCCCACTTATAAAGTACCTTCTCCCCTATTTTATCTAGCTCTAACCTGGTCCAATCTGTTTTTTTCCTTGTTTGATAAAAATCTGAGATATCTTAATTGTGTTGCTCTATAATAATTCTTAAAGTTTGGTAGCTGTAAACCCTCTTGTTTGTACCATTCTGTTAATTTAACTAGCGCTATCCTCGGTTCCCCCCCTTTCCATAAGAATTTCCTTATTATTTTCTTTAGCTCATTGAAGAATTTCTCTGTTAAGGGAATTGGTAATGATTGAAATAGGTATTGTATCCTTGGGAATATATTCATTTTAATGCAATTTACCTTTCCTATCAGTGTAAGTGGTAAATCATTCCAATGTTCTAAGTCATCTTATAAATTCTTCATTAATGGCTGATAATTTAATTTGTATAGGTGGCCTAGATTATTATCCAGTCTAATACCTAGGTATCGGATTGCTTGTGTTTGCCATTTAAATGGTGATTCTTTCTTAAACTTTGTGAAATCCGCATTATTCAATGGCAACACTTCACTTTTATTTGCGTTGATCTTGTACCCCGATATTTCTCCATATTCCTTCAATTTCTTATGTAATTCTTTTATTGATAATTCTGGTTCTGTTAAGTATACTATGACATCATCTGCAAATAGACTGATTTTATATTCCTTCTCTTTTATTTTTATCCCTTTTATTTTATTTTCTGTTCTTATCAATTCTGCCAAGGGTTCTATAGCTAAAGCGAACAGTGAGGGAGATAGTGGACATCCCTGCCTAGTCGACCTGCTTAATATAAATTGGTTCGATATATATCCATTTACTGTCACCTTTGTTAATGGTCCCTTATATAATGCTTTAATCCAATTAATATATTTCTCTGGAAGGTTGAACCTCTGCAGTACTTTGAATAATTCCATTCTACCCTGTCAAAGGCTTTCTCTGCGTCTAAAGCCACTGCCACTGTTGGCGTCTTATTTCCTTGTACTGCATGGATTAAGTTAATGAACTTACAGATATTGTCCGTTGTTCGTCTTTTCTTAATAAATCCAGTTTGATCTAGTTTTACTATTTTTGGTACACAGTTGGCCAATCTATTTGCTAATAGCTTTGCTATTATCTAATAATCTGAATTAAGTAGAGATATTGGTCTATATGATGCTGGTGTTAGTGGATCTTTCCCCGTCTTTGATATTACTGTAATTATTGATGTTTTACATGAATCTGGCATGTTTTGTGTTTCTTCAGTCTGGTTCTTTACTTACAGGAGAGGAGAAATTAATAAGTCTTATTGGGAGTCTGTCTTCTCCGGGCATTTTATTGTTCGGTAGCTTTTTTTAATATATCCTGTATTTCCTCTATTCCAAATGGTTTTATCAATTTGTTTTGCTCCTCTTCTTACAATTTCAGTAGTTCAATTTTAGCTAGAAATTCATCTATTTTGCCTTCTTTCCCTTCGTTCACAGTTCGGTATAATTGCTCGTAGAATTCTTTAAAGTTTTCATTGTTCTCTGTTGTGTTATATGTAATTTGTTTGTCCTTTCTCCTTGATGCCAATACCGTTCTTTTAGCTTGTTCTGTTTTAAGCTGCCAAGCTAATATTTTGTGCGTTTTTTCTCCTAGCTCATAATACTTCTGCTTTGTCTTCATTATGTTCTTCTCCACCTTACACGTTTGTAGTGTTTTGTATTTTACTTTTTTGTCCGCCAATTCTCTTTTTTGTTGTATCTTCTCTTGTTGCTAGTTCTTTTTCTGTACTTACTATTTCCCTTTCCAGCTGTTCTATTTCCCGATTGTAGTCCTTCTTCATCTTAGTTACATAACTTATTATCTGCCCTCTGATGAAGGCTTTCATAATATAAATTTATCTTTCACTGATTCCGTATTTATTTCAAAGTACATTTTAATTTGGCACTCAATGAATTCTCTAAAATCCTGTCTTTTAAGTAGCATGGAGTTTAATCTCCATCTATATGTTCTTGATGGGATGTCCTCCAGCTCTATTGCTAATAACAGGGGTGAGTGATATGATAACAATCTAGTTTTATATTCCGTTTTCCTAACTCTCCCTTGGATATGGGCTGACAACAAGAACAAGTCAATCCTTGAGTATGTTTTATGTCTACTCGAATAATATGAGTATTCCTTTTCCTTTGGGTGTTGTCTCCTCCAGATATCCAAAAGTTGCATTTCCTGCATTGATTTAACCATAAATTTGGCTACTTTGTTCTTTCTGGTAGTCTTTTGTCCAGTTTTATCAATCTTTGAATCCAAATTAAGGTTAAAGTCCCATCCTATCAATATCTTCCCCAATCTTCAAAAAGATATCTTGCATAAACTTTTGATCTTCTTCATTAGGTGCATATACATTGAGCAAATTCCAAAATTCTGAATATATCTGACACTTTATCATTACATACCTCCCTGCTGGATCTATTTCCTCCTCTATTTTGATTGGTACATTTTTATTGATTAATATAGCTACACCTCTAGCTTTTGAATTATATGATGCTGCCGTTATGTGCCCTACCCAGTCTCTCCTTAATTTCTTGTGTTCCACTTCAGTTAGATGCGTTTCCTGCACGAACGCTATGTCCATTTTTTTTTCAGTAAATTTAATAGTCTCTTCCTTTTGATTTGGTTGTATTCTGTTAATATTTATAGTCATATAGTTCAACATAGCCATCTCATACTCTGTTTACATCTCATTTCCGCTTCCTCACCACCACCTTTCCCCTTTTCCCCATTTCCATTTCTCAATTTTTTTTTTTGAACGCACTGTATGACAACATTTCTAAAACATCAAATATTTCAACCATTCCCACATCTAAAATTCCCTTAACCCCAAGTGTCCCCCTCCTATCTAAGTTGCCCCTTGTTCCTTGCTGGGCAACCACAACTCCCCTCTCCATTCGGACTGCGAACCCGTTTGCAAGTGTCAACTGATTTCGCAGTGACTGTTATTCTCTCCCACCCAACCCCCTCCAGAAAACTTTTATCTTCACATTACAACAAAGCTCCCCCTCATTTCTTCTTTCTTTTTGTTTTATTTATTTTAAACCCCCTCCTCTTTTCTTTGTTTTCCTCTTCTCCTTTACTTCCCTTTTCTTCCTTCCTTTAGTTCTTACTTATACATTATTTTTACTTCTTTATATGTAGTTTGTTGTCGTTCTTTGTTCTTGTTACATCTCTTCATCTCTCTTTCTGTCTTGCAGGTGTTCTGCAAATTCTCGTGCTTTCTCCAGATCCGAGAACAGTCTGTTTTGCTGCCCCGGGATAACTATTTTAAGCACCGCCGAATATCTTAACATAAATTTATAGCCTTTCATCCATAGGATCGATTTTGCTACGTTAAACTCCTTCCTCTTCTTCAGGAGCTCAAAACTTATGTCTGGGTAGAAAAAAATTTTTGACCTTTGTATTCCAGGGGTTTTTTGTCTTCTCTCATTTTATTCATTGCCTTCTCCAATATATTTTCTCTTGTCGTGCATCTCAGGAATTTTACTAAAACAGATCATGGTTTTCGTTGTGTCTGTGGTTTCGGAGCTAATGTTCTGTGTGCCCTTTCTATTTCCATTCCTTCCTGCATTTCTGGCATTCCCAGGACCTTTTGGATCCATTCTTTTATAAATTCTTTCATATCTTTGCCTTCTTCATCTTCCTTAAAGCTTACTATATTGTTTCGCCTACTATAGTTTTCCATTATATCCATCTTCTGAGCTAACAACTCCTGTGTTTCTTTAACTTTATCACTTACTTCCAATTTTATTTTTAAGTCGTTCACTTCCATTTCTACTGCCATTACATGCTCTTCCACATTTTCTAATCTTTTCCCTACATCTGTTATGACCAGCTCTATGCTACTCACTTTTTCTTCTGTACTTTTCATTTTTATTTTTATTTCACTAAATTCTAGTGTCAACCATTCTTTTAATGCTTTCATTTGTTCTTCTTGAATTTTTTTTATCTATGTACTGTCCATTCATTTTATCTCCTATTCCTCTGTGCAGAACTTGGTGTTCTCCTTCTTCTTCTGTGTCTACTCTTGCATTTGTGTCTTCTATTTCTCTTCCTTGTATCTGTGTCTCTTCTCACTTTCTTGTTGAGCTGCTTGTCTCAGTTTGTTGGTTTTTTTTCCATGGTGTCTTGATGTTGATCCTCTTCTTCTGGGTTGGTTATCTGTTGTGTCTCTAGTTTCCTTTTTTCATTCTCACCCCTCCAGTTCCTGTTGTTTTATCTTCCAGCTGGGAGCCCTGCTGTCGGGTCCCTTTCAACTGTTCATGCTGTGGAGTTTCACTCCACAGCTGGTCCCCCCTCCCGTCAATGTTGTCTTTGTTGTGTGCATCGCGCATGCACAGTTGCGCACCCCTATTTGTCTCCGAGAGCCATTTTTGCAGTCCTGCGGTTAGTGGGTCACAACCCTGCGGGGTCTCCTCTAACCTCGGGGAGTGGGCTCCTCTTTCCATGGCAGGTCCCTGCTTTTTCGTGCAGGTAAAGCTTTCACCTTTCTCTTCTGGCGTCTTTCTTTCTTCTTTTCTTTCCGTTGTTTTTGGCTTTTCTTTCTTAGGTGCCATTTTCTCCACACGTTTATTTTTTATTTGTTGAGATTTGTGAGTCTGGGGCTTTGCTTTTTCTTCACTTTTTTCCTTCTTTTCTGGAGAGGGCTGGTATTCTCCTACCGGCCACTAATCCATCACGTGACTCCTGACAAAGGACATCCTTGTCAACTGGATCGTTGTAAATGGAATGGAGCAGATATCTGCCCATTTATTACTGCTTTAGCCTTCTGACTAGTACACAATGTTTTAATCCAATTTATAAAGGTCTGTCCAATCCAAACTTTTCCAATAACAAATAAAAATCCCATAACAAATCTTTCAAATGCTTTTTCTGCATCTAACACCCCACCACACTCAAATCTCCTCTTTTTTTTACTGCTAACTGAATAATACTCAACAATCTTGCTACATTGTCAGCAGTTAGTCTCTTTTAACGGAACCTGTTTGATCAGAATTTATTAACTGAGGAAGTAATTTATTGATTCTGTTCGCTAAATTCTTTGCAACAATTTTATAATCCATATTTAATAAAGAT